>NC_135306.1:38473498-39673498 GCF_048772815.1 Callospermophilus lateralis
GGCCTTGGTTCTTTACTGATTATCTTTGAGCACAGTCTCACCAGGTCCTGGGGCTACTATTTCTATCCAGGCGGGCAGCACGCAGCTCTTTGGCACAATCAGGAATGTCTCATGAATCTCTTTGCTGACTCTAGTCTCAACCAGGGAGAGCTCTGGTCTCTGCCATGTGCAGAATCACTGGACACCCGATCCCCACCACCGGCTTCTGGGAGTCTTTTCTTGGTCTTAGGGAATATTCTCATACTTCCTTCCTGTCCCCTCAGACAATCTTTTCTCCCTTGGGACATTTTTGCTGTATGTCCTGCCAGACTTTGGAGCAACAATCAGAAAAGGAAGTGTCACAGTAACTTCTACTTTCTGCCCTGCCTCAAACCTCCACAAGGAAGGAGGCCCAGAGCCTGCTTCTGCTTGAAATAGCAAAGAGAAAATTTGTACTATGTAATGATCACTATTTTATTGCCTCTGGAGTTCTATGTTCTTTTACAAATACTAGACTAAAAAAAAAATAGGCTCAGTATGTTATTTCTACATTTCCATTTAGTCAAATTGGATCTATCCAAGATTGGCATTTATCCTCAAAATCTCACTTTCCACTTGGATGCTTTGAGGATCTTGCTCCTAACTGGACCTGGAGGCTGCATCCTGGATCAGTAATGGGACGGCCTTGAGGGAGTGTACTGGTTGTTGAGACTTGGGCAGTCTTGGCAGGACATAGGGCACAAGTGTCTCTGAGGACTGTGATGAGATGCCCTGTGGCTGGGCTTCTTCCTCACGCTCCTGCCTCTCTGTCAGGAAAGAGCCTACTCTTCCTTAGAAATGCCCGCATCCCTGTCCAGCCCCTCTAAGCATTGCTGTCAGTGTCTGCAGAGCAGGTGGGATGTTTAGTAGCTTTAGATTCTCCTCCACTCACTTTCCAAACTACTTTTCTCTGGGAAGTGAGTTGAATGTTGGGTTTTGCCCTCTTTCTTCATTCTGGTTACTATTCTCACTGTCTCCAGAAGACCTTTCTGGCTCTTGGATGGTATTTGCCCTTAGTTTTAAGCATCAGTGAGATTTTTCCAGTTTTATATTTCCTCAGTCTTTCAGACACCTGTGCTCTGATCTCCCTCTTTTTCTTTTGTATCAAGGATTGAACCCAGGGGTACTTCATCACCGAGCTACATCCCCAGCCCTTTTTATTAATTAATTAATTAATTTTGAGACAGGGTCTCACTAAGTTGCTGAGCCTGGCACTTGTGATCCTCGTGTCCCAGCCTCCAGAGCTACTGGGATTACTGGCAGGTGCCACCAACCACATCTGGCTCCCTGTTTTTTGAGTGAACATCCTCCTTTGCCCCCCCTCCTACCAATTGACTGTTGTCTAAACATCTAAATAGGTAACACGTAAATAATTTAGATAACGGCTAAATAGATAATGTGGAAATGTTTGTGAACAAAAGAGATACTGTTTTTTGGGCAACTGCCTAGGAAGATGATGCCAGTCAAGTTCATCCAAGATTTTAAGCAGCAGCATCTATGTAGCCAGGGTATGGTCAATGATTGGGGACTGAGATAAATACTTGCAATCTGTATAACCCTTCTTTTTTTTAGTGTCTGACATTCATCCATTGTCAAGGGGTGGTTCTCTTATCTTTAAATTCTTCTGATTTGACTTGGAATTTACTGATTACTCCATATCTTCTCAGAATAGTGGAAGGAGAGGTCATCAGGGATCTGAAAATGGGGTCCCAGCTAATGTTCTCACCACACCTAGAAACATTATTCTGAGAATAAATTAATGGCATTCCTACACTTACAGAATAGGATGGCACTGATATCTATGGTAACACTTTACAATCAGTGGTTTTCCATATAGTATCTCAGTATCTCCTTAAAAACCCTCATCTCAAAACCTGATTGTGCTGCTGGTGTGCAGAGTGAAATAAAACATCCACACTGGCTCTTTTCAGGCTTTAGAGATGAGTCCATTGGCACCTGGGAGTGTGGTCAGTGAGGAGCCCTTCAAAATCACCTGTGCACCGATGGCCTCAGATGCCTTTTACATCTATGCTGTCAGGACTGGACCCTTCTCTGGCCCGTGTGGCCTTGCCCAGCACTTCTCTAAATGTTGTCATGCTTAACTGGGCTGTGCGGTTCAAACATTCTGCTAGTGAAAGAGTAACTTGCTGACAGAAATGAGGTGGAGAAAGGTGGCAATTTAGGGGTCCCCCACTGGGCTAATTTCCTCTGAGCATTCCGAGAGCCTTGTGTGAGCAGCCAGTGTCAGGGCAAGCACAGCAGATGCTGTGAACAGGGTCTGCTCTTTAATGTCCTTGGTTAGGAAAATGTTATTTTAGTAACAATAATTGTAATCAGCGATTGTAAGTGATTGTGTATTGCTTGAATGGCTTCATTAATCCTGACCATCTTAAGTAGGCACCATTGTTATACTCATTTTACAGAGGAGGCTTAAGAAGTCAGGCAACTGGATCAATGTCAAGTAGCCAAAAAGTGAGCAAAAGAACCTGGATTCACACCCACGCTGCCTGTCCAGGAGCCTGCCCACTTGCTCCTAGACTACTGTGGGGCACGAGAAATCCCAGCTCATTCTGTTTGAGCTGACCATCAGCATTCTCTCCGGTCTTTAACATGTACATTCAAGGCCTGTTTTTTCCATTACCTTTTATTTGCATAAGTACTCTTTGAACTTTTGTTTCCTGATTTCCAACAAAATCAGGGGATTCTGGTTGGTCAGCCTTTAAGCTCCTTTGTAGGGGCTAACATTTGTAGTCCTTTGACTCCCGACATCCACACTCTGTGGCCTCCTACACTCTGTGTGTCGGGTGTCTTTAAAATTGCTGCTAGAAACATGCTGAAAACAAACTTGAGGTTTGCAAAAATAAAGACGCCTGGTTGGACCCAACAGAATGTTATCCAGGGTTATTTTTGGGTGGCGGGATGATGATAGTTTTAAAACAGATTGTATTTCTTTTTTGGCTTCTCTGTTTTCTAGTTTTTCTCCTATATATGTTTGCATAGTTAAAAATATTAACAGTCTAAAAAGTTGTGATCATGTATTGTGGGCTGGTAGCCCACATTCAACCCTTGACTTTGATGAGGGACGAAAGAATGAAATTCTTAGAATGTCAGTTCCCTAGAAATAAGATAAAAATATTTAAAAATTTATGGTAAAATATACATAATGAATTCTACTATTTTAACATCTTAAAGTGTACAGTTCAGTGGTGTGAAGTACATTCATGTTGTTCTGCAACCATCTCCAGAGCTCTTCTTGTAAAACGGAACCTCCGTACCCATTAAACCACTCCCTGTTTCCTGTTTCCTCCTTCCTCCCAGCCCCTGGCTACTGTCATTTTATTTTCTGTCTCTATGAATTCGATTTCTCTATGTACCTCGTACAAGTGGAATCATTCAGTATTTTCTTTTTGTGACTGACTTATTTCACTTAGCCTACGGTCCTCATGGTTCATCCATGTTGCGGCCTGTGCCAGAATTTCCTTCCTTTTTAAGGCTGAATAATTTCAATTGCATATTTGGCCACAATTTATTTATTCATTCATTTTTTATTGGTTCTTTTTAGTTATACATGACTGCAGAATCCATTTTGATAAAATTATACAAGCATGGAATATGTCTTATTCTAATTAGGATCCCATTCTTGTGGGTATATATGATGGTGGGATTCACTCAGATATTTTCATATATGTACATAGGAAAATTGTTAGATTCATTCTACTGTGTTCCCCATTCCTATCACCCCACCCTTTCCTTCATTCCTGTTTGTCTAAGCCATTGAAATTTTCTTCTTCCCCTTCCCTCCCCCTTTATTGTGTTTAACTTTCCACGTATCAGTGAAAACATTTGATGTTCATTTTTTTGGGGATTGACTTATTTCACTTAGCATGATATTCTCCAGATTCATCGATATATTGGCAAATGTCACAAAGTCATTCTTCTTTATGGCTGAGTAATATTTTGTTGTGTATTTATACCATAATTTCTTCATCCATTCATCTATTGAAGGGTACCTAGGTTGGCTTCATAGCTTAACTATTATGAATTGTGCAGCTATAAACATTGCTGTGGTTGTGTCACTGTAGTATGCTGATTTTAAACCCTTTGGATATATGCTGAGGAGTGGGATAACTGAGTGAAATGGTGATTCCATTCCTAGTTTTTTTTTGAGGAATCTCCATACCATTTTCCAGAATGGTTACACCAATTTGCAGTTCTGCCAACAATGTACGAGTGTACTCTCTTTCCTACATCCTCACCAACATTTATTGTTACTTGTATTCTTGATAGTTGCCATTCTGGTTGGAATGAGTTTTAATTTTCATTTCTCTAGTTGCTAGAGATGTTGAACATTTTTTTCATATATTTGTTGACCATTTGTAGTTCTTCTTTGAGAGTGGTCTGTTCAGTTCTTTTGCCTATTTATTAATTGAGTTATTGGGTTTTTTTGGTGTTGTTTCTTGAGGTCTTTGTATATCCTGGAAATTAATGCCCTATCTGAGGTGCAAGTGGCAAAAATTTTTTTCCCATTCTGTGGGTTTTTGCTTCACACTTGTGATTGTGTCCTTTGCTATGAAGAGGCTTTTAAGTTCAATGTCATCCCATTTATTGATTTTTAATTTTATTTCTTGTGCTTTTGGAGTCTTGTTAAGTAAGTCAGTTTCTGAACCAATATGTTGAAGTGTTGGGCCTACATATTCTTCTTTTATTCTAGTGTGTGCAGGGTTTCTGGTCTAATTCCTAAGTCCTTGATCCACTTTGAGTTATTTTGTGCATGGTGAGAGATAGGGGTTAACTTTCATTCTACTATATATGGGTTTCCAGTTTTCCCAGGTACTCTTTATTGAAAAGGCTCTTTTCTCCAATGTAAGTTTTTGGTAGCTTTGTCTAGTATGAGGTAACTATATTTATGTGAGTTTGTCTCTGTGTCTTCTATTCTATTCCATTGGTCCTCTTGCCTGTTTTGGTGCCAATACCATTCCCTTTTCGTTACCATGGCTTTGTGTATAATTTAAGGTCTGGTATTGTGATGCCTCCTGCTTCTTTTTTCTTGCTAAGGACTGCTTTGGCTATTCTGGGCCTCTTATTTTTATGATTGAATTTTATGACAGCATTTTCTATTTCTGTGAAGAATATCATTGGAATTTTTATAGGAATTGCATTGTAATCTGTATAGCACCTTTGATATTATGGCCATTTTGACAACATTAATCCTGCCTATCCAAGAACATGGGAGATCTTTTCATCTTCTAAAGTCTTCTTCAGCGTCTTTCTTTAGTATTCTGTAGTTGTCATTGTAGAGATCCTTCACCTCTTTTGTTAGATTGATTCTTAAGTATTTTTTTGAGGTTATTGTGAATGGGATAGTTTTCTTAATTTCTCTTTCTGCTGATTCATTTTTGGAATATAGAAATTCAATTGATTCATGGGTGTTAATTTTGTATCCTGCTACTTTGAATTCATTTATGTGTTCTAGAAATTTACTGATGGAATTTTTTTGGTCTTCTAAATATAGAATAATGTCCTGTCAAACAGAGATAGTTTGAGCTCTTTTTTTGCTATTCACATCCCTTTAATTTCTTTCATTTGCCTAATTGCTCTGGCTAGAGTTTCCAGGCCTATGTTGAATAGAAGTGATGAAAGAGGGCATCCCTGTCTTGTTCCTGTTTTTAGAGGAAATGCTTTCAGTTTTTCTCCATTTAGAATGATTTTGGCCTTGGGTTTGTTGTATATTGCTTTTACAATGTTGGGATATGTTTCTTCCAACCCGAGTTTTTCCAGTGTTCAAAACAATACATATATACAATGGAATATTACTCAGACATAAAGAAGAATAAAATTATGACATTTGCTGGTAAATGTATGGAACTGGAGACTATCATGCTAAGTGAAATAAGCCAATCCCCCCAAAACAAAGGCCAAAGGTTCCCTCTGATATGTGGATACTGACATACAATAAGGGAGGAGGGAAAAATAGAAGTTCATTTGATTAGACAAAAGGGAAGGAAAGAAAGAGAGGGGAGATGGGAATAGAAAAGACAGTGGAATGAATCAGACATAACTTTCCTATGTTCACATATGAACATGACCAGTAAAACTTCATATCATGTAAAACTGCAAGAATGGGATCCTAATTAGAATAAGTTATAGTTTAGGTATGTATAATATATCAAAAAAAGTAAAAAAAAAAACCAAAAAAAGTAAAAAAAAATGCTCAAACTATGCCCAATTATCCTATAAATTCCATCAAAAGTATTGCTGCACCTGGTGTTCTTTTAATGAAAGCATGGATTGAGATCGAAGATATTATCTACCATAAATATTTTAAATTTTTTTATTTTGAAATGATTTTAGAGTTACAGAAATGTTATAAAGATAGTATGGAAAGTTTCCATATGCCCTTCATGTAGCTTTGCCTAATGTTAGCATCTTATGTAACCATGGTACATTGTCAAAACTAGGAAACTAATATTGGTACAATACTGTCAACTAAAGTACAAAAACTTACTCAGATTTTACCTTTTTTTAAAAAAAACAAAAACCTGATGTTTTTTCTCTGTTCCAGGATCCAATCCAATATACCATGTTGCAATTAGCATAAAGGTTTTAAATTAAGAGAATAAAATGATTATTTGCTATTAAGTCTCAAAGTATTTGTCAGTCGACACATAGGAATATCAGTTAGGACAAGTTTAAAGTTCCTCCTTTTGCTATGCACAGTGGTACACACCTGTAATCCCAGTGCCTTGGGAGGCTGAAGCAGGAGGATCATGAGTTCAAAACCAGCCTCAGCAACTTAGTGAGACCCTAAGCAACTCAGAGAGGTCCTGACTCTAAATAAAAGATAAAAAAAAGGCTGGGGATGTGGCTCAGTGGTTAAGCACCCCTGGGTTCAATTCCTGGTACAATGCCTCCTTTTTTACATTGATGTCCCATGCCAAGTGTTCTTTTCAGCTCTGTAAGAATATCTTTTTTTTTTTTTTTTTTTTTTTTTGCATAATGTGGGCATCCCAAAGATTCCCAAGTCAGTAAAGGATGGGAAGGACTTGACTCACCCAAATGGCTCCTCTCCCATCATTGAAATACTTCTCACTTACCAATCTGTTATTTTCTTTTACATTTGCACAAGACATCCATAGCCTGAGTCATAATAAGAAACTCATCATAAGAATGTTCAAATTGCAAAATAGATTCCTCTTTTCTTCCTAATGGTAGATTAAAGATTTTAAAATTGCAGTGATTTAGGAAGCTTAAGAACATGAGTTTTAAAGTCCATACTTTTTAAATTTTTTTTGGCTAATGTAAACTGCATTTTTAGTAAAAAAAATAAAAAAACTTCAGTAAGATTATCATTTAATTCAGGCTTTCTCGAGTTTGAAACAGTTGCCCCTGCAGAACTGTGCTTTTTAAAATTGAAAATGAAAGCTGCAATTATACATAAATGGGTACAGAAAGGGGATAACAAAGGAATCTCTCTTCACTTTGCTGTTCAGAGGCTTCGTGTGTGCGCGCATATGTTGTGTATGTTGTATGTGCACTTTGTGTGGCACAGGTGTCTTGTATGTGTGTATGTGTCTGTGGTTTGTGTGTTGGGTGTATATATATATATATATATATGTTTGGTGTGTGTGTGTGTGTAGTTATGGTGTATTTTCGTGTGTTGATTATATGCGTGCTGCATGTGAGTAGTATGTGTAACTGTGTGCATTTGTGGTGTAAGTACATTTGTGTGTAGTGTGTGTTTGTAATGAATATGGTGTGTGTGTGTGTGTGTGTGTGTGTGTGTGTGTTTGTGGTCTTCTGCAGAGAGCTGAGATTCAGAGTTTAGAGCTTATGTTTTAAAAGTATTTCTACATTGAGGTCAATGGTAAGTCCTTTTCAAATATTTCATCTCCTCAGACGTCTTTTGGTGGGTGCTTTCTTAAGCCTAAATATTTGATTTTTTTTTTTAGAAGGAAATTCCCAATATTATCAACTAGATTTAACAGCAGTGACTGCTGCATTACTGTAATTTCAGCTAACACTGTAGTTTAATTTAGCAAATAAAACTATTTATATTCAGTTATTATGCTCAGAATTTTGAGAGCCTATCTCTTCTGTCTCTGATGTGTAAATCCAATTCTCATGGATTTAGTTGCAACTGCATCTTGCTTTTCAGAAGTGGCGTTGTGGGTTGGAATGCCACTTTGGCATCTCCCCATGGGGCCTGTCTCAGCCTGTGGAGACAGGGCTGTTTACAGGCTATGAATGGAAGCTCTCAGTAGCCCTCCTGGGTCCAAATGCTGGGCAAGGGCTTAGCCTGATCAGTTTCCTCATCTGTGAAACTGGGTCATGGTGGTACCTTCCTTCCAGGGCTCTGCTCTTGGGAAACTTAGATGAGATGATGCTATAAACATAGTGTTTGGAACATAGTTGGTGTCCAGGGACCACTCATTTTTATGATGGAGGGGTTCTTGTTTGGATGTAGCTGTGCCTCTACTAGTACAGACAGGAGGGAAGTGAAAGCCATTAGGACTCTTTCATCCAAGATTTGTTGTGAATTTACAGTCTCCCTTTGTATCCATGTGTTCAGTATCTGTGAATTCAACTAATCACGGATGGGGGGAAATATATCTATATCTATATCTATATATTTATAATATTATAAATATATATAATATATATACATATATATAATTGCTTCTGTATTGAACATGTACAGACCTTTCTTACTTGTCCTTAGTCCCTAAATAATATAGTGCAACAACTACATGGCATTTACATTGTGTTAAGTATTATAAATCATCTAGAGATATTTAAAGTATATGAAAGGATGTGCATAGGTTATATGCAAATACTCTAGCATTTTATATGAGACTTAAGCATCCTTGGATTTTAGCATCCTCAGGGGGAAGTTTCTGGGACCAATCTTCTGCAGATACTGAGAGGTGACTGTGTGCCATTTGGCCTACCTAAGAAGATTTGATTCATAATTAAGCTGTCCGTTCTTGCATCAGTGTAGCCTACCTTCTTGGTGGGATAAATAACATTTCATTTCATGAAAACCCAGAAGGGGCTCTGAAGATATCAGTGGGTCTAGCTCTAGTCTGTTGATAGGATGAATGTCCCCTGAGCCAAAGTGCTCTCCCTCACATGTTGAAACCGGCCCTGCCATCTTTTCTGTGCTGGAATAGGTTGTGTCTCAGCAGTGGAGAAAGGTACTCAGAGAGCATGGAAAACAACAACAAAAACCCAGGAACATTATGTAAGTCACTCTGACTCTGCAATTATTTGGTTCAATTTTAGATAAAACTTCACATTTTGTCCCTGCTATTTCTGGGCCCCTCTGTAGACAATGTCTGTGCAAAGTGCTATTAGGAAGCTCTGGATGCGGAAAGGGAGGGTGTGGATATAGGGTCTCTGTTGTGAAGTGTTTATTCCATTTCAAATTTCTATCTTGTTGAATGAGGAAGATCCCAAGTCCCTTTTCTGGTGTGAAGAATGCAAATCGTGGATTCAAGGGGTGTGCACTGGGGGTGGGGCAGGGAAACATATACAGAACTCAAATCCTTGCCCTTGTCCAATGCTGCAGCTGTTGTCATAAGGTTGTGAGGGACATGGAGTGCCCGGCCAGCTGGAAAGATGCCAATGTACTGTTTCATCACACCAGCGTCTACTCCTGTTCACTGGCCTCCGTGGTTAAACTGGTCTTTAAAATTGACAGTGGGATTTTGCTGAATGTCAAGAAATAACAGTGAAAGGGCAGTCCTGCCAGGTTTTCATCAGAACCCACCCCTCCCTCTCTCTTTTTCCTATCTGTTCTGCTCTAACTTCAGTCTAGGCCCCATAGATTAAAAGGACCACCTCTAGGTTGTCCTCACTCTGCATTAATGACCAAGCCTACTATGCATCCATCCCTTTAACCCCGTATTTATCCCACTATCCCTCAAACCCAGCCACCCAGCCAAAGAAGCTTTATTTCTTCAGCAAGATCTGGGTCAATATCTTCTCCTTTCTTCAGCTCTCCTCCCCTCTTCCAGGCACATTCCAGTTACTTTCCTTCCCTTATAACACGTTCTATTCACTGGTTTTCACATTCCAACTCTCCTGGGTTCTCATTGTGTGGCTTGAGGGCAAGCTTAGTTGTGCCACATTGCCCCCCACCCCATGCAGCTCACAAGTCAGGCTCTTCCTCTTTTTGTGCTGATAACTTCTGATCTCTTGCCTCTAACAGATCTTTGTTCAGTTCGTGGGAAGGTGATGACAATTTCCTTTAGACCCTGGCTTATTCATTCCTAACCTGAATGTGATGATACTATTGATCATTCTGTCAGTGAAGAAATAAGTGAATTGGGAATGTTATAGATTGAATGTCGTAAGATTTTCCCTTGATATACACAGCTCAAGGGCACAAGAAGGAATACTGTAAAAAGACCTACTTTCAAGAAGCTTATAATCATGTTAGACAGGCAATATTGGCACACACAAATTAATAAAAGAGCAGAAAATAGGCATATTTTCAAAACCCAGTTTAAAGTAAATCATTGAGTTTGAGTGCAAAATTTAGAATTGAGCTTCCTGAAAGTTAAGAAAAAAGGGAAATGCGATGAGTTATATAGTTTCTGTGTTTCCTTAGAGGATGCATATCAGTTTGCAAACCAGAATATTTTATTTTATTTCTTTAGTAGGGTACCACAAAAGATTCCATTCATTTTTCTATTTGTGTGCACACGCTGTGTTTCAGGCACCATGGCCGTGAAGATGTACAAGACAATACACTGTCTTATGGGGTTTATGGTTTTGTGGGGAGAGGAAGTCAACAAACAAGTCAATCAGTAAAGTAATGCCAGGCATTGATGAGAGCTCTGAAGAAAAATGAAGGGGATTAATGGGATATAAAAGTTGGGAAGGCAGGGTAAAGGGTCTCTGAGGAGGGGACATCTGAACAGACACCTGAATGATGAAGAGAGTGAGCCACGCAAAGAGCATTTCAGGAAGGGGAATAGCAAATCCTAAGACCAAGCGTCAGGAGCAAACTTGGAATACTTGAGAATGGGGAGGATTTGTACATGGTGAGGGACACAGTGGTGGTGGGGGAGAGTGGCAGGGAGCTTGTCACAGGTGAGGGTGCAGAAGGTAGTTAGGTATGGCTTTGTAGAGATTTGGATGTTTTTTCCCCTAAGTGTAATTGGGGAGCCATTGAAGTTTTAAGCAGGAAGCTGTGTCATCTTTAAGAAAGTCTGACTCTAATTTTCTCTGGCTGTGGTATGTAGACCTGACTGCAAGGGGCAACAGTGGAAGCAGGAAGAGCTCCCAAGAGGCTTTGCAAAAGTCTGGGTGAGAGATGATGGTGGCTTTGTCCAGGATGCAGCTGGTGGAAGTGGTGTTAAAGGTGTTGACTTACTGCCTGAGGGGAATGAGCAAAGGAGAGGATTTAGGTTTGTTCTAGATCTTTGGCTTGAGAAATGGCTGAATGAGAGGGTGAGAAGTAGGCATAGGCTGGCTTGGGGAACAAAATCAGGAGTTCTGTTTTTGTACATGTTTAATTAATTTGAATTAATGAAGAAATAACTCAGGTGAGATGTTAAGTAGACAGTTGGATCCATGAATATTGAAAGTCAGGGAAGTGGTGGGATTGGCAAGAGAGATACACACAAACACACACACACACACACACACACACACACACACACACACGAGCCAGGGGATGATTATAAGGAATTGGCTTACTTAATTTTGGAGGATGAGAAGTCTCAAGATTTGTAGTTGGTGAGCTAGAGACCCAGGAGAGCCAATGTATAGTTTTAGTTCATTGAGAAGGTCTGAGAACCAGGTTTGCTGCTGATGATATAAATTCCAGTCTGAGAGGCAGCAGAGTTGAGATCCAAGAAGAACTGATGTTTCGGTCTGAGACTGAGGAGCAGAAAAGATCAATGTCCTAATCCAGCAGCCTCTTCCTCAACTTTTTTGTTGTATTCTACTCATGTCTTCAGTTGATGAAATGAGACCTACTCACATTGCAGGGTACAGAGGGGATCAGCTTTACTAAATCTACCGATGGAAATGTTAATCTCACACAGAAACATTCCTACAGACACACTCAGGTCAGATTGACACATGAAATTAACCATCTCACTGACAAAATACAGCATCATATCAAATTACAGTCATATGTAAGGTGTTGGGCAACTAAAACAGAGAGTTTCTTGATGAAATAATTTATTATGAGATTACATCCTGTCAACTCCAGAGTCAGGCCTGGCTCGCATGGTAAGAGTTGTTTTTCTTAGTCATGAAAGAACTTTAGTTTGGTTCTCAGAACTTAACATTTTAAGAGGTACTGAATCCAGTGGGCCTTCCCATATCAATTACTTTGTAGATGAATTCTTAACTTATTGAAAGAAGTTAATTAATCCATTAGACAGCTATAAAGATTCTTTGTCAGATAATGTCATTAGGTTATAGTCTGTTTAAAAGACCACCACATAAACAGACAAATTTGGATCCAGTGGGTTGAGTTCCTGGCCACAATGAAGGTGTGGAGAAAAGGCTGTGGGAGAATGGATGAGGAAGTGACAACTCTGATGGGGCAGGGGAAGGAAGGAGTCACAAAGGAAGGAAGATCAGAGTTTTACTAGACGCAGAAGGAGGCAGAAGAGCAGTGTATGGAGAAAGGTGTGGAGGCATGGGCAGGGCTGCAGTGTCTAGGCTGGAGCGAGAGACAGCAAGACTGGTGTGTAGGGTGTATGGTATAGAATGGAGCGGACTGAGGCTATTTGGGCCCAGAGGGTGGAGGACTTTCTATTTCTGCCTAAGGAGCTTGGGTTCTCCCCTTCAGGGTGGTTGTTCTTTACCTTAATGGGTACAAGAATCACCTGGGGAGCTCATTAAAAGTGGGGATTCCTGGGTCTTCTCTCCAAGGAGATGGATGCAGTTGGAGATGACAGCGTAATGAGCTCCCAAGTTGATTCTGATGTGGTTGGTCCATAGACCCCATCATTGCTATGGGCTATGGATGCTTTTAAGAACAGCGAGTGACATGACCCAATTTATTTTTTAGGAAGATAATTCTGCCAACTCTGTGGAAGGTAGACCGACTGTATTGGCAGGGAAAATATGTAGGAGGTTGCTGCAGGCATTCTGGTGAGAGATGATGAGTACTTGCTTAAACATTAAAGAAAAAAGGGCCGAATACAAGAGACCTATTTGAGTTAGAATCCATAGTTGACATGAACAGGTAAAGGACTGAGAAGAATGAAGATTGATACTTGATTCTCTAAGTATGTAGCTTGGAAGAATGAGTCATCAATAATAACTAGTATTATGCAAGTAATAAAACAATAATGCAATAATAATTGTTGAATGATGAATGAGTAACTATGGAACAAAAAGGAGGAATGGTTGTAAGAAAGGAAGATTTCATTTTAAATGTGCATATTTCAAAAGAATACAAGGTATATTTATCTAGTGTTTGCAAAGATAGTTCACACAGGGTTGGGATATGAACGTGGAAATGTCAGAATATAGACTTCTTAGCTGAGTACAGTGGCACATGCCAGTGATACCACCAACTCAGGAGGCTGAGGCAGGGAGGATTGCAAGTTCAAGTTCAGCCTTGGCAGCTTAGTGAGACCCTATCTCAAAATAAAAATTTAAAAAGGACTAGGATTGTATCTTAAAAGTAGAATGTTTCTGAGTTTGTCTCCAGTACCCCCCACCCACATGTATACGTACACATGTATGTATATATAGAGAGTGTATTCTTGCAGCAGTATTGGAGTCTGAGAGTACTATAGTCATAAGAAGGTGTAAATTTAAAAGAGGAGAAAGCCAAGGATATAAATAATTTGGTATTTAAGGGTCAGACAAAGGAAAACTAGTGAGCAGAGAGTGGAAAGTGGTCAAAAAGAAGTTAGAGCATTGAGAGGAGGTATGTTTGGAAAAATTTTAAAAATAAAGGCAAGAAACACTATCTTGCATTATGTGTGCATAAGTGGGTCCAAGTATGTGTATGTGTTTGTGTGTTATGGAGGGATATATTGGGAGTAGTTTGTCAATCTGAATGTGAAGTCTGTTTTACTCAAAGTCTTCTTTCTAATATAGTTTGCCAGTCAATTTAGCTCTCTCTTAAGGTCATTTCTGAGTCATAATAGAAAAACCAGGTCATCGGCATGAAGGAAGACACTAGTCTTCCTATATGCTGTAGCTGGAGGCAGTGCTCATTCTAAGCAGAAGCTGTTTCAGTTCATTTGGACACGAGGCAGTTGGAACACATTAACCCACCCCATGGCATTTGCTTCTTCCTAGCACTGAGGTTAGAATCATCCCTTTCAAATCTCTTCCTTATCTTCAGCTTCTACAGATTTTGAAGATCTGTTCATATACTCCTGCTACCATCCTATTGTTTTGGAAAATGATTATAAAAAATATCTTTGGTAATGTTTGGCAAAAGTAAATACCTCGTTTTAATTTTGATACCTACCTTAGATAAATGTTTTTTACGTGGTTATTGGACATTGATATTTGTATTAGTTAATACAAATTTGTATTAGCCCATAGCATGTTAAATTCTGTCAGGATCATGGTCCATTTGTACTTGGGGGCCTTAAGGGCCTTTGGGATTAATATTTGTATGTTCCTTATGTAGTAAGGGCATTAATAACCCCTTTATAATTCTTGTTATAAGCATTGTTTCCACACAACCATGGGGCAGTAATGCAGTAGTGGAAGGACTTTTTATAAAATAAAATAGTCCTCAGAGCCTTACTAACCAGGGTTTTTTGCTTTTGGCCTTACCCTATTTTACATTTCTGGAAGGTTCTCCAGCCAGGCCCAAGGAAAATATCCTTATAGGACCAGTGCCCCTTGAAACTGTGTAACTTAGCTTCCTTTATTCCATCAGAGTTCAGGCAGACATACTGGAAGTGTCATGGCACCTGGGACATTGGACTTCTTCGTAGCTGAGTGCCAGAGCAGTTGTTCTGATGTCTTAAAGGAATACACACATGTATTCATGTTGGTTGACTGAAGTCCAATCGTTTAAGTGTAGATGACTTAAAAGTTTTAAATTCAGTATCAGATGATTATTTAGAAAAATGAAATCTGAGCTTCACTGGGGAGGGGGCAGTTATTATCATATCATTTTTTCAAATTTTATTTTCTAACATTTTATTTTGCTGTAAATCAGCCGTGTTTACTGGTAAACTTGACAAATTCACTTATTATAGATTGTCTTCTCTGAGAATAATTTTATTATTGGTATGTATTGGTATTTTGTTCTTCCTTAAATGGAAAAACTCATCAGTGAAACCAAGTGGATCCAGAGATGCCTTTGTGGGAAGATTTTCAATGATAGATTCAGTTTTTTTTCTTTAAAAAAATTTTTTTTTTGTAGTTGTAGATGGACAGAATGCCTTTATTTTGTTCGTTTATTTTTATGTGGTGCTGAGGATTGAACCCAGTGCCTCACACATGGTAGGTAAGTGTTCCGCCACTGGGGTACAGCCCCAGCCCTAGATTCAGTTTCTTAAATAGCTAAAGTACTATTCACATTTTCTTATCCTCTTGAGTCAGTTTTGGTGTTTTGTTTTTCTAGGAGTTTTATCTAAATTTTCAAAAGTATTGGTATAAAATTGTTCTTATATTCCATTAGTCACTCTTTGAGTTCACAGGCTCAGTTGTGAGGTCTACATTTTTACTCCTATTATTTGTAATCTGTGCTTCTCTCTTTTCTTTAGTCTTGCTAGAGAATTAAGTAGCAGGCTGTCTTCCCTAGGCCTCACCTCTACAGGAGTCTTGGCAGGCTCCAGCTCCTATTTTTCTTCTGGCTCCTTTGCCTATAGCATCTACTCTGCCTGGCTTCTCAGTGATTTCACCCCTGATCTTTGCACAGCCCTTACCATCTTAAGAATCATTAATGACGGGGTAAAAATGGGAGTTCATAACCCACTTGTGTGAAATATGATATATCAAGAACTATGTAATGTTCTGTTTTGAACAACCAACAATAAAAATTAAAAAAAAAAAAAGAATCATTAATGTCTCGAGGAGAAAAGAGGTTCACAAAATGGACTTGCCTAGTGAGCTTCTCATTTCTTTGGAATTTTGACCTTTTAAATCCTAAACATTTGATCAGCTCCATGATAACTTGAAATAGACCATTTAAACCCCATGTCTTTTAGACACTTCTTCCATTCTTCCTCCTCAGTCCTAAACAATCATATCTACTTTCTGTATCTATAGATTAGCCTCTTTGGGACATTTCATATGAGTGGAATCAGACAATTTTTGGTCTTTTGTGGCTGGCATATTTTATTTAGCATAATATTTGAAGGTTCACCTGTGTTGTAGTATGTATCAGTATGTCATTGCTTTTTATGTCTCTGCAGATTGTCACAGTCCTTTCAAAATCTAGATCAGCTTTCAAGATTTTTACCCTTTGCACTTTCAATGTTATAAAATATCTTGAGAGTCCCTTCAACTTGAGCTTTTTTTGGCAGCATCACTTCCTCTAAGACATCTTTGTGCTTTGGTCATAACCGCTTCAGTATTTGAGAGCAGAAGGACCTGTTTTAACTAATCCTTGGATTTAGGTTTAAATTTCATAGCAGCCTTCTTATCTTATTCTTATTCTCACCAGCTACTTTATCAGATAGCTTAATGTTAATCGATTCATGCTGACATCTCACATGGTGAAACCATCTTTTTCTGGCAGCTAAAGTTTCTTCAGTCTCCTTGGAATTACTGGCATCTTTCAGTGGGACAACTCACTTCAACAGTGTGGGCTGAATGTGAGCCAGACTGATTGAGATTTTTTTCAAGACAGGGTCTCACCAACCTGTCAAGGCTGGCCTTGAATTTGTGGTCCTCCTGTCTTAGTAGCTGGGATTATAAATGTACACCACCATGCTTGACCGAGATTATTTTTTACTGTATCCTTTGATCCAAAGTACAATAAACATTCCATTTCAATTATGCGTGGTTTTCTGTTTCTACTGCAGTTTAAGCTAAAATATGTTGAAGCAACTTCACTTTTTTTTTTAAAGTCTTTTAACTTCATAGATGTATTTAATACTGTAGCCTTAGGAAGGGCTAGTTCTCATCCTCTTTTTGCTTTGATGATGCCATTCAAATCTTCTTATCACATCCAGTTTCATTTCCATTATTGTCACTTTTCATTTTTAAAATTTTTTTTCATTTCTTTTCTATACTTCAATCTTAATTGTAAGATCTTAGTCTACCCATATTCTAAGAGGATATCTTCCAAGACCCCCACTGAATGTTGAAACCATGGACAGTACTTAACTCTATACAAAAAGTCATATGTCACTTAATGATAGTGATATATTCTGAGAAATGTGTCCTTAGGTGATTTCATTGTTGTGTGAACATCAGAGAATTATATATACAAACCAAGAGGGTATATCCTACCATACACCTAAGCTATATGGCATAGCTTTTTTGTTTATAGGGTGCAAGCCTGTACAGTATGTTACTATACTGAACACTGTAGGCAGTTGTAACAATGGAAGTATTTACACATCTAAACATACTCAAACATAGGAAAGGTACAGTAAAAATACGGTATTAAATTTAAACAACGATCTATCTGTAAAGGGCATATATACATGAATGGAGTTTGCAGGACTGGGAGTTGCCCTAAGTGAGTGAATATGAAGGCCTAGGATAGTTCTGTAGACTATAAATACATTTACTTAGCTACACGAAATTTATTAAAAAAAATTCCTTCAATCATAAATTAACCTTAGCTTACTATAACTTTTTAACTTCATAATTTTTTTTTAGTTTTTGGAAAAAGCTTTTAAACTCTTTCTAAATAATACAGCTTAAACATACATTATACAGCTGAACAAAATTTATTTTCTTTCTTTATATACTTATTCTATCAGTTTATCCTATTTTTTTTTCAAATTTTAATTAACTTAAAAAAATTAAGACAAACACACACACTAGGTAGGCCTACACAGGGTCAGGGTCATCAACATCTTTGTCTTCCACCGCATCCCGACCCACTGGAGGGTCTTCACGCCAGTATGAGCTGTCATCTCCTATGACGACAATGCCTTCTTCTGGAATACCTCTTGAAGGATCTGAACGAGGCTTTTCTTGAGGAGGTATCACTATTTTCAGAAATATGTCCATGGTGGTTTGCATTTTTTTTTCATCATAGATTTGCTTCTAAGCAGATAATGCACCTTGAACATCCTTCTCTATTAATGATGTTGGGGGGTCTATGCTCAAGTGTTTAAGGAGATCATTGAGGTCTGCAAAAGCTTCTGTTTGACCCCTTGTGGTGAGTTTTCTTGGAGGCTTTTTTCTCCTCTTTCTATAGTTTCCTTTTCTCTTGCTGCTTCTTCTGCTGGGTGTTCACTAGGTATTAAGAGTTTCTCAGCTCCATTATAATCTTATGGGATTACCACTATGTGTGTGGTCAGTTGTTGACTGAAACGTCGTTATCTGGTCCATACAGTTTTTTCCTATACATAAATACCTATGATAAAGTTTAATTTATAAATTAGACTCAGTAAGAGACTAATAGTAAAACAGAACAATTATAATGATATGCTATACTTAATGTTATTTAAAACTTATGGATTATTTCTGGAATTTCCCATTTAATATTTTTGGACCCTGGTTGACTATGTGTAAACGAAACTGTGGAAAGTGAAGCCATGGGTGGGAGAGTGGGGGAACTGCTGTGCCTGAGGACGAGAAGACCACACAACTATATGGTTTACTATCTGTGCCTGAACTGAATGACAGATGCACAATGACTAGTCATCAACAGACTTTGAAAAAAAGTGGTGTGATAGGTGTTTGACCAGTGATGCCCATGTCACTTATACTTTGTGAACCGAAGGATAGTAGCAAAATTTGTACTTTATGTGATCATTCACAATTAATATACAATGGTAACAGCAGTTTGAACTGTTTTGTGTTTTCACCAACTAAACCATGGTATCTAAAATTTGTACATATTGGAACCTTGTGAAGTGGAGACACCTGTAATACACTGAAATGAATCACTTTAAACAAAATAAGAATATCCAAATACAATCTCTCACTATGATCATCTGCTTAATCATCCTAGATCTCCAACAAATTCTGAGTAAATTATTTGTATTGGAATCTTGAGGCAGTACTGTTCTAATCTTTGAGTTTAGAAATTATGGCAGTGGCTTTGACCCCTGTGATTGTCTCTTCCTTTCTCTTTATTTTGCTAATGAGTCTTTGATAAAACAGGCGTGACTTCTCTTCCTCTATCTCCCATTCTCTCTCTCTCTCTCTCTCTCTCTCTCTCTCTCCCCTTCGCTCTCTTGCTCTCTCTGTTCTTATGATTTAAAATTGCCTTCCAGAAATGCATGGCAGACACACCTGGTTTCATAGCTCTCATCTCTCCATTAGGATCAAAGTTTTGCCTTGGCACTTGCAGTGTCAACCAGCTAGACCCTGATTTCCTAATGAATAACGCATAAGCATGGAAAGCATTGTTTTCCCTGGAGAATGTCTCCTTGGGGATGTTACAACCTGTGTTTCAAACCTCAGGCCAACCTGTTTTTTTTCTCCCTTTAAGAACCTAAGTTTTGAAAACTCTTATGTAGTATTTAACATAAGCTTCAAAGGCTCACAAAGGAAAAAGTTTTCTGAAGAGGCTCTGTCTCTTTTTTCTTTGGAACCTTTGATACATTTTCATTTTAACACAATAGGTTTTTAAAATGAATCCAGAGAGATTCCATGTGGCTCATTGTACCTCCAAACACTTAAAACTTTGGCTAGGCACATAGAAAGCATTTAACAAATGCTTGTCGCTTTATTGATTGACATGAAAAACTGCAGGCATACTTTGATTTCGGTGCCGATTTATTTCTGTAAATTTTTAGAGGTAGGGAGGGAGGTATGATATTGGATTGGGAGGAGAAAAAGGAAACTCGCTCTGAGATTTCCCCCATGGATCTTTTTAATAGAGTGGCAGATTCAGATGTCTTTTCGATGATGCTTTTGATAATAAATAGTTTGCAGGCAGGAAGTCTTCTATTTAAATCTGTACTTTAAATATTTGCTTTAAACACGATAGCCATCCATTAGTAGCAAACTTTTACAGCCCAAAGAATTAGTATTTCAAAAGATAAGGCAGTAAGACTTGGTAAAAGGTATTTCATATGAGCATCCTGCAACCTGTCCCATAGAGAGAAAGCATGAAACCTAATCGGGACTTTTTTCTGACACATGCTTGTGGCCAGGCTGGCACATCCTCACTAGTTGGAAGTCAGGGCTACTTTCCTTTAAATTTTGTCTCCAGATTCATATGTCGAAGTTCTAACACCCAGTACATCAGAATGTGACTATATTTGGAAATAGGGACTTTAAGAGGCAATTACAGGGTTGGGGTTGTGGCTCAGTGGTAGAGCACTTGCCTAGCATCGGTGAGGCACTGGGTTCGAGTCTCAGCAGCACATAAAAACAAATAAATAAAATGAAGGCATTGTGTTCATCTATAAAGAGGCAATTATAGTAAAACGAAGTCATAGGGGTGGGTGCTAAGTCAAATACGATGTGTGTCCTTATAAGAAGAAAATACTAGGACATAAACATGAAGAGGGAGAAGATCATATGAAGACAGGATCAAGGAGAGAGGTCTCAGAATTGAAGCCAACCCTACTCACACCTTGATCTTGAGCTTCTAGCCTCTATAACTTTGAGAAAACTGCCTTCATCAATGTTCAGGTAAAAGCAAATTTGAAACAATAGAACAGGCAGTATATATTTTTGCCTCTAACTACTACTACAGGACTTCCTACTTGCTGTGAGTGTCCCTGCTCCTCTTCCCTGTTTCCAGTGTCCAGGAGATTCTTCTTTATCCCGTTGGACACCAGCTTCTCATGATCTCTTTGCTATCTGTGCCTCTTTATAACAATTTTTTCCCTATCATAATTGAAGTTTAATTGCAACAGTGATTGATGATTTTCACAGATTTATTTGCATATGAATCTAAGTATGTTGCAACCGAGATTGCATACCAGGCAAAGCTTAAAATAGTCCTAAAACAGTGTGTTCCTCTGAAGCAAAGGGCAGGCAGGTTTGTTACCTATTATAAAAGAGTTGGGTTCCCTGAGATCACAGTTGCTTTTCTGTAACTCAAGCCTGTACTTGTCCAGATCATCCTTGAGCTGTCTTCTGGTAATTGGACCTTGAGGAACTGGCACACAAATATGCCGATACTCAGCCTACTATCACAGTGAGTGATAAAGCCCTTTGTCTCTGACCTAGTAGTCTAGTCTTCTATCCACATCCACAACACTATGGCAGAGTAACATGTTCTCAGACTATACCCAAAGGACTTAAAAACAGCATACTACAGGGACACAGCCACATCAATGTTTATAGCAGCACAATTCACAATAGCTAAACTGTGGAACCAACCTAGATGTCCTTCAGTGGATGAATGGATAAAAAAATGTGGCATTTATACACAATGGAATATTACTCAGAACTAAAAAAGAATAAGATCATGGGCATTTGCAGGGAAATGGATGGCATTAGAGAAGATTATGTTAAGTGAAGTTATCCAATCCCCAAAAAACAAATGCTGAATGTTTTCTCAAAGTGGGTAGGGAGGGAGAGCATGGGAGGAAAATTACCTCTTTACAACAATTTAAAGAACTGTTCAATACATTTATAAGTTTTAAGTTAGTTCAAATATTTTTATTTATTTACATATATTTATATGACTAATAAAGCCACAGTACAAGAAGATTTGGAAAATAGATTTTAGACACCATCCATGATTGCATAATCCTAAGGTAATCATTAGCATTTGACTTTCCTTGTGACATTGTAATCCCATGCATAGGATTTCTCCCTCAAAGTTGTCATTCTAATATATACAAAAATTTTTGTATTCCTGTTTATTTTAAAGCCAGTATTGTGTCATGAATCTTTGTTAGTGGTATGACAGAACTTTCTTGAACCTTGTTTTAGTGATATACAATATGACATTGAGTGGATATAGTAGTTTACTTATCATGTTTGTCAATTGTTGAACAGTTAGGTTGCTTCTAGTTCTTTATTTTTATAAACAGCATGAACATGTTTGATGTAGAGTTTTTTAAATTGTAATTGGACACAATATCTTTATTTTATTTATTTATTTTTATATGGGGCTGAGGATCAAACCCTCGCACGTGCTAGGCAAGCACTCTACCACTGAGCCACAGCCCCAGCCATAGAATTTTTTCCCTTCTATTTTGCATTTCTTCCTTAAGACACATTCCCACTAGCTGAATTACTCTCAAGGACCATGCTCATTTTTGTTCATAGTTTGTCTTACTATTAGCAGACGGTCTCTTAGAGAGAATTTGTATCTGGGGCCATTCTTCATCTGTGCCAAGATCTCCTATGACTTGGAAGCATTACTTTTGTCTTTGGGGGAAATCATCTATCAAGTTCTACCTAGCATTTTGCCTAGCATGTTTGTGGGATTGGTCTGATGAAATTAAAAAATAAAAATGGGGCTAAAAAAAGCATGTATAAGGCTCTGATGAGAGTTAGTTGATGTATGTGGGGACACTGATTTAAGTTCCATTTGCTGTCAAAGGGGCTTTGTTCATTTTAAGATGAAAAAATATTTGTACAAAAATTATCATAAAGATTTGCGTAATTTAAATTTGGTAAATGTCATTTCTATTTAGCTATTTGAAATTAATTTTCAAATTTTTATTATAGTGAGGAACTTGCAAAAATATTTCTTATAAGGTGAGGATAAGAGTCAAAGCTTATTTCTATGGCAGGCCGAGAGTCTCTGGATTTGAGGCAAAAATGTGATTCCTTTGAAAATCCCTTCTTACACTCTAGTGTGTTTTCTTAATTCCCTCTAGGGACTAAAATACTTTTGAGGATATAGGTAGGCTGAGCCATTTGAGCATTTAAAAGTAGTAACTGTACTTTGGGTGAACAGCTCATTACTGTGATGTTCCTTGAGAACAAATGACACAGAATTTTTTTTTTTTTTTAAAAAAGGTGAATTCTATTTAGTTACATTTGGTCCTAAGATTAGGGAACTGTATAACTTGTTCTCAGAGCCCCTCAGCGTGACTATAGGACATTTGTTGCAGAGATCAGGAGAACTGGTTTAAATATTCCCATGGATGATCATTTTCCTCTCACTTGCTTTTTTTTAAAAATATTTTTTAGTTATAGATGGATGCAATATCTTTATTTTGTTTTTTCATTTTTATGTGGTGCTGAGGATCGAACCCAGTGCCTCACATGTGCGAGGCAAGTACTCTTCCACTGAGCCACAACCCCAGCTCCTCTCACTTGCTTTTTGCTCTGCACTTTCTTGTCATTATAATTGATGTTTTCTTACCTGTCTCTATTGTTAATAAAATAGCTTCTCTCTTTTGGTCAAGGGGAATCTGTGGGATCTGGTCCTTGAATTCCTGCTGATAGGCAAATATTCACTCACATCCTGTCTGCTGCTGGCAAAATGATCCAGTAAAACTGGACATCCAAGGTGTGAGGAGGCATCTGTGCTGCCCAGGTCAATGTGTATCCAACTGACAGTCATAGTCACCCAGGATATGAACTCTAGGAAATAATACATTATGCCTTTGCATAACTAGGGATGGCTGGAATAAAAAATAATTATGGAGCAAGAGTGTTAATTCCATGTGTGGAATCCATTCCCTATTTTTCAGACAATTTGGCATAGATAAAACTTGATGTCCAGGGACTGGGGTTGTGGCTCAGAGGTAGAGTGCTTGCCTAGCATGCATGAGGCACTGGGTTTGATCCTCTGCACCACATACAAATAAAATAAAGTTATTGTGTCTATGCACAACTAAAAAAATAAATATTAAAAAAATTGAAGTCCAAAGGGTACACAGTGCCACAGGAGGTCATTGATGTCATTAATTTTATAAAAGCAAGGACCCCAATAGTAGAATCATCCCAATACTTGGAAAAAGAAAAGGGATTCATGTAAAAGTCTTGATGTATTCTCCTCATTTTGTGGCAAAAGAATGGTCTTTCTTAAAGATGAGATATGTGTTTTTTAAGTATTCTAAAGTCACTGACCTTTCATGTGATACCAATAGCTATTAAAAAAAGTTTATTCAAGGTAAACTTCATCTTTAAGATAAAGATGACATTTTGTTAGTGAGAGAGAAGGTATCTGCTTTTTAAATAAACTCTTGCTATGGAAAGAAGATCTTGAAAATAGATGTTTGGCAATGTTTCTATCCTTATGTGCTTTTATGGTTGAAAATAAAGTGTTTCATCCATAAGAACCTCAATAGTTATGCACTTCAAAAATCAGAATTTTCTGACTGGTATAAAAGTTTCCAGAAAAGAAAGTCAGTGGGTTTGATTGGTTTAATTCTTTCATTAGCACATATGGTTATACATAATAGTTAGGTTCATTTTGACATAATGACTGTGCATGGATTTTTTTTTTTGTTCCATTTAAGTCCTCAATGCATTCTCTTTCCCTTTCCTTCTCCCTCCCCCATTCTCCTTCCTCTGCTCTATTGGTCTTCCTTATATTTATTTATTTTTTAAAATTGGTTCTTTATAGGTATACGTAAAAGTTGGAATTCACTGTGGTATATTTATACATGTACATAATGCAATTTTGTCAGATTCATTCTACATTTTCTCCCCTTTCCCATTCCTCTTTTCTTGCTCATAATCTCCTTCTACTCCACTGATCTTCCCTCTGTCTTTATGAAAAACAATCCTGCTTTCTTTTTTCCCCTTACTTTGTTCTAACTTCTGCATGTGAAAGAAAACATTCAACTCTTGACTTTCTGAGTCTGGCGTATTTCACTTAGCATGATATTCTCCATTTGCATTTATTTACTGGCCACTGACATAGTTTTTTCTTCTTTGTTAAAACTCTTTATTGTGTATACATACAGCATTTTCTTCATTCATTCATCTGTGATGGTCATCTGAGTTGGTTCCATATCTTGGCTATTGTGAGTTGTGCTGCTATAAACAATTAATGTGCCTGTATCAATATAGAGTATGCTGAGTTTTTTTTTTTTTTGGTAACAGGGATTGAACTCAGGGGACTGAGCCACATCCCCAACCCTTTTTATTTTTGAGACAGAGTCTCGATAAGTTGCTGAGGCTGGCTTTGAACTTGTGATCCTTCTGCCTCAGCCTCCTGGGTGGCTGGGATTACACGTGTATGTCACCTACCCAGCTGATTTTAGTTATTTTAGATAAATATTGAGGAATGAGATATCTGGATCATATGGTGATTCTATTCCTATTCTTTTGAGGAATCACTTTCCAAAGTGGTTGTATTAATTTGCTTGATTATTTTTTGAGGTCTGATTGACATCAGAGAAAGTAGAATTTATAAGCCTAATTTTAAAAAGAGCCTATGTATAGTAGGAAGTTGGGATTTTTAAACAAATCATAATTTCAAAACCTGGCCAATGATGTATCTTTTCTTCCATTTGGACCTATTTGTCATTTTGAGTTAGGTTTTTAGCTCTGCATCCTTTAAAACCAACTATTAGATAAACTAACCATAGCATCAAATGTAAATTTTTATGCCATAGAATTGAATGTAATCTTTTAAAACAGTGAATAATAAATAAATAATAAAATTTGAATATTGTATTGATAATTTTTGTTATAGAAAATAAGTATTTTATATTATTTATAAAGTAAAAGTCTTCAATATATATATTCATTCATCTTTTAAATTTTAAAATATTAAAAATTATATTAATGTAATTTTTTTACTGATAGGGAGATAGAATAACAAAATTCAGAGATTGTTAGGTATAGTGGCACACACCTGTAATTCTAGTGGCTGGGGAGGCTGAGGCAGGAAGATCACAAACAAGTTCAAGGCCAGCCTGGGAAAATTAGCAAGACACTGTCTCGAAATAAAAAAATAAAAAGGGGTAGGGGGAATGTGACCTAGTGATAGAGTGCCCTGGATTCAATCCTTAGTACAAAAAAAAAAAAAAAAAAATTGAGAGATTGGTCTGGTTCAGGATTGCTCAGTGGTGAAATGTGTGCTTAGTGTGTGCAAGGTCCTGGGTTCAATCCCCAGTACCAAACCAAACCAAACCAAACCAAACAAACAAACAAAAAAAGGAGTTCACTGTTTTATACTTGTAACTGTGTCTCAATCCCAAATTTCTGGAAAAGAAAAATGATTGTTTCAGTTGGGCTGGGTGTCTGCCTCTGATCCAATCAGCTGTGGCCCAGTGGGGAGGGTGCTTAATGCAGGCACCCTCAATATCTGGGTGTTCATTACTCCCGTTATGACAATTACATGGTTTCACAGAGAAGCCAAGTTTATCATCACATAAAAATAATCACTCATCAAGTTGCTGAATTAGTCTTCCCCAATTATCACCCTTGTTTAATGGTAGCACCTGCCTCTCTTCCCCTGTCAGCATATTTTCCCAGTAAGTTTCACTGATGGATATTATACATCCAGTAATATAAATGCAAACTCAATATAAATAGGTTGTGGAATGAAATTGTAACAATTTTAGGATTTCACAAAGTTGAAGAAAATGATGTTGGAGTCTTCTCAAACCATACATAAATGAGGCTTAGGAAAGTTAGAAAAATTACCAACTGAAGAGGAGATGACTAGGAAGAATTACTAAACAATAGCCTTTAAAGTAAATGATCTGAATGCCAATGAATATTGATACTGTTAAATTAATAATCCTTCGATCATATTTGACATAAAGTGATCTTCCTTATGTTTGTGCTGTAAAATTGAGCACAAGACAAAGGATATTATACTATTCTGCCCTTTTTTTTGGAAAAATTAAGGCCTCCCCCAGCACAGATATTTGAGTTATTTAGAACTCAGTTCATTGTTGTGCCAATTGTAACCTAATTTAAAAAGTAAGGTAAACATATTCACTTACATTTTAATTTCACTTACTAAAGTCCTAATCATTATTTTTTCTCAGCTATTTACCGTGGAATTTTGTTTCCTATTTGAGCATCTGATGCCCGGCTTCCCAAAAGAGACAGCCTTGTTCTAGGCTGACCCTCCAGAGAGCTGTGGGTGGGAAGTGGTATTTTGCATCCTGGCCTTATCATCTTCTATGACTAATCCCTGATTATTTGCCTCTCAGGTCCATCTTGAACCCTAAACCTTTAGAGTTTTTCCGGGGATCTACTTTACTAATGCAAAACACTAATTTGAGCCAAGGTGTTTGTAAAAGACAATAGCTCAAAAGGTTATTCTTTCCTGAAAATGTCTTTGAATGGCAACCCTCAGCACCTCAAGCCAAGAAGTGAAATTCGAGAGGATGAGGGATGATTATCCTGCTATCCACCTGTACGTGCCCTGTCCCGGTCCTTTGCAGAAGGCCAGCTCTTCTGTCACAGTTTGTTTCTGTACCATCAGCTCTAAAACCTCTGTGTGTCCCTGGGGTGAGACCTTTGGACACTCATCCCCAAATTGACATTTTGGGTTTAATCATCCCACAGAGTAGGAATGGAAAATAGATTTCATCTCACATGCCAGTTCTGATCCATGGAGAGTAACTGCCTGGGGGACTGGAAGGAGAAAGTTTCTGGGACTGTGCTGGCTCAGCAGGAAAGATTGTATCAATTGATTAATGATGTCTCTCAGGGTCACTGAATATAGGGTGGAATATGGATGTGTGCTACATTCTTGTTATCTTTGTGCTAGATTGTGCCAGGTAGTGGGTATGCCTGCATCACATCAGGGAAGTCATTTGTTATCATTTAGCTCTTGACTGTTCACCAGGACTGTGGGTTTACTAATACTGAGTTCTTCGGCCTCCCAGCAGGTACCAGTATGCACCTTATGTACTATGTATGACCCAGCACTACTTCAGTGGACCTGGAGTGGCTCATTATTCTTACTGATTGGGCTAAATACAATTGATTTCATTGAAGGGCTTTCATTAGAGAGCACCAACATATGAAATGACTATGTTATATTTTGACACAAGAACGTTTCAGATTTGATCGTTCATCTTTTAAAACATACAGACATTTCTGTACCGTTCAAGCTTAGGGAAGATTTAATTTTTCCCCTGTTACTTTCAATACTATGTGCTTTTACATACTTTCTATAGTGTCACAGAAATTGGAGCAGCTTTCAGAGTTAGAAGCTCTAGGGATAATTCTATTTGGAAAAAAAAAAGATAGGGGAAACAGGAAGGACTAGAGACCCTTATTTTAGCCACTACACATGAGAACATTAGGAAGAAAAGCTGTTTGCTGAACCTGAACCTCAAGGTCCCTATAGAAATGAGAGGCGCCTCATCAATGTATAAACTTTACCTGTGTTTTCATGGATGATCTTGGAGCACTGTTGTGGTTAAAACAGTGCAGTCCAACTTTCAAAAGACATTTTCAAAGATTTTAGTCTTTTCCTTTTCTTTCTCAAATTTTGAAAGGGGAGTTAAGGAAACCACAGCACCCCCTTTGAACACCCCCTTTTGCCTTCCATCCATTTCCCTCACACTAAAATTGCTTCCCCATCTCACTCACTCCGGCCTTCTTCTAACAAAACTCTCTCCATACTCCCATCAGCTTTAGCCTCTATGCCTCTGGCCTTTCTCATCAGCCTCTCTCCTCTCCATCACAAGGCCCATAGGGCTGATTTAGCAAAGCAGGACCATCCATAGCTGGGTGAGAGGGTCAAGACAGAATTTTCTTTAGCAGGAGAGGAATAGAAAGGCTGGACAGCTAACATACATGAAACCTTTCTCTTTTATCATGTACGTAATGCACATCCTGCAAAAATTCAGGCTGTCGTCTCCTAGATTGTATTGCCATCACTGGCAAATGGACTGGATGGAAGCTCTCACACTGGGGACTCTGTAGACTCCTCCTGCCCCAGAGGAGGCATGAGATTTGCCTACAGGATGCCATTGCTCCTGGTAGTAGTTGGGTTGAGAGTGTTGATCTGGGCCACGTGCTTCAGCAACTGACCGGGTTACCACCAATCTGCTCCTGGGATGTCTGTCATGGCCTCTTTCCACGGACAGGGGCTGTCCTGTCCAGATGGCATCTTTTGGGATGGCTGTCTTTCACTTTCACTCCTCTTGTGCCTTTTTCTGGAGTGGGTCTCACCTTCACATTTTCAGTTGGTAATTTAGATCCTCAGTCTATTTTACTTGTGAGTAATTCGTGGAAATGGTACTCAGAGGTGGGTAAATTAGAGTGACACAGTCTGACTAATTAATCCATCACGTTTATAGCTCCTGCTTATTTAATCCCCAGAGCCTGTATCTAATCTGTACAACCCTGGCCTTTCTTTAGCTGCAGTCTCTCAGGTGGACTTTGATGTTTTCTCCACCAACGCCATCCACAAAACTGTTTGATTGAGTCTTCTTCTATTGATTTTCTCTTCTCAGAGGAATTTCTCTTTGCTTCTCTTCTTTGATCTCAAATCTTTTCTTTCTTTTTTTAAAACAAAACATTTCTTCATAATACGAGGAAGCCAAAGATACATGTTCACTGTAGAAATTAGGAAAATAGAAAAGTATGCAAAGGAAAACCATCCATAATTATCCACAATCAAAGAAATAACCACAAAGTTTACTAAATTTTCCTCACTTTTACATAACTGAAAATATGCAGTATGCTTCGATCTGTATTCTGTGTTTCCTCCCTTTTCTTCTCTGTTAGCCCGTACCAACAATTAGCAAAGTTATAAAGCTGTTATAATGTTGTAATTTTTGTGTGAAGGGATGCATGAAAACACACAAACATACACATACATTCTAACTGGTGTCTTAGGATCTGCTGCTGAGTTCCTGGCTGCTTGACAGCCTGATTTACAACATTTTACATTTTAGTTTCCTTTTCTTTTCTTTTCTTCTTCTTCTTCTTCTTCTTCTTTTTTTTTTTTTTTTTTTTGGTGCCAGAGATTGAACTCAGGGACACTCCACCACTGAGCCACATCCCCAGCCCTATTTTGTATTTTATTTAGAGATAAGTTCTTGCTAAGTTGCTGAGGTTGGCTTTGAACTCATGATCCTCCTGCCTCTGCCTCCGGAGCCGTTAGGATTACAAGCTTGCACCAGCGTGCCCAGCTCCCTTTTCTTGCTTCCTTTTTTCTTACTTGATCTGTTCCACCTTTTCAACCTTTATGGACATATATGGTTTCTGGCTGATTAAAGGGACAACCATAAGATGTCATCAGCCCAACATTAATTTGGGTAGCAGGTAACACTGACACATAAGAGGGAGGTCTACCTCTTCATAATTGCCTCTTTGGTCCACTTCCTGTAGCATTTTGGTCTCCACTCTTCCCCAGCCTTAGCTCAGTTGCTTATTCCTAAGAATAAACTTCCACAGATTGCTAGGAAACAAGGTCTGAGCACCCAAAGAGAATTTCCTGTTATTTTCTTGTAAAATGATGGTGAAGAGATAGGATAAAAGCTGAATGAATTTTTAGTCTAGGATGTTCTGTTCTGAAGCTATAATTGCTGTTTATCCTTTAACTCTAGAAATGATTCTGCCAAACAAAAGAAACTTCAGTCTTCATATGGGTATTATTATTATATAATTTTTTTTTCTCATTTAAATGTGTGAGTTAAAGAAAATTCTTCATCATCAAAGGTGATTGTATTTTTGTCTGGGGGTTGGTTTTATATGACTCTTAGAAGGGGACGATTCATTTTTAAGGGTGAACCTGGTGGGATGCTTTTATTCCACAAAGTGAGGCATTATAGAGAAGACCATGAAATGCCCAATTTAAATCTAATTTTACAATTGGAAAGCATTAAATGAATTCTTGTTTTTAAGATATATTACCTAAATGATATATATTTGATCTTCAGAATTTAACATATTAATCACTCAGAGTAGTAAAAGAGAAAGGATTAAGTGGTATTTTGGAGGGATTTAGGTTAGCTGTCACAAGCTTTGAAAAATTCAGAGACAGCAGTATCTACAGTCATGCCTGGGAGAAGCCTTTTCCTAGGTTGTATAATAAGAGAACAGACAATTTGTCTTCTTGTAGTACCCTTCAGGAAATCAACCTCATGATTCAGGGATGGTTATCTTTAATCAAGTCATATGTCCTACAGGTGTCTGTGAATCTTGGTTTTTGAATATTTTAAATCTGGTTGAGGGATGTTGTTATAAGATTTGATAACTTGGAAAATAAGTATGGTTTCATGAGCTACATTTTTCTTGTCCTCCTGTATTCTCCAATGAGGTAAATCACTTCTTATTCCAGTGGAAAGACCAGGCTCAACATTTACCACACTGAGTAGCCATAGGGTGTTAATTGTTTATAGTATTTTCTTCCTTTGCTCTACAGCTGCGATTTGAAGGGATTGATGGATCTTTGCCGGAGGTACCCATAGATCATGGAGTTCCCAGAGCGACAATGCATGAACAAGAAAGAGAATCAGCTAGAAGGGATGGGATGAACCTTGGATGCATAAATTCATTGCTTTATTGCTACTCCTGTTGGTGTCAGTCCACACATGAGTGACCTCTTTTTTGCTCATATCAGAATTAGAAAGGTGCAAGCTGTTCTGGAAGCCAAAACTGTTGTGTTAATGGGTGGGCAAGGAAGCAGAATCTCTGTTCAACAAGATGGAAGGTGACTCTAGTTCGGTGAAGGGGTGGGGGGCCCAGGTGCACCTGGTTCCTTGTTGTACACCCCTGTGCCTCAACAGTTCTTGTATAACACAGGGACACAGTAAATACTATTCACTCCCTTTTTCCCTTCCTTCTCTCATTCCTTCCTACCTCCTCTCCCCTTACTTCCCTTCCTTTCCTTTTTTTGTGATACTGGGAATTTAACCTAAGGCCTCACATGTACTAGTTAAGTCCTCTACCACTGAAATAATTCCATATCCCTTTTTATATTTTATCTTGAGACAAGGTTTTGATAAATTGACTAGTCTGGCCTCAAACTTGTGATCCTCCTGCCTCAACCTCCAGAGTCGCTGGGATTATAGGTATGTGCCACCACACCTGGCTTGTACTATCATATTTCTTTCCTTCTTCTTCTTTTTTTTTACCATACGATTTAAAAAAAATTTTTTTGTAGTTGCAGATGGACACAATACCTTTATTTTTTATTTATTTATCTTTGTGTGGTGCTGAGGATTGAACCCCAGGGCCTTCCATGTGCTAGGAAAGTACTCTACCACTGAGCTACCACTATAGCCCCTTGTATTACTGTATTTCTAAAGGTGACTTATTATTCCATGCTCAACTTTTCCTTTCCTCATGGGTGTTGGCTGAGACTCTACATAGAAGCCTAGAGATTAAAGCATTAGAGCACACAGAACTTTTGCCTGGACAATCAGAGGTGGAAACTGAGCCCCGACTGGCTTCTGGAACCAGGATCATCTTTGGGAATACAGACAAGGGAACTCTGCCAACAGCCCTGGGGAAACCAGACTCTAGAACCAAGCTGATCTGAGTATTAATCTGAAGGTCCTGGACAGAGAAACACACCAAGATTTGAGGTGCAGAGATGGCATAAGCAGACTTAGAAGACAGAGTAAGAAGCAGTTTTGGACAGTGTTTGAGTCAGCATTTTTACCACTGTAACTTAGAGAAACAACCAGAACAACCGCAGAGAAGGGGCAGTTTATTTAGGGGCTCATAGTTTCAGAGGTCTTAGTCCATAGAAGGCTGGCTCCATTCCTCAAGGAGAGGCAGAACATCATGCAAAAGAGTATGGCAGAGGAAAGCAGCTCATGTGATAATCATAAAGGAGAGAGAGAGAGAGAGAGAGAGAGAGAGAGAGAGAGAGAGAGAGAGACTACTTACCAGATACAAATACATACCCAAAGCCACATTCCAATTCCTACCCCCTCCAGCCACATCCTACCATTTCAGTTAGCACTGGGTTAATCCCTATCAGGGGATTAATTCACTGATTGGGTTAAGACTCTTAAAACCCAATCATTTCTCTTCTCAACCTTCTTTCATTGTCTCACTCATGAACTTTTAAGAGACACCTCACATCCAAACCTTAATAGATTCCTGAAGTGCTAGATGGAGACAGGGGACCTTTAGGAGGCAAACTCATTCTTGCTCTGGAGGCTGGGCCTTAAGGACATAGAGTTCCTTGGGGTACAAGTTTTTCCTACACAACTCCTTGATGCAGGACTCTTTGAACCCTACTGCATGCATCTCAAGAGTTTTGTCTTATTTCCTTCCTTGGGCAGGACTTAGAACCCAAATTAAGTTCATTTTCCCGGCAGGGAAGCAAGTTCTAGAATTGGCTATGGCTTCAGCAGGGACCATCAATATTGGTGTCTCAGTAATCCAGCTCCCCAGGACTCCCTGAAGGCCTGGGATTGAAGCCAAGAGTCAGGCTCAGCGCTCCAGGAAGTAGGTTCGTCATAATTACCAGCCCTCAGGAAGTACAAGCTGATCCTCACAGCTTCTCTCCTTGGTGACTTCTGTGGGCTCTGGGGTTAAAGACTTTGAGCCAGATGGTCTCACCTTAGGCTCTGCGAAGGCGGCTCTTGCAGAGCCATTGAGCCTTTAAAGAATTGCCCATTTTTGATGCCAAGCATATCACTTGAATACAAGAAGTTTAACAGCTTTAACAGCAGTTTCTGTGTCTGGATACAATATGGTTTTTAACCTACAACATTCTTAGGATCTTGCCAGTGCACCCCAAGGCTCCTTGAGGCAATTAAAACTATGCCCTTGGCAATGTGACTGACTTCAATGGTTCTTTTGCCAAAATTTGAGTTTTTTTTTTTTTTTTTTAAGAGCACTTTCTCATATCTGGAAACGATTAAGTTTGACTAGTGTGGACAGAGGAATTTGAATTCCTGGTTATCTACAATTCCTGGCACAATGTAGGCCACTTTGGCAGTATCTTGGCAGGTCCCAAAGTGCTCCCTAGCAAGTTCATTTTCTTCCAAACAAATGTAGTTCAATTTCCTGGCCAAATTCAGCAACTAGAAAAAAAAACTATATAAACTGTGAGGCCACAGGGAGCAATTTTACTAAAAGGTATCTCAGCTTGTAAGGAGAAATTTAAGCAATGGAAGACTCAGAGAACCATTTTAAGCTTTCTGTATACTCTTGTAGAAGTTCCATCACTGAGTGTAAGCATATTAAAATACATCCACATTTTGAATTAAATGTAAACTTTCCGTAAAAATGTTGAGGATCTTTTATAATTTTACCTTTGAAATTATTTGCCCACGAATGACTTATTCAATACAATTGTCTATGTCTTCTAGTCAATCACTAAGCCTACTCAAGGATTCTTGGAAAATAAGAGAATCTAATCCACAAATTAATCTTATATGTAATATATTTTAAAAAATTTATATATTTTTAGTTGTGATGGACCATTATTTATTCACTAATTTATTTGTGGTGCTGAGAATTAAACCCAGTGCCTCACACATGCCACGCAAGTGCTTTTAACACTAAGCCACAACCCCATCTCTATGTAATGGATTTTTTAATGAATAATAAATTTAACAATGAAGTTGTAATAATGTTATATTTTTCAGGCACTTAATTAAATGGCTATCAGTTTCAGTTTTGCTGAGTGTGACTTGGAGCCAATTTATATTTTTTTTCTCCATAGACCTCTGGAAAGCTGGTGGTCCCCAGGCATTGAGCCTCTTGTAGCTAACAGATAAAATAGCTCTGAGTGAATTAAATTCTAAAGTTTAGCTCAGGAACAAAAGACTTGTAGTGTACAGGATTGCTATTTTCAAATATTGGAAGACTTGAAAGTCAAAGAGGCATAAGACCAATTCTGAGCTACTCCTTTGGAGTGCAGTAGATGATTGCACACAGCAACATATCAGTGAGGTTGTCCCAGGAGATGTGTGGCCTGGAAGTGTTCCTGGGAGCTCGAGGGATCTTTTGTAGAGGCTGAGAGTTGGAGAAGGCTTTGGAGTCAGAAGATCAGAGTTCAAGTCCTTGTGCCACTCGTGAATTGTGTGACTTTGAGCAAGTCATTTAATCTCCTTGTATTACATTTCCCTTCATCTATAAGATGGGGATGTACCCCATGTTAGTTATCGCTAGTGATCACATTGGGATCATTTCAAACTTTTAGTTGAGCTGATCAAATTCTAAATATTAAGTCCTTTCCAAATGTTAGCGTTCTAGCTGTAATTCTAAGGATACCAGTATAGTGTCTGAGAGTATTAAGATGGAGAGAATATACAAAATGAATCATTTAAAATTCATTAGTGATACTGACAGTAATCCTCCAGAGCATAAATGTCTCCCAATAAGAGTACAAGAAAAACGTAAAACGTATCAGGGAATTCAGTGCTGCTTACTTTACTAAATCAGGACTGTATAAACCTAATATGGTCTTTGAGCTACAGAAATGAAAGACTAGAATTAAGAGGGTTAGGGCTAAAAGGGATATTGATCTTAAGCCATAAACTCTTATTTTATACATGGAAGATGACATATAAAATAACTGCATGATTGGCAAGATGATTTCTCTTTGTTTATACTGTGCCTTGTTTCATAAAGGAATTCAGGTGTATTGTAAGAGTAGATACAATGAAATAAGAAAATCTTAAAATAAAATAAAAGCAAAAGTTGTGATCATGGGTGTATAAGGGTTTTCCAGAGAGACAGAACCAACAGGTGATGGGAAACTGGCTCATGCAATTGTGGAGGCTGACAAGTTCTGTGTGGTGCTGACCGGAGTGCTGCTGCTCTGGCTCAGTCTGAGTACAAAAGCTTCAAAACCAGGAAGCTGATGGCATGATTCTCAGTCTAGGCCAAAGGCCTGAGAACCTGAGAGGCCACTGGTATGAATCTTAGAGTTCAAAATCTAGAAAGTCTAGACTTCTGATGACCAAGAGCAGAAGAAGAGCAGTATATTCCAGCCTCTTGTTTCTTCTCCAGTCCCCAGCTGACTGAATGTTGCCTGCCCACATCGAGGGTGGACTTTCCTCATTCACATGCTACACTCCTCTGGAGACTCCCACACACCCAGAAATAATGTTTTGTCAGTTTTCTAGATGTTTTTTAGTCAGCTTTTTTTTTTTTTTTTTTTTTTTTTTTTTTTTTTTTTTTTTTTTGCTGCTATGACCAAAAGACCTGACAAGAAAAATTTTAAGAAAGGAAAATTTATTTGGGGGCTTACGGTTTTAGAGGTCTCAGTCCATAGATGGCCAACTCCATTCCTTGGGGCCCAAGGCAAGGCAGAACATCATGGTAAAAGAGCATGGCTCAGGACATCACCAGGAAGCAGAGCAAGACTAAGCTCAGTTCACAAAAAATATACCCCAAAGGCATGCCCCCAGTAACCTACTCCTCTAGCCACACCCCACCAGCCTGTAGCCACATTCACTTAATCCCTATTAGGGTATTAATTCATGGATTGGGTTAAGGCCCCTATAACCCAATCATTTCACCTCTAAACTTTCTTGCATTATTGCGAGACATGTGCACTAACATAACACTAGGTATTCCTTAACCTGGTCAAGTTGACACCTAAAATTAATTATCACAATGGAAAACAAGTTAAAGTATAATTGCCAGTTGAAAAGAGAACTGGAGTTATAATGAAACTATGTAGACTGTAAACATCTACAGTTTTTAAAAATGGGGAATAAATTTGTCTGTGAGCTTCCCGGTAGCCAAAGCAAAATTGGAAACCAGGCTAATGATATCTGAACCAAATTTTAGACCAGTTTTCTTTTTGCTTTATTAAAAGAATTTTTTTCACTACTAGTAATTGAACCTCATAGTCTCACACATGCTCAGCAAGTACTCTACCACTGGGGCACATGCCCGGCCCTTTAACCCTCAGTTTTTAAAAATTAAATCTATTTCTTTTAGTCTTAAACATTTTTTTTTTGGTAATAGTATTATTTTTCTTTCTCTCCACTGGTTCAGTCTGTGGGGGTGATCTTTGTGAGGGGACTAGAACTGTGCCCAGCTGACTCTGGGTAGGTCCACTTTCTGTAGATACCTGGGTGATGATACTCTCCAATATGTTTGGTCTCCATTGCCTCCACCTTGATTAAATATTTTGATAAGATTTAAATAACATCTCAAGTTAGATTTTCCTCAGTTATCTCTTCCTTATATTTATTATCCTCTGCCAGGATCTGACAGTTTTCTATTATCAAGAGTCTTTGAAATTAGGTAATCTATCCTGTACTTTACAAATGAGGAAACTGATGCTCAGAGATGATAAGCCCAAGGCTGTACAGCAACCACTGATCTTTACTGAGTACCTATGTATATCTCATTTATCTCTTACAACAAACTCTGATAAATATATGATTATCTCTTTTTTATGAATTAGGAAAATGAGGCACAACAACGCTGAAGTGCTTTGCCTCAGGTTACAAGAATTAGTGAGGGAGCTGGGATTTGAACCAAATTTTCTCTAGTTCCAAAATCCATTTCTTTATACAACCCCCCCAATCCTGTGCTGCTTTTTGCAAAGAAGTCGAGAGGGCATGGGTTGAATTCAGTTCTCTGGACTCTAGCGTCTTCTCACCGTATTTCTGCTCTAATCAGAAAAGACTGCGCAGACCCTGATTCCTCTTGTACTGGAGAGATGTACAAGACTTGTCCTGGATTTGGAAAGGTCCACACTAAGCTTGACTGTTTCTATCTATCCTGCTTTTTTTTTTTCTTCCTTAGATGGAGGTAAGGGAGTGGTTGGGGGAAGTGACTGGGACTACTCAGGCATTTACTTTCTTTCTTTCTTTCTTTCTTTGGTCTCTTATCAAACCAGCTTGAGGTGCATCTATACTGTGGCAGATTGAAAAATCTTAAATTCTTCCCAGTTCATGTTCTGATGTACAGGATCTGCTTCTTATCTCTTGGCATATATCCAGGAAATGGTCAAAGTGCATCTAAACATTCCAGAAAACTATCATTAGAAAGGCCCAGCTATCCCCCCAAAGTTATATGGTCTATTAAAGAAGAAGGAGAAGGAGGGAGGGAAGGAGGGAAGGGGTGGCCAATAGTTCTTTGGAGACTTTAATAAGATAATGGAGAGGAGTTCACGAGATTGAGAAAAATGATTCCCAAGAAATAGGGTCAAAGTGAGAGGAAACATAGCAATATCTATTTAAGGGCTAGAAAACAAAGCATATGTATTTTGAAGCTGAAATCTTCAATGTATCAAAAATTGGGATTTTGATAAATCTGAAATAGTCGGGTGATGTTTTAAAAGTTGGATTCTCAAATATTTGATTTCTCATTTAAAGGACTTTTGTAATTCATTTATTTTATATTTTTAAATTTTTGATTAGTATGTATTAATTGTATGTATTAGTGGGGTTCAAGGTGATATTTCCATACATGCATATATCATATACTGATCAAATCTAACCTCTTTTTATCTACCTTCTCCCCCACATCCTTCTCAATCTCTTTATCTATATTATTTATTTATTTATTTATTTATTGGTACTGGGGATTGAACCCAGGGGCACTTAACCACTGATCCACATCCTCAATCCTTTTTTATATTTTATTTAGAGACAGGGTCTTGCTGAGTTGCTTAGGGCCTTACTAAGTTGCTGAGGCTGGCTTTGAATTTGGTATCCTCCTGCCTCAGCCTCCAGAGCCTCTGGGATTACAGGTGTGCACCACCATGCCTGGCTTATTTATATTATTGTAAACTGAGATCCTTATTAAACTGATGGCAATGAATTTCATTGAGTACCAAAATTGTATGGGTAATCTTACAGTTGCTAACCATGATGAATGCTATTTTTTAAATGTACAACATTTAAACTAAATTTTAATCTTTATTTTTCTGTCTTTTCAAAGTGATATCAGCATCAGAAACAAAAGATGTTTTGGGATCAAAGTTTGATAATAGATTTCACTCATAGCAAACAAATCTGTAAATGAGCAAAATCAACAGTTTATTCCCAAGTCCTTCACAACCCACGTTCCCAAATGTGAACTGAAAATTGGTTGAGACTAGAGGAGTGAGAATTCAATAGTCTAGATTCTTAGCATTTGGTCCTGAAGTCTAGTACCCATGGTTTTCAGGCCAAAACCATGAAGTGTTTGGAGAACACCTCCAGGATTGAGAGAGAGAGGAGAGTTGGGTCATGTGCAAATCTAATTCATCTGCTGAGAAATGCTGACTGGTGGTAAAGATGAGTGAAGACAGCATTTCTGTCACACTTCTCACTTTTGCAAGGACACTGTTGGAGGTTATAGATCTTGTTCTGCTTCTTTTTTATAGCAACACTGAAAAAAAAAACTAGAGAAATGGACAAAAGGTATAATCTTCCTTTGGAGGCTGATGAGCATTGTCAGATTAGATGGGCTCTTTGGGAATCATTACTTCTGCATATACCCAGAAGAGCACAAGCAATCATATGTCAAGGTCACGCTGCTCAGCAGAAAATTTCCTTAGTGCCACATAATAATGAGTGGAAATAGATGCAAATAGGGCTTTGACTTCCACCCCAGCTCATTAGGTCTGTCTGTGCTGGAGCTCTGTTAGCCACGTGGCTTCTGTTCAGAGACCGTAGTGCTTTGACAGTGATGGCTGAGGTTTCTGTCAAAGTTCTGCAACTTAGGTGTCTACCTGGATGCAGGATGGGTCCTTCCCAAGTTAGAGCCTTCCCTGCCCCTCAACATGTCCCCTGAAAGCAGAGCCATATTCCCCTTAGAATCATGGAAACCTGTTGTCCTTAGGAAAACAATGGCCAAGTCTCTGCTATTTTAGTCAGTTACGGTTCAGGAAGATAATCAGACTCCCAGACGAGTCTGAAGAAAAGTATTATCCCAGGTTCATATACAGAGCAGTAAACAATTGGAACACTTCTAAGAGAAAAATTGGCAAATTCTTATCAAGGAATGCCAATGTTTTCAGGTCACTTTACCCACCATTCTTGTAGAAAAGGAAAGGAATTTATATTTATTTGATGATTACTCTGTGCCAAGAGCTGTGCTGGATATTTATGTATGTGATTTCACTGTGAAGCAGGTATAATATTCCCCTTGGAGAAAGAAAGGGGGGAAAAAAAGGAAGCTCAGAGAAGTAGTCACCTGCTCAGGGACTTAAAACAAGTAGTGTCACTGAAATTCCATTCTTTCTCATGAGGTGCTTTTGGAAAAAATGCAAAAATGGCAGATTGTCCCACTGGTCTCTTGAGTACTGCTCAGTCCCCTTTCAAAGCTATCTGACCGTGTAGCTGGGATGCAAATCTTGAGGTAACAATTAGAAAGTAGTGACCCCCTACTAGAGTTATTGAGAAAAGGTTGATTGATCACATTAATGGTGTTATAGGAGAGACCTGTGCATCTGATAAGGCAGTGTGTGCCAGCGGTGGTTTATGAATATGTATACTTTACTCAAGTATAGTGGCACATGCCTAAAATCCTAGGGAAGCTGAGGTAGGAGGATGGCAAGTTCTAGGCCAGCCTCAGCAACTTAGCAAGGCCCTAAGCAACTTAGGGAGAACCCCGTCTCAAAATAAAAAAAATAAAAAGGGCTGGGGATGTGGCTCAATTTTTAAAAAAATCTTTTTCAACCTGTGGTTGGTTGGATCCTCAGTTGTAGAACTCATGGGTATAGAGAAAGCTGTCTGCATTTTAATTTAATCAATAATACTGTAATATTATCTGAATTTAATCATAAGTTAGTTTGAGTCCAAGTTCTTGGTTATAATTCTCAAATATTGAGGGAAATTATTATGATTACATATGGTCAAATCCTCCCATTTCTGCCTCATGGTTCAGGAATGCACAAGCCCTCTATGGTACTGGACCATGCCTCATATCACAGAGGACAAAGTTTGGCCCTGGCTGATGTCTCCGCTTGCACCCGACATACAAATTGGTGTACAGGTCCCTTTGTGTTGCTTGTCTGAGTCTCCAGGGAGTCCTGGGGGTTATTTGAAGTGTCAGCCCTGGCCATGGGCCTGGGGACATACATATATTTTTAGTATCTCCTCCTTAGGATCTGGCTCAAAAGGTCATGCCTATTTTCATGTCTAATGTCAACTTCTGAAAAACAGGGTGAGGAACTAATTTCCGGTTATAGAACCCAGACAAAGTCAGGGTATGGACTTTTTCCTCCCCTTTGAATATCATTTTGCTAACGATCCATAAGGCAAGTACTTTGTAAACCCCAAAGCAGCTAATAGGAGTTCTTAGGATGGCCAGGGAATGAGGGGCTGGGCTGAAGAAGGGGGTTCAGGTAAGTCCAGGTAGCTTCAGCAGCATTGTACTAGGATCAGTTGGAGGTAGATATAGGGAGAGGTTTTGGAGTCCATGTTTTCTATTCATTAGAGCTGAGCTGTCATGGGGTATTTTATTGACAAATGAGCACCTCATCCTTGAATGTGTTCAAGTAGACTGGAAGGCCCTACTAGGATGTTGGAGATTAGAGTTCTGTGGAAGCAGGGGACTGGATGAGATGTGTTCAGAGGCTATTCTATACTAGGATTCAGTGAATCTAGAGGGGCTATCGTGGGGGCTATTCCACATTTTCTGTTTGGGCACTAAAAAATTAAGGCAGAGCAGCTGTCTAAGGTCATTTTTTTTAGGACTGATTTCTTATTGGTATCTTATAATAGTATCTAATAATGGGATTCATTATGATATATTCATTTATGCACATTACATAATTTGGTCAGTTTCATTCCCCAGTATCTTTCCATTTTCTTCCTTCCTCCCTCCCCTAATCTCCAACCTCTACTGATCTCTTTTCTATTTTCATGATATCTTTTTTATTTCACTTTATCTTCCACATATGGGAGAAAACATATGACTTATTACTGAGTCTGGTTTATTTCACTTAACATGATGTTCTCCAGTTCCATCCATTTTCCTGCAAATGACATAGTTTTGCTTTTATGACTGAATAAAACTCCATTGTGTATATATACCACAGTTTCTTTGTCCATTCATCTGTTGATGAGCACCTAAGTTGGTTCCATAGTTTGGCTATTGTGAATTGTGCTGCTATAAACATGGGTATGTAGGTATTAATATTCTTTTTTTTTTGTGGTTGTAGTTTGTTAAGGTCTGTAAACAAGTCAGATTGGCACCTGTTATTTTGCCAGAGAAATGTTAAAGTCTGTAAACAAGTCTGGATGGCACCTGGCAAAATGCCAGAGGGAGTGGTTTGTGAAGTAACAAAAGCGAGCCATTAAGTGTGGAGATTCCTTATTGGTTGACTGCTGTATCTATTTTATGCTAATTAGATAAGCTGTGTAAAATGTTTAAATACCGCTCTTATTCTACAATAAACGGCTCCTATTCCTGCTGCATCAACGTACACAAGTTATTCGTCACCTCCCGGATATTCTGCTGCAGCCGGACTGCGGCAGTAGTTGGACATTCACCTTGAACCTAGGATTAGAACCCAGCCAGATCTGTTAGATTCTGAATCATTCTTTTACTATTACACTGGGCTTTTCTCAGTGCTGGTTAAAAGTAGTACGAACTTAATTTCTGGTCATACATTGGCAGATGACCTAGTAGTGTATCTCATAGACTTCTTTCTACAGGAGGCATATTTTATTTATTTATTTATTTTTACATGGTGCTGAAGATCGAACCCAGGGCCTTGCACGTGTGAGGTGCGCGCTCTACTGCTGAGCCATAACCCCAGCCCCTGGGTTACTATTCTTTTGGATAAATACTGAGCAATGATATAGCTGGGACATGGGATGGTTCCGTTTCTCATCTTGTGAGGAAGTGTCATAATGATTTCTATAGTTTTGGTACTAATGTATACTCCCACCAAAAGTGTATAAGTGTTCCTTTACCCCTGCACCCTCACCAGCATTTATTATTATTTATATTCTTGATGACTGCCATTCTAATTGGAGTGAGATGAAATTTCAGTGTAGTTTTGATTTGTATTTTGTGATTGCTAAAGATGTTGAACATTTTTCACATATTTGCTGGATGTTTGTATTTCTTCTTTTGAGAAGTGCCTGTTTAGTTCATTTGCCCATTTATTGGTTGGATTATTTGTATTTTTGGTGTTAAGTTTTTTGAGTTTTTATGTATTATGGATATTAATCTTCTGTCAGAAAAGTAGCTGGTGAATATTTTCTCCAGTTCTGTAGGCTGTTTCTTCATGCTTTTGTTTCCTTTTAATTTGCTGCTATCCAATTTATTAATTCTTGTATTATTTCCTGAATTTTACGAGTCCTATTGAGGAAGTCATTGCCTGTGCCTGTGTGTTGGAGTGTTTGTTTTTCTGACAGTTGCAAAGTTTGTGGTCTAATTTCTAGAGCTTTCATCCACTTTTGAGTTGACTTTTGTTCAGGGTGAAATAAGGATCTAGTTTCATTTTTTACACATGGATATCCAGTTTTCCCACTGGGGCTGATTTTGTGTATAAATTTTCCCCATGACATTCTCAGGGAATTACATTTGTCTATTATAATGACCAAATTAAATAGGACTAAACTACATTTTTCATTTCCCCCCAGATTTCAATAATAATCATCTTTAGATTTATTTCCTTGGATCTTTAACTTGACAGATTCCTTTTGGCACATAAGAAAATGGAGGTGGGGTGACTAAGTGACTTGCCTACATTGTACAGAAGGTAAGTGACAGAGCCCAGACTTAGCACTTCTGCCTCCTGCTATGAGATATTGAGAAAAACAGGGTTCTAAAATGAACAGGAAGTCATACATGAGCATAGAAGGCCACCTCCTTCAGGCACAGGTCTTTTCTCTTTTGAAAAGCACTCACCTGGTACCTAGTTAGTGGTTTATAAATAGTTTTTTATCAAAGCCATATGACCTTCAAGGGTGTCAAGGGAGCTGTGCACCAAGGCTCAAAATGAATGAAAAGGCCCATGGCTGCTAGCTTCCTAGGTAGGTTCAACCCTCAGATGGTGGCCAGGCCTCCTACATACTTGGATCCCTGCTGACTTAACCTCTATCTTGCCTTGAACTGAGATGAATCCCTCTGAGAATGCATCCTGCAAACAAGGGCAAGGAGCCCAGCAGGAGCCCGCAGGGCATCCAGGTTGAGTCATTAGCAAACAAAAAGCAGCTCCTCCTCTCACCATGACTCTGTAGTGTCTCTGCCACCCAGTCTTCTTCCATGATTAACTGACTGCAGCCTAGCTGTGATCAGTAGAGCACCCAGGCAGGGAGTGGCTGAGCTCCAAACCCAGCGCATGAAAGCTCCTAATTGGGCTGCACCTGTCAAGAGGTAATAGAGAAAGACTTATTGATATTTTTGAAGTGCGACTTTGTACTTTTTGATAGCTAGTAAATAACATATTGGAGCTTTCTCATTTTGCAGCCGTGACTACAGGAGGCATATGAAAGGTATTTATAGCTTTCATAAGTGTGATTTTACTCCTTCCTAACTGCAGAGTGTTCTCTGTTTTGTCTGGGAATCATCTAGTCATTGTGATTGGCCATGAGAGGGGCTTCAGTCATTCTGAAGATTCCTGTATAGCTTGGGACCCAAATAATATGATGTAAAAGATAGCGGCTTTCTTCCCTTTTGGGAAGAAACTTGGTTAAAGAAATGTTGGTAGATGGAACCCAATATTTAGATTTTTTTTTTTTTTATCCCATGCCAGAAGTGCAAAGAAAAGATTACTTTTGAGCTTTATGAGTGAGCAGTCTTAAGAGAAGAACGAGAGACTACAGCTAAGAGCTCTACCTGACCGTGAAGATGCAGAATTATTTATCCAATCTGGAGGGGCGGGGAGACAAGATATGAGTATGGAGAAATGAGTAACAGCTCTGGTTTTGTAGTTAGACTAATTCATTTCAAATTGTACCTCTGTTACTCATTAGGTGGGGGACATTTGAGAAATCACACAACTTTTGACCTTTGATTTCCACATTTGTTTTACAGGAATAATGGCATGTCCCTCTGTGAGTTTTAACACATTCTTAATGGATAAAGGGTGGTAACATGATAACTTTTGAGCCTCCATTTCCACATCTGTTTTATAGGGAAGGTGGTATATGCCTCATTGGGTTGTAGCACACCTTAGTGGACAAATAGTAGTGACGTTATTTTAAATTCTAATACCAACTAAGTGTGTAAACTTAAACAAGTCACATAACTTCTGTAGGCCCCAGTTTCCTCATTTGAGAGGCATCAGAGTGGAAGATTCTTTGTGTTATTCAGGGTTCTATCAGGAGACAGAAACCATGCAGTTATTTAACAGAGACAGTAACATAAATAATTCTTAACCAGTGTTGAAGAACTGGAAAGGCTCTGGGGGAACACAGAGGAACCACAGAGGTAGCAACTGCAGCGGGAGCTTCCACCCTAAGGGATGGAGGAACAAGGGAAGATGTTGAGACCTTTGAAACCCAGAAGCCTGGAGAAGGGGACCCATACCTCGTGGCTTCGGTGGGTCCTGGGGAAGGACACGGAAGGTGGAGCAGTGTGGCTGGTGCTGAGAAAACTGCAAACAGAATCATTGTACTAAAGGAATAAACTGCTTTTGGACAGGGTCAGGAAGAGATGCTGCTGGGACCATGCTGACCTAAATGGGAGGCAGGCAGGAAGTGGCAGATTGCTTCTCCCTCCATTAGTCTCCCTGTAGAATTCTGGTCTGCTACTCCCATTGGGAGTGCCTCAAGAGAGCAGCTGACAAAGGAGAAATGGGCTGTGCAGGGTGAGGTTGGAGCTGAGAGAAAACAGCTTAATAACTAAATCATCCCTAAACTTCCTTCCAGCTCAGAGTCTTTAAGTCAGGGTTTGACTCCCAGGCAGAGGACAAGTGAATTCTGTACGTGGACTTTCAGGTCAGCATGGTATGAGAGAATGAGTTTGAACTTCGGAGTCGGACAGATCTGGGTTGGAATCCTAGCTCTGATTCTTACTAGCTGTGGGATATCAGGCAATTACTTTGAATTTCTCTGAGCCTCCTTTTCCTCATTGTAAAATGATAATACCAATACTTATCTCACAGCGTTACTGTGACAATTAAACAAGATGACACATGAAAGTGCCGGGCAGGGTGTGTGGCACATCCAGGGATGCGTATTCAGTGAATAGCAGCTGATCTATTCGTTCCCATTGTTGGCTGCACAAACTTTTCTGCTGCTTTGTTTCTTCCACTCAGATGTGGCTCGGTGGACCGTGAAGGGGCGCCTGGGCAGTGAGTCAACAGTGGTCAAGGAGTCCTGTGCCAGCTGGGCACCAGGGACAGTATTTGCTTTTGGTTTTTCACGGGTCTAGTAGGCTGGCTCCTGAGCGTGTGTTTGGTGCAGGGCAGGGGGCATGTTCCTATCATCGTGCTAATTTTGAGCTGCAATGAGGGGGCTCCTTTGGATTCTTTCAAGCCAGAGGCAAGAACTTTGCTTTTCTAGGAAGAAATTCTATAAACGAGGAGAATCATCTAGAGTCTCTTTCCTCCACTCAGCACAGTTGATTTCTTCTAACTTTCTCAGGGTGAGCTCTTAGACTAGAAAAAATAAGGAAATATGGACTATATATATTATTGGTGGCATCAATAACTGCTGTTTATTAGGTATCTACTTTATGCCAACTATTGTAGAAGGCCCATTTTATGTGTTATCTCTAATCCTTGAATCCTACAAAATGAGTTTTAGGTTCCAGATCTTGTATATGAGGAAACTGAGGTACAGAGCTGTTAAAAAACTTTCCCAGGGGTTTCAAATAGTATCAAGCCCAAACTCCAGCTTGGGCTATGTCACAACCTCTAGATGTTTTCCCCGCTGCTTCTCATTATATCTTCTTCAAACTCATGCTTCATGCTCTAGCCCAAGTGGTAGACCTAGGATTAGAACCCAGCTAGATCTGTTAGATTCTAAATCATTCTTTTACTATTACATTAGGCTTTTCTCAGTGCTGGTTAAAAGTAGTACGAACTTAATTTCTGGTCACACATTGGCAGATGACCTAGTAGTGTACCTCATAGACTTCTTTCTAACTTCCCATTAAAATAACAAATAAAATGGTTCAAGTGTTATCTGCTTAATAGTCCTCATGAATATTTGTACCTAGTTTCTCAAGAAAATACCTAAACACAAAGAAAAAGATAAATTCTTAAGTGGACAGTTTTAGGTATGATTTAAATTTACTGTGGAAACTATTTTATTTGGCTCATCTTCTAACAATTATTGGAGGAAAAGTCTATTTAATTAAAAATATTCTCTTAACCTAAGTTAAGGTGGTCACATTTGTTTTTGTTTTTGGTTAAGCAATTTACCTAAAAGGTACAACTCTGACAATTTTTTTCCTTTATACTTCCGAGTAACTTCAAGTTTGCCTGCTGTAAGCATAATAGACATCGTGACTAAATTGTGCTATTTCTCAGAATTGTTATCACTGACCATCCCTTTCTAACAGCTTGTGTTAGTCAGTTTCCATTACTATAATAAATAACTGAGATAATTGATTTATAAAGAGGAAAAGTTTATTTTGGCTCACAGTTTCAGAGGTTCAGACGATGATCTGTTGGCCCTGTTGCTTTGGGGCCTGACATAAAGCAGCACATCATGGTGGTGAGTGTATGGCAGAAAAAAAAAGCTGCCCACTGAGGAGGTGGCTAGGGTCCTGTGATTCCCCTGGAGGGCACACAGCCTGTGACTTAAAACTCCCAACCAGATCCCACCCCTTAAAGTTTCCACCACTTTCTAGTGATGCCACAGTGGGGGCTGGTCCTTTAACACATGGGCTGTTGGGAAATATTCCAGATCCAAACTACAGCACAGGCTTCGCATAGGTTTAATTAGAAGAGGTTTTGCTAAATTTTGCTTGACACAAGAAAAACTTCTGAAAATATGGATTTCCAAAAATTGTACGAGTGGTAAAGTTAGCTTGAGAAAAAGAATTCGTGGAAATATACTTGCTTCACCTCACATTAAAGAGCAATAATGTCTGCCTGAGAGAGGGTGAGGAAAACTTGCTGTCCCCCATGGTCTGTTCCCTGCCTTGGAGGCCGTATCATCCCTAAAGAAAAGGGGGCCAGTAAAACATCATGTCCCTGAGAATTCCCCCTATTTGTTCCCCAAAACCTATCCCTGATAAGGGAACAATGAGAGCAAGCTGGAAAGTCCAGATACATATTATTTTTGCTCACTGGGAACTGGGGCAAGTGTTATCTGTAGAAAGCTACTTTTGTGTATAGGCGCCAGGACAGTTGCTCTTTGGGATGCTGGTCACACAAGCAAACTAAGCAGGCTAATGCTGATGATGCCACTGCTTCTGTGGCTTAAGATATAGAACCTCTCTCTGAATGGGGACTGGTGTGGAGCTGAGGGTACTGTGGAAAGGAAATATGTCACTTTCCCACAGTCTATTCCACTGCTCTGGCACAACTGGACTTTAGACCAGACAGAGGCCTCAGGACTCTTACTACCGTCCCACCAGGTGAGAGTAGAGCACTCCTTGCTAGCTTTGGAGAGCATGCCTCCACCCATGCCACTTTCTCTGGGGGTGACTTCATGTTGCTGGCTCATCTTGAGCTTCTGCTATTCTCTGTACATGTTGTTGTGCATCAACCCCATACTGATGTATTTGCAAATATGCACTGTGGAAAGGAAATATGACACTGGTCAAAGCACTATGAGAGGGAGGAAGTACTGCTCAGCCAAGCACCATGAGGGATGGAGGTGCTGTCAGCCTGCCACCACTGAATTCTTGGAGAAGTCACTGATCTTGTAAGCTTTACCGAATAAATCATATGTCCCCCAGGCTGTCTCCGGACATTTCTTTGGCTTTCCCACAGTCTACTCCACTGCTCTGGCACAACTGGGCTCTAGACCAGACAGAGGCCTCAGGGATGTGTTAACAAAAGTAATTCTAAATTTCTTTTGGAAAAATTACCAGATGAGACTATTTGGTGACATTTTTGTTTGGGAGGCAGATTAATAGTACCAAGAGGAGTAGTTTTGTTATTTGATATTAGAAAATAATGGAAAGTTAAAGTAATTTAAAGTATGTTATTTAAAAAAGACTTGCCAAATACATTTGGAACAGAATAGATAATTTTGAAATGAAAAATGCATATATATGGAATAAATTCATGACAAAGCTCAAATATCTGAAGAAAGGAAAAAAGAATTATTCAATAAATATATTAGCTGTGTGGGAAAAATCAAATTATATTTTTACCTCACTATTTCCTAAATTAATTCTATATTACTTAACTAACCATTGTTAAAATTATGTATATATATATATATATATATATATATACACACACACACACACACACATATGTGTGTGTGTATTTTTTTTTTTTTTTGGTAGCATTGGGGATTGAACCCAGGGCCTCATGCTTGCTAGGCAAGTACTCTATCACTGAGCTACATCCTCAGCCCAGTTGTTAAAAGTGAATGGCAAAATTTTTTAGAAATGAGTTTATGAGTTTACAAGATGAAAAATAATGGATTAGGTTGCAAAGAAAATATTGATAGATTTGTCTGTGGTAAAAAAGGAAAAAATCTAACTCATTTAAGGTATAGAACAAGATTGAATGAGATTAATATGCATTCAGATTCTCTGCACACTGCAAAGTGAAATAATTTTAAAAATATCTGGAGCCTTATAAAAGTGGACAAAGCATTTTCAGTTGGTGGTCCCAATCCAAATTTCACCTTTATCCCAGTTTTCACTTGAGCATGGTAGTATTTAGTTCATTAGAGCTGTTTTGTTTTTACATAACTGGTGATTTATTCCCCACCATATTTCCACAGCAAAGGTATTTATCACTCTATTGAAAATGAGAGTAGCATCCAGTTGATGCCTGTTAATTCATTCTTTTAAACATTTCCTACCACAGGAGCAATGGCATAGGTACTTAGGACTTTGTGGTAAAACTAAACTCTCTGGGTTGTTGGAGAAGCTTTAAGGATAGAAAGAAGTCATACAGAAAGGAGACAGACTAGAGGTATAAAACTAGGGGAAGGGAGTGAGCCGAGTTGTACTTTTTTAGAGGAAACAGCATGGGCTTTAGAACAGGCAGATGTGGGTTGAACCTCGACTCCTCACTCACTAATGGCTATCTCCAGGCAAGTGACGTATTTATTCTGTTCAAAGAAATTAATAACAGTGGCTGCTGTCCTTGGGGTTTCACAGGGATTAGATCACCAGAGAGAAGTGCGGATTCAGTGCCCCGTCCCTTGCCTTCCTTGCTCTGTCTTTCTACAGCCTCTTTTGCCCCAGCTCTCTGATTATTCAACAACCTTACATTGAAAGCTTACACTGTACTTGGCTCCTAGAAGATGCTGAGAATACAAATTAGAAAAAGATATAGATTTTGCTGTTGGGTTGCTTAAAGTGTCTAGTGTCATGAACACGTAAGCAGAGGAGCCTCAGACAGGCAGTAAGGGATTGTGGAAGCTTCAAGAAAGTGGCCTGGAGAAGCCAAAAAAACAATTGAGAAAAAGTTATCAAAACAATGCTTTGAGCAGGACCCCCCCCCCCCGCCCCCCCGCCTCTTTTCTTCTTCCTCCTCTGAGAGCCCTGAAACTCACATAGTTAGTTCCATGTTCTTGGTGAAATTCCTAAGCACATCAAACCTTAACTTGTCCTAGGAGGACACATGTCAGCTTTATCCATGGATGAAAGGGGAACAGAGTCCAGACTCACACAAATGAAAGTCTAGGTGACTTTTCTTTATTACAGTGATGATAGGACACTATGACATTCCTGACAAAAGATAATCGATATAACTGATGGGAGCCAAGCACAGATGATAGTAGCCACAAAAAGGATCAAGAAAAAGATACTCGCTCCATAGGGATGTGGAGCAAGGGAGGTAAGCAGAAAATGTGGGGCTGGTGGCTGTGAGGGATGACACCTGTTGGGAAACCTGAGCTGCACAATGACAGTTTCCTATTAGTCCTACAGAATAGATGAGGAGTCTCCATCTTGGGGTGTGAATAGTTGTTTGTGAAACTCAGGTTCTTGGGTCATTGTTTCTCTATTGCTGTGGTTTGTAGGACTGTGTTTTTGCAGGGCAACAATCTTTCTGTTGAGGTGCCTTGTCCATTGGTTAGCTCCAAGTTAGCAAATCTTTATCCTGAATGCCAGTAGGTCTCACCATAATTCTTACCCATTGTGTGCTGAATCTAATCTGTCTTCAGCTGCCATATCACTTCTGGGTGCTTCCTATGCATCATTTCAACTCCTACCTCCAGATACTTACCTCATTAGATATGTAGTTATTATTTCTCCCATCTTGGAGGAGGAAACTTAGATTCAGGGGTCACGGAACCAGTGAGTGGCTCAGCCAGAATTTAAGCTTCTCCCTGACTCAAAGTCTATACTTTTACTCCAAAATCATGCTATTTTTTAAAAAAACATTTAAATATTATCTGACATAAAATTTACCGTCTTAGCCATTAGTAAGTCTATAGCTCAAGGGTATTAAGTACATTCTTTTGTGCAACCATCAGCTGTCTATTTTTTAAGCATTTAAGACAGCAGGGGTATTCAAGTCTTTTGAAAATGGGCCACAAGATCATAATCTGCATGCATGTGGGCCAGTAAATTTCTAACTGGTAACAATAGCTTGGTGAACAATTATTTTAGTTGTGACTCAAACAAACATCTGATGGTGGGAGATTTATTTATATCGATTATCTTTTGTCAGGAATGTCATAGTCTCCCAACTTCAGGAAATTAAACAAGAATGTCTCACTGTTATGTGATTAATTACATTTGGCTTTAATTATACTTGCTAATTGATCCCAGTCTACAATCTGGATGCAGAAGGCATACTCTGTAAGTGGCAGGCAGGTAAATATACCATGTGGGCCACCTAACTAGATAGAGTAGAGGTTGCTAAAAACCTCAGGTGGACCACCTGGGAGACAATAGACATGCTAGATTACTGGGAAGGATGGGTATCAGAATTTCATTAAGTTTTTTCTTCACCAGGTTGAATGTATTTCTTTTGCTTTATACAACACAGGTTCCAAGGCCCTTTATTGAGTGTACTGCTCTCCATTGTTGACTAACATTTGTTTCCCAGTGTGACATATGGAATGGGACCCAGTACTCTTACCACAGTCCCACCAACTGAGAGTAGAGCACACCTTGCTAGCTTTGGACAGCATGCCTCCACCCATGCCACTCTCTCTGGTGGTGACTTCATGTTGCTGGCTCATCTTGAGCTTGTGATAGTCTCTGTATATGTTGTTGTGACATCAACCCCCATATACATATATTTGCAAATTGGCTTTTTGGACTCAAGGATTAGATGCTGTATTTATTAAGGATGGAAAATATGTACAATACTCATGCCCTTGGAGCTTGCTTATGTCCATGAACTTTCCTCCTTTGAACCTAGATCTGACCTCAGAATCCTTCCTACTACGATGCTTCAGTTATTGATTACCAATCACCTCCCAGAGTTGGTTCATGAATACTTCTCATTGATTTGTATATCCTTACTTTACATTGGTTTGTATTATATTTTATTTTATATTTACTCCATCATGGCAAAGGATAAATAGAGGTACATTAAGGACTAGAAGTGATGGCCAAAAATATTAAAACTTAATAGAATTAATATCACAAATGTTTGGAGAACTAGTGATTCAGCTTCTTTTCACTCCCTGTTACTCCTCTCTACTACACGAAACTGGTTTTAGGTTCAGGAGAGGCAGGTGAGAAGGGAAGTAAAAGCATTGCTGTTTTCTCTCCTTTTATTCCAAAAGTCTTATGTGACAACATGTAAGCCTTCATTTACCTCTTCTCTAAGTAACAAAGGCTAGGGAATGAATGGGATGACATCAGTTTATCTTGGTTAGGAGATGCTAGGTTGGGTTGAAGTTTGAAGTTTTGCAAAGTAGTCCTGATATTTAGTCTTCCAGGTAGCAGAGGAGCCTGCAGTATCTGCAGCCACATGTTATTTCTTCACCTTTGCAAAGGGCTCTATGGCTCAGCAGTTTTTGCAATCAAGACATCATTGACTTGATGAATATATAAGAAACATATTAGAAATAGTAAAGCTTGGCATAAACAATCTTCTTTTAATATGCCAATCCTTCATGTATTTCAAACATCTCATCCTGCAGTTAGGAGGGGTTTCCTTACATGCCCTTGTCTTGGTGGAGAGTGAGTGCAGAGTAGGAGAGACTAGAAGCATCCCATCCAGTACTCCTAGGAGAGGGGAGAGAGGTCAGAAAGCCCTTCATCTTCCAGTTGAGACTGCATAACAAACATCAACAGTCCTCCTCTTTTCAGCCTCGGTTTCAAAAACGAAAATAAATACCTCATTTCTGATTTAGTCTAAGGATTGATGAGTGGAGAAACAAGGCTTAAGCTGAAAAGATGGTGGAGTTTTGATTGGAGAACAATATTGTGACTGGAAAAGTCCCCATGGACAATCTGCAAGTCAATCCTTGGTTTATGCAAAGCACCACCTGTACTCTGTGCTGATGGTGCACATGTAATAATTAGCCACACCGAAATGCCAGCTGCATGCCTGGGGTTTAGGGAAAGCTTACTCCTTCCCCCAGAGTTGGGCTACAGGGATTCCAACTTAAAGAAAAACAAACATATTAGAGACAAGTGTGGAGAGACTGAAAAATCTGTGACTTTTTGGTTTGTAAAAATGCCTTTTGTTTCTGAAGTAACATTGGTGAGAAAAATATTTTTTTTCTCAATACAGGAATTTTTCTTTTTATATTTGTATTTTATATTGGAATGACCAATGGCAATGTTAAAAAAAAAAGCACAAATGAATTTTGGAATTAGAGAAAATCAGAGCTAGGAGCTAGTTTTGTTACTTGTGGGGGATTTTGGCCAAGTCACTTCACCTTTAGAAATGACTAAAGGGACAGCCATAGCCACCAGTCAGGGTTGTTGTGCAGATTACAGATAGGGGATATGAAACATCAGGCCCAGAATGAATTGTATTGATGTTGATTTTTTAAAAATGCTTTACTCTGCATCACAGTGGGTGGATCTGCAAGCTTTGTACATAACACTAAATCCAGGAAGATATTTGTTTCTTTATATGGTTGAAAAACTAGGTCAAATTTTAAAGTGGGTTTAGGAGATCATGTCCTAGATAAATCCTTTCTGATCTATATTGATTTTCCCAGAGAATTAGATCATCCAAACATTTGCAGATTCATTGTAGGCTGCATTAAAGTACCAGATGTTATTGTGACAGACTACTGCCCAGAGGAAAGGTTGATGGACGTTCTGCTCAGTGATGACATTCCTCTCAATGGGGGTTTCCAGTAAGAGCCAGGCATTTAAGTGGTAGGAAACACAACCAGAGAAATCCTACAATGAAGCTTGTCTTCCATCAATTTTCCTGAGGATTGGTTGCCATGTGAATTATTATTATTTTGGAATGCATTAGATTGGAAGTGAATGCAATATCTTGTGTTATATTTTGGGTCATGAATAGGTTATTAAACTTAGACAGGGAGAAGTAGGCAGAACAGGAGTTTGAATGGGGCCCACCTTCTGGTACCCAGGTAATACCTGACTGAAGATGCTGGCAGAGTGTCCTGTTTGGTATCTAAGTGGTATAGTTACAGGCAACAGCAAGTAGTTCTGCAAGCTATAGGAACTGGCTAGGTCTAATTAACTTATTTAACAAATCCTATGCTGGACACTAAAAGTTGGAAGATAAATATTTCCTACCTTAATAAATGTCTTTGTCTTTTGGGAAGACAAATAATCAAAGTTATAGAACAGTAATGAGGTCCTAGAAATGTTTCAGGTATATGGGAATAGCATCTAGCTTAAATTGTGAGGACAGAATGATTCATGAAAGTTTTCACAGAGGAGGTGAGCTGAGGAAGAGTAGAAAAGAAGAAGGGAGAAGAAGAGAGGTCATTTGAAGCATAGGGAACAAGATACGTTAAATGTAGGAGAGGATGCACCAACATGAGATTGTAAGTTCATTAGTATGGCAAGAGTTTAGAGATGGGAGCAGATATGGGAGGGAAGAGCAGCAAGAAATGAGACCAGAGAGTAAGGCAAAGCCAGATCACAAATGGCCCTTGGAACAATCAGTGAAGTATTTAAGATATCATGGTGTTGTGATCAGATTTTTCTAGAAAGATCATTTTGCCTCATGGAAAATCAATTGAGGTGAGAAAGACAGTTGATAGGGAGATGAGTTATCAGTGAGTTGCAGTCTTTCTGGCCAACAATGATGGTGGCCAGTAAGGCAGTGGCCTGGGAGATTAAGAGGAAGATGTGTTGGAGAGATTCAAAGGAGGCAAAGTTAAGAGAACGAAGGATGCTGGGTGCTGAGGAGGGAGGAGTAAAGTATGGGTTCTGGATTCCAGTTTGGGCAACTGGGGAGAGAATGATGACATTTGATGAGATAGAGTGGGGAATTTTACAACGTGCTCTATGAAATAGCCACTGGCTGAATTGGATACAACCGGGACTTGTTGAAATAAAAGTATTCTGTGGAGGAAAGTGTTTGGGAAGTACAATAGTAACTAATTTTTAGATCTTGAGTAGTATAATTCTTTGAAAATCTTCAAGAGAGTGTTTCCAAGCCTATTTGAATCATTTGAATTCATGACCCACCTTGAGAGACAGGTGCACTATAGAACATGGTCTGAAAAATGTTGACCAGAGAACTCAGAGAGAGGAGCAGATTTGGGGGGCAAGATGATGAGATCATTTGAATTTGAGGTTTTTTCAGACACTAGTTGGAAACGAATAATTTTAAAGCTGTTTGGTGTTTTGATCTGAAACTCAAGACCTGGCTGGAGTTGAAGATTTAGGAGGAGTCACCAATTGAGATGACTTTTGGAGGAGATTTAGAAAGAGTCAACAATAGAGATCACTTTTGAGAGAATGAGGGGAAAATAGGAGGAATGTGTTCAAGCTCTAGGGAGTGTTCACATTTGAGGCTTGTGTGTGGGGAAGGAGTGGGGCACAGAGGGAAGAGAGCTCATTTAAAAGACTGTAAAGGACTGGTTGGGGGCACTGGCAAGAAGCCCAAAAAAGACCACTTGAAGATGAACGAGTGTGTCAGTAGCTTTTCCTTGCTGGGATCAAAATACCTGACAAGAGCAACTCAGAGGAGAAAAAGTTTATTTTGGCTCACAGTTTCAGAGGTTCAGTCCATGGTCAGATGACTCCATTGCTCTGGGCCTGAGATGTAGAAGACCCTCAGGAGGAAAGGCAAGATGGAGGAGAGCTCTTCTGTTCATGGCAACCAGAAAGCAGAGAGAGAGAGAGAGAAAGGGGCAGCAGGGAAGACTAACCCTTTCCGGGCATGTCACCTCCTTCAGCCGCGCTCCAGCTGCCTACAGTTACTACCCAGTTAAGTCCATTCAAACTAGGATGGACTGATGAGGTAATGACTCTCATGGTCCAGGCATTTCATCTCCAAATATTCCTGCATTGACATCAGAGCTTTTGGAGGACACCTCATGTCCAAACCATAACAATGATCCAACACCGTCAGGGGCCACCAAGGTCAAGAAATTAAAGGACTAACAAGTATTTGGTTTAGCAATAGGGAAGTTGTTAGAGGCTTGATCCATTTTAGTCGAGTAAGGCGGGCAGATTTTGGATTATACTGGGAAGTCGAAACAGGAAGTGACAAGACATTTAAGGGTTTTGGTTGTGAAGGTTAGGGTCCAGGGGAGATTATTTTAAGATGGGAGACATTTAGATGTATAAAAGAAAGGGGTAATAGGAAGGAAGAAGGAGAGATTGAAGGTACAGATCACAGGTAGGAAGGGTTAGGGATTTCTCTTAGCACAGGGTGCTAACCGCTGCCTGAGATCTGAGTCAGGCCAGCAGGCATCAATGAGCACCCATCAGCAGTAGTAGACCTGGGCACAGGTCAGTACACCAGTCCCTTATAGGGTTGAGAACTTTTAAGAGAACCAGGGGTTCAGACTGGGTTCTCAGTTGTGATCAGTTGTAGGGCCTCCATTACATGAACTCAGGTACAAAGTGTGTGTGTGTGTGTGTGTGTGTGTGTGTGTGTGTGTGTGTAGGGCAAGGCAGGATGTCGAGCAATTTTGTGGGTACAAAATTGAGGATGGCCTAGAAGCTGAGATAATCCTCTCTGAGTCTTACAGTGTTAGACTGAAGGTCTTGAAATTCCTTCTGCCTTGGAGCTTAGAGTGTATGTCATTCAAGAATTCTTTTTTAGACATAGTCAGTTCTCACATTGACTGTCTCTTTTGGGACCATTCCTATGTGCCAGCCTAGGGGGTTAGGGGGAGTGTCAACAAACTCTAGAGTGTAACTTGCTTACTTTTTTTCAGCAGCCATTTATTTTATTTATAAATAAAAATGGAACATAGCTATGCTCACTTGTTTACGTATTTTCTGTGGCTGTTTTTGTGCTACAACAGCGCATTGGAGTCACTGCTACAGAGACTGTATGTCCCACAAAACTGAACATATTTAATATCTGGCATTTAAAGAAAAAGTTCATGGACCTCTGCTCTATGGTGCGTGCTATACATGACTGCCATATATGGTCACTTGGGGTGCGCAGTGCATTGAATGGTGTTCCCTTGGGTTGAGCAGTGGTGTTCTGGCATTGGACATGCACAGTGGGCAGACCAAACTTATTTATAGGCAAAATATGCTGCTTGGGATTTCATTTAACATACTCAAACTAAAGAAAACACAGCACTGGTTGAGTGATATAGATGAACCTGGTGATGGGCCCATGGGGTTTACTAAATAATCTCTTTGATTTTATATATGTTTGGAATATTTTATAATTAAGAAGGGAAATAAAAAAGAGACATGAACCACGATAGATAAAGACTAAGTCCAAGGTGAGATTGAGGGGCAGTAACCTTGAGGTCGGGAAGTGACAGAACCAGGGGAAGAAGGTCTCACAGATGGCAGAGGAGCCAGAGGAACAGGGTGTTTCTGAATCGAAGGACCCTTGCGGTTCATTCTGCTGTATGTGTGAAGACTTAACTAGTATGTTTCTTTGTCTCCAGACCCCTGTGTTCCTCAAAGGCTTGTCTAATGTCTACCCAGGTTAATGACAGGGAGAGAAGCTGTGGGAGACCAGTGATAATTCTTAGTGATTTGGGGGTGGCCCTGAGGTATAATGTTCACCTGTGCCTCAGAACTTGAATGCTTTGTCTTCTTTGTTTAGATTTCCCCTTGCTATTCTGATTATTGAGAACCTACAATCTGGCTAAGGGGCAGACCAGGATTGCCACCATAATCTTCTTCAAATACGATCATGCAGATGATTGGGAGCTTGTGAATTAGTGCTTAGATTCGGACAATGCTCTTTGAATGAAAATGGTTTAGTTTTTTCACATTGTTTTCTCTTTTCCCTCACATGTTACCTTTATATTCAAATTTAGTTAGGCATCTAAATTTTCCCTTAAGTTCAGTCTTGGATGGTTATTATCCTACTTTTTCTACTTGGTGAGTTTATCATTTCTGTTTTCCATGGAGTTCACATGGTCTTAAATCACAATGACATTTAGGTCAATTATGATGATGCTGACATTGTGATGCTTTTCAGTTTTATGAGACTGTGCATCCTCATTGAAAGTGTATTTCTTTTCCTTAGTGATCCACTTTGGTTTGTAATCATAATAAGATTCTAATGAATATTGTGGTTCATACCAATAGTGCCTGAAACAGATGTGTCGGTTCCCAGAACCTCCCTTCCTGCTGGATTATGAACCTGCCGCTCCAGGAGATGTGTATAGGCGGTCATTTGGTGTTCTAATTCCCTTCCTCCTTCCTTTGTTCCTTTTATCCTCCTCCTCCTTCTTGTGGTATTGGGAATTGAACTCAGGTATACTTTACCATTGAGCTATTCCCCAGCTCTTTTTATTTTTTATTTTGAGTCAGGAACTCACTAAGTTGCTGAGACTGGCTTTGAACTTGCAATCCTCCTGCCTCAGTCTCCAAGTAACTGGGATTACCCCACACTCAGCCCTTCTCTTCTGGAATTGTACTTAATGAAAATGCTTATTATGAGCAAGACAGAGTTTTGGGCACTAGAAATTTAAAAAAAAATCAAATGAGACCAGGTCTGCCTTTGTGGATATTTGGAATAAATGAGTAAGCCAGTTAAGACTAGGGGATAAATGCTAAGAGGAAGGCAAGTTCTGGGTGCTAGAGATGAGTGGCATTGTCTAATGGAATGATGTACATGATTATGATGTCAATAGCCAACAACTATTGAGCGTACACTTGCTAAGCACTTTCCCAAGTGCTCTACATCGTCACCTCATTTAATCCATACAGAAGTGTGCAAGGTGGATGCTGTTTTCTTCTCTACCTCACAGGAATCTGAGGGTCGCACAGTGATGAGTGGCAGAGTACAGATTCAAAACCAGGTTGAAGCCATCCTATCGAATGTGCTCTGGGAGTTCAAAGCAGAAAGAACATCTAGGGCAAGGACTCAGAGATGTAACAGTATGGTGTTGATCAACTTTTTGTCTTCACACAAGGTGAGTTAGGCATGAGATCTGAAAGCGATTCTTTCCAATTCCAAGATTTAGGAGAGTATCTCCAAGCACAAACTGTTAGTTATAATGTAACATTCCATTTTAATTTTGGAGATATAATCCCAGGTTATTAGATAAAACTAAAGAAAAGTAGCAGACCAGAAAAATTGGGATATGTATTCTTGTTACAAAAATTTAATCTTCATTTTTGTCTCTTTTCCCAGAGAAAAATTAAATGGTCAGAGTGAAATTGCAATCTTTTTGATGAGGGGTTCTAGCATGAGTAAACTTAGTGTGATTCTGTGGGTTTGAATATGGAAACCTTAGGTATGAAAACTTAGAAACATGGGCAATCTATGCCTATTGGTAGAGGAAAATATTAAGCAAACAATGTAGCATCAGTATAATCATTCATGTTAAACACTTAGCAGATGGGTTGAGATACATTATTTTCTTTTGTTTAAATATTTAAAAAATTCATAAAGGAAAAGGCCTTTAGCAGAGGAGTTGTTTAAGAATGGGAAGTGCTTCTCAGCTGCCCCACTGAGGACTGGTGGACGAGGGTGTCAATGGCAGGGTCACAAAGCACCAGGAGTGGGTGACTTCCCAGGTTGGTTGTTAAGAATCCTTCTTCTGATCAGATGTTAACTTTCAGGGGACTGTCCCTCAGTGTAAAATGAATTCGACTGTGATTTACTTTACATTCTTCTTTCTGTCTTTTCCACAAGCCTGGATTGAACAAATGAGCAAAATAAATATGTTTATAAAAGTGAAAAAGATGGAAGTGGATTTGGGACCATATCATGAGGTCCTGAGAAGATGACCACTACTAACTTCCAGGGGGGTACAGACAAGGTTCACATTGTCATTGTGAAATACATGGATAACCAAGAGGAAGTTAGAAAAGGACTATAAATTATAATGAAAACAGCTTGATTACTGCTACATGATTCCATTCTTATAAAGAAAAAATACAGGCAAAACTGCCCTCAGTTGTTGGAAGTCAGGGTGGTCCCCCTGTGTGGTAGGGGTGAGACACCAGAGAGGGACTGGGAGAGAGGCTGATGACAGTTCTGGAGCTGGAAATGTCTGTTTCTGATGTTTCTGATATGGGTGTTGGTGTCCCAGGTGTGCTCAGTCCATAGAAACCCACCAGGCTGTGCACTTATGATTTGTGCACTTTTAAATATAGATTCAAATAAAAAATAGTATGATTAATACATTAGTATAGTACCAGTGTGAGGATAGACAGAAAGATAAAGGAATAAGAATAGTTCTTTTTTAAAAAAATTTTAAATTTGTTCTTTTTAGGTATATATAACAGTAGAGTATATTTTGACATATTATACACACATAGAGTATAACTTATTCTAATTAGGATCCCATTCTTGTGGTTGTACATGATGTGGAGTTTCACTGGTCATGGATTCATAAACGAACATAGGAACGTTATAAAAGTCGAGTTCATTCTATTATTTTATCTCCATTGCCTTCCTTCCCTTCATTCCCCTTTAAATGAACTTCTATTCTTTCCTTCCTCTTGTTGTGTGTAAGCATCCACATATCAGAGAGATATGTGGATTTGGTTTTTTGGGACTGACTTATTTTGCTTAGCATGATAGTTACCCATTATAACTATTTACCAGCAAATGCTATAATTTCAACCTTCTTTATGGCTCAGTAATATTCCATTTTGTATATATACAACATTTTCTTTATCCATTCATCTGTTGAAGGGCGCTTAGTATGGTTCTATTGCATTGTAATTGTGAATTGAGCTGCTATGAACATTGATGTAACTGCATCACTGTAGTATACTGATTTTAAGTCCTTGAGTATATTATAACAAGGAGTGGGAAAACTGGGTCAAATGGTGGCTGTATTCCAAGTTTTCTGAGGAATCTCCATACTGCTTCCCAGAGTGGTTGTATGTGGTGTATATACTCAGCCATAAAGAAAAATGAAATTTTGGCATTTACTGGTAAATGGATGGAAAGGGAGAATAAGCAAACAAATAAAGATAAGCTAAATAAGGCATATTCAGAAAATTAAGGGTGGAATGTTTTCTTTTATATAGAAAAGCTAGAGAAAAATAGGGGAAAAAGTGTGTGTAGGGGTTGGATATCACAAAGATATAGGGAAGATCAGTGGAATAGAAGAAGATCAAGAGGGAGAAAAGAGGGATAGATAGGAAAGTGGAGGAAATGTGGAATGAATTTAACAAAATCATGCTATGTTCATATATAAAAATACTACAGGGAGTTTCACCTTTATGTATATGTAGAAAATACCAATTAAAAACAAACAAACAAACACAAGTGATGGGAGGATCAGTAGGGTTGGAGAACAGGGCGGAGAATAGGGGGGAGAGTAGGGGAGGGAAAAGGATGGAGAATGGAGACTGAAATGGAGTAAATCAAGTTCCATGCATGTTTGACTTTGTCAAAATGAACCCAACTACTATGTACAACTATTATCTCTAATAAAAAAAATCAATATGTCTAAAAAAAAAAGACTAGATAGTCCTAAAATGGACCAAAGTAGATAAGCTAATTTAGTGTTTTATAAAAATGGTATTTCAAATAAGTTATGAAAGGAGAGTGTATTTATAGAAGGGATTTAAGACAATGTTCTAAGCCTTCAGCAAAAATAGCATTAGATCCCTAGAGCACACCCGTAACCAACATTTAATGTGGGACAGTTTAAAATTTCCAATATTAAAACATGAAACTTTAGAAGTACTAGAAGAAAATATCCATGTATGTAAACATGTGTATCATACCATCACGAAAACCCACAGGCAAATGAGTAATTGAGAGAAGTTATTTCTAACACCGTAGCGAGTATAAATAACAAACGAGTTCAGGTTGTTATCGATAGTCTACTGGATATTAGCAATGTAAGTATGAAAATAACTTTTAATTATAGACAAGTCTATAATGAACATTTAAATTTTAAAATGTGACCTACATTTAATGAATCAGACTTATTTGGAAGAATTGCCTTTCTTTATACAAGGTAGTTATGTCCTCACAGAATTCACAAATGTGGGTCTAGCTGAGCTTACCTGAATTGTCATTGTGAATTGAGCTGCTATGAACATTGATGTGACTGCATCACTCCACTCTGCAAACAGTGACTCTGCTTTTGTGGAGCCAGAGCCAGGTGTGTGAATTTTCAGTTTGCTCTGGATGAGAGGTTTTACATCAAAATGATCTATGTGCCTTTTTGCAGCTATGCCATCATTTTGTTGGAGATTGTCACTCAAAGCGACCTAGTGTCATTAAGACTTAGTTAAATATATCTTTAAGTGAACCATCAGGGAGTCAGTGTCTCTATTGCTTAGAGGTGAACGCCATGCCTTACCCTACCCGAGGTCAGTGTTTTATCTGATTTGTTCATATTTGTTTAAAATGAAATAATATAGATAGCATATTGGTAATAAGCATCTTAACTGTGTAATAACAGGCAAATATTGCCTTTGGTTCCTTCAGCAAAGTGGAAAGCATATCACTCCAGCTTCCAGCAGCTGTTACAGCTGTCTTGGCCCCAGCCATGCCCATACACTTCCTCTTATAGTCTCTGTGAGTGGACGTGCTTGGCTCTGGGTCTTAGCTCTGATGTTTAGGATGGGGCTCTGGGAGAGTTACTAAACCTCTCAAGGTTCTCCAAACCTCAAACTTCCACAAAGGCAATAGAGAGGAACTCCAGTACCACAGCAAGAATCAGATGAGAAAAACTGTACACAGGGGTTCAATAAATATTAGTGAGGCCAAGTCTGGTTCAGAACGAGGACACACAATTTGCACATATCTATCAAATTCTGACACTAATTTTGAGGGGGAATAGGATGGTATTCCTTTCCCCAGGACATAGACAAGCAGAAGGATAGACAGATAGATAGATATTATAATTATACAGGTATATTTTTGGAATGGCATATACTTTGGACTTGAGCAAGCATTGAACGAGAATCCCAGACTGAAAGGTCCTCTAGGTATAAGGAGGAGTCCCCCCACCAAATCTAGGCATATTGAGTTGAAGGAGAGCAGAAGTAAAAATACTCTGGCTGCATCTGGAACATGAATGACTGGATACACTTCCTTCTCTAAAAGAAGAGAGCTCCTTCTCTAAAACATATTTTAGGCTGCCGCAGTCCGGCTGTAGCAAACTAAACGTGGGGGTGGGCAACGAACAACTTGTGTACATTGATACAGCAGGAGTGGGACTGTTTATTGTAGGACAGGAGCAGTATTTATACATTCCACACAGCTTATCTTAATTAACATAAACTAGATACAGCAGTCAACCAATAAGGAATCTCCACACTTAATGGCTCGCTGGAGTTACTTCACAAACCACTCCCTCTGGCAAAATGCCAGGCGCCATCCTGACTTGTTTATAGACTCTAACAATTTGTTTTCATTTGGCCACATTCCAGTCATAGTGATGTTGAACATGGATTTTGTTTCCCAGGATGTGAGTTCTCAGATAAACTCTTCTCACCATCAGGTTTTATTTATTTATTTATTTTAAGAAATTTCCCTCCATGTTTATAAATTTCAATAGATCACACAAACTATATACATTTTCCACATCGATCAAAGCCATAATAAAGAAGATTGTGTATAAAAGAAGTTGGAGGTAAGAAAGGGTGGGACAGGATTCTTTGAAATTGCTTTTTATTTCCTTTTTTTAAATATAAAACATTGGGAATTATGTAGGGTAGCCATTAATTTCATGTGCTTCTGAATGCCATTTAACAGATAATCTAAGACATGTGGGAATCTTATCTAGAACAAGCCAACACTATTAACTGATTTTGGTGCTTTTCAATAAATGAAAAGGGGAACAAAAAGAGAGATGAAAGTATATAATAAAGTATGCCTCAACTCTCAAATCAGCAGAATTATGAAATTTTGACTAATGGAGTATTCACTTTGTACCAATAACAATACTCTTTTGGTTAATACACCATTTCCATTTCCTAATCAGATAAAAATTATCTGATTCCATCTAGCTTCAATATATGTTTGCAATCCTAAAATTTTCTTGCTTACTTCTTTCTTCCTTTCTCCCTCCCTCCCTTCCTTCTTTCCTTTCTTTCCTTCCCCCCAGTGCTGGGAATTGAACCCAGGGTCTAGCATATGCTCAGCAAATGTTCTACCTCTGAGTTACATCCCCAGCTCCACATATAGCTTCAATATATGTTTACGTAAATTAATTTTCAATAACACTTTGAAATTTATGTGTGCGGTCCCACAGAAACCCCAAACAAAATCGAACAAGCAAACAACAACAACAAAACTACCACTATTCATGAGGACTGGCTTCTAGTAATCACCATTTTTTCATCTGTGTCTGAAAATGGACTCCCTCAGACAAGTGCAGATGAGTGAGGTCATTTCTATATGGAACAACAACGGTATCTGCAGCTGGTCTAGGTAGGACAGAACTGAATAAGTGTGTGGAGAGAGAGAGTGGGAGTTGTGGGGTGGGGAGTGGGGAGTAAGGGCCGACCTGCACTGTTAAAGTCCATCAGTTAGTTCTGGGGGCACTGGGAATGACTGAATGTCTTGGAGGGGCCCTGCGGTGGAGATTTTTAGGGGCCAAGTTGAGTAAGTCACACTTGATCAGGAAGGAGCACTGTCGGCTCTTGAATGATGGGAATGACATGGCAGAAACAGCCGTCAGGGGCAGAATTGAATTTTCTTTCCTTCGTGGTTAGTTAAGACATTTAGAAAGTCTCCAGAGTGGATCTCATATGGTGAGGACTTCCTATATTTCTAGATTCTGTTTAACAGATAAACGGATTTATACTTGCTAACAGATTCTTTTTACCTCCCCGGTCAGAGGTGCCACGAGTACTGAATCAGCCTTTTGCCTTTGGGAACATCTAAGACTACAATTATGAGCTGAAGTCACCTTATCAATTATATATTTGTGCCATTTCATTTTTGGGCACCGAGACCCTAGACCTGTATAAGACTCCAGCTCATTCTTTGACTCCCATTTAATTCTTTGGTGGAAGGCCCTGGGCTCCCTGTTTTTCTTTCTTGGATACTGCTTCTGTTATAATTTTGGGTGATCTCAATACCCAGGAGGACAATGTGTCCAATTCGTGGCCCATCAATTTGTTGACCCCATCTTCTCCCATGATCTTGCTCCTCACCCTGTCTCAGCTACTCATATCACAACTGAGATAGCACCAGGGACCATCATTTGATTCACTTCACAAGCTCAGTGTCAATATTTCAGTCTTTGGACTCCACCTCCTGTTTTTCTAGCAAATTCCCTTTAATCTCTCAATTATAGCAATATATCAGGCTAATTGTCCTGACTGCCCCTCACTCCCTCCCATGAACCCTTTTCTTCACTTGGTTTAGATTCATGATCCATCACTAAGACAGACACATTTACCTTTGCTCTCCTTCTGTTGTCATATCACCAGCTGACAGATACGTGTGCTTGATGGATTGATGTCTATCTCCCTCTTCTGAGACTCTAAGCCTCTCAAGGGCAGTACTTTGTTTTTTTTTTGTTGTTGTTGTTCCTTGTTGAAGCCCAAAGACCTAGAATATCATTGTCATATAGTTGGTGCTCAGTAAATATTAGTTGAATGAATGAATAAATAAGTCAGGGAAGATGAGAGTAGTTTTAGAGGGGTTAAATTATGTTTCTGCTGGTGAGAAGTTGGATGCTTCTGTTTTGATTTTTCTAATGTAAGATAGTTTCTATTTTTCTTCATCCCCCTCTCTTCTCACCCAAGGGAAAGGCTTGTTTTGAGGAACATTCCTTGTATCTCACTCTTGAAGAAATGCTTGCAGGGAAGCCTAAGAATTACCGTCCTTGCTCTTCAAAATTTGCAGAGGTGGGGTAGGGGGTAGGAAGGAAAGGACACTTAAGTGCTAACTATAAAGCGGTTGCCTCAACTCACCATGACTTCACGGTTACATCTCGGAAAGGGACTTATAAGCAAACGTAAGCTGTTGCTTTAAGTAACAATTTCTTGGCATGATTCCATAGGGAACTGAGATATGTGTCAGGAGCTTGGGAAAGAGGCTCAGACAGAGGTAGAAGTTTGGGGGCCGCCACTATAGTCCTGTGTTAGAGCCATAGATGGAGGTGAAACCTAGGAGGGGAAAACAAATGGAGAGAGGAGCCGAGGCAGAATCCAGAACGTGAGTCCAGTGTTACCAGAGAGCCCTGGTGCTATAAAAACCTGACGAGGTGACTTATGTGATGATGAAACAAAGCAGGCATGTTCCTGTGCAGCATGCCGCGGTGCAGATGAGGCTTCAGAACTACAATGCTTTGAGTTTGGGAATGTATGTAGGCTCGTGATAATTGGTGTAGTTGATAGGAATCAACTTACTAAAACACAAAATGAGAATTGTGATGTTGGAGGGTTAAGTGCATTTGATGGAAGAGTGGCAGAGTAGAAAAGACCAGCCGGTGCTGTTACAGCCTCTTGATCTAGCTCCAGTCATGACATTAATTGCCCTGTTACATCACTGTTACATCTGGCTCCTAGTGCCTCAGGGCCTTAGTTTCTTTCTTTCTTTCTTTCTTTTAAGTTTCTTTATATGTGAAATAAAAAAAAAAGGATACCATATTGGAGAGACCAAGACGGCAAGACACAACACAGGCAGCATGTCAGAATTGGGGTTGTCCCCTCTAAGATCACATCAGACTGGATTTTCTTATGAATTTATATTGTAACCTGAACACAAATCACATGGATTGATTTAGTAGTTCAAGCTACCGAAAGTAAAGCTCCATCAAATCCCCCTGATTGATAGGGATAAAGTTAAAAAAGAGAAACCTGGGACTAGATGATTTCCAAATTGCTCAATTCTTGCAATTCTATTCAGAGTTTCAGTAAATCAGTGTATGACTGTTATCTTTGATCACTGCAGTTGATTAAGAGGTGCAGGAAAAACAATCCATTGCAAAGTCCTGTGTTTGAGTAGTAAAGAAGCTTTTACACATGACAAATCCCAGCAAAATCAGTCCAGTGGATATGAAGATGTCTTTGGTAAGCTTGAGTGACTTTCCAGTCCTCACCAACTGCACACATTGTCCTCCTGGGTATTGAGATCACCCAAAATTATAACAGAAGCAGTATCCCAGGTGCCAACTGAAACACACTCATTCAGGTATGGATTTGCTGGAGCATTCTGTGCAAGGCTCAGTGGTGCACTCCCTCACAAGGAACACTCAGCTGGCTTGGTTATTGGATTCCAAGGGGATGATAATTACAAGCCCAGGAGCCGTCCATAGAAATTCCCCTGCCATCTATAAGCTTCAGAGTCAAAGATGAAATCACAGGGAGCAAAGTGTTCCCATGAAGTAGTTTCTCTTTGTAATGACTACTTAGATGGAGGAGAACAGTGAACACCTGGAAGTGCTCGTGGCAGAAAGAACCCAAGAACTAATGTATTAACAACAAATAACGAACCGCCTGCTCCAAAGTAAGTAATGCCATATTGAAATATGATGCCAATAATAAAGGCAGGTTTGTTTAGTTTATGCGTTTCTATTTAGCTTGTTTCTCTGAAGTGTTCTTTTTTGAGACCTAATTGCTGAAGCTATGGAAATGACTATTTTACATCTTTTGAAAAGAAAAAATCCTGTGTTCTGATTTCAAGGATTTTTAAGGGTCACATCTCATTTGCACTAGAAATTTGGCAACTCAGTTCCTTTATCAGAAGTTGCTGTGCATCAAAGTTGGAAGGTAGAAGAGAAATCTGTACCTGTCATGGCAAGGGAAGGATTTGAGTTCACAATGGATCTTGGGCAGCTGTGTGTGAATCTTCCAAGGAAGTGCCCAGGCTCTGGAGAGGTGGAACTGGGCCCTCCTTGGAAGTTGCAGGAGATGCTCAGGCAGGTAGAGGCTTCCAACCCTGGCAATGGAGAGAAGCAAGTATGACATGACATGTTTCAGAGCTTGGGCTCTGGAGTAAGTCAGAACTCTGCCATTTTCTAACTTTATAACCCTTGGGCAAGTCACTTCATGAGCTGTTTCTTTATCCCATGAAATAGGGATAAAAGCTGTACCTACTTCATGGGAGTGTCATTCATAGTAAATGAATGACATACCTCTTAGTGAGTGCCTGGCACAAATGAAGAATTTACTGGATATTATTTTTATTTTTTAAAAATGAATGAATAGACCAGGATCTCTGTTTTAACCTTCTGCCAAATCAGGGAAGCAAGTAGGCAGCAGGTTCTTGGCAGAGAGAGTATCTGTCATATCCTCAGGCTTAGTGCCTAGGCAAGGCCTGCCTACAAGCCCCTCAACTGATTGTCACCATTATCTCCATAACCAAAGTTGTTTGTCCTCTGTTCTGCTTTACAATCTGGTTGGGTGAGCTAGGATTGCCCAGTGCAAGCCAGGCCTGGGCCCCCACCCTTATGTGGTTACTGTCGAAAATGTAGATTTCCCTTGCACAGAACTTCTCAATCCTGATTGCACATTACCAACCCCTGGGGGCTTTAATAATAAACTAATACCTGGTCCTCACCTCTCAGACATTCTGTTATAATTACTTATGGAGGAGATTGAGGCATTGGTATTTAAAAAAATCTACTGGTTCTTAGTTTTTTGTTTTTTTCAAACTAATGTGCAGACAGCTTGGAAAACTGCAGACTAGCAGTCTAATAAGCATTATTTTAATGCAATGGAATCAGAAAACATCTAGTAGCACAATACTTGGAAAAACCATAATTCTTTAATGACCAATTGGAGTGATTGTTTTTTCTTCTGTTTGATCTCTTTCCAGTCTTTAAAATTGCTGACTTTTCTCTCTTCCTTTTGAAGTCCTCTCCTTCATGGACTTCTTTAGTTCCTTGCTCCTGGTTCTCTCTTGTCTTTTTTCAGCTCTGCATCCTTCTTCTACACTTTGGACATTGAAAGTTTCCTGGGGTCTATTCTCAGCCTGCTCTTTACTCATTCTGAGCCCTCTTTGATTTAGCTCCAGTTCCCAGGCTTCCACCACCACCCATATGCCCATGATCTCCAAGCTTGGAGTTTTAAGTTTTAGGCCTCCATCTAACTTGGGATCCAGTCATGGTATGTAACGTAATGCCACGTATGTAATGCCAGTCAGTGACCTGCATTATTGCTGGGCTACCTCAGCTGTAGCTGGTGACAGTCTTTTTACTTATCCCTAATTGCTGTGATGGCCATTCCTAATTTTATCGCTTTCTTTACATTCTGTGTTCATCTCATCTCTCCTTATTTCCAGTGGACCACCTCACTCCACCAGGACTCCTTCCCAATGAACAGGTTCTAAAGTATGACACTGCTTTCAACTGTCATGAAACTTGCCAAATAAAGGCTTGTCTCTACCCGTTTCCTATTCTGCAAGAGGAAGAGCCATGCCTTCCACTTTCTGAGGCCAACCTCTCCTTTTGGATCTCATACTTCTGCCTCCTTTCATATAGATATTGAATGAATCTTCTTAATTACCCTGTATATGCTGGGCATTGTACTAGACGGTAACATAGCAGTGTACATAAAGGAATGAGTGCTAGAAAGAAAATGAGGCCAAGTAGGGAGTGACAGCCACGGGGACTGCTGTTTCCTACAGTGTGGTCAGAATGCTGAACAAAGTAAAAGGCATGTAGGGGCAGAGAGGGTGGGAGGTACACAGGTGAGAGCATGTTTGGCAATTTTGAGGGACAGAAAGGGGGTCAGTGAGTGGGACAGTGGGGCAGAGAGGTAGATGATAAAGTAAACAAAGGAGCTGGGCATGACTTTGGATGCCGTGGTAAGGACTTAGATTTTATTTTGAGGGGATATGAGGAGCACTGGAGGGTCGAGTAAAGGAACAACACGCTCTGACTTCTGTTTGGAAAGAAATGTTCTATTGCTGCATGTAAAAGGCTGCAGGAGAGGTAATTGTAAAGCCCAAATTACCAGTACAGGGTTTAAGTTCTGCATGAAGGGTGAATTTGGCTTCAAATAGGGATGTAGCAATGAGATAGTGAGAAATGGTCACTGATAATGGATTTATTTTAAAAAATATTATTTAATTTGACAAAGAATGTTATGTTCTTATTGTATACAACATGGTGTTTTAAAATAATATATATTGTGAAATGGTTAAATTTAGATCATTAACAAATGCATTACCTCATGTAGTTATCATTCCTGTGGTGCAAGCACATAGCATCCACTGTCTACATTTTTCAGGAATACAATATATCATCATGAACTATAGTCACTTTACCGTGCAATAGGCCTCTTTGAAATTGATTCCTCTTATCTGTTGGATATATTTTAGAATTAGATCTTATAGGATTTGCTCTTGGATTAGCTCTTGGATATGTGGTGTGAATGAAAGAAAGGGATCAAAGATGCCTTGTAGATTTTTGGCCTGAGCCATTGTAAGAATAGAGTTGCTTATTAAGAAAAACTTGGGGAAAAGTAGCTTATGGAGGAAAAAAAAATCATGATTTAGGACATGTTATTTTAAGAAGATTATTAGCTATCCAAGGGGAGATGTCAGGCTTTTGGATATAAAAATTTAGAGTTCAAGGAGGGGTTCCAGATGCATTATGTAAACCTGAGTGTTATTAGTATATAGATTGTATATCTAAGCCATGAGAGTGTAAGAGCTCCCTTTGGATAGTGAATATGGATGCAGAAGAGATCTGAGGGGAGAGACAGAAGGGCTGGGGGAGAAAAGGATTTTGAGGAGTAGTTGGGATCAAGATGGGATGGTATTCCAGAAGCCAAATGAGGAAGGTGTCTTCCCTAGAAGGGAGTGAGCATCATATTGAATACTGCTGCTGGGCAAGTAAGACGGGGTTGATACTTAAATCAACGGCTGGATGGAGCAATTTAGAAATTATTGGTGGTCTTAACAGGAGCAATTTTGGTCAAGTGCGGAGGACAAAAAGCCTGTTTGGGGTGTGTCCTGAGGACACTGGGACAGGAGGAAGTGAAGCAAGTATGGGCAAGTGTTTCAAAATTTCAAAGATTTTCACTGAAGGGGAAGAGAGAAATGAGGGTGTTACCGGAGGAGTCGTCAGCTTTTTAACTTAATTTAGGAGAGATAGCCAAAGGAAAGACCCAGTGGTAAAGAAAAAGTTGGTGGGCCTTACCCCATCAACTGTCTCCTCCGTGATACTCTATGTCTTCAGTCTCTCTTTTGGTTCTAGCTTTCCCCCCTCAGTTTACAAATACATGTCATCTTCCTTCATTTTATTTAAGTGGAAACTCAAAATCTTTGGAGCCCTACCATCCTGAGTTTAGATTTGGTTTTTTGCTGCTGTGTAACTCAGTCTCTTTGAGCCCCTGTGTTTTCATCTGTGAAACAAGGAAAACAACCTAAAAAGGCTGGCATGAAAATTAAGGGAGACAATCAACAAATGGGCCAAGGACCTGAACAGAAATTTCTCAGAGGAGGACATACAATCAATCAATAAGTATATGAAAAAATGCTCACCATCTCTAGCAATCAGAGAAATGCAAATCAAAACCACCCTAAGATACCATCTCACTCCAGTAAGATTGGCAGCCATTAGGAAGTCAAACAACAACAAGTGCTGGCAAGGATGTGGGGAAAAGGGTACTCTTGTACATTGCTGGTGGGACTGCAAATTGGTGCAGCCAATTTGGAAAGCAGTATGGAGATTTCTTGGAAAGCTCGGAATGGAACCACCATTTGATCCAGCTATTCCCCTACTTGGTCTATTCCCTAAAGACCTAAAAAGAGCACACTATAGGGACACTGCTACATCCATGTTCATAGCAGCACAATTCACAATAGCAAGACTGTGGAACCAACCTAGATGCCCTTCAATAGACGAATGGATAAAAAAAATGTGGCATTTATACACAATGGAGTATTACTCTGCATTAAGAAATGACAAAATCATAGAATTTGGAGGGAAATGGATGGCATTAGAGCAGATTATGCTAAGTGAAGCTAGCCAATCCCTTAAAAACAAATGCCAAATGTCTTCTTTGATATAAGGAGAGTAACTAAGAACAGAGTAGGGAAGAAGAGCATGAGAAGAAGATTAACATTAAACAGGGATGAGAGGTGGGAGGGAAAGGGAGAGAGAAGGGAAATTGCATGTAAATGGAAGGAGACCCTCAGGGGTATACAAAATTACATACAAGAGGAAGTGAGGGGAAAGGAGGAAAAATATAAGGGGGAGAAATGAATTACAGTAGAGGGGGTAGAGAGAGAAAAGGGGAGGGGAGGGGGGAGGGGGGATAGTAGAGGATAGGAAAGGCAGCAGAATACAACAGACACCAGAATGGCAATATGTAAATCAATGGTTGTGCAACTGATGTGATTCTGCAATCTGTATATGGGGTAAAAATGGGAGCTCATATCCCACTTGAATCAAAGTGTGAAATATGATATATCAAGAACTATGTAATGTTTTGAACAACCTACAATAAAAATTAATTTAAAAAAAAAGAAAATTAAGGGAGATAATGAACAAAAGGAATGTGGTTCCTGGTTTTTTACAGGAGTGCCTATCTTACTGCATTTGCACAGATGTCTTATCAACTGGTGGTGACCAATGACCCACAGAGCTGCCCTGGCTGGGTGACCTACCCCTTCAAGGCAACTCAATTCTGATAATGCCAGTTTCCTTCAATGGCTCCTCTCTGCTGGTCTTGCCTTAAAAGCTTTTTCTTTACTCCTAAATATTGATGTTTACTTGATTGTCATTGTTGGTTCTTTGGTTTGCTTATCTAAATTTGGTGCTCTAGATAGGCCATAAATGAGTTTCAGGTGGTCACGAATCCTTGAAATTATATTCAAGATTGGGTTCTGCTGTGTATTTTCTGGGAGAGGGTCCATGTTTTCATGCATATTCTCCACCAACTCCCCAAAGGTAGCTCAAGAATAAAGAACAAAGTTAACCAAGTGATTCATTTTCATAAGCCTTTGGGGCTTTGCCTGTTCTGCCCTGTATACTTGGAGTTACTTTCTTCCTTTTGGTAGGAGGAGTAACTTTCCAAATCTATCTGAAATGAAAGTTATCCTCTTTGGGGCAGAAACATGTCAGTACTTCCTGTGTCACCCTTTACATCCTCTCTTTTATATTTAGCTAGCACACATATGTGATTAATATCATGCTTTGCTGTTTATCCAGCAGGAGTATGTGTTTCTGGATGGGGTAAATGAATCTTGGTTATGTTACCATGTCCCCAGCAGAGTGCCTAGGATGTGGTAGGTGCTCCGTAAATATTGGTTGGAAACCTGACTACATTTTACATTCCTCAATTAACAATGCCTAGAAGAAATAGCAATATTGCCAGATCATGCTGCATTTATAAGTATTTAGCATATTACCAGGATAGTTTATGAATATGTATATCAAAAGTGGCTACTGAGATAGAAATTCCTGAGGGAAATATAAAAATATCACCCTATTTCTTTCACTAAAAAAATATAAAATCTGAATTTCCCACTATTATTAGATTGCAATAAATATTCATCCTTTATCCCTCTAGGGGGGTCCCAAGCTATCTGCAAGCAAAATGAGCGCTGAATGTGCCCAGTATATCATTCTGATAGTTTTTACCCTGTAGACAGAATGAAGATCATAGTTGATTTGCTTCTTCCAACACTTTCGAGATTCAAATAACTTTAGATTTTTAATCCCCAAGACTAGAGGAAGACAAGGTAAAACTGTTCATATACCACATTATGTTTAGGAAAAAATCCCTGTGAAGAAGGTAATAGCCACTTCTTGAGAATAAAAGGCTCCACCAACTCCCCAAAGTGTAAAGCCCAGGAGCTCTCTGAACTAACAATGCTGCTAGGGCTCACAGCCACTAAATTGCAAATCCCTGCAGGCTAAGAACTGGACCTGTTTAACTGACCCTGAGAGGCCCCAGTTCCTGTACTAAGTGTCTCAAGTTAGGGGAGACCATCAATCTCAACCAGCAAAGTGCCTGGTCAGTAAAGGCTGGTGCCAGAGACATCACAGGCAGATCTTCCACTCCTATAATTAACTCTCCTTCTTTCTCCACCTCTGATAACATCCCTGGCCCCATCTTAACAGCGGCCCTAAGGGGTCCTGGGTTAGGGAAATGTGCTGGCTTGGTACAAATCCATTATAGCCAGGCAAACAATACAAATAATACCCTGTTGACTATGTGTGCAGAGGACAGAAGTGACAACTAAAAGTATTGTCATGAAGATTGGGTTCTGCCTGCCTAAGGAACTGTTTGAACTCATTCCCTAAACAAGTTGCTGATGACAGCAACTTGGAGTTATCATGCTTGGAGTTACCAGAGTAACTCACACACACACACACACACACATTTTTTTAACAAGAGCAAAACATAACAAATTTATTTATTCAAAGTTTTATATGCATGGAGCCTTCAGAAAGGAAGGCCCCCAAGACCCAGGATAAACTGTTAATGCCTAGTCAGTAGAGAATAAACAGCCATGGAAACCTGGTGAGACCAAAGGGTGTGATCTAATGGTAATGAACTGAGGTGGACCCAGCCAATCCTGTTCAGATTTTTCTTGGTCCTTCTGTGTAGCCGTTCTTCCTCATAAGTATAGGACAGGACCCTTCTGGGATTAAGAGAGAAAGGAGAGGGTAGACTTTCTAGGTTTTATAGCTTACTTTTGAGTAGAGGGGTTCTAGTTTCTTTGACCTCCCTTGTTGAAGAGGAATTTTGGTTTCTGTGACTCACTTTGGGAGGGGAGATGGATTCTGGAGAGACTTGACTTCTGAGACGTTCCAGTCTTTTTTAGTTCAAAATACTTGGCACACCAAAGTGCCATACTTTGGGGTATTGTCTTCTTCCTAGCTGTACGAATATAATAAGGCAAATATGAGCTCTCCTTAACTGACTCCAGGGTGTGCCTTCCTGACCTTAGCCACAGACTGCCACTTATCCTGTCCTTTTCTTACCGTCCACAAGTATATTTTATTGATTGGGATGAAAAATAGGCAAGAAGGGGAGTGTACTGATACAAATCCATTGCTATTGCTGAAGAACCAATTTAAGTATCAATCCTAACAGGTCACATAGTGGTGTGCCCATTTTTTCAAGTGTTATGTTTTTAATATAACACAGTTAGGATTTCAACTCAAAAGGTATAGAGATAGAGCAGTCCAGGGGATTATAGAATTTGGGCATGACTATCAGTAGGTTGAGAGTAAAGAACATCTGCCAAGAAGAAAATGCAGGCATTTGAGTGAAGTAGCAGCAAGCTTACCACTCAGGCAACCTGTTAATAAAGTAAGTCAGTGTGATTTAATTAAGTCTTTCCACTCCCACCCCTTGATTCAAAAAAAACAAAACAAAACAAAACAAAACAACAACAACAAAAAACTTAAATCAGTTGCTTGGAGCTAAAAGGCACCCAGTTTAGCAAAACAGCAGGAAATTGCTTTAGAAAGGTATACTTCATCTTAGGGAATGTGTTTTAAAATCTGAAGCAAAAAGACCATGCAGTTTTTTCTTCCATAACAAAGAATATAACGGCTGCATCTGTGATGAGGCAGAACAAAGGTCGCCTTGCCTATAGGCAAGTTTTGAAAGTTCAGAGGAAAACCTATATATTGAAGTTGTAAGCTGTGAGGTTGAAATTGCAAGTGATTTGTAGCTTACTGCAGGCACTCCAAGCAGCCAGCCCCTACCTGGGGACCAAGGGACCTTCCCTGTTGTACAGATGGAGAAACTGAAGCATGGAGTTTAAAGATAGGCTCAGAGCCATGCATTGTTATGATGGTAATTCCTGGTGGGGGTGGGATGGGGTGGGGGAGGAAGAACAACCTCTTTCCAGCAGATAATGGTATAAACTCAAAGTAATTCATCTGAAGAAATGAAAGCACCCCTAACAACCAAATAGGAGATCTCGAGAGTAGGTGGGAATCAGGATAACTAGTAAGCAAATAGACCTAGACCCAGGAATTCTTTAAATGAGCTTTGCACAGCTGTTTCATTCTGTGTAAATCTCTTGTTATATAAACCTTTTCATTTGCTCATCAGAAATAGGTATAGTCCAGATGTTAGGGGACAGAATTCTCATCAAACAAGCTGTCCTAGCTTTTGCCTTAACAATACAATCTAAAAGGAAGCTAAGTGACAAACAAAACCAACTCCAACCTCCAAACCCCAAACCCAAACCAAACGAGGAAAAAAAAAAAAGAAAAAAGGAAAAAAAAAAGAATCTCAATCAACCATGTCACAACTAATGGAGAATATTTTCTAAAGCAATTAACTAGCCTGTCACTTTCTGGTCTCTCTGGCTCAGATTTTGGAGAGCTTGAAAAAAAAATTGTGCTGAACAGGGAACAAGGAGCTACTCTGGCTTAATTAGGTATTGCTGATTGTTTTGCCTGATTTAACTTTTTTCTACCTCATTGCCCCTTGCTAGTGACATTGTGGGCTTCACTGAGTTTTCTAGTGCTAGCACACGGCATCAGGTAGGGGACTTCCTGAACATACTCTATGTCACCTTTGATGAAATTACAGATCATTATGTCTACAAAGTGGAGACTGTTGCAGCTGAGTGTGACCATGCGGAAACTCCTTTAGACATGCAATAATATTGAATTTTAGTGGGAACAAAGCTAGGAATTAATGGAAGCTAATTATTTGCATGAAAAGCCCAACTTTCCTCAGTTGTAAGCACCTAGAAAACAAATCTTAGTAGCCTCATTTTTTTTTTTTAATATAGGGTCTCACTGTGTTGCCTAGGGTGGTCTCAACTCATGGGCTCAAGTGATCCTCCTGCCTCAGCCTCCTGAGTAGCTAGGACTACAGGTGTGCACAACTAAGAACCACCTGTGTTCAATATGGGAAACAAATTGGTTTTATCCTTTTATTTTTGTGGTCAGATTCTAAGGCATTAGCTCAGTGACCTTTAATGCCCCTCTGGCCTGTTTGTTGCTGTAAGTACTATGTGCTAACTAATTGTGCAACTGGAACACCCTTATTTATTCACATTGGTATTTTCCCGTTCCTCATGACCAGTGAGGAAAGGAAGTAAATTTTGAAAGATTAGGTAGTGAATATGGGATAATAATTAGATCAAATTATTGTATCAATAATCACGACAATTTCTAAATTGTATAAATTGAGAAGGGAACAACAAAGTGTTCCATTACCCAACAGGCAAATTGAAAATAGTCTTAGAAAATATTTATAATTTTATAATTCTTTTTTTTCAGTGCGTATTTATTGAGAACCCCGTATGTGCCAGGCCCTGTGTTAGCAGTAGAGCTGCCAAACTTAAGAGGCTGAAATGATAGGAGCACTGTCCTTGGGGGGTTTTCAGCCTGGTGCAGTAATAAGTAGAAGGATTGAGATCGAAAACCACTTGAAGAAGGAATGGCGCTTCTCCCAGTTCACCTTCGTTACTGGACCTACTGCCCATGCAGACCATTGCACGAGTCACTGCAATTCACACAATTCCTTTTCTTTCTGTTAGTGAAAAATACTGTGTTGATGAAACTATTGTGTTGCTAGAATTTCTTGTCTTTCATTACTGGAAGACACTGCATCATGAAATTAAAATTGCTATCATACAGGACAATTAATTAAACAACCATATTTTCCTTACAGTTCACTTGTATTTCTTTGGGCTTTTCTTCCCTGTGCCTCTAATTCAGAACCATTGAACAGATGTTTAGACCCAAATGTGCTCCCAGCAAAAGATGAAAACTTTTAACAAATCTCACTGTTAATGAGTAAATAGGACACTAAATACATAGTAAGTAGGGATTCTGATTTTTTTCAGTAATCCCTAGATTTAAAGGATTTTTCTTTATTCACTCAGGGTAGGCTCATTATGCAGAAATGTGGGTGAGGGTCATAACATTATCTCTGAAGGCCGTTGTTGAAGGAATGCAGAGAGAAAGCTGAAATAATCCTTTGGCTAAATTTGAAGTAAATTTTGCTTGGAGTTGATAAAAAATGGATTAAGTACTTAGGCATCTGGGACTTGATTGGGACCAAGGTTCTGCTTTGTTGTGCTTTATGAAAGTACTGATTAACTTGTGTTTTGGTCAAAGTATGATATGATGCTAAATCTTCACCCTTTAGTGTTGTCTGTTTTATTGTTGGTGCACAATGGGGTTCTGTGTCAGTGTGAACTTTCATGCTTCAGTCTGTATCCCTGCTGCACTAGACAACAATGGCTGTCAGCAGAGTCCAGAGTGGTGCACCCACATCAAGGGTAGCTAATAAATATATTTTTTCTTTCATACAGTTACTAATAAGAATTGAAAAATTAATTATTCACCTATGAGTATGGCCAGTGTAATTATTTGGAATGGTATTTTCAGGGCTCTCAAGTTATGCATTATCTCCTAGCTTTCTAGATAGAGCTGGAAAACTAATACTAACACCACCATGTATCAGATGCTTAGTCACATGCCAGGCATTGTGCTAAGGGCTTGACATGGGCCACTGATTAACATACCTGTCAACATTCCTATGACCCAGATATCATCATAATCTCCATTTCTTGGATGAGAACACCAAGGCTCAGATCCTTGCTCAAGGTCACACCTACTAAATGCAGAACCAAGACCCAAACTTGTCAGACTCAAGAACTCATGTTGCTGGCCACTCTGCTGCTTCTCATGGTGGGCAGGGAATTTAGAGATTTACTCAGCTGAAGAGGGACTGAAGCCCAGGAAATTTAAGTGACTTAGTATTTAGTGACATATTTATACGTACAGCCAAGATTTCCTGGGCTCATGGCCTTTTTGGTCATAGTAAAATAGAAGTGTTGGGCTGTAGGGGCACCTGTAGCTTTCTCTTTATCAACGTGCAAAACCCTAGAGTTGTTCTTGACTCTTTCTGGCCTTTCCCTTTTATATCCACAATAGAATGGCTGTGAGTCAGGCTCTATAGTCAGATTACAGCTGGGGTCAAACCTCAGCCCTGCCACTTTTCTGCTGGGTGATTTTGGGTAAATTAGTCAATCTTTCTGTGCTTCAGTTCTTTTTATCTGCAAAATAAGAATCATAATTTTGCTGACCATGTAAGATTGTTTTGTAGATGAAAGGCATATAGAGTACTCACGATGCTTGACATGACATAAGTTTTCTATAAATGTTATTCACACCTTTCCTTTCATTTTTCTAGATCTGACCTTTATCTTCCTACATCTGGACAAAAATAGTTCCCTAACCAGTTTCCTTGCTTCCTGTCTCTTGCATTTACTATTTTCTTTCTTTTTGTGGTACTGGAGATTGAGCCCAGGGACACTCTACCACTGAGCTATATCCCCAGCAATTTCCATTTTTTATTTTGAGACGAGTTCTTGCTAAGTCACCCAGGCTGGCTTCAAACTTGTCATCCTCCTGCCTCAGCCTCCCAAATTGCTGGGATTACAGTAATGCACAACTGTGCCTGGCTTTTTTAAGCTATTAGGAAATGAAACCATACTTTGATTATTCTGTTCTCTTAATCAGAAACTTAATAGCCTACAGCATCATGCACAGACTCTTCAGGCTTGCAGCCAGTGCCCCACATCCCAGACTTCCTCCCTTGACAATGAGTTTAGCTTACTGTACACTCTGAGGGAACAGTCCCCACAAGACGGCCTCACTTCTAACATCAGCTGCTAGCTTAGTGATTCCTAGGACCATCCTTATTTCAGATCAGCTGGTTACAAGTTTGGGGGTTCCCTCAACTGCCCTTAGGTTCCATAATTCACTTAGAATGACTTATAGAACTCAAGAGAGTATTATACTTATTATTAAATATTTTTTTATAGCAAAAAGAGAAAAATTAAAATCAGCCAAGGGAAGAAAAAACAGGGCAGCATCCAGGAGGAATCTAACTATGGAGCTGTCAGCCATTTTCTCCCTGTGGAGTTAGAACCTAGAAGAGATTGGCAAAGCTCCATCTAGAAAGGGCAGTAGTTCTCCCTGAAGGGAGACCGGTTCCTCGTAGATGGTCAGATGACCTCCTTCTGGTCACCATGTGTGACAAAATGCACAGAACCTTGCCAACTGCAGAAGCTCACCCAAATCCGTGGTGTACAGTTTTTATTGGGGCCCAATCGCATACTATTGTGTGGCTGACCTTTAGTCTCCATCCTTAGAGGTCAGGCTAATTAATCATCAATTCCTCTAGAGGTCATAAGTGATACTGTGTGACCTCAAGGCCCCATTATAAGTCACACTGTTAAACTGTTAGTAGTCACAGCCCCCTGTCATGCAAGACATTGAAGGGAGACCAGTTCCTTGTAGCTGGAAGCAAAGACTGGACATCACTTTGGTTAATTCTTCATTGCACAGATTCATTTCTCATTATTCTTTTATAGGACATCTCTTGTCAAACCACCCAAACTTTCATTTAACTTGTAATATTTCCCCTTTGCTTCCAGGATGCTTAAGTGTTAAGTTTAGTGATTAGTGATTATAGAGTCTGGCTCGATAGTCAGTTTTTTATAGTCTGGCTCAAGTCTTACTTGCCCCCTGAAATTTGATTCGCCTACTCAAAGTTGTCCTAATCACCCACTTTTCTAACTATTTGGGCATTTACCTTGTATGATGTTGCAGTGTGGCCTGTATTGATAGACTTCACAGATCCTTATATCTCTTTGTAGCTTAAGTATCCAATGCAAAATAATTGCTTAGATAATTCTTGTTAATCATGATGATATTTTTCGTAGTATGTAAGGTTGTTGAAATGAATTAACTAAGTTTCTCATTGATTATAAAACAGGCATCTTTATTATCTCTATCTTACTTTTTCTGGTTACTTGAGATATAATCTAGATATGTATCTTTCTAAATGAATTATTAACCCCTAAGGTAATAGAATTCAAACTGAGTTTTGGAACATTTGCAAGTGGTAAAAATGATTGGTGAGTTGACATTTGCGGTCCTCCAATAAGTCCAAAAATATTTTCCCCAAGCCGGAAGTTTTTGCTCTACTGCTTTGGTGGTTATTTTTCAATAGTCTAGTTCCTGTAACTCCTGGTGAGTTAGAACCTAGAAGAGATTGGCAAAACTCCATTTAGAAGCACTGTTGAAAAATAATTGATGCCTTAAATACCAGTATTTTAATTATTTTAGTATCTCAAGATCTCAGGATTCAGTACTTAGGTGGGATAGTGTGTGTAGACAGATTTTTGTTGTTGTTGTTGCTGCTGGGTAGACAGAGAGGTTGCCTCATCCTTACTGAAATATGTTTTTTTTAACCAAATGTTTAAATTATTGGCTCCTTTCAGATATAGCCTCCATCTATGTTTTTATTTAGACTGTGCCTCAATTGCCATGACAACTGTGTGTGTGTATGTGTGCAGGATTGTGTCAGGAAGAGCACCTTCTACATCTAGGCAGAAATTGAGTGGGTGTGCTGAGCAGGGAGTGTCTCCCCACCCACTTACACAACAGTGCTGGAAAAGGTTGAAGAAAAGGTTTGATCCTCAACACCACATACAAACAAAGATGTTGTGTCCGCCGAAAACTAAAAAATAAATATTAAAAATTCTCTCTCTCTCTCTCCCTCTCTCACTCTCTCTTTAAAAAAAAAAGAATGCAGCTTCTTCAAGATGTTCATTTCCTGTCTCATTTAGCTTTGAACCAGGAAATCTATTTTGCTTATAGCTTGGCATATTGAGCCACCTAATCTTCATGAACTTTCCATACCTTTGAAAACCACACTGACTCTTGAAAGCTTCTGGGTGGCTTTCCTCTAAGTACTTCTCTCACCACTCTAAATAATCCTGTGGAAGTCAAAGAATCAATAGTCCATGAGTTGTTGCATTACTTTTTGTGGTTCTCGGAAGCTTTGGTCCAGAGTTCCTTTTGTCAATGTGAAAGACAAATGTAAGAAATTGACTCAAACATGGCTGGTTGCCCCTAGACTCTTTATCTTGTATTGAAGCTAAATATGAGAGGGCAATACTATTTGAATATAAGAAGCATTGACTAATAGTTGTCAAGAGACAATCTGTTTACATGTAGACCAGAAAGATTTATTAGATCTGCTTATGTCCAGGTCACTCAAATTTTAGTGGCTCTTGTTCCCAAAGACCCAATCCTTTGTATTTTCTACACCCTCTGCCCTACATAAACCTTCTATGTTGCAAAGGGAAGCAAGACCTTGTCAGTCACCTTTGAAAAAAACCTACGATCTTTTATAGTTTACTCAAGTGTGCTATTATTTCCTATATTTTCAGATACATTGTTATGTGGGGTGCCCAAGGCCATTGGCATCCTTCATGCTGAAGAGGTAGCAAGCATAGTCCTGGACCTGGTGCTGAACCTTAGAGATTCCAACATACAACTGAAAATCTGTGCTGGCATCCACTCAGGTGAGGCAAGATAGGATGTGTGGAGAGCCCATCTGTGCCCCTGCCTGTACCTCAGGATACATCAGTTTTCAGAGGACCCAAAGTGACTCCATCTATGCAGACCAGAAACGAGTAAATACATAGTTATAATGTTAACATATTGCTGAACATTGTTTCCCTTGGAAATGAAAGCATGGGAGCAAAATGAATTATTACACACCTTTTATTATGTGCCAAGATTAATGCCAGTCATATCATATATAGGATCTCTTTTGACCTGAAATTGAAAGGTTATAATTATGATAATAATTATGATTATTGACTTTTTTATCAATATAAACATACATACAGTAAAGTGCATAGAATCTCACCCTGTTGCTCAAGCTGGTCTCAAGCTCCTGGGCTCAGGTGATCCTCCCACTCAGCCTCCTGAGTAGCTGGGACTACAGGCATATGCCACTGTGCCTGGTGCTGGATGAATTTTTATCTATGTGTTTATGCAGGGAAGCAGCACCCAGATGAAGGTAGAGAACAGTTCCTGCCCCCTATGACCCAGTCACACCCTGTGGACTCCTTTCTCCCTGTACCCGTCAATGCCAGTGACCCCTGCCAGAGGTAGCCACTCATCTAACTTTTATCTTTATACATTAATTTTGTCTGTATTTGAACTTAGGTATTCCCTTGATCTAAATGCATGCATTTCCCTTCCCTATATCATGTTGCACATAACTGTCGAAGATTATTATATTTTTGTTGTTTAACATTTTAAAATTTTAAATTTTTACTTAAATTTATATTTTAACTGGTACATAAAATTATATGCACTTATGAGGTACCACATGATATTTCAATATCTGTATACATTGTGAAATACTTAAATCATGTTAAATATATCTGTCTCCTTGAACATTTGTCATTTTTTAAAAATATGTTTTGTAGGTGGACATAATACCTTTATTTTAATGTGTTGCTGATGATCAAACCCAGTACCTCTCATATGTTAGATGAGTGCTCTATAGCTGAGCCACAACCCCAGCCCTCATTTGTCATTTTTTTTATGGTGAAAACTTTTAAAATCCTTTCTTCTAGATTTTTGAAATATACAACACATTATTGCTGTCTATAGAGTCTCCCTTCTATGCAACAGCACATGACCTGACTTCAGAACACACTACAAAGCTCTAGTTATCAAAACAGCATGGGACTGACTGAAAAACAAGACACATAGACCAATGGAATAGAAAAGAGAAAAAAGAAGTAAACCCACAGATGTATAGCTAACTGATTTTCAACAAAGTTGCTACAAATACACACAGGAGAAAAGACAGTCTTTAATAAATGGTGCTGGGAAAATTGAACATACACATGCAGAAATATGAAATTAGACACTTATCTCTCATGAGTTACAGAAATCAACTCAAAATGGATTAAAAGACTTAAACCGTATGACCAGAAACTATGAAACTATAGAAGAAACAGAGAAAAAGCTTTAGGACATTGGAATGAGCAAGGATTTTCTACATAGAAGAAAGCTATGATGAAGTCAATGAGTTGGGTTACAAATCAGTCTCCTGAAAATGGTGATCCTACTATCTTCTCTAGTCTTCTCTTGTTTTTTTTTTTTTAAATAGTGAGTAGTATGATAATTTTAATTGGAGCAAGATATATCTCAGGTATACCACAGTAATTCCAACCATGGATTCCCAAGATGTGAGCTTTTTACATAATGAAAGAATCCAGGGGCTGGGATTGTGGCTCAGTGGTAGATCACTTGCCTAGCATGTGTGAGGCACTGGGTTCGATTTTCAGCACCACATATAAATAAATAAAATAAAAGTCCACCAACAACTAATAAAAATATTTTTTTAAAAAAAGAATCCAGCAATTCTGTCTCTTAATGTGATGACACTATTTTAGACTCTGACTTTATTTATAAATCACTTGCTAGACCTGTGGCTTGAAATAAAGAAATCACAGTAGAAATACAAAGCAAAACAAAAAGACCTCAAAAGCATAGGAGATGAAAGCAAAAGTAGACAAATGGGATTCCATCAAACTAGAGAGCTATGGCCCAGCAAAGGAAGGAATCAAGAGTGAAGCGAAAGCCTACAGAATAGGAAAAATGTTTGTAAACTATTCATGTGACAAGGGATTAATATCCAGCATTTATTAGGAACCTGACTTAATAACAAAAAACCCAAATAACCCAATTAAAAAATGGACAATAGACTTAAATAGATATTTCTCAAAAGAATATATACAAATGGCCAATGGGTATAGGACAGATTCTTTTTAAGAAAATCAAGCACCCTTCAGGCCACAGAAGCATTTAACATAATCACAGTGATTTGATTCATCTTGTCTGCCAGGGAAATCAACTAGATGTATTGCTTAGAGGAAGCCAAATAGTTCTTGTGTATTTACATACATAATACATAAAAAGGCACTGAGTACTGCATGTGGAGAGAAGTTATGTAAATCTTGGCCAGCCAAACTATAATTATATTCATTTATTCCAGATTCTAGCTATTCAGAGAAGTGATTCTTCCCACACCCTAATTTTAAAAATGGGAATACATGCATTTGGAACAAAATGTAAAGTGTACAACATAAAGACTTATATGGAAATGTTAACAACAGCATTATTCATGATAGTCCCAAACTGGACACAATCTGAACATCCATCAACTGATGAATGGTTAAACAAATTTGTCATACATTCATACTATGGAATATTATTCAGCAATAAAAAGAAATGGAATATTAGAACATGCAGCTATGTGGATGAATTTCAAAAGCTTAAGTGCTATATACTGTAAGTTGCCATTTTTATGACACAGTAGAAAAGGCAAACCAATTATGTCAGAATACAGATGGGTATTTGCCTGGGGTTCAGGTAGAGGAGGGAATTGATTGCCGGGGGTGCAAGGGAATGTTAGGCTGTCTTGATTGAATGGTTATTTGATGACCTGATTATATACTTACTCAAATTCATTAAACTGTGTACTTAAAGTGGATGAATATTATATATAAACTATACCTTAATGAAGCTAGAAAAAATGTCCAAGTGTGCAAAAAGGAACACACGGTGACAAGTAATTCTACCTCTCACATCTGTGTTTTAGTCCCTTTCCTGCCTGGCTTCCCCTCCCCTTCATAACTTTTGTAGTGGTTCTTTAGATTTACATACTAATCCCCTGAATAAATTAAAAATTAGGTTAAGAAGTCCTGAATTCAGATGTCAAATTTGGATAACTAATATCATCAAAAGGTTCCCAATATCATCTGACTGTATGCACAGTAGAGCTCTTTCTCTGTTTCTTGGTGTCCCAGATTGAATGCTTGCTGTGGACCAGATACTTTGCAAAACTTCTCATCCAATACTCAGTAATGTGAAATATGTATTAACCACCTTGGATAAATGAGGGAGGCTGGGTAACAAGCTTACCCAGTTCAAGGATACCTAGCTAGTAAATATCAGAGCTGGGGTTCAAATCCAGACAAATAGTCCATGATCTACAACCCACGGAGTTGTCATCTTGATTTGTAAGAGAGAGAGGGAGGACCCCTGGGTCAACACAGTGGCATGAAAGATCTTACTCCCAAATTTTGTAACTGCCAAAACCTGAAATTTAGAACAACCTGCCTCCCCCGCCTCAACCTTCACACCCCTTCAGAGTTTTTGATTGGTACTTGTTCTCAAAACAAGAATATTCTAGTTTAATTTTATTGTATGACGTTCTTCAAGGCCTTGGGTGTTTTAATCTTTGCTTCTTATTCAATGAAAATTAATTCTACTGCAAAAGATACAGGTCAGACTTTCAGGTTAGCTTTTTTTTTTTCTCCTAGTCTGTATTGAAATTTTATCAAATTTGTTTTTCCTATTCTTTCAAAAGTGATAAAGCCCTTCTGTTTCACCAAGCTCCTTCTAAAAATAATACCCTCAAGGGACATGGGCAGGCAGGCGCTTACATTGGCCAATGTGATGATCACTGCAAGAATTTTAGCAAAACAAACAAACATTCTGAGTCCTGTGGATCATACCTGCTCTATCGTTTCAATCTATCTTCAGTTGAGACTGGCAAAGACCAGGTCAGATCTTGGCACAATATTGGAAACAATCCCAGCTTGCAAAGAAAAAGGGAAGGAATGCAATGTGACTGCTATTGCCAAAAACATTCCAGTGCTTCTTTTAAATTCTATTGTATTGTTCTAAACTATTCTCTCTGCCCTCTTCAAAAGGTGGCTCTGGCCTGACTGCTAAAGCGATGTGCCTCGTACAATGTCAAACTCCAGGAAGTTCCTGTCAAAATTTCTATAGCAAGTTGAGCATCCATTCTGAATGTGCTTTTGTTCATCAGTGGGTGTGTGGGACGAGCAGACAGCTGGAATATTTTTCTAAATGCAAAGTTAAATCTGTGTTGTCATAGGGTGCCAGCAGCCCCATCCTGCTGAGATTAAAGTTCTGCCTGTCTCTCCAGCTTCCCTGCTCTGTGAGCAGGGGCAGAGTTGTGGTTATTGTTTCATGCTCAGTGCTCTACTCTCTGCCCCCCCCCCCCAGGAGCTACTCGATAATAAAGCATGGCTGGGACAGGTGACAGCAGCATCTAAGCCATCTTCCTGCAAGAGCAGAAGAGTCCCCTAGGGGCCAGGCAGTCCAGGGAAGTGGTTGGTTTGAGGCCATATCAAGCAGGATGGTGAGTATTTGCTCCTTTCTGATGAGGCAGCAACCACTGAGTTCATCTGATAGAGGCTGCACAGTGCTGGGGTTGTCAGATCTTCAAGTTGCCAAGAGAATTTGGAAGTCTGGATATTTATGTGGACTTTCCTGAATTTTATAACACTAGGCAAAATGTTTTTCCATCAGCTAAATTGGATTGAGGAGTGTAGACCCTCTTTTCTAGGCATTGAAAGGATTTAAAGATTCACTTTCATAAAAGAATCCAAAGCTGTGTTCCATAGAATAACTTAAAAAATAATAAATTTGTATCACTTCTCTCCCAACCCCCCGCCAAGGGATGGTGGTGCTTTGACTAAAATTGGAGCCTGGCACAAGTTGCACACAAGCCACGGTGGCCCCAGTTGTGTAACTTAGTCCCTTACTCCCTTCTCTTCCGCCCTAGGACAGTAGACTCTGGGGGTGCCCTGAGGTCCTTGGGATTTCGTTTCTACCTGGAGAGGTGACTGGAAGCTAGGGGGTACATTTTAGTCCCAGGCTGGCCCTGTGCATCTTTTCCCCACCTTCTCAGCCTCTTCATCTCTCTTGACTCCTCCCCATCAGCACTTAAACCTGTCCAGGTCTCTCTGAACTTAAATAACCTCACATTCCTATGCAGTTACTGTTTCATCTTCTTCCACCCTTTCACCATCTGTCTCCTCTTCCTCCTCCTCCTCCTTTGTAGGGGATGGAACTTAGAGCCCCATCCATGCTAGTCAAGTGCTCCACCACTGTACCACACACCCAACCCCCATCTGTCTTTGTAATGAATTATCTGTCCCTGCTGCCTCCACATCTGTGATTTGGCATCCGTCCCACTGCACCTCTGAAATTAACTCTGCAAGGCCAGTAGGGGCCTCCAGTGATGTTTTCCTGCTTTCATCTTGATTTTTTAGAGGCATTCGACTTTGCTGATTGATTCCTCCCTCTTGAAAAAGTTCTCTCTCCTCAACCATCTCAGTCTTCCATTTAAAACCCTATGCTGGTTCCTCTAACATGGCTCATAGGCCCACATGGCCTGGTCAAGGTTAGCATCTCCAGCCCAGCTCCTTCCTTTGTGCTCTGCTATACTAACCTCTTAGTTTCTGTTTACCTGCACTTCAGATCATAGCGCCTTGGCCTCTCTCCCTCTGTGCACCGCAGCCCCTGGGTCTCACTTTGCCTGGCTGGCTAGCTTCCACATGTCCAGAGCTGCAGCTTTCTCTGAATCTTCGTAAGGGTGAGATGCTCCTCCCTGAACTCCATGGCCATATTGCTCTTTCCACATGATTCCTACTTCACAATGCTGTGATGGCTTAAATGCAGGCTCTGAGAAGGAAGAGCCAGGTTTTCTTCTTTTAAAAAAAATCCTCTTTGCATGATAGACTCTTGGATCACCATAGAGTAGGTCACACACACACACACACACACACACACACACACACACGCACACACGCACACAATAGATAAATGAATACCCAAGAACCTTTGGTAGTAATTCCCAGAAAACCAACCAGTGGTGTATGGGAGCCAGCTCCCAGGGCTCCCAGGAGCCACATGTGTACTCAGGAATGTCATGTTGATAGCTCAAAATTGATTATGGCTATAAATCATGACTCTTCCCACTGCCACTTTCCAACTGATGTGTAATTGTGTTGGAGAATTCTCTAAATAGGCTAAACCCCCTCAGCAATGACTTGGAAGCAGTTCATTAATCTAAGCATACTATTTGAAAACCTGATAATAACAATTTCATGACGATTTATTATGTGCCAAATTTAATGCTTAGCACTTTACATACTTGTTCTTATTTAAACTTTGAAACAAGCAGGTAGAGTAAGAATTATTAACCTACCGTACAGAAGAAGACACTGAGAATAGAATTTGTGGAAGTCTGCTCAGCTGGTAAGGCAGGAGTGGAAACGGACACCACATCTGATTCCTGAAGCAGGAATCTTAACTCTGTACTCTGCTGCCTTTCATAGCCAGGTGCTGGGGACCTCAGTTCCTATTTCTCATCCTCCGTTCTCCAAAGTTATCCTTGGGTTTTCAGCTGGCTTTCACAGCCAGCCTTCCAGCTGACTGGGAAAAAGCCCCATGGATAATCATCTTGCAGTAGGCCGACCAAGATCTTGGCAGGCATTTCATCCAAGACCAAAAAGTAACCAGGGGTTGTAGGAACCAGGTGTCATCAACAGATTGACATTTTGAATTGAAACACTGATTTTTAGTGATTTGATGACAACAATGGTGGAAATTATTCTTTTGTTTTTGTTGTTGTTTTGGTGCTACTGGGGATTAAACCCAGGGTCTTGTACATGCTAGGTAAGCGCTTACCACCAACATTCCCCCAGCCAAAGAAATTGTTCCTTAATAGATCTTTCCCACCCTCTGGGATAATAGGGTAAACATTGTTTGTACTCAGGGTTTAAGTGCTTCAGGGAAGTGCCAAAACACTGTCAAGCATATGTCCCAAGGCTATCTCCCCAGTGTCCCTAACAACAAAACTAATACTTGGTGGTTGTAGGGCACTTTTAATTCAGAATCTAAATAATGCCCTATCAAGGAAGAATGAAAGCTTTCCCTCTATCCTCTTAGGTTCAGTGACTTGGGTCCTACAAATGGAACTGACAGAAGGCAGATTAATAAGAGACTAAGGTTTATTTGATATGTGTTTGGAGTCCTCATAGAAGTGAAAGGAAAACTCCAATGAGCCAGTTAGACCCAGAGGCTTATATATCATTTTAACAAAGGGTGATACATTTGTGTAAAAGTGACAAGACAAAGGAAAAGCATTTTTAGCTTCTAAGTACAGTAAATTGTGGGAGGGTAAATATGTGGGGGAAACTAAGAGAAGAGCAAGGTTATTTTAAAATAAGCTTGGTTATGCAAATTCCTCTTAGTGCTAGTTCTGGGCTGAATCTGGAGCCCTCTCCTTCTGCCTTTTCTGGTGGTGGTGGTGGGGAGCAACTTCACAAAGGGAAATCTATTGCTTGGCTTTTAGGCAAATAGGAGGAGGGTAGAGCGCTTGTTTCTGTTTTGTTGATTCTTAGTTGCCTCAAGATCAAAATTCTCCTTATGCCAAAGTAGCATCTTTTGGGGTGGCATATTCCGAGCCCTTTGGTCCATAAACAAAAATCTGCCTGTGTGCACAGTTCTGTGAAGATGGTGGTGGGTAAACTAGATGCCGCTGCTGCTGCTCCTGTGCTCACAGCCCACATGTCCTCCTTGCTTGAAACTGCTGCATTTAAACAACCCCACCCCATGTCCACATCGTTCCTAGGAGCCTCTCTCTCTGTGTGTTCTTCAACTGCATCAAGATGTCAGGATCACAAGCATTCTAGTCTAAGCAGTTACCCTGTTTTTTTTTTTTTTTTTTTCTCATTCAGCTGGAGTTCATAGCCAATCTCTGGTGGTCTCTGGTTGAGGACTCTCAATTCCGTACCACCTGCTTCTTCCCCTGCACTTGTTCTGTGGTTCCTTAGTTAGCCCTGCAGTCTCAGTCTCTCCTATTGCACACCTGATGCTGATGACTCTACCTAAGAAGCCATGTTTTCTACCATGATCTGAAGCTTCTTGAGCCCCAGATATAGGGACCCTTTTTATTTTCTCAGATGTCTTCCTTTCCTACTCCACTTTGTTGGCTCTTGCTGACTTCCCATCTCTCCTTTGAACTGTATCCCCACCCCCTTAAATCACTCTAAGATGAAGCAAGTCTTTTCTTTCTTGGAGAAAATAGTTCTTAGATGTGAACTTTTCATTTCGCCTTTAAACTTACCTGTATAGGTACTTATCTCTCATTTTTTCCCCCATTTTAGAAAAAGAGTTGCTTTTTTTCTCTATAAAGCTGGAATCTTTTCCCCAGTTAGTTAGTTCTCTTGAATATTTTAAAAAGTAAATGTAATGATGTAATTTCTCTGCTAGAAACCCTCTGGGTGGTTCTAGCTGCATCCTCACTAAAAACCAAACTCCTGACCATGATTTTCAAGAAGAGCTTGCACTAGCCTGGCACGGTGGCACATGCCTGTAATCCCAATGACTCGGAGGCTGAGGCAGGACGATTGCAAGTTCAAGAAAGGTCAGCTTCAGCACTTTAGTGAGGTCCTATGCAACTTATGAGACCCTGTCTCAAAATAAAAAATAAAAAGAGCTGGGGATGTGGCTCAGTGGTTCAGCACCCCTGGGTTCAATCTCTAGCACTTGCCCTCCACCAAAAAAAAAAAAAAAATAGGAAAAGAAAAGCTTGCACTAAAATGACAATTCTCTTCTCAGGCTGCTCTGGAAAGCTTAAAAGCATAACCAAACCAGGTGCCTCCCCCAGACATTCTGATTTTATCGGATGGGGTGAGATCTGGTCAACATTTTTTAAAAATACTACCCATGTGATTGTGCTTACCTCCCTTGCAGCACCTCATGCCATTCACCCCTTGTTCTCCATCTGTTTTAAAAAATATTTTTATTGGTGCATTACAATTATACATAATAGTGAGATCCATTCTTACATATTCATATCCACTCATAGCATAACTTAGTCTATTTCATTCTCCCATGCCTCCCCTTTCCCTCCCTTCCTCCCTCCCCCATGCCCCACCTACTACTATACTAGTTGGTCTCCCTTCTATTTTTATAGAAAAAAAATAATCTCTTTTATTCTCTCTTTAGCTTCCACATATGCGAGATAACACATGACCTTGACTTTCTGAGACTGACTTAATTAACTCAGCGTGATGTTCTTAGTTCTATCCATTTTCCTGCATATAACAATTTCATTCCTTTTCATGGCGGAGTAAAACATCAGGTATATATACCACATTTTTTTTTGGTCCATTTGCCTGTTGACAATCACCTAGGCTGGTTCCATAACTTGTCTATTGTGAATTGTGTTGCTTATAAACATAGATATGCAGGTATGGCTATACAGCACTAATAGTAAGTAGTTTTTTGGATAAATACTGAAGAGTGGTATAGCTGGGTCATTTGGTGTTTCCATTTCTAGTCTTGTGAGGAATCTCCATACTGATTTCCTTAGTATCTGTACTAATTTATAATTCCACCAACAGTGCATGAGTGTTCCCTTCTCCCCTCATCCTTGCCAGACTTTGTTACTGGTTGTATTTGATGACTTCCATTTTAACTGGAGTGAGATGAAATTTTAATGTAGTTTTGAAGTTTTGAGTTGCATTCCCTGATTGCTCAAGATGTTGAACATTTTTCACTTATTTGCTGGCTGTTTGTATTTCTTCTTTTGAGAAATGTCTGTTCAGTTCATTTGCCCACTTATTGATTAGGTGTTTTTCTTGTTTTTTTTTTTTTTGAGTTCTTTATATATTCTGGATATTAATTCCTGTCAGAGGAGTAGCCAGGAAAGATTTTTTTCCCATTCTGTAGGTTCTCTCTTCATGCTCTTGTTTCCTTTGCTGTGCAGAAACTTTTTAATTGGATGCCACCCCATTTATTAATTCTTGGTTTAATTTCCTGCTGTTCTCTGTCTTTACCCATCCCATTCAATCTCCACAAGACTCTTCCCCACACTCCAGGTTTTATTTATTTTGTTGGTGAACTATAATTACACCTAATACTGGGATTCATTGTTACACATTCATACATACACATAACATAATTTGGTCAATTTAATTCCCCAAAACTTCTTTTCCCCTCACCTCTTCTCTCCCTCTGGTCCCCTCCATTTACTCTTCTGTTCTCCCTTCTATTTTTAGGAGGTTCCCCCCTTTCCTTTTCTCTTTCTGTTTATATGTGGGAAGTTACTTCCTATCCCACTAGCCCATTTGCTTCCTTCATCCCACATACCTGGCTTTAGGTGGTCGTCTGCTTCTTGTTTCTCATCTGTCTCCCCACTGCTGGGCTCAAAACTTCCTGGGGCAGGGGCCCTTCTCTGTAGTTTGTCATTGAATCCCAAATCCCTAAGAGTTTGAGGAATTAATAATAGATAAGGAATTGCATTTGATCTCTCTCACCTTCTTCCCTTGGGACCTCTTTCCATTGCTTTCTTTTCTTTTCAGCATCTTTAGACTTTTCCATGGATCCCTTTCTCTCACTAAAATCATACTCAGAACATTCCCATCCTAAAACAAATGGGTATAGCAAGCCTCTCTTGAGAGTCCTTCCTATCTAACTTTAATCCTGCCTTCCTTCTTTTACTTAGAGCGGCAGTTTAGCTTGAGGAGAAGAAAGTCAGGGTCTGAAATCAGATTGCCTGGATTCAAATTAGATTGTTTCTACCTATGAGAGTTGAGATTTTTGTGTAAATTATTTTACCACTTTGTGAGTGGTTTTTATCATCCTTTAAATGGCACTGATAACAGTGTTTCCTCCGCAGAGTTGCTATGAGGATTCTGTGAGAAATGGTATGTAAACGGTACATAGCCCTGAAGCATTATCAAATCCCATAGGCTTTTTTTTTTTTTTTTTTTTTTTATCGTTTTGCAGTACTGGAGATTGAACCTAAGGAAGTGCATGATGCTAGGCAAGCACTCTACCACTGAACTACATTCCTAGCCCTTTCTGATTCATTTTTTAGACAGAGTTTAGCTAAATTGCCCAGGCTGTCCACGAACTTGCAATGTCCCTGCCTCAACTCCTGGGTAGCTGGGTTTATAGTTGTGTACCACCAAACCTTGCCCATAACCTCCCGCCCCTTTTTTTTAATGTCTCACTTCACTCAATCTTGCTGAAGTTTGGGATTCTGTTGATCATCTCTTCCATCACTCTCTCTTCTCCTCTCCCTGTTCCCTTTGCTTTCTTCCATATTTCTAGCTGCTCCTTCTTTGGGTCTCCTTTACTGTTTTCTTCTTCTTTTTGGCTCCGGGGCTTTGTCTTTTGTGTTTTTACTCTTTCCATTCAACCTGGTAGTTCATCCATATCTCTGGTTTATAAGCAACTCTTTGCCAATGAAAAGTCCCAAATCATTATCTATATGCCAGATCTCTCTCCTGAACTACAGGCTAATAATGACACAAAAAACCCTTTAACTGCATGTCCTACATGGATCAAATATGTCTAAACTAACTAACTGCATGTCCTATCAGATCAAATATGTTTAAACTAGATTATTAGCTTCCCAGAAAAAAATCTTCTCCTTAATTTCTACCTCAAATAGTCACACCTCCCCCACTTGTAAAAATACTTGCTAGCTGAACCACCAAGCGAACCCTCTGAATGCTGAACAGAGGGCTACATTCCTTGGGGAACAAAGAAGTAAGAGTTAAAGGTTGATTCAATACCTGCCAAAAATCAAGTGAAAAGAGAAGAATAAACTTTGGAATCAAACAGATTCTAGTTGGAATCTTAACTCTGACCTTTTCTGCATGTAAAATGGCTAAGAGTGCTTACCTGTCAAGCTTATGAGGATGCAAAGCACTTGGCACAAAGGAGATACACATTCAATGATAGATTTGTGTTTTCTTATCCCAGACTGAATTTATAACTTGCTTCATAGACCTATAGATTCTAAATCCGTGAATTTTCTCCTTGACCAGGGCCAGTGGTTTCTAGAGTTGTTGGGGCCAAAATGCTTTGATAATGTCTACTTGGAGACGCTGTAAACACAGCCTCTTGGATGGAGTTAATCTCTGGCACAGAGTTAAAGATTTGGTTTTCCTAGGGACTAGTTGGTGTCCTCTAAAAAACTATTTAAAACCTTTTCTTTTTAACTTTTCATTTGTCAAATTCAAATGGATCTAGTTCAGGGCATCAACATCACAATTGCTCAGGGAAGAACAGGTGAAGCTTGACAGCAGGGGCAAACATCTGCTGGGACTCTGCATACAACAATGCAGATTGGATGGAAATTTTGTGAAATAGGAGGTATTGTTTCAGTGAGCTCCAAACCTTCCCTGTTGTTTCATTGTGATCTGTATTCTTCAAATTCTAAAAGATAAGGGGGTTCATACTATTTGACCCAGCCAACCCACTCCTTGGTTTATACCGAAAGGACTTAAAATAAGCATATACAATGACACAGCCACATCAATGTTCATAGCAGCTCAATTCACAATAGCTAAATGGTGGAAGCAACCTAGATGCCTTTCAATAGATGAATGGATAAAGAAACTGTGGTACACAATTTAAACAGACCAATAACAAAGGAGGAAATAGAAGAAGCCATCAAAAGACAACCAACCAAGAAAAGCCCTGGACTGGATGGATAAACAGCGGAGTTTTACAAAACCTTCAAAGAAGAATTAATACCAATACTTTTCAAGTTATTTCAAGAAATAGAAAAAGAAGGAGATCTTCCAAATTCATTCTATGAGGCCAACATCACCCTGATCCTGAAACCAGACAAAGACACTTCAAAGAAAGAAAACTACAGACCAATATCTCTAATGAACATAAATGCAAAAATCCTCAATAAAATCCTGGCGAATCGAATACAAAAGAATATAAAAAAAATAGTGCACCATGATCAAGTAGGATTCATCCCTGGGATGCAAGGATGGTTCAATGTACGGAAATCAATAAATGTTATTCACCAAATCAATAGACTTAAAGATAAGAACCACATGATCATCTCAATAGATGCAGAAAAAGCATTCAACAAAGTACAACATCCCTTTATGTTCAAAATACTAGAAAAACTAGGGATAACAGGATCTTACCTCAACATCGTAAAAGCTATATATGCTAAGCCTCAGGCTAGCATTATTCTGAATGGAGAAAAACTGAAGGCATTCCCTCTAAAATATGGAACAAGACAGGGATGCCCTCTATCACCACTTCTATTCAATATAGTTCTCAAAACACTGGCCAGAGCAATTAGACAGATGAACGAAATTAAAGGCATAAAAATAGGAAAAGAAGAACTTAAATTATCACTATTTGCGGATGATATGATAATGTATCTAATAGACCCAAAAGGGTCTACAAAGAAACTGCTAGAGTTAATAAATGAATTCAGCAAAGTGGCAGGATATAAAATCAACACACATAAATCAAAGGCAATCCTGTATATCAGCGACAAATCTTCTGAAATGGAAATGAGGACAACCACCCCATTCACAATATCCTCAAAAAAAAAAAAAAATACTTGGGAATCAACCTAACAAAAGAGGTGAAAGATTTATACAATGAAAACTACAGAACCCTAAAGAGAGAAATAGAAGAAGACCTTAGAAGATGGAAAAATATACCCTGTTCATGGATAGGAAGAACTAACATCATCAAAATGGCGATATTACCCAAAGTTCTCTATAGGTTTAATGCAATGCCAATCAAAATCCCAAGGGCATTTCTTGTAGAAATAGATAAAGCAATTATGAAATTCATATGGAACAACAAAAGACCCAGAATAGCAAAAGCAATTCTAAGCAGGAAGTGTGAGTCAGGCGGTATAGTGATACCAGATTTCGAACTATACTACAGAGCAATAGTAACAAAAACAGCATGGTACTGGTACCAAAACAGGCGGGTGGACCAATGGTACAGAATAGAGGACACAGAGACCAATCCTCAAAATTACAACTTTCCTATATTTGATAAAGGGGCTAAAAGCATGCAATGGAGGAAAGATAGTATCTTCAACAAATGGTGCTGGGAAAACTGGAAATCCATATGCAACAAAATGAAACTGAATCCCTTTTTCTCGCCATGCACAAAAGTTAACTCAAAATGGATCAAAGAGCTTGATATCAAATCAGAGACTCTGCACCTGATAGAAGAAAACGTTGGCTCCGATCTACATATTGTTGGGTCGGGCTCCAAATTACTTTATAGGACGCCCATAGCACAAGAGTTAATAACTAGAATCAACAAATAGGACTTACTCAAACTAAAAAGTTTTTTCTCAGCAAGAGAAACAATAAGAGAGGTAAATAGGGAACCTACATCATGGGAACAAATTTTTACTCCTTACACTTCAGATAGAGCCCTAATATCCAGAGTATACAAAGAACTCAAAAAAATTAAACAATAAGAAAACAAATAACCCAATCAATAAATGGGCCAAAGACCTGAACAGACACTTCTCAGAGGAGGACATACAATCAATCAACAAGTACATGAAAAAATGCTCACCATCTCTAGCAGTCAGAGAAATGCAAATCAAAACCACCCTAAGATACCATCTCACTCCAGTAAGATTGGCAGCCATTATGAAGTCAAACAACAACAAGTGCTGGCGAGGATGTGGGGAAAAGGGTACACTTGTACATTGCTGGTGGGACTGCAAATTGGTGCAGCCAATTTGGAAAGCAGTATGGAGATTTCTTGGAAAGCTGGGAATGGAACCACCATTTGACCCAGCTGTTGCCCTTCTCGGACTATTCCCTGAAGACCTTAAAAGAGCGTACTACAGGGATACTGCCACATCGATGTTCATAGCAGCACAATTCACAATAGCTAGACTGTGGAACCAACCCAGATGCCCTTCAATAGATGAATGGATAAAAAAAAATGTGGCATTTATACACAATGGAGTATTACAAAGCACTAAAAATGACAAAATTATGGAATTTGCAGGGAAATGGACGGCATTAGAGCAGATTATGCTAAGTGAAGCTAGCCAATCCCTAAAAAACAAATGCCAAATGTCTTCTTTGATATAATAAGAGCAACTAAGAACAGAGCAGGGAGGAAGAGCAAGAGGAAAAGATTAACATTAAACAGAGACATGAGGTGGGAGGGAAAGGGAGAGAAAAGGGAAATTTTATGGAAATGGAAAGAGACCCTCATTGTTACACAAAATTACCTATAAGAGGTTGTAAGGGGAATGGGGAAAAAAACAAGGAGAGAAATGAATTGTAGTAGATGGGGTAGAGAGAGAAGATGGGAGGGGAGGGGAGGGGGATAATAGAGGATAGGAAAGGTAGCAGAATACAACAGTCACGAATATGGCATCATGTAAAAATGTGGATGTGTAACCGATGTGATTCTGCAATCTGTAATGGGGGTAAAAATGGGAGTTCATAACCCACTTGAATCTAATGTATGAAATTTGATACGTCAAGAGCTTTGTAATATTTTGAACAACCAATAAAAAAAAGAATTCAGATAAAAAAAGAAACTGTGGTACATATACAATGGAATATTACTCAGTATTAAAAGAGAATAAAATTATGGCATTTGCATGTAAATGGATGGAGTTAAAGAATATCATGTTAAGTGAAATAAGTCAATCCCCCCAAACGAAAGGCCAGATGTTTTCTTTGATATGTGGATGTTGATCTATAATGGGGCAAGCAAGGGAAGAATGGAGGAACTTTGGATTGGGCAGTGGGGGAGTGAGGGGAGGGGAAGGGTATGAGGATGGGAAAGATAGTGGAATGAAATAGACATCATTACCCTAGGTACATGTATGATTGCATGAATGGTGTGACTCTACATTATGTACAACTAGAGAAATGAAAAGTTGTGCTCCATTTATGTACAATGAATCAAAATGCATTATGCTGTCATGTATGACTAATTAGAACAATAAGAACAAAAGAAGATAAAGGAGTTCAAACATTTCCAGATGCATTCTATTTGAGTTTAGGACAAGGGTATTTGCTTCTTTGAAGAAGCTCATATAAACCTACCAGCAATCCCAAAAAGTGGAAAGTTGCCCTGGTGATGGCTGTGAGAGTGGAGGGGGAGATTTGAATTGGGCTGAAGGTGGTATATATTACTTTTGTTGAGAGGATTTCCCTGCAACCTCCCTGCCAGCTGATCACAGAGGAGTAGAAGACATGGGTCAGCAGTGTTCAGTACCTGTAGCATCCAGCGCTTATTTTCACATCATCTTGTAAGAGAATTTGCAATTCCTGGGTCCCTACAAACAGAGTCATTGCTGATGGAGAGACTATGGGGTTGACACAGGTTATAGTGAATCAAAAACCTCATCAAAGAAAAGTTGCACAGGATGGAGTAAGACGTTCAAGGAAAGCTATTCAAGTCTATTGCAATAGAGGGGAGAGATAGAAGTCAACTCTACTGAAACAAAAGTGGGGATCCTTTTTAAGTCCTGAGAAAGCTAGTACAAAAGTACTAGGGCATGTTAGGGAGTAGACGGATCCCTGTGATGGGGTCTTCAGTGTTTGCTAATAGAGCTTATTGAAGTTAGGCTGCTAACCTTCCCTAGGGTCTGGGAGGTTCCTTGGTGATTAAGTTTCAAACAGAAAGATCCAGATCCTTGAGAAGGATATTGCTGGGTTATGAAAGTGGCAAGAGACAGAGATTTACATCTCAGAGGATTAGAGAAAGAATTATAGCCACAAGTTTTCTAAAGTAAATGCTCCAAGAAAGGAAGCCCAGGAAGAAAGCTGTCTAAAGTTTGGTCCAGCTGAAGGGATTATTAAAGGCATCTTAGTCAAAAACCAACTACCAGAGGGGAAATTTCCAGTCAGACTGTTATGATGCATTACCACCCAGGTCATTTTGGTGTTACTTTTGGAAAAATACAATAGCTGAGGACTTTTTTCCCTGTTCAAACCACTTTCTTTCATTAATAGAGGCTCTTTAACTGAAAGACTCAAATAGTAAAAAATTAGAAATTACTAAAAGCCTGCTCTCAAGTCCTCCACTGGGTTGGTAAAAGCTCAAAATAAGGCCTCCTATCTAGAAAAATGTATTCTTTGCTTTATACAGACAACGGATTTAAGCTCACCCATTTTCCACTTCCCGTGGCTTATCTTTATGGGGGGTAGTTTAGGATTTAGAGTGATATTATTGGAGTGTTAAGGCACTAGCTTTTGGATTCTGGCTTCATAATTTATAAGTAGTATTCTCTTGGGCATATATTTAACTTCCTTTAGTCTCAGTTACCTACACATAAAATGTTGTGAGTCTAGCTACCTCTTAGGGATTCTATAGAATTAAATGAAAGGGGGAAAAATAAAAAAATAAAAATAAATGAGTGGTGTGGGGATTTAGCTCAGTGGTAGAGCACCTGCTTAGCATGCATGAGGTCCTGGGGTTCAATCCCCTACGTATACCACCAAAAAAAAAAAAAAAAAGAAAGAAAGAAAAAAAAAAGGGATTAAATAATATAATACATATTAACAGCTTAGCATGGTACATAGCACACAGTTAAGTGCCAACAAATGGTAATAATTATTAATATGATGTAAAGTCTTTAAGGTACTTAAAAAGAGAATTTTAATATAAAATTTTAAAATGATAAGCACTATTTCAAGTTTATTTTCAGTTTTATGGGAAGTACTCGAAATTCACTATTTTTGTTCAGTCATGATTGGCTTGTGCAATTAATACAAATAATTATTCAGGGGATAATTATTCTGGTTGGCAATATTAAAAAATTGCCTATCTTTTAGCTTTAATAAAATGTACTTAGATAGGCAGCGTAATAAAAACACAGAGGCTGGGCCACTCATTATTGTCACTTGGTAACAGAGTTTAGGATTGACTGTGTCAGAGGAAAATAATGGCACTCAGAGCCTGTTGGTGAGCAGGAGCTGAGCCAGGGGCCTCTTCCGACCCTTACTCTCAGTTTAGATGAGATGGAGGTGTAATCAGGACTCCTTGGCCCACTTCCCCAGCTCCAGGATCCTAAGGCCCTGGGCTAAAGGAGATGAAAATCTTTAGGGCCCAGGGGTTAATTTTAAAGAGGATCAGTCTATGGAGAGCAATGAAATTAATTGCATTAATTATCCTCAACTGTCCTCTCTATACTCCCTCTGGGTTCCCCTGGTTTTTGTTTGTTTATGAGGGTAAGGGATGAGTGTTGGGGCTAGAGCCTCTGGTAAGCAGGAGATAGCCTTTGATCTACCAGGCCATGCAGTGTGGTGAGAGAGAAGTAGGGGGGCTCTCAAAGAGATCTGGAAAGAGGACACTTCACATGTACATTTATTCCCTCTGATTTAACCACACTAAGTTCCAACTTCTGCTAACTGCCATGGCCCTGTTTCGACAAACCTTCCCCGTGGCGATATGGAAGTGTATGGAAGGGTGCATATGTGTTCATAGAGAGGTGCAAGGCAGGAGCCCTTCATCCCTAAGTGTGAGATCATATTACTAGGTGATTTTAGGTGGTCAAGAGACACTCATTTAAATATTAAATCACATTATGAGAACATATCAGTTCATTTAAAGAAGAATGCTAACTTAATAACGGTGCAGCTGAATGCATGGTTGGGGTAAAAACCATGGAATGAGATGTATCATACACGGTAGACATTTAGATGAGAATGCAGGGTTTTCAGGGGATTTCATAGCTTTATTCTTACCAGGACCACCAAAAGCTGGCTGCTTGAGGGAGCTTTGTGATAAGAGGGGGCAGATATTCTTGAACAACTATCCACAAAGAGTAGACACCAGTTTTTCTCTGGAATATGCAAGGCTTTCCCAGGTCAGCAGGCCCTGCCACATAACTACTATAGGAAAAGCTAATCAGGTTCAGGATTTTATGTGAAACACTTGGGGATGTTTTCTAGGATGTGTCCCAAGATTCCTCTCTACTAGGTGAGATTCTTGGAGTTGAATGTCCTGGGTCATATGAACTTCAGAGTTATTTGATTTTTTCATGGCAAAGCAAAAGAAGGAGATGTTGCCTGGATGTATGTACTGTGCTCTTTCCTATACTGTCCTCCAACTTTGAAAATCCAGTTCAGTTCAAGTGCATATCAAATCCTGGAGCAAATTGGAAACTCTCTTTCTGGCTGTATTATGTGAATTTATGTCAAGGTAGATATTGGCTTTTTGTATCTGTGGAGGTGGGCAAGGGAGAGAAGCACTCCAAACAAACAAACAAACAACAACAACAACAACAAAACAAAAAACAAAAAACAAAACCCTCCCCACAAAAGTCCTGTGTGTCACTGCCCTCAGAAAACTCATGGTTAGATTTTGCAGCATTGTATGCTGTACCTGCTAAAGGGGGAAAAGGCCCAAATAGGAAATCCTTTAATTTTTGATTTGATCTTGACCCATGCAGGGTTTTGGACTAAACATCTGCTAGAGAATTACAACTTTGCTTTGTCAAGTATATGTTTATTTTATTTTTTCTATTCCCAGTCCTTTAGGAGCAGATTAGACCTTGTTTGAGATGCTCCTCCTTGGGAACAGGAAGAAGGGAGGAGAAGCAGGGTCAGCAAAATTGTGAAACAGTTAAAATACATCCTCAGTTTTTTCATATTCACTTTCCAAATCCTTCTCCCCGGCATTAGCATCTTCTCTTTCCCAGCCAGTGGATCCAGTACTCTTCCAGTGCCTGGGGTTTTCCCATAAAAGAAGAAATCTATTCATTTACTCATTCACAATGAGCTACTGCAAGGGTATTCCCTTTCTAAGGAGGGTTTATTTTTAAAAGAGGATCAATCCCTAGAAAAGGCAATGAAACTGATTTCACTAAAGTAATTAAAATTGGCTTAGACCTGGTTATAACTAGGACAAAGGTAGTAGGGGGTAGATAAAGCTGAGGGAGATTTCCAGTCCCCTAGGTTTTGACTCCACCCATAGGGGAGACCTAGGGCAAAGGGCACTCCTGGCTTTTCTTCCAGTGGAGTTGCTAGCTTTGATGTGACCAGTATGCTTCATTCTGCTGCAGCTCCCCTAGATGTAAAGTCAGAGAAATAATAAGTGTGTGACTAAGCAAAAGTTTAAATAAACCAGTTCCGTCTGAAGCCAATATAACCTGTTATAAAATAAAGTGAAATACATTTACGTTATTTGTGGGCTGTTCCCTCCAGACATTGCCCAAATAGTTTCTGTGGTATTTTTGTATATTTAAAATATGAAATATGTTCAGAGAGAGTGCCATGGTAACCCACATAGAAAAACCCAGGGAAAGCAACTCACTTCTGTAGAAGGCTTAACTCTTGAGATTGTTTTTGCACAGGGCTCTGCCTGCATGGTGTTTCTCTATTGAAAGGGAATCTCAATTAATTCATTTGGATCTGCTGTACAAATACAAGCAGATGATGTTTCCCTTGTAGAGTGGATCTCAGTGAAGCTGGAGTGAAAACTTCCAAATATCAATTTCCATGTAAATGAGATGCTATAGTTCTGACCCTGTATTGATCCATAGTTGATGGAAGGGCACCGATTTTTCACTAGGGGCTACTTACTGCCTGTTCGGTAACTGTCCTAAAAGGATGTCAGCCTTCAGAGTTACTGGGTCACCATCCTCTTTTAGCTCAGGAAGAGCCTAGTAGCTGCAGAGTCCAAGTTTATCTCTGCCCTTCCAGCTTGGCAGCACATATGGATTCGTTAGCCATTGCAGCATTAGTGAGTGTGTGTGGGTGGCCGTGATTCATTAGTCAGCCTGTGTGTCGTGGTGCCCATGAAGCCAGTTGTCTCTGCCCCAAATGTGGGGCATGCACTCAGCAGTAACAGGGGAGCCAATTAAAGAGCTGCCATTTGGGGATGCCCATCCCTGGAGACCCCAGGGTTCCCTAGGTGGACTTGAAGATGTATGTTGTCATGTCCAATGAGTTCGTGAGTCTGTCACCAGTTGGCACCCTTTCTGGCTGAGTTGCTACTTTTTTCCTAATTAAATACTTGTGTTTTTCCTCCCTAAGGGAAAGGGAAAATGGTCACCTGTTATCTGCGGAAGAAAAAAAAAAGTTTGCTGCAGTTCCCAAAGAGGTCTGTGGCATTACTATTCTCTTTCAAGGACAAAAGAGAAGCTCTTTTAATTTCTTATGAGCCGCTCTTTAACTCAGCTTAAGATCATTTATTTGTTCTACACCTGGCTTTTGACTCTAGCCATGTAGATCAGTTTGTCACACTCTTCTCATGAAATGCAAAGCAGCCTGGAGTTGGAAATTTTAGTAGCATCTCAGGGCCATATGGGAAGGGGTGAAATCTGCTCCCTTCAGACCATGTGAAACCACAGAGGACTAAAACCAAATAAGCTCTCTCTCTGTGCCCCCAACAATTTTCCTTTTCCCTAGGGAAAATGAATAAATTGTTACCCCTTGTATGAGTACATATGCAGCTAAAAGGAGTATGTTTAAGCCGAGAGTCATGGAGAACCCATGTGGGTGTTTGAAATTGGCAATGTATTCTCTAAGCCCTTCACTCTCCTTTCTACACCTGCTTCCTTTCTTTATGGAAAGGGCCCTCCATGCTGCTTGCTTCTTTCCCTTAGCTCCTCCCTCCTGGCCTTTCTCTTTCTCAGAGCTCTACGCTATTCCCTGGGCTCCCACTCAGACCCATCTGTCCTGCAGGGCCTCGTTAGTGCTTGACTTCTTATCAATGCAATAAATTAGTGATATTAAATTTGGATGGGACATAATATTTTGCATTTTAATAGGGATCACCATTGTTTTATCTCATGGAAGTAACACACAACGAGAACCCAGATTTGGGGACAAGGCTGTAGAAGGGGATTATTATTTGTTTTCCCTCTAATAATTCTTGATACTTTCCAAAGAAGAAAATGTCTTTTCTGTCCCTGTGAAGAAATGTGTGTCCTTTATGAACAAGATACTCTAAGCTTCTTTTTTTGGTCTTAGTTCAGGCTATAAAAGGCAAACTGGAAGCTCTTTGAGGTCAATTTTTCTTTTTTTGTATCAAGCTTTATTTTTCCATCTCTTAAAAAGGGCATTTTGAGGCTGGGGATGTGGCTCAAGCGGTAGCGTGCTCGCCTGGCATGCGTGCGGCCCGGGTTCGATCCTCAGCACCACATACAAACAGAGATGTTGTGTCCGCCGAAAACTACAAAATAAATATTTAAAAAAAAATTCTCTCTTTCTCTAAAAAAAAGGGGGGCGCATTTGGCCACAAATGTTGTTCTTTTCAGTTTCTTCTACATTTCAATCAGGAAGAGGAGGAGGGACCTGAAGGAATGCAGTCATCTGCATGCTAGGGACCTCCTTAGAACTCACCTACATTATTTTCGATGAGAGAGATTGTCCTTCTTCCAAAGCCTGGAAACCTTTACTTGCCCTGTGTTTGCTGCTTGGCTTCATAACCTCCACCCCCATTTCCTTCCATCCCACTCACCTTGGCCTGACATATCCTGTCTCAAAATCCAGTTCCAGTCTTACCACATCCCCACTCAGAATTTTATTTCCTGGCTTTTGGTCCAAGTTGAGTGCAAACATATCTCCCTGGTCTCTCGGACCCTCCATGGTCATGATGACAGAAGGAGCTAGGATGGCTGTGCTGGCTGTGACGCTGATAGGGAGGAAGCTCAGTGAATAAAATGGCCAGAAGCGACCAAGACCAGTGATTCCACCTGTTGCCACTACCAAGCATTCTGTGAATGTTTTTCCTGAAAGATTTCCCTCCTCCTGCCAAACAGTATTTATTAGATATGCTTAAAATGTTCTTTAATCTTTTATTAATTGGAAGTCTGCATAACTGCTGGCCAGAGGCTCTGATCAGCAAGACTGAACCCTAGTTACCCCAAAACGTTGGGAAAACTCCAGCCAAAGATATATGTACTGTAGCCAGTATAGGTTTATTGAGAATAATATACTATTTCTGCCAAGTTTTAAGAAATAGTGAAAGAGCTTGGTTACAGACCATGGATCAAAGTAGAGAGAGGGCTTCCCAAAGTTTAGGGGGCTGGTGTCAAGTCAAAGTAAAATGGACTTCTGGCTGTGCTCCACCTTTACCAGGGACTGTGCCTTCTCTGTCTAAGTGTGTGAGCACTGGGGGGTTATCACATGGCAGCTGTTGCACAGGTACATTCAGATCCCCTGCTGTTCATCATCACTTGAGCAGGACCTAAGGAAATATATGAAGGGGACCTCAGAAGAACCTACACACTTCTTTACTAGTCCTAACCCCTGAGGGTTTTTTTTTTTTGTGTGTGTGTGTGTGTGTGTATGTGTGTGCATGTAAAGTGTAACAGTAAACTGCTCTTCCAGAAGGAAGATAATGCTTGTATAGGAAGATAAGGGTTGTGTAGAAGTTCCTACTCTCCACTGAGGCACCTCCTAGCAATGACTTACATTTTTGTATAAAAGAGAAATAAAAGGACAAGTTATAGGATGAACCAACGGAGGTAGTAAGAGTGAGCGTTATTGTGTTGAGTGTTCTAGGCCATTCCAGGACTGAGAGAAAGGAATAACCAGATATGAGAATTGTTACTATGGGAAAACTGAGAGGATTTGGTAACTGGCTAGATGAGGAGGCATGAATGAAGACTGGGAAAGTCAAAGGTAAGAAGATAATTGAAATGTCAAACTTATGCAATCACAAAAACTAAATGGTAGAAGAGTTTATCTGGAGCGGTGTGATTGTGTGATCCATGATTGGTGATCCGTTATGAGGATTATGAGGACATTATTGATGTCCTCACCAAGGGGGAGAATGTGAGTCAACAGAAATTTTCCCTTAGAATTTTCTTTGATCTGTTTTTACTTTGTAGCAGGAATAGGAAACCACACATACATTGTGGAATGTAGTTTGTAAAAACAAAATGTTTTAGGTTAGATTTGGAAAATGTCAAGTAGTTCAAGGAGTGGCAGACATATAACATTATTGGTAATTTTAAGTGTGTGCTAAGGTGGATACAGTGGCACATGTTTGTAATTCCAGCTACTCAGGAGGCTGATATGTGAGGATTACAAATTTAAGGCCAGCCTGGGCAACATGACATGACCCCATTTAAGAAAATAAAATAAAGAGTATGTGCTAGACATTTTCTTCTTCCTTGCCCTTTCTTATAGGGGCATGTCCTTCAACTGTCTATGTTTGTGACCATGAATATGCTATTCTGGGTGTCACAAGGCATTTCCTCTGCATTTCTAGACATCGAGAGCCCAGTCAGCTTCTCTGGTGAAGGGACGTGAATCTACCTTGGGGCAATCAGCTGACATCAGGGCATGGCAGGCAACATTCAAGCTGCATTTGTACCATGAGGCCAGGTAAGGATCTTACCACTGCACCATTTGCTTATTGTGTACCAGCTAGGGGAAAACACAAAAGGTATTGGAAGCAGTTACACAGAGCTGATTGTTGTAGGCCTGAGATCCTTAAGATTTTGGGAAAGGGGTGGTAATCTTACATTAAGATTCCTGATGAAAGTTTTGGAATTTTTTCCTAGGGGGAAAAAGGCATGTTTGAGCACTTATGTGTATGCACACACACACACATACTTTCACAGAGTTTGGCCATGTGTTTGCAGTTTAAGAACACATTATGCAGAACATCCTTTCTAGAACTATGTGGATTTTTGCTAGCTTTCAGAGGGTAGAAAAGTTTTATAATAATTTTTATTCAGCTAAAATCAATAATTTTCCCCTTTTAACATAGACTTTATTTTATTTAGAGCAATCTTAGCCTCACACCAAAATTGAGCAGAAAGTACAGAGAATTCCTGTATCTCCCTTGTCCCCTTCCACATATCTCCCTTCTCTTCCCCACTATCCATATCAACACCAGAGTGGAACGTTTGTTAAAAATTGATGAACTTACATTGACACATCCTTATCACCCAAAGTCCGTTGGGGTTCACTCTGGTATTGTACATTTTATACATTTTGACAAGTACATAATGATGTGTATCCACCATTAGAGTATTCATGTAGAATAGTCCTTTGGGCTTCGTATGTTCATCCATCCCCCTTCTGAACCCCTGGTGCCACTGACCTTTTTGTCATCTCCATAGTTTTTGCTTTTTCAAGAATGTCATATCATTGGAATTGTACAATATGTAGTCTTTCAGATCAGCTTCCTTCACTTAATAATATGCATGTAAATTTGGTTCTATGCCTTTTGGTGACTTGATAGATCATTTTTTATAGTGTTGAATAGTATCCATTGTCTGGATGTACCAGTTTATTCATCCCTTCACATTCTGAAGAACATTTTGGTGGCTTCCAGGTTTTGGCAATGACGAATAAAGTTCCTACAAATGTCCTTGTATAGATTTTTGTGTGGATATTAAGTTTTCAGTTTGGGCAAATACCCAAGACCTGTGATTGTTGGACCATGTGGAAAGAATATGCTTAATTTTCTAAGAGTCTTTCAAACTGGGTTCCAAAATGACTGTACCATTTTGCATTTTTAGCAGCAATGAGTGAGAGTTTCTGTTGCTCCACAGCCTAGCCAGTGTTTGGTGTTGTCAGGATTCTGGCATCTAAAAGGTGTATAGAAGTATCTCATTATTATTTAAATTTTCAATTCTGTAATGACATATGATGTGGAGCATCTTTTCATATATTTATTTGCAATACATATATCTTCTTTGGCAAGGTGACTATTCAGCTATTCTGTCCATTTTTTTGACTGGGTTATTCATTTTTTTATTGTTGAGTTTTAAAAAAGTTCTTTGTATATTTTAAATGTCAGCCCTTTATCAGATAAGTCTTCTGCAAAAATTTTCTCCTAGCTACTAGTCTATAGCTATTCTTCTCATTCTCTTGAGATTGTCTTTAGCAGAGCAAAAGTTTTTTAATTTTAATGAAGTTCAGCTTATCAATTATTTCTTCCATAGATCATGTGAGTGGTGGTATATCTAAAAAGCCATCACCAAACCCTGGGTCATAGGTCATTTAGATGTCCTATATTATCTTTTAGTTTTATGGATTTTCATTTTACATTTAAGTCTGTGATCTACACTGAGAATTTTTGTGAAGAATGTAAAGTCTTTATCTAGATTCATTTTAATTTTGCATGTGGATAGCTAGTTTACTCATTTGTTGAAAAGCTTATTTTTTTTCTCCACTATATTGCCTTTGCTTCTTTTTGAAAGATTAGTTGACTGTATTCATGTGAATCTGTTTCTAGACTCTCTGGACTGTATTTATGTGAATTCTGTTTTATTTATCTATTTGTTAGTTCTCTTGTTAACACTACACTGTCTTGATTACTGTAGTTCTATAATAAGCCTTGAAGTTGGGTCCTGTCAGTCTTCCAACTTTGTTATTCTCCTTTGATAATGTGTTGGCTGATCTAGATGTATTGACTGTCCATATAAAGTTTAGAATAAGTTTGTTCATTTCTGCAAAATAACTTTTTGGGATTTTAGTTGGGATTATATAGATTAAGTTAGGAAGAAGCAATAATATTGAATCTATATTATCAATAATATTGAATCTTCCTATCCATGAGCATGGACTAGCTCACCATTTATTTTATTTTTCTTTAATTTCTTTCATCAGAGTTGTATAGTTTCCTCATACAGATTTTGTACATTTAAAAAAAACATTCTTTTTTTAACCTTTATTTTATTTATTTATTTATTTATTATACAGTGCTGAAGATCGAAGCCAGTGCCTCACATGTGTTAGGCAAGTGCTCTACCACTGAGCCACAATCCCAGCCCCTTGTACATGTTTAAGTTTATACCTAAGCATTCCTCTCTCTCTTTTTTTTTGGGGGGGGGCGCTAATTAAATGGTATTATGTTTTTAACTTCGAATTCCACTTGCTGGTACATAGGAAAGCAATTGAATAACAACTCTTTATCAGATAAGTCTTTTGCAAATATTTTTTCCTCGTCTATAGCTAGGAGACTATATCCTGTGACATTATAATTTCTTATTAGTTTCAACAGTTTAAACTTTTTTTCCAGATTTTTACATAGATAATAATGTCATCTGCAAAACAGTTTTATTTCTTCCTTTACAATATGCATACCTTTTATTGTCTAAATGCATTAGTGAGGACTTCAGTATAATGTTGAAAAGTAGGGTAAGAGGGAACACGTTTACTTTGTTCTTGGTCTTAGCAGGAAAGCTCTTAGTTTTTCACCATTATGTGTATTATCTATAGGCTTTTTTGGTACATGTTCTTTTTCAAGTTGAGGAAGTTAGTCTCTATTCCTTGTTTTCTGAGAGTTTTTCTTTTTATAAAAATCAGCAATACATTTTGAAAATTGTCAAATGATGTGTGATCATGTGATTTTTATTTTTTGGAAGGTTAATGTGATGAATTACATATTTAATTTTTGAATATTGAACCAGACATGCAAACCTAAGATAAATTCCACTTGGTTGTGGTATAAAATTCTTTTTATACATTGTTGGATTCAATTTACTGATATTATCTTCAGGATTTTTATGTCTGTGTTTGAGAGATTATTTAATTTCTTTGATAGATATAGGCCTGTTTAGATTGTCTATTCATTTTTGTATGAGTTTTGGCAGATTGTGTTTTTCATGGAATTGATACATTTCATCTAGATTATCAAATTTGTAGACATGGTGTTGTTCATAATATTTCTTTATTATCTTTTTAATATCTACGGATGTAGATGATTTTGTAATGATTTTTGTTTTTCATTATTGGGGATTATCCCTAGGGCTTTGTGGTAGGCAAGTGCTCTACCACTGAGCTACAACCCCCAGCCCTTTATCTTATTTTGAGACAAGTTCTCACTAAGTTGTTGAGATTGTGAGTCTCCTGCCTCAGCCTCCTGAGTAACTGGGATTTCAGGCATGCAGCACTGTATCTGGATTTCATTTTTTTATATTAGCAATTTGTGTCATTTCTCCTTTTTTTCTTAGCCTGGATAGAAACTTATCAATTTGGTTCATTAAAAAACAACTTATCAATTTGGTTCATTAAAAACCGTTTAAAAATCAGCTTTTGATTTTTTTGGTATCTCTATTGATTTTCTGTTTTTAATGCTATTGATTTTTGCTTTATTTTTTAATATTTCTTATCTCCTGCTTACTTTGTGATTAATATGCTCTTCTTTTTCAGGTTTGCTAAGGTGTCAGCTTAGATTATTGATTTTAGCTCTTCTTTTCTTACACAGAATGTTATGAATTTCCCTCTAATCACCACTTTCATTGTATCCCACAAATTTTGATAAGTTGTATTTTAATTTTCACTTACTTCCAAATAATTTAAAATCTCTTGATGTTTCTTCTTATGACCCTTGTGATTTTTAGAAGTGTGTTGCACAATCTCCAGGAATTTGAGGATTCTTCAGCTATCTTCCTTTTATTGTTTTCTAGTTTAATTCTACTGTGGTTTTAGAGCCTACATTGTATTATTTCTATTTTTTTTTAATTTAAGATGTGTTTTATGGCCCAGAAGGCGGTCTATCTTAGTGCATATTCCATGTGAACAGAGAATGTGTAATCTGCCGTTGTTGGGTGAAGTAGTCTATAGATCTATAGATGTTCCTTATATTCACTCATTTAATGGTGTTGCGTTTAGCTGACTTATTGATCTTCTGCCCCTGGATATGTCCATTTCTCACAGAGAGGTATTGAAGTTTCCAACTAATAGAAGATTCTTCTATTTCTCCTTGCAATTTGATCAGTGTGTTTTTTTTTCTTCAAGCATTTTAAAGCTCTGTTTTTAGGCACATATACATTGTTATGTCTTGGAGAATTGACCTAATTGTCTTATATAATGCCTCTCTCAGCATGCCATAAGAAAATACATAGTTTGAGTGCCTTAAATAATAAACATTAATTTTCTTAAAGTTCTGGAGCCTAGAAGTTCAATATCAGGTATCAGAATAGTCAGTTTTTAGCAAGGCTTCTCTTCTTGACTTGTTGGTAGCCACAATCTTGCTGTGTGCTCACATGCCCTATTTTTTTTTTTTTAACTGGGGATTGAGCTCAGGGCACTCTAACACTGAGCCACATCCCCAGCCCTATTTTGTATTTTATTTAGAGAGAGAGTCTCATTGAGTTGCTTAGTGCCTTGCTTTTGCTGAGACTGGCTTTGAATCACGATCCACCTGTGACAGTCTCCTGAGCCACTGGGATTACAGGCGTGCGCCACCATGCTTGGCTGCATATGCCCTCTTAGTATGCATGTGTATATATATATTTTATATATATATGTGTGTGTGTGTGTGTGTGTGTGTGTGTATTTATATATATATATATATATATTTATATATATATATAGAGAGAGAGAGAGAGAGAAAGAGAGAGAGAGAGAGAGAGAGAGAGAGAGAGAGAGAGAGAGAGAGAGACTGAAAAAGCTCTCTGGTATATTTCCTTGTAAGGACACTAATCCTTTTATGTCAGGACCTCAACTGTAAGACCACATTTAACTTTATCTCCTTTTATAGGCCTTATCTCCAAATATAGTCACATTAAGGTTTAAGACTTCAACATAAGAATTTTCCAGGGAAACATTTCACTCCATGGCAGCCTCTTTATCCCTCATAATTATTCTTGCTTTGAAGTCTATGTTGTCTGAAATTAATATAACTCTCCTAGTTTTCTTTTGGTTAATGTTAGTGTGGTATATATTTTTTCATCCCTTTACTTTTAATCTATGTGTACTTTAAAGTGGGTTTCTTGTAGACACTATATCACTGGATTTTATTTTTTTAATCTACTGTGTTTCTGACTTTTAATTGGTGTCTTTAGACTACTGATGTTTTAAGTAATTGTTACTGTTGTTGGATTAATGTTTAACATATTTGTTACTGTTTTCTATTTGTTACCTTTGTTTTTTGTTCCTATTTTCGTCTTTTCTTCCATTTGTGGCTTTAATTAAACATTTTAAATTATTCCAGTTTTTCACTTTTCTTAGCATATCAATAATACTTATTTCTTCTTCAATAATACAAGTTCTTCTTCTAATGATTACCCTAGAGTTTAAAATATAGATTTACAACTTATTGAGGTCCACTTTTAAAGAACTATTTGCCACAAATAGTACAAGTAACTTATAATAAAATATTAATAAATCTTCCTTCCCATCCCTTACATCATTACTATCATTCATTTTGCCTATATATGGATATGCTATAATCACTGACCACATTATTGCTATTAATATTTCAAACAATCTGTTAGATCAGTTAAGAATAAGAAAAAAGTTTTTATTGTATCTTCACTTATTCCTTCTCTAATGCTTTTTTATATACTTTCTAATTTTTGACTCATAATATCATATTTTTCTTCTCTGAAGAATTTCTCATAACATTTCTTATAAGGCAGGTTTACTGGTTACAAATTCTCTTAATTTTTTTTCTGAGAAACTATTTATCCTTTACTTTTGAAAAATAATTTCACAGAATGGATAATTTTAGGTTGGTGGGTTTCCCCCTTCTTAACACTTTAAATATTTCATCCCTTTCTCTTGCTTGCATGATTTCTAAGGCAGAGTCAGAAGAAACCTGAGTGCAGTTTTTGTTCTTCATTTACATTTCTTGATAGACTCTGAGCTTCTTGGATCTGTAGTTTTTGTGTCTGAAGTGAATTTGGGTAAATTCTCTCATTATTGCTTAAATATTGCTTCTGTTCCTTTCTCTTTTTCTTTCCTTCTACTTTTCTTATTATGTATTCGTTACACATTTATGGTTGTTCCATAGTTCTTGAATATTTGTTTTGCTTTTTTCTCATTGTTTTTTTTTTCACTTTTGGAAGTTTCTATTGAAATTTCCTCCATCTCAGAGATTCTTCCCTAGCCATTTATGATCTATTAATGAGCCCATCAAAAGCATTCTTCACTTCTATCACAGTTTTTGATGTCTGGCATTTCTTTTTTGAGTCTTAGAATTTCCATTTCTTCATTTATGTTATCCATCTGCTTTTGCATGTTGTCTACTTTTTCCCTTAGTACTCTTAGAATATTAATCATAATTATTTTAAATTCACAGTCTGACAGTTTCAACTTCTCTGCTGTATCTGAGTCTTATTCTGATCCTTATATCCAGTAGATTTTGGCTTTTGGTATGACTTATAAGTTTTGTTGAAAGTCAGATATGATGTACCAGGAAAAAGGAACCCTGGTAAATAGGACTTTAGAAATAAGGTGGTGTAGGTGTCAGGGTAGAAGTAGTGTCCTATAGTTCTATGATTAAGTCTCATTATGTTAGTGAGTCTGTGCCCTTGGGTTGTGAACTTCAAAGTGCCTCTTAGTCCCCACACTGCACACACCTTAGGTAGGACAACATGCCTGGGGGGGATGAAGTTGGTTGTTTCCCTTCTTCTAGGTCAGCAAAGCTTTGATAAGACCTGAATAGTTTAGGCTCTGGTAAAATAGCTTCTCTTGAAGACAAGTCTTGTTCATAACAGAATGCTCTGACATATTTCAGTGCTCTGGAATATTTTTTTCTCCCCTGGTGGAAGTGCAAGGGAGTTTTTCTTGATTCACTGGGAGAACCTGGTGGAACTCCAAGAGACAAGCCTTTCAAAACTGTGGCTCTCCTCTTCAGGTTTTTACCTCTCAGCTTTTTCCACACTGAGTCTCTAATAACTTACAATTATAATCATAGTTCAGGTTTTCCTACCCTTGCACTGGTTCTCATGAAAGTTTCTGCTTGTGAATTTTTTTAAACATTTTTTTTAGTTGTCAATGGACCTTTATTTTATTTATTGATATGTGGTGCTGAGAATCGAACCCAGTGCCTCAAAGTGCTAGGCAGGCGCTCTGCCACTGAGTCAACTCCAGCCCCTGCTTGAGAATTTTTGTTCCAGTATGTTGGGATTCACTGTATCCTGTGTCCATATCCCCAGTGTTGAAAGTTAGCAGATTGTACCATGACTTCACTTCTATGATGGATCTAAGAAGGACTGTTGATTTTTTTAGTTTGTTCAACTTTTTACTTATTGTTTGCATGGGATGATGACTTTGAAGCTTTTCGTGTGCTTGACCAGGAACCAGTTGATATTTTTTTCAGAATAAAAACTGATTTTACTCATTCATGTTCTTACTATAGAGCTTGCATGGTTGCTGATAGAGCGTGCAACTTGGTAAAGACCATTAGAAAACTAGACCCTGACGTTTTATGCGGGTAGAGAACTCCTTTTCAAGAACCAGTTTCCCATGCTCTTCCTTCTGAGTTCTCACCGGAGCTGGTTTGAGGGGTTCAGAATGAAAAGAGGATAATTCTCAAAGAGAAACTCTGTGGTGTCATTGTTCAGAGCAGAGAGTCTACATGAACAGCTTTTCATGATTCATAACATAAAGAAACTGCCAAGTGAGAATCTAGTTAAAAATATTTTCAGTTTAAGAAATTGTAAACTGAGAGAATACATCTTCAAAGTATCAAAAAGTGTAGAGTGCAGAAAGGAAACACCCAGTTGCTTGCCAAGTCCTGGGGAACCCTTGGATTTTGAAACAGCTTTTGAGACAGGTATGAAGAGAAGGATGCATAACTTTTCATGGTATTGAAGTTCTAAAACTCTTTTCTGGCAAAGAAGTGACAGAATAAAAATGTAAGTGCTGAGATTTCTTATGGGAAACATTCAGAAGTTAGTGACACAGCTTCTTGAAGTTATTGTCACTGGTAAAAGCATTTATCTGTGTTACAGGATCTCATGGTATTCATTTTATGTACTAACTAACCCTGATTTCCCTTAGCCTTGATTTGCCCACTTACTATAGCAGACATGGTCAAGCTTCACCCACATACTCTAACTTCTATTTATGCACATATCAACCCTACAGCCTTAGAAATGTAAAAACCAAAAACAAAACAAAACAAAAGCCAGTTACCTTTTATTCATATTCATGTATGCTTCATCCAGATTACCATATTTACCTAATCACTTGTCTTAGTCCATTTTGCTGCTATAATAGAATACCTCAGACTGGTTAAAATGAACAGAAATTTATTGGTTCACAATTCTGGAGATGGGATTTCCAAGATAATGAGTCAGCATCTGATGAGGCTCTTCTTGCTTCATCATACCATGGTGGGAAGCAGAAGGGCAAGAGAGAGCTGGAGAGTAAATCTGTAGCCCCAACCCATTTTTATGAGGGCAGAACCCTCTTAACTTGAATATTTCTCCTTAAGCTCTACCTTCTAACACTGTTGAATTTGGGGATGAAGTTTCCAACGTAAGTTTTCTGGGGGACACATGCAAACCATATCATCATTTTTAAAAATTATTATAGACATGATGCTCCTGTCCTTATACATATTTCAGAGTTTATTTCTCAAGAATGAAGACTTGGTTTTGTATAACCATGGTTCAGTGATCAAATAAAAAAAATTAACATCAATATAGTAGTAGTCTAATAAAAAACCTTGTTATAATTTTTATTGTTCTAATAATGTTTAGTAACAGATTCCCCCTGACTAGTCCAGTATCTGATCTCAGATCAAGCATTATATAGTGTTATGTCTTCAGTCTCCTTAGTCAGGATCATTCCTTACTCTTTTTCTTTAATAATTGCCATTTTTGAAGAGTATAGGTCAATTATTTTATAAAATTTGATTTTTCCCCATGTCTTTTCATGATTACCTTGAAATTATTTACTTTTTTTTTTTTTTTAGCAGAAAAGCCATCAATGTGATGATGTGTCCACTACTGGTGATATTAACTTTGATCACTTGGTTAAGATGGTATCCACCAAGTTTATCTATTATAAAACTGCTAGTTTTCTTTTTGTAATTAATAAGTATTTTATGAAAACATCTCATGATAGATAATAAAACATTGTTAAATGCAAGATGAAGACATGTCAAAAGACATAGAAGTCAACTGGAAAGAATTCCCCTTGACCAAATCTGAGATCATTTTATAATTTAAAATATGACACTGACAGATTATAACCCATTGCATAAAACAATAATCCTTAGAACATGATCATTAAAACAACAATTGCTTGTTAATTATACTTCAGTAAATCTGGAAAAATGATGGTAACTGATTATATATAAACCATTATATAAAATAATAATCCATGACTCTATACTCATTTATAAATAAATGAGAAAATAGAGAAGAAAAAGTGTTTACTTAAGGTAGAATTATAGTTCATAAAAGTGGAGAAAATGAATATTTAGCAGCTATTATAGTAATAATTGATTCAGGCAAGAATCATCAAAGCATGCTAAAAATTTCATTGGGCTATAATTATATAACCAATAATTATATAATCCAATTCACTTTTTATCAAGCAAGTCTTTGCTAGATTTTTGTAGAGAATGTCAAATAGAAGTCTATGTTATCTTTTGACTTTATATAGCCTGATGACTAGAGAGATTTGTATACACAAGTAATTACAACATAGAGAAGAAATTGATGTTATCAATCAAGAAAATGAAATTATACAAGAAAGAATATTAGATGAAATGTGCAATGTATCTGACCCCATGTGATAATGTTTTGCATTGTCCCTCATATGACTACTATTCCCCAACATCAAATGTTTTCAGTGAAGAGGGAAACAGGCTGCTAGTCTTTGGGACTAACAAGCAATGGAGGAGAGAGATGTCTTTGCAGGCAGTTGCTACTTTGGTTTCCAAGGGAAACAGTGGTAGAAACTGAAAAAAAAAAAAAAAAAAGGAGTGGGAAGGCTGTGGTTTAGCATAGATGGGTCATTCTGTGTAAGGTGTCTGTACACAGGCAAATACCTGGGCTTGTTCAGTGATGTTGGATTGTGGACAACATTAAAGTTCTGATAAACAACAGATTTTACTTTTACTTTCTGATTGGTTTTGGGAAGCCCACATTCTTGGAATTTATTTTTTCCATCAGCTATCAAAGCCTGAACATTTTGTTCTCTCAGGGCCAGACTGCAGTTTTTCTTCTATACAGTTTGCAAATAGAAGTCACATGGAGGGAAGATTGAAATTGGCCATTAAGGCCTATTAACAAAGAGCATGATTAAAATACACTGTTATGGTTTAGATATGAGGTGTCCCCAAAGAGCTCATGTGTGAGACAGACAAGAAGGTTTAGAAGTGAAATAATCGAGTTACCAGAGCCTTAACCCAATCCAGAGAATTACTCCCCTGATAGGGATTAACTAACTGATGGTAACTGCAGGCTGGTAGGGTGTGGCTGGACGATGTGGGTCAATGTGGGGTGTGCCTTTGGATATATATTTTTGTGTTTGTTGAGCACAGCTGTCTCTCTCTCTGCTTCCTGGTAATGTCCTGAGCTGCAGACAGTGCACAAGAGCTGGGGGTTTTAGAAGCTGGGACTATATCAGGTGCTTTCCTCCACCACACTCTTCCATGATAATGTTTTGTCTCACTTTGCGCCCCCTGGAATGGAACCAGCCTTCTATAGGCTGAAACCATGAGCCCTCAAATAAACTTTTCCTCCCTTAATTGTTCTTGTCAGGTCTTTTGGTTAAAACAACAACAACAACAAACTGACTAAAACAGAAATCAAAGGAAATAATAAACTTCTTTATTCTGGTGGATTGAGGAAGTTTGTGAGATTTCTAATCCAAATCTATGATTCAAAGTCACCCTTAGAACCCAGTTCAGGTATCTCATGGTCCAAAAGCAGCTTGAAGCTTTAGCCAGAGTACTTTTGAAGCTCAGGAGTGGTTTGGCAATGGAGAGGTACCAATCAGAAATGGTTGGGACAAACCTAACTATGATGGATTTGGTCTTCCTGGTAGACCAGAAGTCTAAATCTTGGTACCCAAAGAGTGCCTGTCCTAATTGGACTACCTTATATCTCCTGTTACTTGTCACAACATCTTGTTTTGGGGGAACACGGTCCCTGCAAGGTTTAGGCACAGGCAGTAAATCATAAGCATGGCTGTGTAGGCTGGAGGAAAGGACTGGGTTTCAGTTCCATCAGGGAAGGTGGGATACACTGCCTCTAAGCAGAATCCCAGTCCTAGGAATTTAATAAGTGGTTTATTAATTAATTCAATGAAATTATTTACTGAGTGTCTGTTAAGGTGTTCCAGACATTACATCCAAATTCAGCTATGTAGACATAGCTGGGTCCAAGGTCCATAACAGGTTCTGGGCTATGCAAACCACTATGTACTAGGTCTTATTCTGAGTATTGGTGATATGGACAGTTAAAAAATATCTATCTATCTATCTATCTATCTATCTATCTATCTATCTATCTATCAATCATCTATCTATCTATTGATATCTTAGTCTAACCCAACAATTTTATACCTATTTGACTATTGACACCTTTTGTTATATAGCATATTTTTACATCTAAATGAATAGACATTTATTAGGACACTCTTTGAAAATGACAGATATGTCTGTAGAGTAAGGGATATAAGTTTCAGTCAGCTGAGGGAAGTGAGATATAAGGCCATTTTGAGGAACAGAAAATGTTGACCATAGAAATGTAAATAATCATTATTATCGTTGACCTCTTCATGATGGAAATAAACTTTTCTCATATATCAATTTGTCTGTAATAATTTATAAATATCATAGAGTTTGTGTTTTTAGAAGCTGGGACTGTATCAGATATTTTCTTAAAGAGCTCCAAGTTATGTTATTTATTGAAACAGCAAGACTTCTGTTTGGAAAGGGGACTGTTTAGTCCAATTAGTTATTTCTTCCCAAGTGTAAAGGAACCTCACCCATGAAACTGAACCAAACCAAATAGTCACTTGCTGAATTAATTGTTCTTAAATTAGAATCTGGTTAAACCTACAAATCCTAGTTAAGGTGAGTCTAAACTTCCTTCCTTATGTTGTGCCGGAGACAAGCAAACTGGCTGGGGTTCTTCCTTGGGGGGATAACATGCTAACAGGATTATTTCTGAGCTTTGTTCCTTTTCCTCTATGTTAAGAGGAGGAGAGGGTCAGACCATGACCCCAACCCTTCCAGATCAGCCCTCTCCACCTGTCACTGTACTCTTCAGCCATCAGATAACTGTTGGCATCTCTCCAAACTTGTATCATGCCTTATATACTGCTTTCTTGATTTAGAATATTCCTTCTTACTTCTTTTTAGCCAACAGTCTCCTACTCATTATTCAGGTCTCACATTAGACATTTTTCCTTCTATATCACTTTTTCATATACTTCTCAACTCCCAAAAGGTGAGGGTTAGTATCCCTGCCAAATGCTGCTATAGCATCATCATCTTAGTCCTTGACATATACGTTTTATCCATCAGCTTTCCCCACTAGTCTATGAGCTCCATGAAGATAAGGGCTTAGTCTGGTCTGCTCTGTTCACTGCTATATCCCAAGCTCAGCCCAGTGCCCAACACACACATATATATATATATATATATATATGTACATATTAAAAGATAAGTGGATATTGGCTAGCCTGTTCAAAGGGGAGATGAAGAGGACAGAGATCAGGCAGAGCTGACAAGAACATAATCGATGAACTTTCTCCTATGTTAGAAACTTTATGTGGCTACAATTGTTCATTACACTCAAAATGTGTTTGTGGCTGGCCTCTATTCTAATACTGGGAGAATAAGAAGTGAACATTGAAGGGGTCATGGGCCTTTGGGAAATCAAATCTAGACCCTGTATTTTTTGTTTTAAGTTTTTATTTTACTTGACAGATAATTTTATACATTTATGGAATACAATGTGATGTTTTGATCTATATATACATTATAGGACGATCATATCAAGCTAATTAACATAATCACCACCTCACATATTTTTTGTAGTGAAAACATTCAAAATCTTTTAGCATTTTGAAGTATACAACACATTGTCATTAATTATGGTCACCCTGCTGTTCAATCAATCTTGAAAATTTTATTTAACCTAATTGAAAATTTGTGCCCTGATCAACCTCTCCCAATTCTCCATGTCTTCCTCCCTCCATCCCTAGTCTCTGACAACTACCATTCCATTCTCTACTTCCATAAGTAGATTGATTTTGTTAGATTTTATAAATCAGTGAGATCATGTGCTATTTGCCTTTCTGTCCCTGGCTAATTTCATTTAACATAATGTCCTCCAGGTTAATCCACATTGCAAATGATAGAATATATTTTCCTTTTAAGGCCAAATAATATTCCATCATTTGGAATATCCATATTACATATGTAATATATCCAGTGTTATATACCACATTTTCTTTATCTATTCATCCATTTTGGACATTTTGGATTGCTTGGTTATTTTGAATCATGCAACAACGAACATGGGAGTATGAATGTTGCTTAGACATATTATTTCAATTCTTTTGGATATATACCCTGTAGGGGTATTGCTGGATCACATGTAATTCTAGTTTTAGTTTTTAAAAGAACTTCCAAACTGTTCTTCATAGCACATGCATTAATTTACATTTCCACCAACAGTATACAAGGATGTCCTTTTTTTCACATCCTTTTAATCCTTATTAACTTTCATCTTTTTGATATTAGCCATTCTCACAGGTGCAAGGTGAAATATCATTGGGGATTTTAATTTTTCTTTCTATGATGATTTGTGATTTTGAGTATTTAGTCGTATGTCTTCTTTTAGAAAATGTCTGTTCAAAGTCCTTTGGCCATTTTAAATTTCTTTCTTTGTGCTTTCGAGTTGCTTGAGTCCCTTACATGTTTTGCGTATTGATCCTTTATCAGATGTATGGTTTGCAAATTTTTTCTCCTACTCTGTAAGTTGTCTTTTCATTTTGTTGATTGCTTCTTTGCTGTGCAGAAGCTGTTTGGCTTGATGTAATCTCATTTGTTTATCTTTGTTTTGTTGCCTGTGTTTTGGGAGTCATATTCAAAAAATCATTTAAGCCCTGAATATTTGCAACCTGAAATGCTAAAGTCTGCTTTGGGGGAGTGATGCCTAGGCAAACTGAATACAACCTCTGTTCCTTCCTTGCCTGCTTTTGCCTCAGTCTCAGACACGTTCTTGGGCTCTTATTCCCTGCATTTAATACCCCCATCTTCTTTCAATGGGAAATTTTGACTGAATTTATGAATTAAAAAATTATTTGGTTCTACTATCTTTATTTTTTCTAAGACTTCAGAATTATTACAACTATTCCTTTAATTTACAGATTTTGTCGTACTTTTTGTTTTATTATTGAATAATTTTTAATTCATTTGATCTTATTTACTAGATGCAATTGTTTATTCATTTGGACTATATCCAGCAGGATATTTCTAGCCAAATTTTGCCCTTATTGGAATATACTTTTAAATTAAATATATATTTATTTTCTTAGCCATTTAAAACTATATCAGAGTTCTCTAGCATTATCCTTTTACTCTTTAGATTTTACTTGGTTTATGCTGTTAGTCCATTTTCTAGCATTTGCTTCTAAAGGATGAAAAGTGGTGATTTAGGTGGGTGGAGGGGTGGATGCCAACACAGTGACTGACTTAATCAGTATTGTTGGCTATTTTCTTCTATGCTGACAATTCTGTACTCTCTCTTCATTTCCCTTCCTTTCCATATTCAAAATATCTCTTTTTCGCTAATGTTAAAGGAGACCCTAATAATCCTCATGGTCCAGGAAAAAGACTTACTCAAATTGAATACATTTTAACCTAGTCAGACAGTAGGGAAATTCACAGGATGCACTGTATGGGTTGGAAGTTATTAAGACTGGCCTCAAATATAGCTTGTGAGAACTACTGAACAATTCTATCATCTTGTTCCAGAACAATCCAAGTCTTCTCTGAATCGAAAGCCATAGTCTCTGAGCATCTTATAACATTTATGGAGAAGGGGAACATCACTGGGGGTGTGGGTAAGGGCCTGCAACTCAGCTCCCCAATACTGACTTGAGAGAATACCCAGGTTATCTTGAAGGACCTGGTAAGAATTATTGGAAGAAAGCTTAATAGAGGGACAGTAGTCAAAGCTGGGGAGCTGTATTTTGTTAACCTATTTGTAAGATCAACCCCACAATATTGATTCACCTTCCTTTGGGTTAGGAATTCAGAAGACTTGTTGTCACAGGCTCCTAGAATCACCAGTTCTTGTCACATGTTTGGTGTAGATAGAGGAGGGGGAGGCTGGAAGTGGGAGATAGGTCAATCCTGAGGGGAGGGGACCGGGAGGGAAAATGTTCTGGAAAGGTCTATCTCTTCTTGTTGCATAAGATGTGGTTTCCCTGTGGAAAAAATATACAAAATAAAAGTTAGGGTCCCAACCCACAGAAGCTTATTTTAACCCACATTGTTGCTGACTGTATTCAATATAAACAGGGAAATAGACTTTGAGTGTGACTAAATGGTGCAATTTAGAGTTTTCCCTGAGCAAGGCAGGATGTGTGGCAAGGGGTGTGGGAGGGGGAAGATGGATAAAATATGGTCACTGTATTCAAAGAGCTCGAGGAGAAAGTGGTTGGAGCAAAGGCTTAGAGTGATCAGTTGCAGGGCACACTTGGAAATAGCCAAGAAGATGCTGCAGAGGATGGGAGAGTGGGTGCAGAGCATAGGGGCAGAGTGAGCCTTTCTGAGTTGGTTTGATGATCTAGTCACTTACATAGAAGGTAAGTGTCCATACTTTTCGTGTTGAATTACAGGCAGGTGATTTTTCAACAGCCTAGGGTTTTTTTTTTCTTTTAATATGGTCTTGCCTTAGATTGAAGAGAAGAATAAAAAAGTGATTTGTGTGTGTGTGAGTGTGTGTGTATCTGTCAAAGAGAAGCACAAGAGATTTTGAATAGCTTTATATCCTGTTTAAAGCCTGGTGCATTCTGTAACTTTGTGCTTTCTTAGGGATAAAGCAAACAAAGCCTTGCATCGTTACCAAGGATACCAAATCTGTAGGCTGTAATCTGGGGTCAGGGAGAAAAAAAGGATCCCTAACCAGTGTCAGGTCTAGGAACAACTCACCAAAGACTGTGGAGATGGAATTCAGAGCCCATATGTGTGAGTATCTGGACAGCATCGTGTATAGGTGGAGCATTACTAATGTAAAAATCTGGAATCCAAAATGCTCTAAAATCTGAGGTGTTTTGAGTGCTGACATGTCGCTCAAATATTTTTAGATTTGGAAGCATTTCAGATTTAGAATTGTTGGATTAGGAATGCTCATCTGGTAAAGTGATGTAAACATTCCCAAATCTGGTAAACTTCCAAATTTGAAACACAAAATTGGTTAATTTGGGTACTAGGGATTGAATTCAGGGATACTCTTCCACTGAGTTACATCTTGAGTTCATTCTTTCTTTTTAAATTTTGGGACAGGATCTCACTAAGTTGCTCAGGGTCTTGCTAAATTGCTGAGGCTGGCCCTGAACTTGTGATCCTCCTGCTTTAGTCTCCCAAGTCACTAGGATTATAGGCATGCACCAGCGCACATGGCAGGTCCCAGGAATTTTGGATAAGGAACACTCAACTTGTGTAAAGTTCTTTCTATTGGGTCCCCATGGAGTATAAGGACCTTGGTAAATCAAAGACATCATCTCACACTCAATGATGTTTCCTACAGTTGGGATCTGGGATGTCCCCCAAGGTTTGGTTCCAGTTTGATGCTTTGGGAGATAGTAGAAATTTTGAGGTAGGACCTAGTGAGAGGTCTTCTGGTAATTGGGGGCATACCCTTGAAGGGGATATTAGGACTCAGCCCCTCCATCTGCCTGTTTTCTTTCTTCTCAGCCATGAGGTGAATATCTTTGCTCTGCTACATGCTTCCTGCCATGAAGTGTGTCCTCTTCACAGACCCAAAAGCAATGGGGTCACCCGACCATGGACTGAAACCTCCCAAACTGTGAGTCAAAATAAACCTTTCCTCTTTATAAGTTGATCATCTCAGGTATTTTGCTATAGTAACATGTTTACATGTTTTTGTGTTAACTGGATAAGAGGCTGACTGGAATTCAATCCTTTATTAAGATTTTTGGTTGAGCCAAGCATTTGTCTACATTTCCATCCTCAGTCTATGTTTTTTTTTTTTTTTTTTGTGGTACAGAACTAAAACACAGAAAAGACACAGGCAGAGTCTGTTGAATTCCTGATATTTCAACTCACTTATAAATCATGAATGCATAGCAATGTGTACATACATATGATATATATTACAAAATATATGGTGATATACTTAAAATGCTTTGGAACATTCCAATTTATTATTGTTTAAGTCTATCATTTTGCTTGTGGACATTTACGCTCTTGAAAACTGATACTGTTGTCATCTCATTTTGAAGAATATACCGATGGTATCTTAACTGGGTACATGTCTCATCTTGTAAAAATACTAATTGTGGTCCTGATGGGAGGATCTTTGGAAGCAGCATTACATTTTCTTCCACTTTAATCTTACATCTATAAGTGAAGAGAAGATTGAACACTAATAAGGAGAGTTTGGTTTAGTATACATTTATGCTCTCTCTGTAAGAAGTCAGCTTTTCAATTGTAAATTTTCATCCCTATGGGCATAGAGCAAATAATGTAGCAGAGTTACCAACAGTAGAAAAAGAACATACAAAGCCACCTATAAAACTCAATGTATGGTCATCAGTAAGGAATGGCATTATAAATTATGAAATGTCACTAAAATATGGAATATGACACAATGTTAATTGATAATTAGGAATATGTAGAGAAATAGAGAAACATGCTTACCATGTATTTAAAAGAGAGAGAGAAAAAAGGAAAGACACACTGTTATAGTATGTGTGTGCATATGCGTGTAGAAGTCTGGAAGATGATATGTCAACAGAGAAATACTATAATTCTATTAGGATACTGGGATTGGGGACTCTCAAAAGTATTTTCTTCAGCATGATAAAATAATAGTGATAATAACAATATGAAATCACCAAATAAATAATGCTATGGGTGCAGAGGGGATATATTAATAAATAAGTAGAGATTGCATCTTACAAAAGAGAAAAAATTAAAAAGATGAACTTTCCTTTTCTACATTTACCAGCTCAATGGATATTAAGATTCTCAGTATTGAAAACAGTTTCAGAAGAGCTGGTTAGTAGAGTTTGGAAGAGAGCCTGAACTTCGCTGTATCTGGATTTTGTTTGCCAGTATGATTGCAATAGAAAATAAATCTTGAAACAGTTGTTTAATATGCTCCAGCTTGGGTATCTTGGCTAAATTTACACTTGGGAATCAAGAAACAGTTTGGAAAAAAAACCCATGTGCCTAATAAGTAGGAATATAGAGCAAGAGAAGTTAAATACAGAATTTCAAAAATAAAATGCCTATTCAAAATCAAGTAGAAATGAGTATTTGAATTAATAGGAAAATAAAGGAACTTACTGCCTGCTTAAATTTATATCTGCTTGGATATTCTTAAAGACTACCAGGAACTGTCCTCTTGTCCATTATATTAATATTAATATGTTCTAGAACTGTTGACTAGAATGAACTACTCTCTTTTCCTCTAAAGGGTGAAAATTCCATTTTCTCCTTTTCTTCTACCTCTGTTCAAAAGAACAACAGTTTTATCCTGAATAGTATTTACAAATGTCGATTTGGGGTACTTGGCTACCTTGCTGCATATGGGAGGGAGTTGCTTAATATAAGATGTTAAGAAAAATTCACACATGACACAATCGCATATTTTATTATTTTCTGGTAAACAAATTAAACCTCCCAGCCCAACATTTGCAAATAATTCTTTTAGTACAAGAAAATATTCCCTCAAATGCACATTTAAGATACCTTCAGTATTTTACATAGGTAGAAGAAGAAACTCTGTGTGTGTGGGTGTATGTGTGTGTGTGTGTGTGTGTGTGTCTGAGAGAGGGAGAGGGAGAGGGAGAGAGAAAGAGAGAGGGAGAAAGGAGAGAGAGAGAGAGAGAGAGAGAGAGAGAGAGAGAGAGAGAGTAAGTTTAAGCTTGTCCCAAGAGATTGGAAAATAACTTTTTTCCAAATCCCAAACCATACCTGACACTATAAGCATTTCCTTTCATACCTATGTAAGATCTGCTGAGTCTTTGTAAATATCTCTGTCTTCTCACTTTTAAAGATATCAACAGTGGCAAACACATTAGAAAAAGTTTTGTTCCTAAGAGTTATCTAATAATTTTTTTTCTCTATAGAAATATTATTTCCTGCTTCAAAATGCATTAGAATTAAAAGGTACTGTGATTTGGGGCAACCATCTGTCCCCATCCCAAATCCAAACCAATCACATTTAGTGCAAGACTGTGTATTAGATTACTTTACTTTGGGCTACAACAACATTTTTAAAAACTCCTAAAATATTTTATTCCTACCATCTTCAATTTTATTCCCAGGCATGTATTGATATAATATTTGGTAATAAAACACATCTGTTTCATACATCTGCAAAATTCTTTTGAGTAGTAGCGATTCAATCATTGTTGCATAATTTTGATCATGAATTGCATAACTTTGGCATGCATCTTGCTGTAACTCATTTACTGGCAACATATAAAGTGCCTTTGATGTAGTAGCATAGAATATTCAAACTGGGAATGAGTGATAGAAACAATTTAGTGTAAATCAGATCCATTCCCCTCTCCTTTGATAGAGTAGGAAATTGAGGTGTGTGAAAAGATAAAAAATTTCCCAGGATCACACATCTAAATTTCTAACATTTAAACCCTACTTTAAAAAAATCATATGCTTTTGATCTTGAACTTGATCTGAAAATTGTGATTTTTTTTAGGAGGATGATTCTTGACAGAACAATTGCTATCCTTAAGAATTACAGAGTTGGACTTGAAATACATGAAAGAGATAAGCCCTCAATTTTTGTCCTCAATTCACCTTTTGTGAGAAAGTGACTAAAATGATTGGATTACTTGAAATCATCATTCTTTGATGACTATAGAATAATCCTGATCTTTAAGATAAAATCTATCACCATTCCTGTATATAATTCAAGATTTTTCTACAATAGAGATCAAATTGTATTCTAGTTGATATTCCTTTTTACCTACTGTAGTTGAGCAAGAGAAAAAGGAAAGAAATTTTGGGATACCATTGTCACTTTTTTTCTTTAGCTGTTGAAAAAAATGTATGAAATGAAGGAATTTTATCATGTAAAACTTCACTAGTATGGTGAACTTAAAAAAATCTGGGCTTTGGTTAAATCTAGAACATTAATTCTTGTTTCATTGGACTATCTAGACTGTGGGGTTGTTGAGCAAATGTGAAAAACAAAAACAAACAGACAAACAAAAAACATTTCCAAAGATTCAACCATTGCATTTTATACAAATTTTGTATCATGTTCAAAACTAATATATGGACTTTGTAGTTTTCAGATTTTAAAAAGCATATAGTAATTAGCAGTACATGTCTCCCAGAAATGTTAAAGACACTTGGCTATATATGTAAAATTTGTTTTGTTTTTATGAAAACAAATTACAATCTATGAAAATATTACATAAAAGTCCTTTTGCACCTGGTAAGGAAATTATGCATGACTGATAGTAATTGTTAAAAAAAAAAAGTCAGATAAAGACACAAGTTCAATTTAAATGAAGAGTTTAAGATGTAACATAGCCATCTAAAATATTGTTTTTCCTATGACTTGTCACTTACTTTATTTGAAACCATGATCTTGTCAAAGAATAATGCCATACAACTTAATTACAAAATTTAATTGTTTTTAACTCTCCTATCTCCAAAAACTATCTGGTCTAAGGAGGTTTTAACTATTCTATCTTGATTTTTTTTTCTTTCATCAATTACCAAGTGTGAAAAGCTTTTTGCCAGACAAAAATCATTTCACATATTAGAGCACTACTTTTTTTTTTCTTTCAATTTTTTCAGACATAAAGCAACTTAGTTTCCCTGTGGATAGTCCATGCATCATTTGATGACTGGCATCTGTGACCCACTCCAGGTTTATCTTACTTTCAGCATGAAAGCACTTTTCAGCTGAAAGCACTTTTGGGGTTATTTTACAAAACATTCAACATTTTAAAAATTTTAAAGAAGCAATTAGAACTACTTCCTTTTCTACCCACTGCCTCTTCTAGTGTCCTTAATCCTCATCACCCTTTCCTAAAATTTTGTCCCCAACATGCCTATTTACAGGACTCTCAGGCACCAGAGGTTTGTACAACCATCACATACCATGTTGATTTTTAACAGTGTGAAGACTGTTGGAGCAGAGCAATCTCCCTCCATTGGAAGCGGGGTGTAGTCATGTTTCTATCAGCACAGGGACCCTTGTATGCAAAGCTTAGACTATGGTCTCGTGGTCCCACCTGCCTTGGCTCTGATTGATGTAACAACAGTATCTGTCGTAGGGGCTGTTCTGCTTGTAGGAGCAGACAATGATACTGTCCTGGGGCACAAAGAAGATGCTGTCCTCAGGCTCAGGGCATTCAGATTTGTCCCAGGCTGAGCACTTGGCTTCCAAGGCACTGTGGGTGAGGGAACTGCCTGAAGGACAGTAGCCATCTAGGTATCTGGATGTCTCCTCCTGATGCCCACTATGGACCAGGCTCTGGCATTCTCCTTCCTCCGTGGGCGTTGGGGTGGTGATGGAGCTAGCCATAGGAACCTCACCCGGGCCCTGTGGGAGCGGCTTCCCCCTGAGGCCTGCCTTCTTAGCCAACTCATCTGAGCTCCCTTTGCCCGACTCCAGGTCTGAAGGGGTCCTCAGCAGTTCCACCACCTCCTTGTCCTTGGGTTTCCGGAAGCAGGGCAATTTGCGGACCCACAGCAGCTCATTCTCAGGCCATTTGGTACATCCCTCGGTTTTCCTTGCCAGAGCAATGGCTGCGATGCCTGGTAGGCAGATGGCTGGTCCGATGGCCAGGAGGGGGATGTTTCCTAGAGTCTCTCCCTTCATCCCAGAGACAGTGAACATGAAACCAAAGACCAGGAAGACGCTGACCAGGGCCACCACCAGCCCAGTCCTGGGATTGATGTCATCAGGCCTCATCTTTCACTCCATCCAGGTTGGGGGCTGTTTGCTGGTCAGGAAGCAGTGTCCTTCTCTCTGTCAGAGGTGAAATCACAGGGTTTTTTTTTGTTTTTTAAAAAAATCCCATTCAAGTTTCCACCCATCTACTCTGTCTCTTTCTTGCTCTTTGACTCTCAGTTGTCTTTCAGTCTTAATCTCTGTCTTCCTGTCTCTATTGCAATCTCCCTGTTTTCCCTTACAATCTCCGTCTTTCCCTGTTTCTCTTGCAATCTGTGCCTCTCTGTCCTCTGTCTCTCTCCTCTGTCTCCCTCCCTCCCTACTGTAATCCTTGTCTGTTTCTGATATAAACATGCACCGACTAGGGTCACTGAGTTACCTGAGGTTTCTTGCCGTCTCCGGGGAGTAGGGAAAGAAGTCAGGCTGAGTCTCCTCAGAAACCTTCGCAGCAGCTGCCCCTCGATTCGGTCCCTTAGTTCTGAGAAAAAAGCCTGGTTTTCCCCACTGACTGTGCATCCAGGAGATGGGACGTGGGAGAGTCTTTCCCGGCGGTGCCCGTCGGTCCCCAGGGCTCTGGAAGCAGAGCCTCCGCGCAGCCCAGCGCCCACTCTGCGCTCCGAGCGCCGGGCGCTGGGGGGAGGGAGGAAGGACTGAGTCTGGCAAGAGGGAAAGCGGATCGCGAGCCTGGCCTCGTTACATCACTTTCAGGGCAAGCTCAGAGACAAAGAAGGACGCGCGGGGGCGCGAGGAGGTCAGACCCCACTAGGCGGAAGGGGCTGTCCAGGGTTTCGTCGAAGCTGCTGGGAACAGTCGGGGTTCGGTTGTCCCTCTGCCCGGTAGAGCCGAGCAGGTGGCTGGACCCGTTTCTCGGCGGGGGAGGATTTAGGGCGCGAGGCTGTGGGTGGTCAGAGACGGCAGCCCAGGTTGGTTTTCCCACCGGACAGCCGGTAGGAAGTCCGAATCTGGGTTCCAAGTTCTAGGTGTGAGGAGTTAGGTGCCAGCGGGAGATGTCCTCCGGGACCCTCACTCTTCAGCTACAAATCGGGTGATCCGACTGCCCTAGCTCTCCAACTCCTCTCTTAGCCTCGGGGTGCAGAGAGCTGTACCGCTGATGGGACTCCATGCCTTTAGACTGCTCCGCCTGGCGCTGGGCGACCGGTGCGCACGAAAGCGCCCTTGCAGCGGAGCTGACTGCGCTGCTGAAGTGCGCAGCCCCAGCCTTTAGGCTGTTAGTGGTGAGGGTGGGTTCCGGGTCTTGCTTGCGCCATGAGGGAAGGCACTTTAGTGCTTTCCCAGTGGTCTTCCAGCTCCGGACTGCAGAGCTCTGGAACCCTCGATTCTACTCCAACACAGCCCTTGTCCTGGCCAGGTTGGCTGGGGCAAGGAATAAGGGCTTCAGGTCCGTCCGGACCCCTCGAACGAACGAGGAGGAAGGGCCTGGACTTCGGAGGTCAGGATCGCCACTCTACAACACTGCTCAGCTCTGGACGATTCTCTCCTCCCTCGCTGAAGCGCGAGTAGAGAACCCAATGTTCTTTCCATTGGGTCGTCCACAGAGATTTCTCTGGCCTCTGGGACAAGACAGGGTTTGACTGTGATTCCCATTTAGGGTGGAGGAGGGTAGAGAGGAACAGGATGGGGAGGAGTACATTCTTTCATGTCAAGGTGCTACCTGGGAGGAAAGAATTGTGACATCTAGGTCTTCAAGTAAACCAGGTGTTTGTTCCTGGGAACATGACTTAATCTTTCTGAGACCAAATCCTTCCATCTGTAAAGTGGGAATATTAATACCATATTATGGAAGAGCATTGTGAAAAGTAAGTAAAGTTCCTAGCACAATGCTTTGGTACTTAATTCCTGTTCAAAACTCTGCTGAAACATATTCTCCACACACCTCCCATCATAATCAGTGCCTTCATCATGTAGGGCAGGAACAAAAACATGAAAGATCTGTGAAACTGAGGACTCTTGACTTTATCTGCTAGCAATGGAAAACAGTGCAAGTATTTTAAGCAGTGATCAACAAAAAGCTGCTCAATCTTTGACAGCAATAGCAGGTGAGAGAGCAGGTTGGAGGTGGTAATTCCGGTACTGGAAGACTTCTTAGAAGGGTGATTCAGCAAGCCAGGCAAGACAAGATGTGGACCCGAAGAATGTCAGGCCAGTAGAGGTGGTTAGAAGAAAGTGTATCGGAAGGATATTTAAGTGTTGGATCAAGTGTTTGGAGCACAATGAAGTGAGACAGGGAGGAGCCAAGGTTGATTCCCAGGTTTCTCACTTTCAACTAGGTGGATCGTGAACTGGGTTTCTTCTCACTTTTCACTGCATGATCTGTTTTGTGTCATCTTTTATATTCATGTGCATTAGATAGCTGCTGCACTTTAGGGCATACAATCGTTTCAGATGGAAGAAAGGAGAAAAGACAGTGAAAAAGTGAGGTACAGCTATCTGTATCATGAAAATAACAGTTCTCCTCACAGTCCCACCAAGTAGATAGGTTATCTGTTTATAGCTGGCCAGAAGGACCTAATGTGGACTACCAAGAAGCCTGGGAATTAAAGTCTGTTGATTTGTTTCCCAGATTCTTGCTACTCTGAAAGAAAGGGTTTTGTAAGAAGAAAAAGGAGAATGAATACTGGGGAAGTAACTAGCTGCATGTGCTCCAAATACTGAGCACTTTTCCATTCCTGACACCTTCTCTTACCCTTTACTCACATCATTTTATCAAATTTCCCCCATACCTCCCTGGTCACTCATTTAAAGGCTGTTTCCTAATGTCCTGTTTACGTATTCATTTTTCCAAGAGACCCATTAGATATTGATGTTCAGCTCATTCTGACTTTGGCAATCCCCTTCCCCGATTTCTTTTCTCTTACTTCTCATGCTATACTACTTTCAAATGCCTGCAAAGGCTGATGTCTCCCAAATCTCTTTAACTTGTCCTCTTTCCTCAGCTTCATATCTATAACATTCAATTGTTTGCTTGATGTTGCTCTCTGGATGGTGTACAGACACTCAACATGACATAAACTTGACCCATGATATTTCCTCCAAACTTGCTCTTTCTCACTTGACCCCATCTTTCCTTTCATTTGCTGAGAACATTTGGAATTATGATATACTCCTTTCTCTCCCTAAACTCTACGTTGAATAAGTCACCTGGGTCATCATAGTTTTACCTCCTGAGTCCCTTGATTATCCCCTCATCTACCTCTAACACTGGAGAAGTCACTTTACTTTCCTGGGTTTCAACTTCTTGCAGATCAAAGGTTTTGGATGAGGAGCTAGCCGAGGTCCATTTCAACTCTAATATTCCTTGTTTCCGAAAGTCACTTTAGAAGGATTGAGCAGATGTCATTGTTGGGTGAGTGCTTTGATGATAGTACTGGAAATCAAACTGGGTTTAAAGAAAGCAAGATGACTGAGCAGAGACTTCCTCTTGCTTGTTCAAACATCTAATTCCATACTGACTTTTAAGCCATGCAGTTCATCCACTTAGGCATTAGATAAAACCCATGCATAAAACCACAGGAAACTTCAATTACTGTTTAATTATAAGTCTTATTCTCAAAGTAATTCCTTCTTGGAGGTAATTTCAGATGGTCTATGAACAGCAGGTGTACTTGCCCAAGTCAGCAGCAATAGTGGGTGGAGGTGGGAGACATCACTCAGAGACAGATAAGGCATTCTAGTGTTTAATTTCTTGCCTGTCTGGCTTGATTGCACTAGAATTTTAAAACCCTAAGCAGTTCTTGCAGTGCTGTAAGCATATACAAAGCTTTTCATTAGAAAAGAAAGAAAATTCAGGTTGAAATGAAGCTTTGGCTGGCATGTAGGTGTTTCAGAAGGAAACACAGAACCTTTCATTTTTGAAATTATAGAAATTAAGGCATGCTAGCATTTGAAGAAATGTTGTTGTACAGATGAAATCCAGAAAGTTTCCATTCACTTATTATTATTTGACTGTTTATTATGTCCTTGGAACTGTGCTAGGTGCAGGGGGTACAAGTCAAATAAGAGATTAAGTCGGGCAAAGGGAAGCTCAGATGAGCTGGCTAAGAAGGCAGGCCTCAGGGGGAAGCCACTCCCACAGGGACAGGGTGAGGTTCCTATGGCTAGCTCCATCTCCACCCCAACACCCACGGAGGAAGGAGAATGCCAGAGCCTGGTCCATAGTGGGCATCAGGAGGAGACATCCAGATACCTAGATGGCTACTGTCCTTCGGGCAGTTCTCTCACCACAGTGCCTTGGAAGCCAAGTGCTCAGCCTGGGACAAATCTTTATAGAACTAATATAGAGCAAGGTGTGTGGATTAGTCAGTATAGGATAGTTTATATATGGGCTAAAAAAGACCTTCAGATCTTAAAGGCTACGTGCTCACAATACATGTCTGCGATGGACCAGCTGCAGCCTGCTCTATGCCATTTTCACTCTGGGCTTTATATTGACAGGGAAGTCTCTAGGATATAGTAGAGTAATAATAAAAGAGCAGGGCCAACCACATGCTTGCTGGTAAAGCTCATACCCAAAACTTTGTCATCACCCCACCTCTCCAGTTCCTCCTTATTTCAAGTCACTTTTTTATCCTGCTCGGCAATCCTCACTTTTCAGGCTGCCAGCATCTTCAAAACTCAGACAAAGACCTGGAAGCGTTTGAGTCTCTGATTTCATTGACTTTAAAATTTTAAAGGATGAAGATGGAAACTTTTATCTAGATACCATAAATATTTTGTAGTTGTTGCTGCTGAGACTGATAGGTATTTCATATTTCTGTGAAGAGGTCATGTAGCATCAACAATCATATTCCCTAACATGGGATCAGTCCCTTCCGGATCAGAAGTGGCACGTGCCTGGAAGCACAGGGACTGTGAGGGCCAAACGGAGTTGGGCCTCTGTTAGCTTGTTCCTTCTCTGGACTTCCTGGCATTTGTCCTCCTTTAGTCTTTCAGTCTCTTCTGGGTTTTAATTTTCAGCTCTGGGGCCTGAAAACCCATGGGACATGGATCCTATTAGCCTTCTTTCTGTTTTAGGGATGATTTTTTGGGGGGTGAAATAACAGAAATGCATTGGAACTAGTCTAAGTCAGAAAAAAGAAGAGGCCTTTTGGGGTTCTTTGAGAGAGAGCTCAAGGGCAGGGACATAGCTAAGCATGTTGTGTGGAATGTTTTGAGAGAGCTCAAGGGCAGGGACATGCTACCAGGTGTTTGGCTCTGATACTCATTTCTCTTCTTCCTGTGCCTATTTTGCCTTCCCTTTCTTTTCACAGATTAGTTTCTTCTTTTTGTTTGGTATCCAGGTGGAAAAGCAGGACCGCAGCAACTCCAGTGCATACATGTTATCAAGTTAGTGACCTAGAGGTAGACATGGTAACTTCTTTGGTGGGGTTCTTTATTTTTGGTCTTATTTGGAACTGGGGATATCAAACTCAGGGCTTTGAGAATGCAAGGCAGATGCTTTGCCACTGAGCTACATCCCAGCCCAGACATGGTAACTTCTTAATGCACCCCAGGTAAAGAATTTATTGGATTATTTTGAGATAGGTGCCTGTTTGCAGTTCAATTAACTATTGGATGACATGGGGTAATTATCTGGTGCCATAGCTGTCAACTGAAGAAGTACTTGATATACTTTCTACCACCTAACATCTTCCTAGAGTCCAAACAGCTTGAGAACAGTGTCCATAGCTCTGATTTCAAATAAGGATTGGGAATATATCCAGACAGCAAGACAAAATTATAGACATGCTCTGCTAAAGGATAGTGATAACAAGATACTTTACAGAAAACTTGAATAGGAATAGATAGTAAAGATTTGAAAGGCAAAATCAATAAAGTCAAATTTTCACTAAACATATAAAAATAAATAAATTTAATAACTACAATAGAATATGCTAATATTATTATGGTGGTATATAAATCACTTTTAACTCTAATATAAGGGTTAAAAGACAAAAATATTAATAAATGTAGCTACAAAATTTATTAATAGGCACACATTATAAAAAGATGTAAACTGTGACATCAATAACAAAATATTGGTGAGAGCACAAGTAAATGCATAATTTTTATATGTGATCAAATTTGGCTTAAAATAAGCTGTTCTAACTATGGTAATCACAAAATTTCAAAAGCAATGACAAAAGTAATTACTTTAAGAGTAAATCAATTAAATTCTCTAATCAAAAGGCATAACAGAGTGGCTAAATGGAAGATTCAGCTAAATGGAAGATGCCTATAAAAGACTCACTGTAGCATTCAGGATACACACAGGCTGAAATCAAAGGGGGATATAAAAGACATTTTATGCAAATGGTAGCTAAAAGAGAACAAGAATGATTGTATCTATATCAGACAAAATAGAGTTCAAGTCAAAAATTGTCATATGAGGCAAAAAAGTCATCATAATGATAAAGGGGTCAATTTATCAAGAGGGTATCATAAATACATATGTATCCAATATCAGAACATCTAAATATGTAAAGCAAATATTGCCAGAAATGAAAGGAGAAAGGCAACAGTACAAAAATAATAGGAGTCTTTGATACCCCAATTTCAACAATGGAAAGCTCATCCAGACAGCAAATCAATAAAGAAGCAACAGCTTTAATAATATTATAGACCAAATGGACCAAAGAGATATAACCAAAACATTCCACACAACAACAACAGACTATACATTTTTCTCAAGTGCCCATGGAGTATTCTCCATGATAGAATGTATGTTGGGCCACATGTCTTAATAAATTTAATAAGACTGAAATCAAGAATCTTCTCCAACTACTATAATATGAAACTAGGAATCAATATCGGGAGAAAAAAATGTAAAATCCACAATTACATGGATTGAACAACATATTCTTGAGCAATCAGTGAGTCAAAAAGAAATCAAAAGCAAATCTAAAAGCATTTTGAGAGAAACAAAAATGGAAGCAGACCACACTAAAACTTATGGGATGTAGCAAAAACAATTCTCAGGAGAAAGTTTATAGATTAATGCCTATACTAAGGAAAAAGAGAGATCTTGAATAAATATCTTCATACATTGAAGAATGATAAAAAGTCCAAAGTTAGCAGAAAGAAAGAAATAATAAAGAGTAGAAATAAATGAAATAGAGACTGCAAAAACAATGGAAAAGATAGGCAGAATAAGAATTGGATTTAAAAGAAAAAGACAAACAGAATTGACAAATTCTGAGAGACTAAGTAATAAAATAAAGAGAAGATGATAAAATTATCAATAAAAATGGAACATTAGGGCTGAGATTGTGGCTCAGTGGTAGAGCGCTTGCCTAGCATGTGTGAGGCACTGGGTTTGAGTCTCAGCACCACATATAAATAAATAAAGTCCATTGACAAAAAATATTTTAAAAAGGGAAACATTAAAACTGATACTATTGATCAACAAATATATGAAAAAGTGTTCAACATCTCTAGCATTTTAGAGAAATGCAAATCAAAACTACTCTAAGATTTCATCTCACTCCTGTCAGAATGGCAATCATCAAGAATACAGGCAATAAATGTGGGCCAGGATGTGGTGAAAAAGGTATACTCATACATTGCTGGTGGGACTGCAAATTGATGCAACCACTATGGAAAGCAGTATGGAGATTTCTCAGAAAATTGGGAATGGAACCACCATTTGACCCAGCTATCCCACTACTTGGTTTATACCCCAAAGACTTAAAGCCAGCATAGTATAGTGACACAGCCATAGGAATGCTTAATAGCAGCTCGATTCATAATACCTAGACTATGGAACCAACCTAGGTGTCCCTCAATAGATGAATGGATAAAGAAAATGTGGTATATATACTCAATGGAATATTACTCAACTTTAAAGAAGAGTAAGATTATGGAATTTGCCAGTAAATGGTTGGAGTTGGAGAATATCATGCTAAGTATATATGTGACTGCATGACCAGTATGATTCTGCAACATGTACACTCAGAAAAATGAGAAATTATATCCCATCTATGTATGATATATCAAAGTGCATAAATGCATTCTACGGTCATGTATAACTAATTAAAACAAATTTAAATTTTGTTTTAAAAAATGCAAAAAATCCTGTTACTACAAACCACAAAGGATTATAAGAGACTATTCTGAACAATAGTCTATCAACAATTAGATAACCCAAAGTAAATGGATACATTTCTACAGACATACAACTTACCAGGATTGAATCAATGAGAAATAGGAAATTTGAATAGATCTGTAATGAGCAGGAGGATTGAAATCTGTAATCAAAAAGCCCCCACAAAGAAAGCAGAATTTGATGTATTCTCTGTTGAATTCTATCAAACATTTAAATAACAGTTAGTGCTAATCCTTCTTAAAATTGTCCCAAAAATTAAGGAGGAAAGAACTATTTCAAGTTCATTTTATAAGGCCAACATTACCTAATATCAAAGCCATATAAGGTTGCTAGAGGAAAAGAAAACTATAGACCAATGTTCTTGATGAATAAGATGGAGACATTCTCAACAAAATACTAGCAAACTGAATTCAATAGCACATTAAAAGGATCATACACCACAATCAAGTTAGATTATTCTTGTGACCCAAAGATGTTTTTCCAAATGAAACATAATACAGGTGATACAGCACTTAACAATGAACAATAAAATTTATATTATCATCTCAACATATACAGAAAAACTATGTGGCAAAATTTGATATCCTTTCAGAATTAAAAGTTTCAACAAACTAATGCTAAAAGCAATGTCCCTCAATATAATAAAGGCCATGTATGACTAATTTGTAACTGACATCATACTTAAGGGTGAAAATTTAAAAGCTTTTCTTCCAAAAGAAGGGGTAAAATAAAGATACCCACTCTCGTCATTTCTATTTGAGAGTACCAAAATAGCCTGAACAAAAAGTCAAAAGAAAGAAACAAAAGGTATCCAAATCAGAAAGAATTAAGTTGAATTGTCTCTGTTTGCAGGTGACACAATGTCATATATAGACAACCCTACAGGCTACATAAAAACTGCTAAAACTAATACATGAATTCATAAAGTTTCAGGATACAAAATCACATACAAAAACCAAGTACATTGCTATACACTAACAATGAACTATTTGAAAAAGAAATAAAACAAACCCATGTATAATAGCATCAAAACAAATAAAATACTTAGGAATAAATTTGACCAAAGAGGTGAAAGATTTCTCTACTTAAAACTATAAAACATTGATGAAAAAAATTGAAGGATATGCAAATAAATAGAAAGATATCTCTTGTTTATGAGCAAAAGCGTTAATATCATTAAAATGTCAATGCTACTCAAAGGAATCTACAGATTCAATGCAATCTCTATCAAAATTTTAATGACATTTTCACAGAACTAGAAATCAATATTGCTTCATTTGGGATATTGTTTCATATGGAACCATAAAAAGCCCCAAATAATCAAAACAATCTTTATAGAGAACAAAGCGGAAGGTATCATACTTCCTGATTTCAAATAACATTACAAAGCTATTGTAATCAAAACAGCATGGTACTGGCATAAAACAGACATATAGACCAAAGGAACAGAATAGAAAGCCCAGAAATAAACACATCCATAGATAGTCAACTTATTTGAACAAGGATGCCAAGAATGCGGAATGGAGAAAGGACAGTCTCTTCAATAAATCGTGTTAGAAAAAAGAGTGGAATTAGACCCTTATCTCATACCATATACAAATATACCATATACAAAATAGATTAAAGATTTCAAGTAAGACTAGAAACAAGTTCTTGAGGAAAACTTAGGGTAAAAGCTCATGATCCAAACCATGGCAACAACAACAACAAAAATAGATGAATGAAATCACATCAGATTAAAAAGCTTCTGCCATGGGGCTGGGGATGTGGCTCAAGCGGTAGCGCGCTTGCCTGGCATGCGTGCGGCCCGGGTTCGATCCTCAGCACCACATACAAACAAAGATGTTGTGTCCACCAATAACTAAAAAATAAATAATAAACTTCTCTGTCTCTCTCTCCCTCTCTCACTCTCTCTTTAAAAAAAAAAAAAAAAGCTTCTGCCTGCCAAAGAGAAACATTCAACAGAGTGAAGAGACAACCTACAGAATGGAAGAAAATATCCGCACACCACATATTTGATAAGGAGTTGGTTAATATCCAAAATATATAAGAAATTCAAATGACTGAATAGCAAGAAAACAAATAACCCAATTTAAAAATAGACAAAGCACCTACTTAGACTTTTCTCAGAAGACATACAAATGGCAAACAGGTATATAAAAAATGCTCAGCATCACTAGTCATCTGGGAAATGCAAACTAATACCATGATGAAGTATCACCTTCCTTCAGTTAGAAAGGCCACTATGAAAAAGATGAAAGATACCAAGTGTTGGGAAGGATGTGGAGAAAAGGGAGCTCTGGTACACTGCTTGTGGGAATGTAAGTTGGTGTAGCCGTCATGGAAAACAGTATGAAGTTTCCTCACAAAAGTAAAAATAGAACTACCATATGATCTAGCAATTCTGCTTCTGAGTGTTTTTCCAAGGGAATTGTATTTATGAACTTGAAAAGCTACCTGCACTCTTATGTTCAGTGCAGCATTGTTTACAATAGCCAAGATGTTCATTGACATTTAAATGTTAATTGACCGATGAATGAATAGAGAAAATGTGACATATGTGCATAATGGAATATCATTTGGCCTTAAATAAAAGGGAAAATTCTGTCATTTAAAAAATCATGGGTGAACCACCTGAAGGACATTATGCTAAGTGAGAGATAAGCCAATCACTGAAATACAGATGCTGTATGATTTTATATATGGAATCCAAAACAGTCAAACTGAAAGAAGCAACTATCAGCATGGTAATTGACAGAATATGGAAGAAGGAAAAAATGAAGAGGTGATGGTCAAAAGGTACAAAGTTGCAGATATATAAGATATATCAATTCTGGGATCTACGGTACATCATAGTACCTGTGGCTATCAATGCTGTATAATTGAAACTTTTTAGGAGGGTGGAGCTTGTGTAAACTGATCTTACCACCCATATAATGAATGAACACATTATGGCATGAAAGGAAACTTTGACAAGTGATGGATATGTGTATGGTTTTGGTGATGGTGATGGTTTCACGAGTGACTCCCTATCCCCAAATGTTGAGTTATATACATTAAATATATACATCAGCATTTAAAAAATCTAATTTGTTTTATATGACAGCAGAATGCATTACAATTCATATTACACATATACAGCATGATTTTTCATATCTCTGTGAGTTGTATACAATAAATACATCAGCATTTTAAAACAAACAAAACCATTCTGATGATGGGGGATAAGGAAGAACCAGCAAAAGAGACCATGAAGATTTGGCCAGTGAGGTGAAAAAAAATGAAGGGACATCCAAAGAGTCGAAGGAAGAAAGTATTTCAAAAGTTATGTATCAATTCGGATGATCGGTCAAATAGATCAGGAACTAAAAAGTGACTACTGACTGGATTTAGGAACATGGAGGTCACTGGTCACCAGTTCTGGCAGAGCGGTGGGCCTGAATGATTGAAATGAGTTGAAGAGGAGAAAGGGAAAAGGAAAATTGGAGGCAGCGAGCAGAGATAAATCAAAGGGGTTTTCTGTTAAGAAGAACAAGGAAATGAGAAGATAACCAGAGTTGGGTGTAGGCGGTCAAGAGAAAACTTAAAAATATGAGAACCCTGATCATATTTCGTATGTAGAGATGTAAGAAATACAAATTTAAATGACAATGACATGCCATTTTAACCCATTAAATTTATAAATACAAAAATAATAGCAGAGGCTGGGGTTGTGGCTCAGAGGTAGAGCCTGGCCTAACATGCGTGAGGCATTGGGTTCAATCCTCAGCACCACATAAATATAAAATAAAGATATTGTGTCCACCTATAACTAAAAAATAATAAAAATAATAATACCACTGCCGGGGAGTAGTCACCAAGGTAAGCACTCACATATACAGTGGTGAGAATGTATTGATATGCTTTTTGATTGGGAGAAATCCATTAAGACACATCAAGAGCCTTGAAAATTTCATGCCTTTTACATGGTCATTATATTTTAAAATGTCAATAATAGGTCTATGTATTGGAAAGAATCAACCCAGGCATTGGCTAGGAATATCAATCAGCTTTTTACCTCAAGGTATAGAGAGAAGTCCTCCTCACCTGCTTCATCAAAGGCACACAGTTGGGACCACGTTGTCTGCGTAGGGAGGGTCACATCCAGCCTTCTGGAAGCAAAAGTGTTTCTCTAGGTTCACCACATAAACATATTATTTTCATGAGGCTCGTAAAATCTTGCCCTCAGTAGGGCCTCATGTCTGTTGAGACAACCTAATGTGATAGCAGGGAACAGTTCTTGAGACTTAACCAAAATCCTCATTGCCCACCTCAGACTCTCCGGACCCACACAAGTGCTCTGAGTGTTACTGAAGTCAGGACCATGGAATCAGAATGGGGGATCGCTTTATGGAAGTCCTCAAAAGTCAGGTAAATAAGACTTTAGATAAGCACAGGATGTTCTGTTTAGTATCTTGACCATTACCCCTTGTGAGACTCTTTACATTTAAATTAATTAAAATTAAATCCAGTTTCTCTGTGTACTCTCCACATTTCAGGTGCTCCACACGTGGCCATTGGCTATCATATTGGATGATGCGGATATAAAACATTTCCTCACCAAAGAACATTCCAGTGAATTGTGCTGAGCTATAGGGCTTATCATGATCCGCTTGGCCTACATATCATTAATCTAGCACTCTTTCCTGTGAGAATAATCAGTGATACAAAAAACGTTTATGTATGTAAAAAAGCAGTAATATACAATGCCACAAGTAGAAAACTTTGAAATGTCCAACAGCAGAGGAAAGATTACATATAGTATAGTACATCCATTGGAAAGACTAACGTAATTTAGTTGAGGAAATAACATGCAGCCAATGAGTATATTTTAAAGATTTTTAGAAAATGATCCAGGAAAATAATCTCAATATAATATGAAATGAAAAAACCCAACAATAGAAAATTCTATAAATAATAGGTCTCTGTTTACTAAGGAGACTATAATAGGAAAAAAGACTGAAATAACCTCAAAATATTAGCAATTATCATTTCTAGATGGTGAAACATTGTGTAATTATTATCATTTTCTTTACATATTTATGAATTTTTCAAAATTTCCATACTTATTTTATGAAAGAATGATCTTTTGCACAAAGTAAACACTCAATAAAGAGTAATTGAATGACTAATATATGAAGACTTGAAAGACAAATAACAAATTCATGTTTTCCCTACTTTACCTTTTCTGTCTGTTTACCTGGCCCCCCCTCTTCCTCATTCCGACACTGTCTTGCAGTAGGGCAAAGGATATGGAATGAATTGAGAAAAGATGAAAATTGAAAGACTGCAAGTAAATTTTCATGTTGACCTTGTCCTCCCAAGTTTATATTAAAAACTTTCGAGAGTTTAGAAAATAAGTATATTAATTTCCTAATTTTGGTTTAAACATGATGGTTTTGAGGTACCGGGTGGGGTCTTGATTTTTTTTCTTCCTGGCTATGGTTGTAATTCATGTATTTACAAATATTTGTTGAGAGCCTCCTGTGTACCTGACAGCTGCCTCCTGTCTTATCTGCTCTTGGGAGGTGACGGGGATCTCTACTGAAGTATTTCACTGGGGCCTCCAGGGAGGTAGAGTAGCTTCAGGGTTTTCTTTCCTAGTGCTGAATTCACATTTTTAAAACTCTCACAGCTCCTCGGAGTTCATTGGATTGTGCAGAGCACAGCACAGAGTGCAGAAAAAGCCTAGAATTTTCACAAATCTTCAGTTAAAGAAAATAAAACTGGTGCAAGTTAAAAGTGTCGGCTTAATGGCTCTGAAGATAAAAATTTGTTAGTTATGAGTGATTCTGGCCAAAGTTCCACTTGCTCTCCAGGACTGAGCCTGTTAAACAGCTTAGATCTTTCCTTACATTGCTCCTTTTTTTTGACTTGTACAAAATGTTTGGTACAGGAATAAAGAAAGGGGAAGAAAATAGGCTTTTAGGAATCATGAAGAGTGAGAGAATTCTGATGTGGTTTGACCCCCTGTTAAGGTTTAGATATGAAGTGTCCCCCAAAAGCTCATGTGTAAGACAATGCAAGAAAGTTTGGAGGTAAAATGATCAGGTTATGATAGTCTTAATCTAATCAATGCATCAACCCCTTGATAGAGATTAACCAAAGGGTAGTAGGTGGGGTGTGGCTGGAGGAGGTGGGCCCTGGGGGCATGCCTTTGGGGTATATATTTTGTTCTGCTTGATCTTAGCTCATAGCTCTATCTCTCTGCTTCTTGGTGCTGTGCTCCCAATTGCTTTCCTCTTCTGTGCTCCCAATTGCCACACTCTTATGTATGATGTCCTGCCTCACCTTGAGCCTGGGGAATGGAGTTGGCCAGCTATGGACTGAGACCTCTGAAAACATGAGCCCTCAAGTAAACTTTTCCTCTAATTGTTTTTGTCAGGTTCTTTGGTCACAGCAGCAAAAATGCTGACTAAAACACCCCTAAATAGATTAATCTGGTTTTCTTTTTTTAAACATTTATTTATTTTTTGTGTCATTGGGCCTCATGCATGCTAGGCACGTGCTCTGCTCCTGAGCTATACCCTATCCCCAAACATTCTTTTAACCTTTTTTATTTGTTTTGTTTATATTGCCACCAGGACCTTGTGTATGCTAGATGAGAACCCCTGAGCTACATCTCCAGTTCTTTCAAAAAAATTTTTATTTTTAAAATTTAGACAGGTTTTTACTAAGTTGTCCAGGCTGGCCTCAAACTTGGGATCCTCCTGCCTCAGCCTCCCAAGTGGCTGAGATTACAGACATGTGCTATCATGCCTACAATGTTTCTTTTTGGCAAGTAAAAATTGTATATATTTATGACATGCAACATGATGTTTTAATATATGTATACATTGTGGAATGTCTAACTCAACCTATTTAATATGTTACATACTAATCACTTTTTTGCAGAGAGAACACTGAAAATCTACTCTCTCTCTCTCTTTTTTTTTTTTTTTGTTATCCCCACACTCCATTGAAGCTATTCCTCTTTTAGTCACCTCTTAATTGCTACATCACTTATTTACTCTTTAGTAATCTGGCGTTGGTGACCACTTCCCTATTTCTACAGTTTCCATGACATTACTTTTGGTTAACCTCCCAGTCTTCCAAACACTCTTCCCTCTCTTGCCTATGCAGGCTCCTCTTCTTCCACATACCTCTCCAATGGTAACAGTCATTTTGTTTCAGTCTATCATATTTCCTATACTACCTCACCTATAAACATAAGATCAACTTCCATTATCACTCATATGATCTTCAAATCTTGCTCAAGCTCAAACATTTAAAAGTATTATCTGTTAGACTTGTGGATGTATAGATTTGGAATGCAAATGTTTGAGCTTGAAAATCTACTCTCTTATCAATGTTATATCTTTTCCAGTATATAGTATATTACTGACTGTAATCATGATGACAATAGATCTCTTGAACTTATTCTTCCTATGTAACTGTGTCCTTTGACCAACATCTTCCCATGATCTGATTTTTCTGTTTAGGTGGCTAAGAATGTTGCTACAGTAACATATTTGACCTTAGCATAATATGTATGTTTATGAAAATACAGACACAATTAACTCATTTTATTATTTCACTAAACTATTTAAAGCATTAAAAGATTTTTTTCAGAAACAGTCTTCTGCCTTGATTTCCATACAAGGATATTATTTATAAGCTTCATTTTATTATGGAAAAATAGGAATTGGTTATATGCATTATTTTTGAGCAACACACAGATATTATACAGTCATGAAAAATGAAGTTGCTGAATTAACATTTTTAAAACTCTCGAAGCTCCTTGGAGTTCATTAGATTGTGCAGAGCACAGCACAGAGTGCAGAAAAAGCCTAGAATTTTCACAAATCTTCAGTTAAAGAAAATAAAACTGATTAGCTCAAGATGGCAGACCACAGACATATGCCTCCATCTCCTCAGACTCCTAACATTGAGAGATGGGATTAGAGATTTGTATAAATTCACATTTTAAGATTAATTCCACCACAACGCTGGAAAATAGGAAGGATATCATCAGCAGAGCAGAAATATTGAGAAACTTCTGCCTGAGAGACAGCTGATGAGGTCAGAATTAGCAAGCATTCTCAGCCAGGAGACTGAGAGTCACATCTTCCAGCTTGAACCCCCTCAATAACAAAGGCTGTGTTTTAGCCTCCACAGGCAGCTCCCTTGCTTCATTTCTCAATGTCTTCAGCAACACCTGGAAAAGAAGGGTTCCATTTTGCTGAGAGCCATAGTAGGAATGACGCATGACATTTTGGGTTGAAAGGTGACCCTGCTCAGGGATTAGGGTGGCTCCAGGTTTAGGGTGGATCCTGCTGGGAATAGGGCGGCTCCAGGATTAGGGCGGATCCTGCTGGGATTAGGGCGTATCCTGCTGCCTCAGGCGCCTGCTCCTTTGGAGTTCCCATTGAGTTCTCGTGGGGTTCTGAGAGAATTGGTGTGTGGAGCCTGATGGAGGCAGGATTTCCCAAGAAGTGTGGGTAGAGTGTCGGTGAGAGTTCAGGAATAAGGAGTTGCTGTTTGAATCTACAAGGCTGTGTGGTGGCTCGGTTATTTTGTGCCCAGCCAGACTGCGGCACCATTTATTGCGTGTTCTTTAAAGATATTGATATGTAGATTCCCACTGAAGGCCAGCAATACTTCCTGCCCTTAAGACTGGTGAGAATCATTTTAGTATACTTAAAATAATGTCCCTTTGTTTAGAGTTAACTTGAGTGTTTTTTTCCTTCCTTAGGAAAATCTTAGGCAGAATAAGGTATTTTTTTTTAATTGAAATAAGATAGAGGTAAAATAGAAATTATTTTTTTAAAGTTTTTATTACTAATTTGGAAGAGATGACACAGGTGTGCAGAGCAGCATGAGGTTACATTAATTTTTACATTAATTTTTATTGATGTATCATGTGCATAGAGAAATGAGCACAAATCACTAGTGTATATTTGAATGAATTTACACAAAGAGAACATGTCCATTTAACCAGCATGTAGATCAGAAAGAACATTTTGGCATCCCAGAATGCCCTCTGGGCCCCTTATTGACTCTACTCCCCCAAATCACTGCCAAGTAGCCATTATCTTGGCTACTTTTAGCAGCATGGATTAGTTCTGTCTGTCATCAAACTTCATATAAATGAAGAGATGGGATGAAAGTGAGACAGGTGAGCATGAACCTCAGTGCAAAATTCAAGGGAGTGCCAAGAATAATCTTGGTAATCAGATAAATAATATTTTTAAAATATTTAATAAATATTTTTCCAGTTGTAAATGGACACAATACCTTTATTTTACTTATTTATTTTTATGTGGGGCTGAGGATCAAACCCAGTGCCTCAAACATGTGAGGCAAGCGCTCTGCCACTGAGCCCCAACCCCAGCCCAGATAAATAATATTTTAATGCAATATTTTAGAAACTCAAAATGAATGGAAACATCCATGATGAATAAAGAATCAGAAGTTTACATAGAATAGGATTGGTGTATTAGTTACTGTTCTCCACAGAAATAGAACCAACAGCTTCTATCTGTCCATCTGTCTATCTATTCATCTATCAGTTGATTGAGAGATTTATTTTGAGGAATTGGCTCATGTGATTGTGGAGGTGTGGCAAGTCCAAAATCTCTAGGACCCAGGGAAGGGTTGCAGTTTTGAGGCCTGTTCGAGGTCAGAGGCTGTCCGCTGATAGAATTTTTTCTTACAGAGAGGTCAGTCTTTTTCTCTTAAGTCCTTTGACCAAATGGATAAGGCCTGCCCACATTATGGAGTGTAATCTGCTTTACTCAAAACTCACTGATTAAAATGTTAATCTTATCCAAAAATATATTCACAGCAACATCCGAATGGATTTGACTGCATATCTGTGTACTGTGGCCTAGCCAAGTTGACACAGAAAATTAATCATCACAGAAACCCTGTCAGGTTCAGGAAGCAGATAAAGTGGAGTCCAGTAACATTTTAAGCTAGATTCAAGGGGTTTCTAAAAAATACATGTTTGTGATGCTATGCTTTCTTTCTCTTCTTCCTCTCCCCCTCCTCCTCTGGTACACCACTGAGAAGTCAATCATTCATATCATATAACTTCTTAAAAGGGATGTGGAGAATTTTTTTAAAAAATTGCTGTTGTTCTGGTGTTGGTTTAAGTGTGGACTTTCTGAGAGCATTTGAGGCTTGAATTCCTATTACCAGTGCACACGAAGTCCCTTTGTGTCTCAGGTTTTCCTTTGCCTTGGACATTGGTACAACAAATGGCCTGTCTCCATCAGCACAAGATGTCTCATGGGAGACTGAAATCTGCTGTACTACTGGGTTTATAAAATTTCAGGATAAGAGAAAGCATCATATTGACATATACAGCTACAGAATAATTTAAGAGTCATTTGTTGTAAATGATCTGTCCATTTTTCATAATAATTATTTAGGGAGACATTCCTGTATTCTGGTATCTTACCTCAATATGCTTTTTAAAATGTTAATCTTATCTAAAACAACAACAACAAAAACAACAACAACAGCAAAAAACAATGCTATCACAGAACATCTAGAATGATATGTCACAAACTATTGTGGCCTGGAGAAGTTGACATAAAATTAATCATCATGGGGCTGGGGTTGTGGCTCAGTGATAGAGAGCTTGCCTAGCATGTATGAGGCCCTGGATTCAATCCTCAACATCACATAAAAATAAATAAATAAAATAAAAGGTATTGTGTCCAATGACAACTAAAAAATAAATAAATAACAAAAAATTAATCATCATTATCAGTTTTTCTGACTTTTCCTTTTGCTTTATGCTCTTCTGTGTCTTGGCAAGTTTCTGTTACTTTTTTTTTTCTGTAAGTACTCCTTGTTTTGGCATTTTTTTTGCTCAACATTATGTTTGTGAGATTCTTATATTTTGTGTCACATATCAATAGTTCCTTCATTTTCATTGTATAAATTACAATTTATTTACCCATGCTACTATTGATGGATATTTGGATTGTTTCCAGTTTTGGACTATTGTGAATAGTGTTTTTCTTTTCATGAAATGGCACTTTGGTTGCATATATGCCTCAAAGAGAAATTTCTGGGTCATAGTTATACATCTCTTCAGCATTAGATATGGTCGCTTTCCCAAAGTAGCTAACTAGTTAACACAGAGCATGGCTATTCTAGTTGTTCTACATCTTTGTCAACCCTTAGTATTATCAGTTTTTAAAATTTTAGCCATTCAGGTTACTACATAATCTTTGTGTAAATTTCTGAGGAAACCTAGTTAAGATCCTTGATATGGAAGGTGCCAGTTGTTTCTCTCTGTGTTGTCTGCCCATCTGCCTATCTTCTTGTTATAAGTAACACTTTCCTCTGTCCAATTTATTTGCTTGACTTCTATGCTCCCAACCTAATCCTAATATATTGTGGTTGTCATCTGAAAGGGTAGTCATCAATTCAATGCATATTCATTAGTCCTCTAATGTCCCACATGGTGCCACTATCAGAAACAAAGCACTGAGATAATAGATTGTATATATGCCCCTCAGTAATCAGGATGTTTTCCTAATTTTTTCAGTGCCCTTACTATATTTTAAAAATATACAAAGTAATATAGACAGTGTTTAAAAAATTTCTTGCTAATTGTGATGGCTTCATACTACCATAATATGAAGGTATAATATTAAGGAGAGGTTCAGTATTTATGATAATAGCTGTAGATTTACAGTTCAGATAGTATTGATAACTTCAGAATTTTGAAGTCAATCTCTTGGCAGACATGATTAGCTCATCATTGTTTTTAATTGCATAATGTGGCTAACAAAGACCTTGTCCCCAGACAGAAGTGTGGACTTTGTCTTTTTCTTATTGACATGTGCTTGCATCATTGGTATTATTTTCAATATAAGCCCTCATTGTAGGAATACTTTTTAGCCTTTTGATCATTTTGTGAGGTTAGTTTACATTATATAATAGAATCCATAAATTCCTTTACCTGGTCATGCATAAACTGCACAGTGTTAGAATAAAGAGAATGTGAAAGAGAATGTGCAACTTTCCATTCTCCCTTTAGGCTACCTTGCACATGACCCTCTGAAGGTATCCTCAGGATCCATCCATTTTTCAATATTAGCAAATCTTTAGCTTGAATTGTTTTTTCAATATTGGGGACTGAACCCAGGGTCTTGTGCAATGATTGAGCTCTAATTTTTAAAGATAAGTAGAATCTGTACATCCCAAGCATTTTCTTCTTGCATATTGATTAATGGCATGAACTTGCCCTGGGGAGTGTGTAAATTCTATTCCAGAAACTACTGATTTAGTATAAAGGTCAGAGGAGCCTGTTTCTCTGTTCTTCTCAGTTTGAGGACATCTCTGAGCATTGGGGAAGAAAATGGCAATCCCTGCAAAAACAAATCTAGACCACTTGATCTTCTAGCAGCAAAACATTCACAAAATCTTTAGGTTTTCCTCTTAAGCCCCTTTTGTTTCCTGTGATGGTTTATACTTTCCTTCCCCAGGTTCAAGCAAATGTTGTTTCCATTTCATGGAGACACTGGTTCTTACCCTGTGCTGGCCATTGTGATTGGGGCTAGGTCTCATCTCCCAGGGACTGTAGTGTAGAGTGAAAGCAATCTTGGCTTAGGAATCAGACAATGTGGGTTCTTTTCCTGGATCTGCTGTTCATAGGCCAGATGACCCTGATCCCTGTTTGTGGTATTTTATTCTCTTTTATTATAGTGCCATATCTGGGTGCCTGGCTTTAACGATAGAGAAGGACATTTATCTCTCCTTTGAACTCCTCTAGACAGAGGTTTTTTGTGTTTCATAGTATTTTATTTTTCAAAGTCTATTTTTTTTGTATACCCTTTGTGTACCAGGCACAAGTACTTATAGTTCTGACATAGCACTCAGCATAGTGCATGACAATTTAGCTCCTTACATATCTATAAAGAGTGAGTTCCTCATGTGCAGGGAGGCTTCATCTGTTTGTAAGCTCCAATTCCGGGCTGCCTGGTCCAGAGTAAGCCAACACTCAATAAATGTTTGGTGAAAGAACGAATGAGTCTCATTGGCAAAGGGGAATGTGTTAGCCATATTGCTCTATTGTAACAAAATATCTGAGATAATTAACTTCTAAGGGAAAAGGTTTATTTAGCTCACAGTTCTGAAGTTTCCAGTCCAAGATTGGGTGGGCCCATTGTTTTGGGCCCCTAGTAGACGTGCCATATGGCACTGGCAGGCAGCACATGGAAGAGCAAACTGCTCACCTCATGAGCCAGAAAGTAAAGCAAGAGGAAGAGACTGGGGTCCCACATTCCTTTGAGGGCATGACCCCAAAGACTTAAGAACCTCCCACTAAGCCACCCTGCCACCTCCCGATAGTGCCAATCTGAGAACCAAGTCTTTTAACACTTGAACCTTTGGGGAATAGACAGCATCTACACTACAGCAGGGATCTTCGCAGACTCTGCTGTTGTCCTAGTCAGCTCCCTGGACATTCACTTCCCCACTTAAGCTGCTGAAAACATCTATAACTCTGAGGCTTTTTGTTTGTTTGTTTTGTCTGTAGAACATTGGCTTTGAGGACAGGGAAAGCTGGACGTGTCAAAGGGTCAATGGCCCTCAAGGTGCCCTCAATCAAGGATAGATGGGGAGTTGGTGGATCAGACCTCAGCTTCTTCAGTCTATGGTCGGGATGACTGAGGCCACTGTCCTGTTTCTGAGTATTTCAGACCCTGAGTTGACTTTCTTCCCCTCTTTGTCTCACTTCACCAACCCCTGCCTGTGCTTTCTAGGATCCTCTCCCAAACAGATTCTATTCACTTAATGCCTTGGAGTTTGTTTCTGGGGAAACCAAATCCTGCCTCATTGAAGGACTATTTGATGAACAAATGAATGTAGATGGTGTTCCTCTGGGAATGAGCTGTGTTTAAAAGAGTGTGGTAGGATGAATAATGGCCCCCCAAAATACTCAGGTCCTACTCCCCACACCTGTCAATGCTACTTTATATGGTGAATGGGACTTTGCAAATATGATTAGGAACAATGAGATAGTGAGATTACCTAAGTCAGGTTTTGTTATAACCAGAGTCCTTAGAAGAAGGAGGCAGAGAGAGAATTGACACAGAGGAGAAGGCAATGTGACACCGAAAGCAAGATGCTACACTGCTGGCTTTGAAGATGGAGGAGGTGCCCATGAACCAAGGAGTGTGATCCAATGTAGCTTCAGAGGCTGGAAAAGGCAAGAAAAAAATGAATTCTCGGAAAACTGCTCTGTCAAAACTTTGATTTTCACTCCGTAAAATGGATTTTGGGCTTTTGACCTCAGTAACTCTAAGAGTATAAATGTATCTTATTTGAAGTCACTAAATATGAAGTAATTTGTTAATCTATAGGAAAGCAGTCTGAGGCTTCTGCTTGCTGACCCTAACCCACGTCAGCAGGTGGCAGTGTAGGGTGAAGGTGCAGCAACAATTCCCATTGGTCTCCAAAGAATCCTGCCCACTCTTCCTTTGGCTGTCCTCAAATAAAGTACTACCAATTTGTGCTGTCTTCACCCCCTTGGAGGCCAGTCTTTAACCACAGGCTCATGAGGAATTTCCACTGCATTTCAAGGACAACAGAAAGAAAGAGTCAGGGTTTTTATGGGCTAAAGGAAGTAAATCAACAAAAATGAAACCATAAATATGCACTAAAAAAGCTGAGTCAAGGAACCCCAACAGCCAAGCCCAGTTCCCTGCTGTTATTAAAATTAACTTTAACAATTCAACGAGGTTCCTTCTCATGTGAAGACTTATATCTGGAAACCAGCAATAGGGTCTTTATTGTTTATGTGGACTGTATATTTTTCTTTCATCTGCAGCCCAAACCATAGAGAGGTCTACAAAATGTATTTGTATGACTACCCACTTCTTCCATTTAGGATTCACAATATGCTGGAAAGCACCACTTCATTCTTATTTTATGTTCAAAGCTAGGCATTTTTAACTTAAAAAGCTGGGTGTGGTGGCACACACCTGTAGTTCCAGCTATTTAGGAGGCTGAGGTGGGAAGAGCACTTGAACCCATAAGTCCAAGACTAGCCTGGGCAACAATAGCAAGACCCCATCTTAAAGAAAAAAAAAGGTCACAACAAAATATAAAATAATTTTTTTTATATAATCAGGGAAATTTGAATAGGGATTGATATTCAAGACTTGTTAATCTTAAATAAATTTATTTATTGGCACATTACAATTATACATAATGGTAGGATTCATTTTGCCATTTTCATACATGCACTTAACATAATTTGATCAGTTTAATTCCCCAGGTTCTTACTTTTTCTTCCTCTCTTCCCTCCCCCAACCTGCTTGCTATTGATCTCCCTTCTATTATTATTACTATTATTTTAATTAGTGCATTATAATTACATAGACACACACATACACATGATTCATTGTGGTATATTCTTACATGTAAACAGCATTATTTGGTAGATTTTGTTCTCTGGTACTTCCTCATGCCCTCCTCTCCTCCCTTCCTCTAGATCCCCTCAATCATTATTATTTTTAGATGTGATAGGCATTATGGGTATGTAAAAAAGTAGTCATTGTTTTTACAACTATGTAAGAGATGAAATGATAAAATAGAAAGTCAGTAGAGAGTAAAGGAGGAAGGGAGAGAGAAAAATAGAAAGAAAGGGAGAAGGAATGAAACAAAACAATAAAGAACAAAAAGAAAAAGGGACAAATGGATAAGAATGGCAAAAACTTGATAGTTATTAAACTTAGTAGATGAGCATATGGGTATCATTGCATTGTTGTATGTGTTTGCAAATATGCTAAGATTTTCTGGGAAAAATGGCTAAAAAGAAATTTTTTAAAAAAGAAACTTTTAATGGGAGCTAACTGCAGAAAAATGATTGGTTCCAATCTGGGATCTTGTATTTTCCAGCTTTATGACCTTAGGGAAGTTACTCAAGCATTCTGTTCTCAGTTCTTTATAGGTAATGAGTATAATAATAGTACCCACCTCAAAGAACTGTTGAGAAGAATCAACAAGATAACACTTCTGAACACTGGGGGTTGTGTCACAGGGCACTGCAAGCATTTATTACTATTTCTCATATTATCAAACTAGCAGAGTGGTCCTCAACTAGGGGCACTTTGATTCCCTAGGAGACATTTGGAAATAGCCAGAGACAGTTATGGTTGTCACAGCTGGGGGTGCTCCTGGAAGCTCGAGGGTGGAGGTCTAGGATGCTGCTAAGTAGCCTATAGTGCATGAGACAACCCCACAACAAGGAATTATCTGGACCGAAATGTCAATAGTGCTGAGGTTGAGAAACTGCTCTAGTATTATTTGAATAGTTTAAAAAATATTGGAAAATACATATAAGCAAAATAAGAATCACCCTAATCTATAAGTTTGCCATGCAGAAAGAGTCACTATCCAAAACTGAAAATTTACAAGAAGAAAATATCTTCATCAAAATTAAGATACATAATGAAGAAAATTCTCCTTTTATCTCATTGTTTCCAGTGGTACCTGCCCTATTTCTTCAAAACCATCATGGTGTAGGGAAAGTTGTCAGAGTTTTCAAATTTCTGGGAAATGAATTAGTGTTTGGTGAGGCTATTGGCTCTCATTAGAATCAAACAAAATCAATCACAGGGTAACTATGTGACATCACTATGATCCACCCAGAAATCTTGGTCAGAGCCTGCCCTGATGCCACTTTTCTGGGGAAAATTTAGGCAGATTCTATCAAAAGCCTTTTAAAAGTCCACTTTCTTTGTCTGGGCAATTCTATTTCTAAGAGTTTATGCTAAAGAAATAATCAGACAAATGTACAAAAATGTTGGTATGGTTATTCACTATTGTATTGTTTTTAAATACAAAGGATCTAAATTTGAAATAATAGATGGGGAGTGGTTAATTTCCTTCTAGTATACCTGTGCAGCAAAATACCATATAGTCATTAAAAGAGGCGATGTTCATCTATGCAGTGTGAACTTCCATGGAAAGATATTCATAGTGGATTCCATGAAAACTGACCACGGGAAAGGTCTGGGAGGACTAGCGTGTTAGCAGGTGTTATGCAAAGGGTGCTGTCAAGCATTGCTGGAAGGAGATGGAACTCACTGGGAGTTGGGTCAGAAGGAGCATCTTCTCATCTCCTGATGTCCTGTGGAAATCTGTACTTGGGCCAAGGCACAGCTGGATGCACTTGGGAACTATGCTCTGGCAAAAGATCTCACCTTCCATTTAATGGGCCAATAGGAATAGCCTGGTCACTGGGTAACATATTCAGAAGCCAAGCAAGAACTGTGCTTAGATGCAGTTCTTTAGGAAGCATTGCTGTGCACTTGGGGTCTGGCCCCCCTGGTCCTGGTGAAAGGTCCAGGGCACAGCCCCTGCTACTTCAGGAAACATCAAAGATCCCAACTGGTCATTACCAAAACCTGGATGAAGACTTCAGGATCAGCAGATCTTCTTTCCCCTCTCACTGATGTAAACAGCCGGCCGGCCTTTCAGTCTTAAAATGAGAAGTTGTATCAGATGATCTCTATGGACCCTTTTGGCTCTAAGTATTTTAAGACTCTAATATTTTTAATCACTGTCAATGGTGATTTCTACACCACAAATGACCTATCAACTTCCACGGGGTTTCATTGGCTGTAATAGTGAGACTGACATACTTGAACATTATCAGAACACTGAAGAGGGCATCTCAGCATCAGACAACCCTTGTTCGTCTTTCTCCTCCTCTTCTTCTTCCTTGGTTTTCTCGGTGCCCCTCAGGAGGTTTGTGTAGCTTCATTAACTCAGATCAATCAAGTGCTTTTGAGAGTGGAAGAATAAAGTCAATGTTTTGCTATGAATAATAAACTCATTGGAAACTGGAATCATTATTAGCAGAGGATATTGAGTCTTGCTGCTGTGTAATCTGAAGCCTATTAGTTCTAAAAATGCAACCTCTGCTCCTTGAAGGAGAACGTGGTCTGAGGAAATTCACCTGAATTCCTTTGCATAAGGACTGGAATGCTTAAGGCTGAGTGAGGAATTGTGGGAAGTGAAATACCTCACCTGTATAAATGACATGTTTAGGATGCATCCTACCCTGGTGTGGGATGATTTTCTTTTCTTTTTTTTTTAAGGTTGAGTTTCTGAGAGCTCTGGGAGAACATGGCCTTCTCCAATGTCTCTCCCCAGGGGAGTGTTTGACAGCCGATGGGGTGGGGGAAGTACTCAGGCCCCTCAACTTGAGGCAGTTTAATCTGCTCTGGCTCCAACTCTTAGGAGCACATCAGGTGACAAAGAACTCCAGGAAGAAGAACTTGAGTGAGCTTGAAGTTTCACAGAAATTTCAAACATTGGCAAACTGCCTACGTGTCTTACCTTCCAGCTCAGTATTTCCAGTGAAGTTGTACTGAATATAGAAGAGACCAAGGAAGAAGAAAGGTCAGTCTGAACACATTGTTTTATCTATTTGTACCCAGCTTTGTCCCCCAAAGATTTCTTTCTCGTAAAGTGCATCCTAGGAATGGAATCACTGACCTGATGTGAGGTGGTGGGCCTGGAACCCTGGAAAGCAATTCATCTCCTTCTCCAGAAGGCGAGGGGGGAATCTCATCTTCCCGTGTGCCCTCTGCTCCTTTCCCTGCTCCATGCCAGAGTATGGAAAGGGGTATCATGTCCAAAGTCAATGTAAGCGTTTCAAGGGTCCAAGATGACCCATGAAGCATTTTTCCCAGTATGAGTAGGTCCAGGAATGGCTCTCATGCTTCAAAGGCCCTTCTGCACCAATGCTTAGTCTTCAGGCCTGGCCACTATAACCATAATTTACAGGATAATTGTAGTGTTTCTTAGGTTTCTGATTCCAAGCTTTCCATAGTACTTGTTATTGATATATATTCACATCATCCCAAAAGATTTGAGAGTTTTGCTTTCAGTGAGGCTGCGGGGCAGAGTCTTCTTGAAGTGTACAGCCCTCTTATGTCCTCAAATTCAGGTAAGCACCTCTGCCCACCCTCTCTCCAGAGTGTGTAAGGAAAGGAGACCTTAGAAACAGCTTTAGTTTCAACTACGGTTCTGCTATTCAGGTGTTCTATGGCTTTGGGCAGGTCATAGAACCACAAATCTTCTGTTTTTAGAATGAGGACAATAATTTTTGCTTCTTAGATACTATATGGAATCTATGTGAAATGAAATAGAGTTAAAGTCCTTGGGTACATTCTGGCCCATGGTAGGTCCTAGGTAGGCATCCATCAAACCCAGCTGGTGCCTTGCCTGTACTGGCAGTGGTAAGAGCTGTAGTTTATTGAGTGCTGTTGATATGCTGGGCTCTGTGCTAAATATTTTACACATATAATTTCATTTCTGGGGCAGGACAATTATATCCCCAATTTAGATGCAAGGAAACTAAGGCATGGAGAGGGTGAGTAGCTTGTACAAGGTGAGACAGCAGGTTGGACACCAGAGTCTTAATTTAAATTTTCTCTTCCTCTAAAACTTCCCATTGGAGTTAACTTTGGAGGCTTTGGAGTTAACTTCCTTCAATTATGATTTTACTCCAGAGAAGAAACTTTTGTAGATGACCTGCAGAAAAAGTCCACACTGCCATATTCTCAGTATCTTGTGATTCAAAATAGAGAGGCTACAAGACACCTCAATTCATCACTCTTTGTCCCTTTTGCCCCTTCCAGTTCTGATTGGCAGTTCCTATTTGAGCAGAGAATCGAGGGCTTGGCAATCCTATTCATGTCCAAGAACTAATTCAAATGGTTCTGATTTAATTTTTATCAGAGACTATTCTGAAAAGCCTAGGATACCTTGCACTTCTGAAATTGACTTCTGTAGCCACAATGAAAAGAATCAGAAAGACAAAGTGAAGCCAAAGTGCAGGGGTTTTGCAATCCCTCACGGGAACCCAAGATTTTTCAAGTCACCTGGATAATGTTTTGTGGGAGTCATGATTCTCGTTTATACCTCCATAAACTTTTAATGACTCTAAAAGCAATAGGTAGTTAATATAGAAAATTTGAAAAGCATAGGAAAATATAGGAAAAAAATGTACATGACTCATGGTTCTACTGCCACTCTGAAAGAACCAGTGTAGCAGAGAGGTTTACTTCTAGCTCTTTTTGCAACACGGCTAATGCATAGTTGGGATCTTTGTAATATATATGTTCCTTTGATTTTTATAATTGAAAAATTAAATTTTAAATTATTTTCCAACATAAATTTTAACACCTGCATAATATTATCGTGTGGAATGGACATTTTGAAAAAGAATAAAATACATTCTACATATATCCCATCTATGCATATCAAAGTGCATAAATGCATTCTACTGTCATGTATAACTAATTAAAACAAATAAAAATATTTTTAAAAAGAAAAAAATACATTCTACACTAACTACAAGTCAGTTTAAAAACAGAACACTGCCCAATATTTTAAAAGTTCCCTTTGTGTTCTTCCCTGATTGCAACCCCCTTCCATCCTGAAAAGTAACCGCTACTTTTGAGAACATCATTTTCTTTCTTCACCAGCTGTGGTGGCTGCCTAAATGTACCATAGCTCTATTCTGTCCTGGTGAAATCTTCTCCCACAGTGATTTCTGGGTTAGTCCAAATGACTTGCTTTAGCCAAGAGATTTTAGAGTTTTCCTTTCTTTGGTAGGTAGTGTGGTGAGGAAGTGAGCTTTTTGCAGTGTACAGCACCATTATTCTGTCTGCTAGATTCTGGAAAACCCCTCTGCCAACTCTTTTGTTTGTGTGATGCAAACAGATTTAATAAGATTTAACACACTGGGCTAGGTTCTTCAGGAATATTCCTTCTTGGAACCCTAAGACCACCATGCTGTGGGGAAGTCCAGCCTACCCACTTGGAGAAGCCACATAGAGGAGATTTCAGGATTCCAGGTAAGAGCCCAAACCAAGTACCCTTATTATGGCCCAATCAAATGGTTCCAGTCAGTCTCCAGACATTTGGGCCAACCCAGCTAAAGCTCCAGAAATTTTACAACAGGTATAAGCTGTTCCTGGTGTGCTCTGTGCAAGTCCCTGATCCACAGAATAGTGAGCAAATAGAATCACTGTTTTTTTAAGATAGTAAATTTTCACATGGTTTGTTATGGCAGCAATCAATAACCCTAACTTAAGTGGACATCCATAAACAATCTTATTTAGTTCTATATATTTTTGGATTCTTTATCAAATAGAATGTATTTTCTTTGGTGATTTGTTTCTCCTGTTAAATATGTTTAATATACAGCTCTGTATTCTTCTGTGAGGCTATCTCCTGTTACACGAAAGAGTTTTCCTAGTATATATTCTTAGGGGTTCTTATGGTTTAGCTGCTTTGTCCCCCAAAATCTCATGTGTGAGACAATGCAAGAAGGTTTGGAGGAGAAATGATTGGGTTACAGCCTTAACCGAATCAGTTAATTAATATCTGATGGGATTACCTGAGTAGTAACTGGAGGCAGGTGGGTGTGGCTGGAGAAAGTGGTTGATTTAGGGGAGAGCTATGGGCATATATTTTGTATCTGGAGAGTGGCGTCTCTCTCTTCCCTGCCCCCCTCTCTCCTTTCTGATCATCATGTGAGCTATTTCCCTCTGCCACACTCTTCCACCATGATGTCCTGTCTCACCTCAAGCCCTGAGGAATGGAGCCGGCCTTCTGTGGATTAAGACCTTGGAAACTGTGAGCCCCCAAATAAACCTTTCCTCCTCTACAATTGTTCTGATTGGGTCCTTTCATCACAGCAGCAAAAAAGCTGACTAAAACAGGGGTGGAGTTGCTGGGGTTGTAGGACATATGCACAGTCAATCTCATTAGGCAGTACCAAGTGTTTTTCAAACTGGTTCCTTTTACAATTCCTTATTAGCAGTGTGTGCAAGTTCCCATTGTTTCTTACATTTGTCAATACTCAATTTTATCTGACTTGTAAATTTTTGTTTACCTGCTATGTTTGTATTTGTAGCTCATTGTAGTTTTAATGCATGTTAAGGTTTTGTGAGATGTCCCCCAAAAGCTCACATATGAGACAATGCAAGAAAGTTTAGAGGTTAAATCATTGGCTTATGAGAGCCTTAACCTAATCATAATCAGTTCATTAATCCCCTAATTGCTCCCTACCTGTGACTGTAGGGAGGTAGGGTGTAGCTGGAGGAGGTAGGTCATTGGGGCATGCCTCTGGGGTATATATTTTGTCTCTATTGAGGAACTCTCTCTGCTTCCTGGTACCATGTCCCAGATGCTTTTCTCTAACCTTCTGCCATTATATTCTGCCTCATCTCAGGTCCCAAGGAATGAAACCGGCCATCTCTGGACTGAGACCTCTGAAACCATGAGCCCTAAAATGAACTTCCTCCTTTAATTTTTCTTGTTAGATATTTTGGTCATTGAAATAAAAAAGCTGACTAAAATAACACACTTACTAGTGACCAATGAGCTTTTTCTGTTTATTGGCCATTTGGACATTTTCTAAAGTGCCAGTTTAACTATTTTGCCCATTTTTAAAATCCAGTTATTTGTCTTTTTCATACAAACTGTTCGTTATAGATTCTAGATGTGTCTTTTGTTGGTTATATGTGTTGCAAATATCTCCTATTCTTTTTATTATCTTTTATGATATTTTTGGGCTATTAAATTTGTGAGTATTTTACTTTGTGGTTAGTGCTTTTGATGTCTTACTTGATCCTTTCCTAGCCTGGGTAATAGGATATTCTCCTATTCCTTCTAATGACTTGACATTTAGGGCCTTAATACACCTGGAGTTCATTTTTGTTGATGGTAAGAGGTAGGGATCCAATTTCATATTCATATTTCCCTCCCACATAGATACTCGATTACTACAGCTACCGTTTATTGGACAATTCTTCTTTTCCTCACTGACCTGCATGGCTCTGTGTGTGTGTGTGTGTGTGTGTGTGTGTGTGTGTTGAGAGTTGAACTCAGGGCCTAGTGCCTGCTAGGCAAATGATTTACCACTGAGGTATATCCCTAGTCCTCTGTTTTTATCATATGTCAAATGTCTACATGTAGATGGGCCTTTTTCTGGGCTTTCTTGATATCTGTCAGGGAAATTCTCTTACCATATTCTCTAAGAACATCCTGGCGATTCTTTGCATTCCCATTACCTTATTCCCTGTGCATTACCTTATCAAGTACCTCAGACTATGTATTTTAAAATCAGAATTATATTAAATCAATAGATCAATTTGGATGAACATTATACTTATATCCATTTAAGTAGATATTCTTAATATATTTTGATAAAGTTTCTATAATTATTTTTATGTAAGCATCACACATCTTTATGGTACTGAAGCCAGATTTAAAGTTAGGTAGTCAGTGTAGTTAGGTAAATCGGGTCTAATATCGAGTAAGATCTAAAATGGAGGCCACGCTGACAATGATTCCGGGAAATGCAGGACAACTCATGGAATGTTAATGAAGTCCCAGAAAGGCCCTAGGCCAAAGTCCACCCCAAAGAAATGTTAATGGAACCCAGGAAACAGCCCCCAACAGATTTGGAGATAGCCCATCCCAAGAAGTGATAATGAAGTCCTTCCTACCCAGATTACTTGTTTGGCCCACCTGTGTCCCACCCCTCAGGCCTTCCAACCTACATTCCATCACCAAAACTATAAAAAGGGGAGACAACCGCACTTCCACGGATTCCACCTCTTGGGTCCCCTTCTTCCTCCGGGAGAAGTCTTTTCTGCTGTCCTTTAATAAACTTCTAATTTCTACTCTGACCTTGCCTCGGCGTGCTCTCTGGTGTTATTCTTCAACATTGGGGAAGCAAGGACTCGTCACCGGTCAACAGTGGTAACAGTGCTTTAAAAATCCTATCATAAATGGTATTTAGCTTTTTTCTGTTTTTGAATATATCAAAACTAAACTAATTTCTATGTACTCATTTTGTAACTAACAACTTTGCCATCACCCTTATTAAGTTAAAAACCATTTGTCTGTAGAATTATTTAGATTTCTATGACAGGTTGTTTTATCTGTGAATAATGGCAGTTTTGTTTCTCTAATACTTGTAATTTTGATTTTTTTTTCCTGAACTGGTTAGAACTTTTAGAACAATGTTGAATAGATGTAATTGCAGGCAACCTTCTCTTCTTGTTCTTATCTCAGAAAGGAATACATTTAGCAGTTCACATTAAAGATGATATCTGCTATAGTTTTTGGCTGATAAACTGTTCAAATCAAATAAGTTTCATTCTATTCTTATTTTTAAAAAGAAGCTTTTATCATAAAAAAGGTGTTGAATTTAGTTGTATGTCTCTCAGATTGAGTTCCAACCCTGAATCCAGTGGAAAGTCATTGTGCTGGATATTTGTATTCCATTTGCCAACCATCTCAACCAATGCCGAGGACCTGGACTTAGGGAAAGAAGGAACCTCAGATAACATGACTGGACTGGCAATGAGCATAGCTTTGTCTGGAGAACCCTTTTGTCCTTCAGCATCTCAGTGTTTCTTCTGAAGCACCACATCTTATAGTCACCTTTCTCAGACAGGTCCATCTTGTCTAGAATCCATAAAATATTGGCACAAAAGTTTTCTCATATGCCTTGTCCCCAGTTCCTTCTAAATTATGTGACTTGAAACAAGAAAGAATAATTTAATAGGTGATACTTTAAAGTAAAAACAAAGTTTCCCTGTAAAACCTTTTGGAAGACGGAGGGTAATTCTCTGAGCTTTGAGGTTTTAATCATTTGTGTCACAGTCATAACTTCCTCCAAAGGGTTTTTTTTGACGCATTCTCTCATAGGCTTTGGCTCCCCCCAGCATATGAATAGTGCGGTTTTCTTCATTCATTTTATGTGGTGCTGTGGGAAAGGAGATATGTTCCAGGACCCACAGGTCCCAGGAACACCCAGCAAACATTGGCAGATGCCACCTATGCAGGCCATATGCCACTTGTTTTTAAAACTGTTGCCTCAAATTAAAGCTCAACAAATATTTCCTAGGGATCTATGCTGAACTTGATTTTGTGACTGCAAAACCACTAATGGGACGTGGTTCCTGCCCTTAGGGGACTCAAGAGTGTAGTGGAGACATAGCAATACCAACAGATGGGAACCAAGCATAGGGGTGCATGCCTTTAATCCCAGTGAATCAGGAGACTGAGGCAGCAGATCACGAGTTCAAGGTTAGTCTCAGCAACTTAATGAGACCCTGTCTCAAAATAAAACATAAAAAGGGCTGGGGATATTGCTTGGTGATAAAGTACCCCTGGGTTCAATCCCCGTACCAAATAAACAAAAAGTCAATAGATAATTACCAATGAATATGAAAAGTGCTTGACAGGTAAATACAGAGACTTGCAGAGCTCAGAAAAGAGGGTGATTATGTGTGTGTCCCACTCCATGTCCCACTCTCCACCCTTCTTCACCTAGCTTTTTCTCCTTCATAAAACTTCCCTGCTAGGTCGTCACATTGCCCACCCCCAACAGGATTAGACATTATCAGTCAAGATTCTAGGAGGAAAAAAAATGACACATTCAATTAAGGATAATTTGACAAAGACTAAGGGATTATTTACAGAGGTATAAGCAGTTTATAGGAAAAATACAAGGGTTAGTGCAGTATCTGGGGTGTTAAGAGCATGGTTGTTACCACCCAAAATCTCACAGGTCAAAAGAAATGGTCTCTTAGGTTGGAGGGATGTGGTCAGCCTAAGGCCACCCTGCAGGGGGAGAGTCAGGTGAATAAATGCCCACCTCACTCTCCTCCTTCCACCTCCTCTCCCTACAGTCAGTTGCTCCCTGCCTCCCCTCACCCCTCCACCCCCACTTCTACCCCCTACTCCGCTCCCCACCACCACACACAGCCCAGTGCACAGAGACTGAAAGACAAAGAAATCCTTTGCTGTGGCTTTTGCAGATCTACCTTATCTCCTAATCTTCATCCTATAAATTTTCTTCCTAATTAGTGGTTCTCCACTTTGTAAGAGTACTCATTATAACTTATTGACCCACCAAACAAGATGCCCCTTTGATGATAATTGTGGTTTTGACATCTGTTGGTTGAAAATATCTTATAATGAGGATTTTAAAAAATGAATTGATATTTAATCAATTAGCCCCTGTGTAGATTTGAAAATAGTATAGTACATACATCTGTGAAATATGTTTTATTTAGTCTGCAGATAATGCTTGACTCTCATCCTTTGGGAAAAAAAAAAAAAATCTGGGCCCTTCCCCTAAGGATTAATTGTGAAGGTCAGGGCTGACATCTGGATGGAGTCTCTCTATCTCTCTTCTCCACCACCCACTCATTCCTGCGCACAGGCACCCAGATCATCAAATAGTAGAGCTGGACGGAGAACACACTTGATCAAATCACCCTATCCTGTAGATGAGAAAAGGTGAAATCGTAGTCTCAAGAGTCACGTAGCTAGTTAGTGGTTAAATCAACAGGAGAACTTGGGTCCCTTGTTTCCCAGTCTAGAGTTTTTCCTACTAATGAAAGTTAAAACTTGCCATTATCCCATGGTAACATTTTTTGTCAGACATGTGATCTTCCTTTGTCCTGTAGATTGAACAGATGGGATACATTTCCTTTCTCCCCCATCCTCCTACTCTCTGCTCATTCTAAAGCAGCAAGTCCTGGAATGGCAGGGAGTCTGCTCTTAGCCTAGGACCAATTCCTACACCCCAGGAACAGCAGTGACTAGGCTTAGCCCACTTCAGATTAAGCTTAAGGGTGGGTATCTAATCCCCACCCCAAATCCCAAGGATCAGAAGGATTTAGTCAGTCATGGGCAGAACAGATGGGTTTGAGGCCTAAAAACGAAGGGAGCTTCCTGGGTAGAAAGCCAACTGGGTTAGCCTGAGAAGCTCTGGCAGAGACTACATGTAGGCCTGTATTAACTGTGTCCTTAGGTCTGTACGGCCTTTTCATAACTCAAGTTTATGTGCTCGTCCCCACTATCTTATCTGTGCCCTGTGATGTAGGAAAGTAAGTACTGAACCTGAGTCTCATGAGAAGTAACCTTGTGGACTGGGGTGTAGCTCAGTGGTAGAGTACTGGCCTAGCATGTGTAAGGCCCTAGGTTTAATCCCCAGCAGGCAAAAAGAAATTAAAAGAAAAAAAAAAGAAGAAGAATGAAGGAAGGAAGGAAGGTAGATGGCCTGGTCAACAGCATCTGGCCTGGAAAGACAAAAGGTTGGTCTAAAGCTTGGATCCTCTGACTCTTGTCATCCATGGGCTGCACCAGAGTCCATAGACCCCCTAAGGGCTTAAAGTGGACCTTTGCACACAAAACTAACTGCACTAGCTGATTATGTTTCATTCCCAAGGTCAGAACACAGATTTGACCCTTGCCTGTGTTGTATCCTCGACCAAGTGGTCTCTACCCAGATAGCAGATTTGGAGGATAGAGGAATTTTCACAAAGAAAAGATCCAGACTATCCTCTGCATCAGAGACATCTACACAGAGCTGAAAAACATTACAGCCCACTGAGAAATAAACAGTTCTTTTAGGAAGTGCCTTTGGTATGTAGTGTTCCACAGTGGAAGGAATTGGGTCTTATGAGAGTAGCAGGGGATGTTTACTGCAAGTAACTCTCAACATAGAGTTTGAATGAGAATTGCTGAGTTCTTATAGTTCTCAGTCCTTTGGTCAATGTTGACCAGCCAGAGGTGGGTATCTGGTGAAGCTGAGCCAATTGTACTATGTATCTCATTGGTCAGAGCTAATTTCTGAGAATGGGTGCCTGAGCCAAGATTAGTTGGTCTGTACCTTTTTCTGGGACTGTTTTCTCTTAGGTCATGTCTGGTGATAAAGCTGGATGATATGAGCCTGGGTGCCACCAACAGTCAGATTCCTGGTGACTTGGAGAAGACCAAGAAGAAGACTGACATACTGAGAGGAGAATTCAAGAGGGACTATTAGTTTTATTTTTATCAGGTCATAATTTCTGTAATTCAGTTATATAATTTAAAAAAATTCCATTTGTTACTTGCAATCAAAAGAATTCTAACAAATTCTGATGTGGTATAAAAGCAATAAAGTTCCTGAAAATAAGCTTCACATCTTATTCATCTTCAACTCTACTCTCTGGTTGCAGTCACATAATTTTCTCTGAGTAGACCCAGAGGGATTTATTTTTTAAAATTATTAATTAAGCCTCTATTATTCCAGCTCCCTAGTGTAGGTTGAGTGCTTGTCTTTGGTCTACTTTGGGAAAGCCTCATAGTGAAACCTCTAGAGAACTAAGCATAACTCCAGGAAACAATTTGTGTTTAAGAAATGAATTCTATATCTGAAACAGCTGCTAAGAAGCCAGAGTAAGCACTGGATGGAATCAAAGCCAGCCATGAGAACTGATCCCAGGACCAATTGAGAGCTAGCTCCAGAAATTAGAATCCTGAAATTCCCCAGATCCAGGAGGCCATGACATTGGTAAGGGAGCAAATCCTCGGAATAAACTCACAGAGACCTGAAGGGTTTTTAGCAGAGAGAATCTGATTTTGAGTAAGGAGGAGAGTAGGAGCCACTGACCCCGTAGTCAGCTCCTGAGTTTAACCTTTTCCTTGGCTGCTTCTCATATTCATTCATTTTTTTCTTTCATTCATTTATTCTTTCATTCTTATGTCTTTTGAGTACCTACTATGTGCTAGGCACTGTCTCAGTGCTACTATCATTGCTTCCTGGCTCCCTTTATATTCCTGGTTCAGGGGCAAAGTCCACTGAGGCCCCAGTTGGGTGGTCTGGGTGGGACAAGGGTGCAGGGAGGGTCGGCAGACATCCTATGCAGAAGAAGTGGAGGAGGATGAGGAAGGGATAGATTTGTCCAAAGCAGGATCCCACCTGAACCCTGAGCTGAGGTCAGGGGTCTGGGAAGACAGACTAGTTAAAGCAAGGCAAGGGCTATGAGACATTATTACATTTTGGAACTAGCAAAGACACACACAATATATATATTTTACTTTCAGTCTTCTTTGGAATGTATCATTTTTCAGGACACAAGCTGTGGAAACCTTTTCTAGCTTGTTTTAGCATCCTGTTTTGAGGAATCTGCTAATTTTCAGTGAATTCACAATCTAAGACCTAATCCTTTTCAGTAATTTCCAAGTGTGAAGGAGATAAAGACAGGTTTGTACATAATATATTTTCTATAACAAAACTCTGTGGTACCCATTCAAAAGGTATGAGTTTGAAGTGGATCCATAGTAATAATGCAAAAGATATATCATTATAAGCTGTGAAAAAAACATAATTTGATAGAAAACAACCCTTAAATGATGCACTATGGACCCACTGCCATGGCATGGGAAGATTTCTCTTAATTTAGACTATGGTTCTAGAAATAAACTTCATTAAAATGTTAAAGAGGTCTATAGTTATTATTATAATGATGTTATTATTAATGGTAGAAAAACACCATACAGGAAAAATATTTATTGGGTTAGAACTAAAAAGTATTTTAAACCTAGTATTTTCTGGGACAATACCTGGCAGCATTGTGTTAAAGTAAGTGTTTTCAGTAAATGGATGGATCTGGAGACTGTCATGCTACGTGGAATAAGCCAATCCCCCCCAAAACAAAGGTTGAATGTTTTCCCTACTATAAGGAGGGGAAGGGAAGAAAAATTCATTAAATTAGACAAAGGAAAATGAAAAGAAAGGGGGCAGGTGATAGGAATAGGAAAGACAGTAGAATAAATCTAACATAATTTTCCTATGTACATGTATGAAAATACCTAAGTGAATCCCACCATCATGCCCACCCGCAAGAATGAGGTCCTAATTAGAATAAGATAATTTTCCATGCTTATATAATTTTATCCAAATGGATTCTATTTTCATGTATAACCAAGAAGAACCAATAAAAACTAAAGTGTTTAATAAATTAGGTATTTAATATAGGTAATTAACATTTAATACAAATTAAATACTTGTGGATATTTAACAGCAGTGGTTCTTAACTCTTTTGGGGTTATGGAAATTTTTGAAGACATTCACATAGTTTTTGAAGACATTCACATAATTTTTCGTACAGTTTCAGGACTTCATGGGCCTCTTGAACTGTACCTAGTCTTCTAGATCAAGACCCTTTGCTCTACAGTGTCCTACAGTGTCAGGTACTTGTGAAATGAAATGTAGAAGACTAGTTTGGGATTCTGCTTCTAGTAATGTCAGGACTAGTGTTTAGCTAATTAAATTTCTCACTTGGAGATAGGAGGGATGGCTAGAGAAACTGAATTTTAGAAACAGAAATATGTGCAGGCTTTTTTTTTTTTTTTTCCCTTCATATGAGAGGTATGGAGCAGCCAAGATGGGAAAAAATTCTGGAAAGAGAAACTCACTGAGGTGAGCTTGGCAGCCTAAAATGCTTTTCCCTTCAAGGAATTTATCTTTGATTCTTAAGCAGCAAGGACCCAGAGCCCAAAGAACCAAGCAGAAAATGACTTCTAAGAGGCAGAAAATTTTAGCAGAGCTGTCATTAGTTTCTCATGGATGGGTACACCCCCCTACACATACAAAAAAATGGAGTTTAGGGTTGCAGAGGCAGCACAAATGTGAGAGGCCAAAATCCTGCAGAGAAATGAGTCCGAATCACTTATCTTCTCAAGGCATTCACTGATCAAAAAGAGACGGCAAAGGGGTAAAGTTGCCAAAACAGAGCTTTCTCACAGTGTTGGGGAGATAAAAATTGGGTTTGGGGGTTTTCCAAGGAGAAGAGGACTCCAAGACACTCTAGAACTGGAAAAATAACCCTCTTAACTACTTCCCCAAATGCCTTGGAATTAAAGACAGAATGGATGGCTTAACAAGGTGTCTGAGTCATCTGAAGAAATGATTGGTCATTTGAAAGATGGACGAACATGAAATATCCAGGCTGAAGTATGAAAGGTTAAAAAATGGTATGAAAAATTCAGAGGAAAAAAAGCATTGAAGGCATAAGACTAAGTGACAAGGGCAAGCACACATGTAGTTTGAATACCTGAAAAAGAAACAGCATGATTTGGAAACAATATTTCAAGAGATAAAGGATGAAAATTGTCCAAAACGAATTAAAGATATCAAACTCTAGATTCAAGACAACATTTTAAAACCCAGTAGTATAAATCAAAAGGAAACCACATATAGATACTTCATACTAAAAATTGTAATAGAAAAAAATATAGGATAAATATTTGAATAATTCAAAACAAAAGAGCAAAACAAAAGGGAACACAGAAGAGGGACAATGGGAAAACAAATGCCAACAAGGTAGATATAAAACCAGATATGAGTCATTTCATCCAATGTGATCTGTCTTAAGACTCCAATCAAAAAGCAAAAATGAATAGAAAAATACCCACAAATATATCCTTCTCACTAAGAAGGATAACTTGCGTATAAAAACTCAGAAAAAATAGATTTTAGGCTATGATACTAGAAATGAGGAGAACATTTAAAGTGTTAACCCATTAAGAAGATAAAATAATTCAAGTTTACTTGAACCTAATAAGATAGCTTCAAAATATATAAGCCAAAATCTGATAATATGAAAAGGGAAATGGACAAACTCACAGTTATAGTAGAAGATTTGAACAATTTTTCCCCAGTAACATATAAAAGAAATAAACATTGGTAGGGATACAAAAAAGGGAAAACTTAATGACTAAATGGATCTAATTTATATAATAGAACTGAATCTAACAACTTCTGAATACAAAATTTCAAAGAATTCCATATTAAGCTACAAATCAATAGCAAAAATAATTAGAAATTCTCCAAATATTTAGAAATCAAGTAATACATATTTGTTATGATTTCCTTCGAAACCCGAAGCTCATGTGTGAGACAATGTAAGAAAATTTAGAGGTGAATGATTGGGTAAAGAGACCTGAATCTGATTAATCAGTGCATTAATCCTCTGATAGGGATTCACTGTGAGCAGGTAAAATGTGGCTGGAGGAAGTGGGTTATTGGGGGCATGACTTTGGGGTTTATATTTTGTCTGCAGTGAGAACTCTCTCCCTTTGCTTCCTGGTGCCATGTTCTCAGCTGCTGTCCCTTGTCACGCTCTCTGCCATGGCGTTCTGCCTCACCTCAGGCTCCAAGCAATGGAGTCAGACATCTGTGGACTAAGACCTCTGAAGCCATGAGCCCCAAAATAAACTTTTCCTCCTCTAAAATTGTTCTTTTTCTTTGGTAACAACAGTAAAAAGCTGACTAAAACAATATTCAAATATCCCATGAGTCAAAGAAGGAAACTTAGAAGAGACTTGGAAATCTTAGGAATGGAATGATAATGAAAATATGACATATCCAACAAAAGATGCAAATAAGTTATGGTCATGCTTAGAGGAAAATTTTTATTCTTAAATGAATATATTTTTTAAAAAGTGTTGGGGATAGGGTGCACCCCTATAACTCCAATGATTTGTGAGGCAGAGGCAGGAAGATCACAAGTTTGAGGCCAGCGTTGGCAACGTAACAAGAACTTAGTGTTTCACTAAGGCCTGGGGATGTAGTTCTATGGAAAAGGTAGTTCAAAGATTAGGTTAATCTCCAGTGTGGGATGAGGAGAAAGTCTTAAATTAATTGTTTCTATCTCAAAAAATTAGAAAAGAAACAGTAAATTAAACTAAGAAAGTAAAATAACTGAAATAATAAAGAAAAGAGTAAAAAATAATAAAATGAAAAATAATAGAGAAAATCAACAAATTTTAAATGTTGGTTCTTTGAAAAATCTAATGGAATTAATGATCCCCTAATAGTATTATTAAGAGAGAGAAGAGAAAAGAAAAAGAGAAAGTGTACACATATAAACTATCATTATAAGCACATAAAGTAGAATATCACTGAAGATCTTGCTAAAATTAAGATAGTTGATATTATTACCAAATTTGCCACTTAAAAATTCAGATAAATGGACAAGTTCTTGGAAAACTTTATTTAGGTTCTGGGGATTGAACCCAGGAGGGCTTTATCACGGAGCCACATCTTCAGTCCCTTTTTTGTTTGTTTCTTTGTCATTTTTTTTACTTGTTCTTTTTAGTTATACATGACAGTAGAATGTATTTTGACATGTTATACATACATGGAGTATAACTCCCCATCCTTGTGGTTGTACATGATGTAGAGTTACACTGGTCATGTATTGGATATTACTTTTCAGTCCTTTTATTTTGAGACAGAGTCTTGATAAATTCCTGAGGTTGGGCCTCAAACTTGTGATCCTCCTGTCTCAGTTTCTGGAGTCACTGAAATTACAATCATATGCCACCATGCCTGGTTCTTTGAGAAACACATTCTTATAAAAACTGACACAAGAAATAAAAATACTATTTAGTCCTCTAGCTACTTAAAAATTACTGGAAATAACAGTTATCTTGTGTGGAAAACTCCAAGCCAGATGGCTTCCCTATTAATTCTTTCAGACATTTAAGAAAGAAATATAGCTAATCTTATAGAAAATTTTTCATAGAATTAAAAAAATAGAAATAGTTCCATCTCATTCTATGAAGGCAGAAGGGCCCTGATGCCAAAACCTGACAAGAATAATAACCTGTTAAAAAAAAGAGTACAGGTCATTCTCCTTCATGAACAGAAATGCAAAAATGCTAAACAAAAATTGGAAGGTAGAATCTAGCCATTTTTTTAAAAAAAATATATACATTAAAGTTGGATTGGTTATAGGAATGCAAAGTTGATTTATTATTTGAATAGCAATGTAATTCAATACAGTAACAGATTATATATGTTGAAAAAGTGATTGATAAAAGTCAACACCCATACATTCTTTGCCCTGCTTCTCTGTACCATTCTCCAGAAAGGCCTGGCAAGGGGTAAATCCACCCTTGCTCTCCAGGCCCTAGTGCCCCACATATCCCTCCTCCTATTACCCTTTCACTAGCTATGACTCACTTTCTGTGCTTCCTTCAAGCCTCGGCAGGTTATGGCAGTCAGATAGCAAATGCAACCATCATTAAATTTATAAGGAAAGAAAAATATTTAACAGTGAGGCCCCACATTTGTGGAATGTCAGGTTGAGCTCCTCCAGAGGGAAAAGAAATCTGTAAGCTCTATATTAGGTGATTTGATCACAGAAAAGGCAGAGTTTGACTTTTGATTCAGTGTTACGCTTTTTTCATTTATCATTTTGAAATTGTTTCTTGAAAAGAGAATTATTTAAACTAGGGACGTCATGAATCCAATCTTTGATTTATCCCTTGCATTTTTTATCAAATTTAGGATACCAGTTGTCTTACAGGAAGACACTATCACCTTTTATATTAAATTCCTATATGTAGGATATTGAGACTAAACATATTAGCAATTGTGTCTCCATCTTATTTTCCTGTGTCTTTTACTCTCAGTCCTAGATCACCTTCTAGGTGAAAGGCTTAAGGAGGTAAAACTGGTTCTCAAAACAGCCCAGATTAGTCATAACACTAGGTTGGATCTCACCAAGATAGTGAGTGTGGTAGAATCCAGGAGCTGCTAGTCTGACCCCATCTACTTGCCCTTCCTCCCCTGTGAGGGGCTCTGGGAACAGTGGTGTGTAGCAAAGAGGAAGGGAGCAGAAGGATCTCTTATACTAAGGGTAGGGCATGAGCTTTGGAATCAAGCAGACCAACTTTGAATTCTAACTCTACATTTAGTAACATATGACTCTTGGCAAGTCAGCTTCCCTGAATCTTAGTTTCTTTGATGTTTTTGTTGTAGGTAATTTGTGTAAGTGATGAAACTTTCTGATAACATATGGATTTTTGTGTATATATACACATATGCTTTTCTATGGAGAGGGTCCAAAATTTTCATAAGTTACTAAAAAAGATGCCTCTGGATCCTAAACTGAATACAATTGCAGCTCTAACAAGATTTAAACCTCTTCTGTTTATTATTATTATTATTTTGTTTGTTCTTTTTAGATATACATGACAGTAGATTGTATTTGACACATTATATGTACATATTCTAATTAGGATCCCATCCCATCCTTGTGGTTGTACATGATGTGGAGTTTTACAGATAGTGTATTCATACATGAACATAGGAAAGTTATGTACAATTCATTCTGAACCTCTTCTAAATAAGTCCTTACTATTTATGTGCATGAGTGTTATCAACCTGTTAGTTAAACATTTAGAAGAGTTAAAGGTTGTCCTTCAAATAAAGTTTCCTTGACATACACAATCCTTTGTACAAAAATGAGAAGAAAGAATAGACATATATTTATATATTTATCTGTAGATAAATATTTTTTTCTCTCTCAGACCCAAATTGTTTTATATTTGTAAAATATCTTTGGAAGGATATACGCATATAAAAACCTATGACCTCATTTCCCAATGCGGAGGAAAGCAGAGGACTAAGAGTCAGAAGTGGAAGAGAGAATTTTTACTCTTTTTTCTGTGTACTTTTTAACTTTCTGAATTTTGAATTATATTGATTAGTTATTTGCTCACAAATACACTTTAAAACAGGTTTGGGAGCTGATATGTGCCTGTAGCCTCTGGATGCTAAGATGGGAGGAGGGTTGGAGCCTAGGGATTCAAGTCGAACTGGAAAACAGGGAGATCCCCACCTCTGTCTAAGATGAGTGAAAAATAAGAAAGAAAGAGGACTGAGAAAACTCTGCAAGTGAAAGTGTTTTAGTCAGTTTCTGAACCATAAGCTTTAATATTTTTTTGTTTTGGTTTTGCTGGGGATAGAACCCCGGGCCTCACATATGGTAGGCAAGAATTCTACGATCAAACTACATTGCCAGCCCAAATATTAAAAATTTTTAAAAATTGTTTTTAAATTTTTGATTGCATATATTTATTTTTAAATATATGTTTACATCACAGAATGATTAAATCAAGCTAATTATAATATCCATTATGTCACATACTTACTATTTTTTTGTGGTGACGATATTTTAAACTTACTCTTATAGCAATTTTGAAATATACAATGCATTGTTATTAACTGTGGTCAGTTTCCTGTGCAACAGATCTTGAAAATTGATTCTTTCTGACTGAAATTTTGTACCTTTTGGTCAACATGTCCCCACTTCCCCCAGCCCCACCCTCCAGACCTGGTGGTATCCATTGTACTATTTACTTCCATAAATTTTACTGACTTTGTTAGATTTTACATAAAAGGGAGGTCGTGTGACATTTGTCTCTCTGTGCCTGTCTTTCTGAACCTACAGTTTCATCCGTGTTGTCACAAATTATTAGATTTCCTTCTTTTTAAGGCTGACTAGTATTCTATTGTATATACATACCACGTTTTCTTTATCTGTTCATCCATGGAGAGACATATCACATCTCGATCCCATATTTTAATTGTGAATTCCTTTGGTATACTGATTTTAATTCATTTGGATATACACCCCAAAATGGGATTGTTGGATCATATGTAATCATATTTTAAAATTTTTTATGGTTAGTTTTTTAACCATAAATTTTAATTACCATGACTGAATTGGCCAACTGAAGCCATTTCAAAAAACATAGGGCTAAATAAATACTGTATCAGGGCCCAAAACTTCTAGTCAAATATACCTAAACAAACTCAGAGCATAATTTCTTTATTTCCAAATATTTCAATATTCATAATGGTTCAGTTGTTCTGTTTCAAGTTGGTGATAAGGTTTGGGTCTAGTCACCCTTGGTGGCTTTAAAACCTATAAATTATTATGTTGAAGCTGAATAGCTAATTTATCTGAATCAACTTTGGAAGTCTGTTGGGATTTATTCCAAACTCCAGACACATAACATATATTCAAGGGCTAGCTCCCCTGATCTGGGCGTGCAAACTGCCTGTATTCTTTAGACCTTCACATTTGTTTAACAAGCAGAAATAAGCCTCGTTAGGAAACATCCTGTGAAGGCAGTTGCCCCCTTGGCCTGACTGATGAGCACTAATAACTTTAATAGGTTGGGCATCTTCAGGTCAGGAGCCTCCACCTGATGGTACCTAAAGGGGTTCTTTAATTTGGCATTTTTATTAAGACACACATAGGTTTGTTCAGAATAACTAAGCTGTGACTCTTTAATTAGCACTTCATAAAGTATTGATGTAATATAAATACACACAATGGATTCTGGAATCAATTTTCAAACATTTCTCACCAGGACATTGATGACAACCCAGTAACTAGGGTCTGGATTATATTTCTTCTTTTATGTTTGGGGATTCTCTTGGATACTAAAAGAACTTGGCCTTCCATCTTGGGCTGGATGTTTGCTTTTTCCTTCAGAGGCTTTATTACTTAATCCTTAATTCCTTATTTGCAGTTTATTCAAAGTACCATCATCAAGTAGTTTATGAATTTGCACCTCCCAGTGTCCACCCCACATCAGTATTCTTAGTGAAATGCTGCAAACTTCTTCTAATGTGGCCTCTGCTTTCTGTCCCTCCAGCCTGAAGTTTTTCTGTTCTCTTGAACAACTGCCTTCTCTTTGGAACATTGGTGCCCTTCCCTTTTCACTGTGTTCATGGAAAGTGCATTTCAAATCTTTCTAGTGGGGAAAGAGCCACTTTTTCTTAGGATATGAAGAGAAAACTGATCTTGCATTGCACACACCCCCCTAGAAGTGGGAGACCAGGCTAACTTAAGGGCTTGCTGCTTACTCCCTTTACACTTTGGAGTGTGAAGCAAGAGGTGGGGAATTCCTGACCTGCCTCCTGCTGATTGCCTTGATTGCTTCTAGAGTTCCCCTAATAGACATGACTCCATAGTGGATTGTCCTTGTAATTGAATCCTAATGTAGCCAACTCTGCATTTATGAATCATTTGAAATGTAATTTCAGCAAAATGGCATCATGAAACTGGGACCTTGTAAAGAATTGCTGGTAAAAGAAAACAAGGTTTGATTGGAGCCTCCGTGGTCTTTGACTCATGTTTGAATCATACCCACTCTATGTCCCCCAAGCTGGCATCCTCTCAATTCAGCTTTCTTAAGGTGAGTACTGAAAACTGTGGGCATCCTAGTCCTAAGCTCTTTGCCCTGAACTTAAGATCACAACATCTATTATAGTTTCTTGCTCTTTCTTTGCCTTCTATCTTGTCAAATGCAAATTACAATTAGTATGTCTTGGTTAGGAACATAGAATAACAAACTTTGATTGTTCTGTATGAAAACCAAGTATTTGGTTCAGGTCGTCTCACACAGGGACTTCTTTAGAGAGATTGAATTTCTACTATGACATTTGAGAAGTACAGAAACCTTCCTTTTGCTGACTTGCAAATGGCATATTCCTCAGCAAAACAAAGCATCCACAGGTTCCTGACAAGGAGCCTCCACAGGCTACAGGTTTGAATTAGTCCACTACAGTGGGCCAGGATCCCAGATGATGAAATCTCTACCCAAATGTCAAGATGCTCACCTTCTAGGAACCTTCAAGGAAGATGTTCATAAACTGACACTTCTTTTACAGCCTCTACAGAGCTTGCTGAGGCAACAGGAAAGTCATCCAGCTTAATGGCCTCCGGTCAGTTAAGCTCCTGTCCCTTGTCTGGCATTGTAGACCTTTCCATGGCAATGGGCCACACTGCAGTTATCCAGGTAGACTGCAGTGCCAGGATTTTTCATGCCTGTCTAGTGGAAAGACAGTGGCACACAGTGTAGACATGGGTGTTTAGAAGAATCGTGCCTAAAGGGAGCATGGATACTCACTCTGCTCTGCACTTGGGTACTACACACACACACACACACACACACACACACACACACACAATTCCAACTCTCCTGGAATTTTGTCTCTCTCTCTTTTGGAGAGGAATGATGAACTGATTGTGACGGGGTAAGCACAGACTCTGAATGTAGACACAGAAACTCTCTGATTCAATTATACCCTCACTTTGGCAGATATCTTAACCCCTTTGAGCTTTCATTTCCTTATCTGTAAAATGGGATCATTTAAATGTTCTAAGATTTAAATGTATGGAAATTGTTCTAAGATCTAAATGTATGGAAATAGATAGAATAGTTCCTGGCACACAGTAGGAGTCAAGTAAATGTAGCTGTTATAGTGATGGTTGTTTGGGAGACCAGCATCTTGTGTCTCTTCGCACCTTTGCCTTGACCCACATAATAGGTATTTTGCCAACCAAAGTCACAAGGGAGAAGCACCTGTCCATCTCACCTTCCTCGAGTTCTTTCCTGAAATAACTTACCTGATCTGGTATACTCAATGAGGAAACGTTTCTACTATTCTTGGCCTCATTATTGAGACCCCACCAGTCAGAGCCATTCACATTCTTTTTCTGCCTTAAATCTCTTATTTTGTAAACCAATGAGTCTAACCTGCTGCTGGATCAGTTATCACTGTTCTGGGGGCAGTCTTGAGACTGTCTTTCTCTCTCTTTGATTTGCAATCTGTGGATGCTGGGTGCTCTGTGACCCTCCACACCTTAGGTTGGATAGGTATCTACTCTATAGATCCAACTGTCCTCATACCAGACCTCTGTGACCAGAACTAAAAGAATGAAGTAAGAAGCCCCTTCTTTGTTTCAATCTTAAGTCCAGCTTTACCCACATTAAAGCTGACATTAAATTTTGATCTTCATCTAATTTTTCAACATGAGCATTGGAGAAATATATGATTAAATTAGCTTCCCCCAATTTCGGACACCACTTTAAATAGTAGAAATATTAACCTATTCCCTTGGCATACCAATTCTAATCTGTGGATTTGCTTATCCATCTACCTTCTCAGCATCTGCAAATGGTTCCTGTCCAAGGCCACAGAGCTGCCTCAGCAGTTTTGCCTTACCTGACTAATCCCCCACACGGCTTCAGAAATGCCTGCTGGTGCCTTAGCAATGACCCAACTGCCCTCCTATTCCTTACACCTGCCAATTTTTCCTCACCCCACAGCTGTTTTAGTTCCTTGATTGGAAATCTGTTACTAAAGGCCACCCCTGACTTGGCAACTCCTCTTAAATGTGCGAGGTTCTCTCAGGAACTTTACTATTACTCAAAGACGAGAGCTTATATGACCACATCCCCACCTCCTAATGGTACCAGCAATCCTCTTCTTTTTGCAGATGGGTCACAACCCCATATGCCTCTAGCAAGAGAGAGACTGGGTCTTTTAGAGTTGCAGCTCTCAGTGTGAGATTACATATGTTATTCTTGGAGTTGGCATAATTCTGTGAATCCAAGGAGAACCCTTGTTTTACCAGTTATAGCCACAGAGAAAAATTAATAGGCTGTGATTTATTGAGTACAGGCTGTGTGCTAAGCATTTAATGTATGACTTAATCCTTACCTAAAAGTCACAAGAAAAAAAAACAACAAACATTCCCATTTGTTGATGAGGAAACAGAAAATCACAGAATTAGGCAACGTGCTCAAAATCACTGAAAGAATAGGATGGGGGAATTAAAATTCAAATTGGAGTTTGGCTGACTTTTCCAAGTTTGTCCTCTTCCAAGTTCAGGACATTGATGCTCACACAGACCTCCCATAGGAAATGCTAAACTATGATACAAAAATCATAATTTTTCTCTTTCCAATGATCTTGGGGGTCACTATTTTTCCCGCATGCCCTTGCTACGCAGACAGGTGAGCATCCATATAGACAGAAAGATCCTATGACTATCCAAACCCAGTGATGGGAATTGGAGATGTGGAGGAGCCTAATCAATGAAGTCTTCTCCAATTTGGATTTTAACAATTCCAGAAGTGGATATTAAAAGACAAATGGTACTTATAGTATTAGATGTATCGTCCAAGATACAGAATTTCAAATGTGTCACACTGAAGAACATAGCTGGGAGTTGAGCAGAATGAGACTTCCTACTCCCTGCCTCTTTCACCTCAGCTAGATCTGGGTCTCATTTGGGGGAAAGGATGATATTACACAGTGAATTCCAGGCCAACTTGCCCTTCCAGCTGCCTGGGAGCCTACTTCATATCTTGTCAAATGCAGGAGAAAGACAGAGGCAAGCTCAAGAGCTTACAGCCAAGGAGCAGAGATATGGTTGGTTGCTTACCAAATACCAGCCAGAAGCACAGGCAGCCTCTATTCATAGACTTGGAGCAGGTCTGAAACCAGTGGGGAAAACAAGAAGGAAAAGGTCAGCCTTGTCCTCTTTCTAACTCGTGGTCCAATCCTCTGGTGATTGTAGCTCAGTAGAAGTTAGAATCTCCCCCTCTCACCACTCAGATAAGGGACTCTTCCTTCCTCCTGTGTGTAGGAAGTGGTGTGAGAGTGGAAGGAACTGGCTGTATTTACTCCTATATGGCTTCCTGTTAGGAATACCTTCACATGGAAACAAGATAAACAAGAGATCAAGATAATTCCCATCAGCACTAATAGTGCTTTATCCTGTTGGGAATGCTTCAAAGAGAGTTGAAGCAAGGCTCAAGAGGGGAATAGCTCTAAGCACATGGCAAAGAACAATGCTCTGGTTTGGATCTGGAATGTCCCCCAATGGCACATGTGTAGAAGGCTTGGTCCCTAATGCAGCAATAGTCAGAGGTGGGCTTTGGGGTAGTGATTGGTTCATGAGTTTTCTGACCTCATCAGTGGGTTAATTTTGAAGGCATTATTGGGAGATGGAAAGGTGGGACCTAACTGAAGGAGTGGGTTTCACTGGGGATTATATATTGTCCTTGGTCTCTTCCTTTCTCTGTCTCTGCTTCCTGGCTGCTATGAACTGACTGCTTTCCTTTACTGCACTTTTCCACCATGATGTTTATGCCTTGGAGCCAGCCAACCATGAACTGAAGAAACCTCTGAAACCATGAGCCCCAATTTTTCCTCCTTTAAGTTGTTTTTCTCATATATTCATCTCAGAGATTCCATCATAGCAATGAAAGGCTGACTAATGCAAGCTGGGAGTCTGAGATCAATAGCTACCTCAAACTCTCAACACACTGTATTCTCCTTGGGGCTTTGGAACTCTCTAAAGTCCCTGTCTGTGGATGGGGCCATTCTGACATAATCTGCCTTTCCATTATAATGCTCACATAGTTTAGATCACCATATGTCAAATTGGTTTTATTTGCAGACTTGTTTTTCAAACATTTAGGATACAGAAATCTGGTAAAAGCAGAACTTCTGTACAGAACTTTGGCACATTTGTTATGTGCCAAAATGTCAGGAGAGCCTGGATCCATCAGGGGACACCTATCTGTCAAAGATAGGTATTGAATGGCACAGTATGCAAAGGTGCTCACAGGATGCAAGTAAAATGACTGGATGTCTCTTTCATGTTAAGAATAAAGATGGTACTGTACTCGAAGCTTTAATTACCCTTTTTCTCCTGGGTTTTTGCTGCTTATCAAAGGATTATTATGGATATTCAAGGGGGTTAGATTGGGAAATAAGAATGGTTATTAAGGTGTGTTTTGTTTATAAAATTAAAATTGGAAAAGGTTGTGAAATATGCAGGGAGGCTTAACCTGGATAAATTTTTCCAACTTTTGTCTGTTTGAATGAAGTTTTTACTACTTGTTCCTAAGATGCTGGTAACCTCTCACATCATTTCCTAAGATTATACAGGCCAGACTGGCCTCTGCAATTCTGATTGGCTTCTCCCCCTAGTTTTCCTTATCACTCTCTGGGAACTAAATTTATATCCATAGAACCCATCATGACTCCACATGTCTTCAGAGTCTGAAATGGATAGTTATTGTAGTAAGTCCTTCCAGAAATGAGCAACAGGTTCAAATACAGAGGAAGGAGGTCACTCTTGATTCCCAGCAAGCAGATTTTGTTTTTAATGCCAAATACTACTATTAACTGACCTTTCAGGCCCCTCGTAGCTTTAACATTCTACAAGACTTTATCCAGTGCCAATAAGGAAAAAGTATCACTTTCTACAAGAAAAATTGAGACTAAAAGCAAAGCATACACTTCTATATTAGAGTTGGGATCAATACTACTTATAATGCTAAATCCAATCAGAAGAACAAAGTAGCAATAAAATTCCAGTTCTGAAATTTAATATGTACCACAAAGAAAATTTGTTTCTTTCCACATTATTTCCCATTGCATCCCTTCACCACTTTTTGTTCTAGGAACCCAACTGCTGCATTTAGACTAAAACGTTCAAGTATTCTGCTAAATGAAGCCACAGCTGCTCTGTCAGAAACATCACATTAAAATGTGTTCAGAAACCATTTGGCAATGTTCTGAGGATGACTTCCACTTCATGAGCTACAGAGCCAGCTCTGGGCATCATGAGGACTTTAAGCAGTCCATGCGGTTCATAAAGGGGGACCAGGTAAGCCAGGGGGAGGGCATAATAGAGGCCAGCCGTAGCAGAGCCATGGGGAATAGTGAAAAGACCATGAAAAACAAATTTTTAGAAATAATTTTATAATTTTTTTCCCATTTTAAAGTCATTCACATGATTCGCAATTCTAAAAGTAAAAAAGAAAAAGAAAAAAAAAATAAAAGAATCTCCCTTTCTGGTCTCTCATCACTCAGTTTCCCAGCCAGTAAGTGTTAGCATTTTCTTTATCAAATCAGTATGCATATCTCATATTATCCCCCCACCTTTTTATCTACCTATAGTAATTCACTGTATTTATTATAAATGATATCTCACTGTAGTTTAAACCATACCTTTCTAATTTTGAATGGAGTTGATGCTTTAAGAAACATTTGTATTTATTTTCCTGTGAAATGGTCACATTGTTAGCTTTTTTTCCCTATTTTCTATCTTAGTTATTTTTCTTATTTATTAGTAGAAACTTTTTTATGCTGGAAAACTTACCTTTTCTTTGTGAAATGAGTTATAAACATCTCATCCCATTTTGTTGTCTTTTGTTCATGTTAGGTTTTGCAATATAGAACCTTGTAAGATTTTTTTTAATAATCAAATTTATCATTTTTAAATGTCTTCTGGGTTTCTAGTACAGTTAGGCCTTTCCTACTCTGAGATTATAAAACCATTCTTGCAGTACTTTAAATGATGTCAGGTTTTACACTTAAATCTTATATTCATTTGGAATTTATTCTGGGTTATTGATATAGAGTTATGACTTTTTAAAAAAATTTGGTCTTGAGGTCTCTCTTTGTAGAATCATATAAGCCAAGAAACTCCCTCCCTATCTTGGAGAGCCGTGACCAGGAGAAAGTTAGATTCGGGTGTTGTTGGTCAGGTGAAGTACTGAGGAGCTGAAACCAAAACTTTAGTAGACATTTTTACTCACAGATCCCAGAGAGGTTGGGGTCCTGACAAGAGACTGACTAGAAGACAGGAGGTGGCAGGGAGCTCAGCCAGTGGGTGAGGAATGACAGGAGAGGACCTGTGGGACCAGGCCTTTGCTAAGGTCTATAGGCATTAACCCTTGGCTTTCCCACAGGGTTCACAAATTAACTGGTTCAAAGAAAACACACAAAGGAGGAACTTACTTACTAATGTCAACTCCTAGGTTTTCTTTTGGTCAGCTGCTGTGGAGAATGTTGGGTTTTGGGTAAACTTACCACAGTGAGGTAAGGAACAAGTGGATTATATCACAAACTACCACACAGGAAAAGGAAGTTTTAAGTAGGCCAAAGGTAATGGGGTATGACTGGGTTGCAAACAACTGAGGTCAGGCCTAAGAAAGGATGCCGAGGAGGCAACTATATTAAAAAAATTTGTGATTCTGGTGTAGATGTTAAATATGGATCCAATCTTATTTCTGTCTCAATGGCTAGCCAATGTCCCAATTCTACACATTCCATGACTTACATTTCTTCCACTGATTTCAGGTGCATGTATGTATTGGGTCCATTTCTGGACTTTTTGGTCAGTTCTATAGATCTGTTATTTGGTCCTGTGCCAGTACTATGCAGTTTTAATTATTTTATCTTCATATTTTGACATCTGTTGGTAATATCATTATCATCTTTATTCCTTCTTCCAACTAAACATCAGAATCATCTTGACTAAAATCCTATTGGTATTTTGCATTGTTGGTATTTATAATTCATTAAATAACTTAGAATTGGCATGTCATAATATAGTCTGAGGACTATACTATTAGAAATGACATAATTTGATAAAGCCGGGGAAAAGTAGATTCCCTCACATGTTAAAGGTATCCATAGGAGAAATAAAAAATATATATATAATCAGAACTTTTTCTAGAACCACCTTTTCAAAACTGCTTATGAAAGGCCCTTGGCATAGTAATAATAGAAGAAACTACAAAAAGGAATAGTGTGTCAAAAGTGTTGGATAAACATTGTCTACTCTATTGCCCTTTGGAGATTTATGAGAAACCATAAATAATTTGATGAGCCAATGGACTATGAAAAGTTCTAAAAAAGATTACTGATTATCTGTTTACCATGTTGCTCACCAAACTTATTTCGCCATGGAATCCTCTCTTCCCAAAATACCTCTGAATATTCCACAGTGCTCTCAGGAAAATTCAGGTTGGAGGCCCTCAGAGTCAGGGAAATTCTGCATGTAAGATTCTTTTCTACATTGATATTCATTGTTCTAAGGATTAATATGCTAAGAATCTAGGAAATAGTATTATTTTTGCATCTTTAACTACATCCCCATCTTTAACTACATCCTCCCTCTTCCTCCTCTTACTCCTCCTTCATCTATTGGTCTCCAATGTGAATTTTCTAAGTTAGAATGAAACTACATGTTTTACTCCAGCTTTCATTCTTTCACTCAGTATTTAGTAAATACCTATTACTTGAGTAAAGAGGGGCCTCTACTCCAGGGCTAGGTGATCTGTGAAGTTGAGCCTCTGGGTCCCCCTCTTTCTGCATCACATTAACTAAGAGCTATTGAGATATTTATAAGAATAATTTCCCTGAAAACTATCGTGTTCTATGTGGAAAAAATCATAATCCTGGGCCTCCAGCAGCACCGTCTGTGTTCCAGAAAATGACTGTGACATAACAGTCTGATTCCAGGCAACAAGAGGCAGCAGGAAAAAAAGAGAGGAATTCCTGCCAGTGGTGAAAACTTGATTTAAAACACAGATGTTTCAGTGATGTAATTTACAAATGGAAAGGGCACAAAGGTAATTTCAGAAAAGCACAGAAAAAGAGCAGGGGTTCCTATTTAAGTAACAAAATCATCTTCAGTGGTAATCTTTCCCCATTATGAAATCTCTTTGAATGAGTACATGGAAAATGAGCAGAGGCAGCATCCTGCAGCGACTGAGCATCTATCTTGGCTAGCTGGGCAACTTGATACCAAAACTTCTTTGGGCCCCCGAGATGCTGGAACAATAGCTTTGTTAAAGACATTAGATCTTAAGGTTGGGATGCAAGATTCATTTCTGGCTTTGATATGTATGCTTCTATGTTCTTGATATGAATTTATAAATGGTTTCCTTTAGAGATATATACAAAGATGCATACAGAGCAACTGGCCTGGAAATCCTAAGAGAAGTGCTAAAAAGTATCTGGGTTTAATTTTAGCTTTTAAAATGTGTCTAGGAATGCTTGTAAGAGACCACTCCCCTAAGGACATGGGAGCTGGCTATGGCTGACAACATGGCAGAAGCCAGCACATATAGCTGTTCACATCCGATTGGTCAATTGCTTCCTTTTCTCCTGCCCAAATGAGCATGCAACTATATGTCCTGCTTGCCTCTCTCCACAATTATCAACATTCAGAAGACATAGCTTTTTACTATAAAATTTATGTATGATGAAAATCTTCCATGTCTACTAAGTTCTATCCTTGCTCTAGACTAGCAACTGAGAGCTGTGGTTGCCAAAGAGCAAATGTCAATCGTACTGGGCCTTATGTATAATCACAGGATTTTCCTGATGTCCTCTGTGACAAGATATTTTATAATTTCAGAGAAAGGGGGCTGGGCATGTGGCTCAAGCAGTAGTGCACTCGCCTGGCATGCGCGGGGCGCTGGGTTCAATCCTCAGCACCACATAAAAATAAAATAAAGATGTTGTATCCACCGAAAACTAAAAAATAAATATTAAAAAATTCTCTCTCTCTCTCTAAAAAAATAAAAATTTCAGAGAAAGCAATTCATTCTCCATACTAATGTGCAACAGTGAGAAAAGATGAAAAGTTTAAAGATCTGCAGGCCCAGAGGTTTGTAAGAGGGTGAAGAACCTTAGAGATCATCTATTCTAGTAGTTTTCAAACAATGTTTCAAGAACTTCCATGGAAGTTTGCAGTTGAATGTATTTACCATATTCTTCCATTCAAAAGTGACACAAATTATTTAGAACAACCAAAAATGATTTAAACTATCTGAAAATGCAAGGTTAATATTAGCATCAGATATGCCTGGGTGTAGGTGCTCAAAGGGGCTGAAATAATGTCATCAAGTCACCCCTTCCTGTTCCCTTCACCCCCACCCATTTTTTTTTTTTAAGGAAACCTGCTTCAAATTAATTTGTGGTTTAAATTGGTTCCCAGTCTTGGAAAGGAAAATGCATGGATTTGTAGTTTCAAATTTCAAATCTTACTTATTTGTATACAAATTACAACCAATGCAGGGTTTTTTTTTTTTTTAAATATCAGTGTTGGCAATAACATTTTTATGGGTGCATTGTAATTATACATAATAGTGTGCCCCTTGTAATTCATTCTTCTTCCATTTTGGAGCCTCATTTTCCATCAGAATCTAGCTCATAAAGCAGCAATTATAGCCAATGGCAGCTCAGCCTTGTTCTACCAGCTGAGCAACCTGCCCTTAACGGATCATATGTTCATTCCTAACCCAATCACAGTGACCTCACTTGATCAGGTCTGGGTCATATTATGCCTCTGGGACTGGGGTGTGGAATTAACCCTGTTTGAGCCAAATGAACTGGGAGGGAGGGAGGGAGGGAAGGGGGAGGGAGAGAGAGAGAGAGAGAGAGAGAGAGAGAGAATGTGTGTGTGTGTGTGTGTGTGTGTGTGTGTGTGTGTGTGTGTGATGATTCCTGAGAAGAGGTAGATTCTGGTGTAAGAAAGGATTTGGGCAGATTAAAAACAGCAGCTGGCCACCTTCTCCAGGACACTCAGAGAGAGGGAAGTAGTCACTTACCAGTTCTTATACTTGCTTCAACCAGACATCTCTTGTTTTCTTTTCTTTTTTTTTTTTGATCTGTTTTATGTATTGAAATTCTATGATAGATGTAATTTGAATAAAGTTATCTGTAATTTGCTGCCAAACCAGAATCTTTAGAAACAACAAATTTAGTTCAACTTCCTCAGTTTGTAAACCTAGCCTCAGAGATGTTACATAATTTTTCTCACGGTCACACAGTCGGTAAAAAATTGTGATGTTTCATTTCAGAGATATTTAGCCAAGCAAGGTATTTTGGAAATCTGTTATATAAGATCCTGTTCAAGGCTCTGCATAGAAATACAAGGATGAATATCTCACAGTGCTCATATTAATTCAGGGATGCTACCAAAAAAATATACACAAAGAGAATCCGCAGGAAAAAATGTATAACAATCTGTATTTTTTGAAAATGTCTACAGCAATATCTGTCCTCAGATTCTCTTCAAGAGCTTTCCCACTCCTCATCACAGGATATAATCTATTTCTCCTCCCCTTGAACCTGGCAGACTTGTGAGGCCCCCAACAAATAAAATATGGGAGTTCTTTTGAAGCCAAGAGTTTTCTCTCTTTTCTCTCTTTCTCTCTCTCTTGAGGTTCATCTTTGGAGAACCCAGCTGTCTTGCTATGAGGAAACCCAAACCATCTCACACAGAGAGACCACATGAAGAGGCCTACATGGAAAGGAACAGAGCCCCAAGCCAAGAGCCATCATCAATTGCCAGACATTGAGGGGGTGATCTTCAGATGGATCCAGTCCCTCGCGTAGAGTCTCCTCCTTAGGCCCCAGACACTGTGGAGCAGAGACCCATCCATCCCCACTGTGTCCCACCCAAATTCTTGACCCAAAGAGTATATGAGCATAATAAATGTTTTATGCCAGAAAAACTGGAACCAGGTAATTCTGTCTGGATCTTCAAGATGATGTAAGGAACTGGGAGTTAGTACTATGAACTACCCACTCCTCACATAGCAACCCAGTCTCTTTGACCTGGTGGATCAAAATATTCCATCCCCTTGGACTCTGATTGGAGCAGGTACACGTACATAACCCAGGGAGCTCTGATCAGAGCCTTCCTGGGTTGATAAATGGGCAATGATAGAGGATAGAGGGGGCGGGTAGCCGGGGAGAAAGGCACACACAGGTAGGTCCTACACTTCAAAGGTTCATGGGCTAGAGAAGGGGCTATCAAATGAATAGAGAGAGAATTCCAGTAGCCCTAAGTCCCTATTTTAGGCCCTTGTTCCCATGGCAAACATGTAGGCCACCCCAATATTATTCCCAATCACTGAAACCAATAATTTTCTTTTCTTGCATATTGGATTTCTATCCTTTTCTCCCAGTAGCTTTGCCTAATTTAAAAGGCTTTGAACTGGGCCTTGGAAGATGATGGGATATTGGTACTCTGAGGTGGGAAGAGGCTTAAGAAGGAGGGAACAGTGTCATGAAAGCAGAACACCATGGTAGCACTAGTACTGATTGGTAGTCACCCAGTCCTTCATCCAATGCTAGCTACACCCATTATTCACTAAAAGAACTTAGAATTTACCTCCTCAAACTTCAGCTTCCTCACTTTGAAATAAATAAAATAGCGCCTAAGGCTTAGAGTCATTTTTTAAGATATGGTGGCTTACTAACATATCACATTTTATATTTAACCCATGTTATGTTAGAGCCAGTGCATGTTAAAGCTCAGGTGGACAAGGACACATGGATATGGATGAAGAACAACACATGGCAGGAGGCTAACTGAGAAGAGCTAGAACAAGGGTGGGCCCAACTGTGGAAGACCTGGAATGCCTGACTCTCTTAGGTGGGCAATGAGGAACATAGATATTTTAGCATAAATCATCAGAGATGTGATTGATAAAATAAATCAATTTTAATGATAGATTCTATTTCAATTTAGCTTCAGCAGTATTGCTTTACTAGTATATCTAGTTGGTTTGGAATAATTGTGGGGTTGATTCCAAAAGCACGGAGACCCAGATTCCAGGTGTATTCTGTTTTCAATACCCACAGGCACAGGCTCAGCTTTTACTCCCAGCAGATTTGACCTGGATATATATATATATCAGTTTTCTTTTGTTATTGTGAAGAATTGACTCATACTCAAACATTGAGGAGCAAATATAGTTTGCTAAGGAATTGTAGTGGGTAATATCAATGTCTATCAGATTTCTTTCTCTTCCCTTTTACCGTTTTGTGCTCTGCCCTGCCCTTTGACATTTAACAGGTGGTCTCTACAATTCTTTAGAGCATTTCACTCAGGCTACTGGAGCCCCTTTTCCTCATTGCAGAGATTCAGAAGTACTCAGGAATTTAGTCTGCTCCCCAAACCCACCGTCGCCAATGGACTGACAGGCGCAGTAGTACTGAAGTCCAACCCCTTTGGCCCTGACTGGGGGCAACTCTAGAGTTCCCTGCAGGATCAGGCTGAAGATCTTTGCCTGTGACTTTGCTTTTATTTGACTTTTTCTTCTTCAGTTTTGCTCACTCAGCTACTGGTCTCCCTTGGGAGATTCTCCTTAATGAACCCCTTGCACATGAACACTGGTCTCAGGGTGGGCATTGGGAAAGAGTTTTCTAGGATAGATGGAGCAGTTTACCTTATACATCCTACAGCAAATAACTTCAAAGGTGACTTAATGTCTCCACAGACACCTCAGCTGTCTTATTCCTTAAAGGTGTATGTTTTCCCATCTCTCTTTTCTTGCATGCAAGATCTTGCTTTTATTGGTTCATCCTCTCCCTGAATTCTCTTCCCCAGTTTCAAATTCTCATCCCTTTATTTTGCAAAACAATTCTACCTCCTCCTTATCAGCTACCAAGTTGCAACTAATAGGATTCTGAAATTAGTAAGACCATCTCTCCTTAGAAAGCAGTTTGAGGGGCCATTTTTTTATTCTAAGAGCATGACTTTCTGTATCCTACCCTTTATTTCAAGTGACTTACCAACATATCACATTTTATATTCAGTGAGAGAAATTATCTTGCCAGTTGGGCTAATAACACTTATGCCCTCCTACTTTGTTATATCTATATGTCTATATCCATCCATTCATCCACCCATCTCTTTATAAGTCCATCTAAATAGGGAGGTATAAACATTTTCTTATTGTCCTGTGACAAGTACTTCCTAAGCATTCAATTTCTGCACACTTCTTAAAGGGTACTGGAATGATTTGAGAATTGAAGAGACTTTCTAGGGATGGGAGAAGAGCTTTAAAAGCGGGAAAGTGTTGGGTGAGCAGAAGCAGCTGGTGTGGAGTTTTCAAACTTTTTTTGTCCCCAGACACCACAACTTGGATCTGCATGGCTTGCCCCACCATCCAGGCCTGTTTGTTTTCACAGCCCCAGAAGATCTGTTCCAAGTAGTTTGAGCTACACCTACTGCCGCAGGTTTCTTAAGACCTTTCATGGGAAGCTGTGGGCTTCTGGTGCAAACTAATGAGCATTTTCCTACACAAAGCCTCCAATTGAGATTACGAAGTAATTTATTAGGCTCCTACTGCAGTGAGCACACACAGTTCCTGCTTGGAATGAACTAATTAAAAACTTTCCTACCATGTACAATTTCAATTGTGTTAAAAAAAATGAACAATACCTCAGTGGTAATTTTTCATAGACAGGAAATGATAATGATTTCTAAAAAAAGAAAAATAGGGAAAAAAAAAGTGGAAGCCTTACATTGCTTAAATAGACAAAACCAGCATCTGTGGGTTTTGGTGTACAAGAGAGCACTATTGTCTTTGTGCAGAATAGATTTAATTTCTCACCTCTACCTCTGAAGCGATATTCTGAGTTCAATCAATAAAGAGTCAGTATTCCTAATTGTAGAGAATAATTGAGTTGAGGTGATTTTGTTTCTGCCCTACAAGTTCTGAGTTCAGGAGTCCTTCTCCCTTCAATTATCCATCATCTGAGCCACTAATATTTTACCAGAATAGCCTCTGCAGGGTGCCCTGGGAATCTCTCAGGATTTCAAAATTCACCAGTTGTTACTTGTCACTTGGCCTGACATCAGGCCTTGAACTTCCTATCTGTGTCAAAAAGATGTCTATAAGCTGCCTAGGTATGGTTTTACCCCAGTGGGAACATTAAAATTTCATCAAGCCTCAAGCATACCCATTCAGATTTGCCCACTGAGAGACAATGAAATTTGTAGAACCTTAAGCCACCCATTATGAATCTCCCTCACCCGTGCCTCAGTGAAGTCAAAACCAACTTCAAGAGAGAATTTACAATCCACTATTTTTTTTTACATTTTATTTTAAAATTTTCCACATTTTAAATTGGTGCATTGTAGTGGTACATAATGATGGGATTTCTTGTTATGTATTCATACATGCCCCAGTTGGAAATGCGGGGGAAGAAAACTTCCCGTTCTCCATGTTACGTCTATTCCTTTCACTTTTAGTTTGGGAAAGACTCACTGACTTTTCTTAAGTAATTTGATTCTCCTTTGCCTGGTGGGTAATAAACTGGGCATTCGTTTTAGACTATTTTGGTGGCCTTTGTATTGATTCAGTGACAATAGACACTGGGATGCTATATTAAGTTCCCAAATCTCAATTAAAATGGAGCTGTGATGTTTAGAAAAGCTTTACTGAAGAAATGACAAAGGGAGTCGGGTGCCTTGAAATTTTGTACCATATGTATCTTTTCTCAGGTCCTTTGACTCTGAGACCCCTCCTGGGTCTCAGGGACCCCCCTCTTCCCCTTGCCATTAGCCAGGACAGGTCTACTTCTCACAGGAGTGTTCTGGTCAAGTTCCTGCTTATCACAGATGCAGACCACTCCCCTAACCATTCCATTTCCTTTCATCTCAGCCAGTCTCCCAATTATATCATAGTAGTTCTGCGGATGCCTTTGTGTCATCAATTAAGATCTGCCTTTTTATTTTCATGCAGCATAGTTTAGCTCCTCATTGGCTCTAGAAGTTCTCCTTTGCAATTGATGATTATAACCTCACTTTTGCATAAAGGATCATTAAAGTTTTCTAGATACAAAGAACTGGGTGCCCTCAGAGGTGAATCCAAACCTCTATCTTTAAAAGACTGAAAAAATTACTGATTTCTTTTTATTAACCCTCCTCTCTCCTTTTGCTCCCTCTCCCACCCCCACCTACCCCTTGGGGGTAGAGCTGAGAGCATCTCTTTATATCTGCAGAGAGCCATTTGCTTGGACCATGTGCCAGACACAGGACCCAGAGGTGAGGAGGCAGAAGAAATGACACAATCCCTGCCCTCAACAGGCTCCTGACCTAATGGGGATACCTAGTGACAATGTTGGGATAAGAATGATAGAAAATTCCAGAATAAGATGTAGAGACATCAAGGAGCAGAAGAGTCAGAAAGAGCTTCCAGGAAGAGACTGTCAGTGGGTTTTGAAGTACAAATGAGAATCGTTTGAATATAAGAATTTATCAATTGTACAAAGTGGAGAAAGATCGAAGTAAGTGGAAGGAAGAGTGAGGATATGGCCCCGAGATTTTTACATGATCACAAGGAGGCAATGATACCAGTCACAGCAGAAGTCCAAATGAGAAAAGCTGAAGCTCAGTGGTGGCTGTGGGGACAAAAATGGCAAGACACTTGTGAGCTCTCTTTGGGGGGTTTACCCAGTAGAACTGGTTGTCTGACTTAGTGTGGAGGGTGAAGGGAAAGGAACCTGATGGGACAACAATTTTTCTGATGGGCAGATGGTGTTGCCACCAGCTAAGACTGAGAGTACAGGGAGGGAAGCCAGTTTGTTGGTGGAGGAGGGCATGGGGCTTGACAAATGATGAATTCTGGTTTGGGAATGTCATGAATCTGATTTCCAGCCAGACTTCTGGAGATTACTGGTTAGTAGCTAGATACTCAGGTCTGAAATCCAGCACTCTTAGATGGACTGATGACATAGACTTCAGTTGCTAATTATAACCACAAAAGGCAATTGTATGCCCAGGGAACCGCACAGAGTGGGGAGGAAAAGGGGTTGATTGTAGACTCCTGGAATAGGTTACCTCATTTTTATAATTTTTGAAGAGCCTCTGCCTCTACATTTATTAAGACTATTTGGCAAGTAAAATAGCAAAATAGGAAATAAAATACTACTTTCCCTAGTAAAACAGGAAGCAAATCTATCTATAAACTAGATGTTTTACAGAAAAGTACAATCAACTTGAGATGGATTCCAAGCCAGCCCATATTGGAGCTTAATACATATTTTTGAATGTGTGAGGCTGAATATTCATTTTGTTCAGTCTGACAGGAGGCACCATGAGAGGAGGGCAGCAACTCTGCCTTAATTTGCATGAAGCTGAATAGCACAAATGAGGGTTGATGGCTCTGAGCCTCAGTGGGTTAAAGAGAAGAACAGCGCATCTCTAACCATAGCAACAAGGAGGGGGGCGGGCAGCGGCTGCACTGAGGGTCATACGTCTCCAAAGAAGAATCTTGCAACAAAGCAACAACAACATCACTTTATTCTGAATAGTAGAAAAAATGACTTTGGTAATGTGAAGAAAGGAGTGTTGGTGGCAGTAAACTGTGCACTTATTTCTTTATAAGGGAAAGAATAAGGCTCAGCCACTCTGGACCCTTTGAAAAAGACCAAATCCCCCTTTTCCACATCTTTCTGTACATTAACTCAAACAATCTCCAAGGCCTCTGGTGCTCTACAGAGTATCCATGTTTGTAAATTAAGCTGTGGCTAAGAGCTTATGCCAAACCTTATAGTATGAAACAGAGTAGCATTTCCACTCATAGGGACTTGATGGTCATGAAATACACAGTGAGCAGGGAGTTGGTTGCAGTGGAGGGAACCTCCTGATGGAGAGCGGGCAGCTTTCCAGACTCAGTAACACCTGATCTGGCATCCTGCACCCATCGCATTTTTTATTTAAAATGGCTTTGTCGCTAGAGGCTGGCAATGCCAAACGTCATTCCTATCCCAGGCTCAACTGCCTGACAGAAATGACCCTGTACAAAGAGAGCTGTCTCAGCTGGTACTTGTTCAGATGAGGGAGTGACACAGCGAAGTCACAATCGCTTTATGAGACTTGCTACCACTCCTCCAGCCAGTGCCAGGATCTGGGTGAAGTGAAACCCATTTTAACCTTTGATCATTCATGAGCCTCTGACTGTCCATGAGATGGTTGGAAGTACTATGGAGCACACCACTCTGCCAGCGCTCCTGCAGGTAGATACAAAGCTCTCTCCAAGCTCTCTAGCCTATGCAGTATTAGGTGTAGACTCAACCTTCAGTTGGGCTAACCTTAGAAGTTGTTTGATACAACTCCGTAGGCCAGCAGTTCTTTTGTTTGTTTTTATAAAAATATTTATTATATATGCATGATAATAATGAAAATGGAAAAAATTTTAAATGTTCCATCATATAAACTTATATAAATAAATTTTGGCATATACCTAAACAGGGAAGGCTTCATCCACTTGAAAATCATGGTTTATAAAATCTTTAGTAAAATGTGATTTATTCAAAATTTATGTTTAAGGCCAGCAGTTCTTAATCAATTGACTATGTGTTTTGACAAAAACATTGCACTATCAATAAAATACTAAACTTTGTTAAAGATTTTCATTTTTTCTTTGTCCATTATAACAGATTGAAAATTATTGTATCGAGATGTCCCTCACACTCATGTTCTGATAGGCTTTTTTGAGTGGGGGAAGAAAGGATGATTCTGATGAAACTGAGCATCATTTACAACCTATTCTCTCTTTTTGGTCTCTGTTAGCAATGTGTGATACATTTAAACTTCATCTAGTTTTTGCAGCTTTAGAGCATTTGAGAATCCAAGCTTCAAATCTACTTCAGCAACCCACTGTGTTCTTGGATACCTCCAGCAGTGGGGAGCTCACTATCTTTCCAGAAAGTGTATTCTTTTACTAGATCTCTCTTATTGTCCAAGTGTTTCCATTTCCTATTAGAACTTATTCTGCCTATTTAGGCTATAGAGAGAAATCTCAAGTCTACTCCTTGGTGCTAGTCTTCATTATCTTATTTGTATCTCTCTTATTTATATTATATCTCTCTTATTTTTAGTATTCTCCCAGGTAAGAAGAATTTGCCTGTTCCTTGAAATACTCTTTATGTGGTGGTGAGTTTTAAATCCTGTCTATCTTATTGGCTGTGCTAGAGCATAAATCAGTTTGGAAACATCTCCCTTAGTATTGTCCAGAGTTAAACACTCCACTTCTCACAAGCCTATAATTTCTTATCTTATTCATATAAAGGAGGATAAATTATTTCTTCCTTAAGAAACAGCTAAAATCCTGACTATAAAAAGAGTGTTAATTCCTTGCTTTCATTTTCTGAAAAAGAGGAGTGTTAATGGGAAACTGAGACCTACTATCTCCAACCTTTAATATTCACCTTCCAAAGATACATTACCAACTGGAATACCTTTGCATTACTATGACAAAATACCTGAGGCAATTGGGTATTGCATCTTATAAAGATAGAAGGTTCGGGGCTGGCATCATTGCTCGTTGGTAGAGTGCTTGCCTCACATGTGTGAGACACTGGGTTTGATTCTTAGCACCAAATATAAAAATAAATGAATAAAATAAAGGTCTGTCAACAACTAAAAAAGAATATTAATAATAATAATAATAAAGAAGGTTCATTTTGCCATGTGGTTCTATAGGCTCCAATCCAAAATCAGATGGCCCCATAACTTTAGGCCTCTGGAAATAGCAGCACATCATGGTGAGGGTGGGTGGCAGAGTAAATGTTTACATTTGAGCTAGGAAGCTTTGGACCTCTAGTGGATGCACAAACTGTTCACCTTATGATCCAGGAAGTCAAGCACAAGAAGAAGAGACTGGGATCCCACCATCCCACTATCTACCTCTTCAACAGAATATCCCCACTGACCTAAGGACCTCCTAAAGGTTAGGCCCGGCCTTCTAAAGGTTCCACTGCCTCTTAATGGTGCCGTGGGGACCAAGACTTCACCACATAGGCCTTTGGGACACATATACAAACCAGAGCATCATCCCACCTTTTCTTTCCCACCTGGGAGCCCTCTCTCCAGGCCACCTACTGACCCAAGAGAGACTCGGTGATCTCTCAAATGTGTCCAAAGTTCACGCTCTCTCTCCAGCCAAAAGCTAGAACTCAACATTTCAAATTGAGAAGTAGGGAGCTCCTGATAATAAGGCTCACTTGTGATAACACAGCTTTTTTCAAATAAGGGAGGTTCAACCCACTAAGTGGACATTTGAAAGTGTGCCAGGGTTTTAAATTGTCATAATAATGGGAGGCAGTGTTACTGGTATTGAAGCCAGAATTAAAGACAGGCAGTTAGTGTAGATGGGTGATCTGGGTCAGATGGGGAGAATGAGGGCCAATTTGGGTCTGGGAAGGTAGAGACCACCCCTGAAGAATTGGAATGTTAATGCCTTCAGAGCCCTTCCTCCACCCTTATCCAGATAACCCGCCCCAGCTCCCATCTGTTACAGTAACTGTTCCAGGGCTTGTCCCTCCCTTTAGGGAGTTGTAAAAGTTGTTAACTAATGCACCCTGGGCCCCCTTCCTTCCCCTTCTGGGAGAAGCCTGTATTACCCCTTTTAAATAAACCCTGCTTCATATGCTTGCCTTGGCTTGCTTCCGTTATATTATTCTTGCACATGTGAAGAAGCAGAACTTATCACCGGTAACTGGCGGTATCAGCATTAGAGGCAGGCATGTGAAACATTTCTACCTTACATGGGACCATACTAAACTGACCCATCCCAAATTCTAGCATTGCTCCCTGAGGGAGAGAGCCCAGGACTGAGTCACTGGGGACTAAGTCCCAAGCATTTATCAGATTGATACTTAGCTACTAAGACTGTGTGGTTTGGGGGGGCCTGACTCCACTCCAGCTCTGGAGGTGGGAGGGTTTGTGACCCTCGGTTATCAGTCAACTAGTTTCATTCCCAAGACTCCTGGGATGGTACATGACTATAACTCAGGCCAAGGATAATCAGACTCTGGATTTTCATAAAAACTTGTGGGAGAATGATGCTCTATTTTCAGGTCAAACAGAGCCTTGGAAGATCTGAACCTGAAGCTGTGATTGGCTGCCATGACAGAAGCTGAAAGCAATGCTAGCCCAGCATAAGGTAAAGCCAAGAGATTAGAGAAGTGATACATATATTATTCAAGCCTCCAGATAAAGATAAACCTGGGCTTTAAAGTTACCCTGAACATGTTCATTATGTGAGAAATACATCCCCTTTGTCAGTTAAGCCAGCTTGAGTCTCTTACAACACGAGCAGAAATCCTGATTTACTGACACTTGTCTATTGAATTGTGGCTGTTTGTATCTCCTCCTCCACTTGACTCTGAGCTCCTTGCAGACAGTCATCGTTGAATTCTTCCAGGGTCTTCCTGGCCCTAGATGTTAGTGCAGAATAAATTAGCACCTCAAAATATTTGATGCATGAATAAAATTAAATAAATTGGCATGCATAAAAGAGTTTTGTTGACTCTCAATTACTTTGCAAATATATCAAAGTTATCATGGATATTCCCTCCTAGAATCTTTGTTTATAATTAGTGTGTGAGCAATGGCACCACTCACTGAATTTGGTTTTCATGTTTGTACCCATTCCAGTTTTGCACTGACTCTGAAAGCGTGTTAGGTGGCAAGGAGCTTGGCAACCCATAATGAATCATTTACACCCTGCTAGTGATGGACATGGAAACTATGCTTCAAAGCAGCATGTAATCTATGCTCTTTGATGACAAGCCAATCCCCTCTTCTCCACTTGGGGGCGCCATTCATGGGTTCTGTTTAGGCTGAAACTGAGCCCCCTTATGGCTATGCTTTTGAATATTTCTGTCAAAATCTTCCTCACCACAGAGAGGACTATGGCAGAGCCCTGGGGGTCCTGAGGTGAGTAAAGCCAGAATTAACTTACCATAGTATGACTTCATGTTTTAATCTTTGAATTTTGTGTAATCGTATTCTCCCACAATATGTTCACATTTACTTAGTAAAAACAGTGTTTAAAATGATTTTCCATCGAATACAATCTTCACTTTAGAGGTGATTATTGTGTTTAATTGTTTACAATTCTGGACATATGGACTTATACACAGTTCTCACTTTGAGAAACAGAGGTTTTAGATTGTATGGATCTAGGTTTTTTTTTTTTTTCCAAATAAAATATGAGAACAATAAAGATTCTGTGTCCAAGTTTGTATGCAGATTAAAGTGAAATAAAATATATATGGGGCGGCTGGGCCATGTTAGGCACTCAAGAGACATACAGTTCTCCAGTTTTTAGGAAGATCTGTCAACTGTGATGTTCCAAAATTTTGTGATTCTGACTCAGCTGATGGAGAAGGTGATCCCCTAGAACATTTGCTACTAGAGGGGTTTTGAGGAGAAACAGTATATGTCACCACCAGATGACACACTGATGACATTAGTAATGGAAAATAAGCTGCATGGAGTGTGGAGATGTGATGTGGTTTTAGGGCTTATCATACTCTGTTTTCCCATTTCTAGATCTTTCCAAAATGTGAAAACTGGCAATTGGGTGATGTTTACAGTGTCCCATGTATGGCCTCGGCCATCCTGTCATGTGGCAGCCTGTGATGAGTCACTGGCTGAGGGAGAAAGTCAGAGCAGTTTTGTGTGTAGAGTTTCCTGACAGCTGTCCCCTTCTCTGGGCTCACCTTTCAGTCCTGTAGTAGAAAAGATTTAGACCAAGTCACTGTCTGCACTAATGAGATCTCGGGGTACATAATAGCAGGCTTAGGAACTTTGCTTGAAAATTCCAAAATGATAAATAGGATGCCCAGATTACAACTAAACAGGAAATACTACATAGGATTTCAAGGATTAATGTGAAAACTTAACCACTAACTTTAATTTTGAATCCCTAACCCTCTCTGTAAAGAAATGCTCTGATCCTAAGATAGCCATTTCTTTGACTCACCAGCCTCAGAGTCCAGTGGGAGCTGGAGGGCAGGTGACCAATAGGAGGAAGTAAAAAAAAAAGCCCAGCATGGGGTACTTGGTGCAGGGAAACTGGAGGCTGGAGACTATTGGAAACCTTGATGGTAGTGAGGTCTGAGCCTGAGGGGAGAGAGATTGAGACTCGGGAGATTCAGGTAGGGCTCAGGCATGAGTATTGAAAAAATGTCTCCAGAGATTCTGGTGCATATGCAGGGTTAAATCTCCTGATTCTTGTACTTTGGTTTAGGAGCGTTTCTCCTCAGATTGTGAGCCTTTTGAAGGTAGGGTAGACATCATATTTGCAGTCATTGGGCACCCCAAGTCCAGGACTCCTTCTTATCCCAGAGTGCCTGTTGGCACTGTGATGAGTGAGCCAACAATGAAGCATTCAGAAGAACTCAATGCCACGTATCCTAGAAGTCAAAAACTCAACCAGTCCTAATATCTGCAGTGTCTTCCTGCCTCAGTACCATTCCTCTAACTTCTGGAGGAACGCTACAACTCCTTTTCTTTCCAAATGTGCGTCTGAATCTCTTTTCTCATTTATAGTTTATCTATGTTTACTGTTACTTCCCTAGATTTTAGAATGTACCCTTGAGTCACTTTTCAAATGCTACCTATTTACTTTTGAATACAAGAACCTCGCGCCTCTGTGGATCCCCAAATGATTTCTGGAAAGGAGGAAGGAGGTGGGCTTCGGATAGTGCTTAGTATGCAAAGAAGACCTGGTGTGTTCAGAACTGAACTGATGTGAAACAATCACCCGATGGCTGGTGCTTCAGGCTGAAACTGATGACTGAAACTGATGACTCTGGTTTCTATATGCCATCTATATGTGCATGAAACGGATGCACAACTCATTTCTTCCATCATGTTCTTTAAGTAAATGAGAAAAGCTATATTTCAGAAATGTCCAAATCTGTGGCTTTATTTCTACCACAATTATTCTGCTCCTAAATAGGAACTCCAAAACATTCAATGAATGGATGGAAGAGGCAGTACAACCTGGATAGCTGTGTACTTTAATCTGTGCCAAAGAAAACACTAAGCCCATCTCTGGAAGGAAGAGCCTGCTATGGGAAGCTGGAGTTAAGCTCAGAAAACAGCAAAGGGAGATGTTCTCCCTGTCCCCTGGAGGAGAGGTGCTTTGGAAGGAGAAGAGAGAAAGACACTGGGCATTCCAGTTAGCAGGGAAGCACAGTTAGCAGGGTCGCCTCCTCTGGATGTAGGTGTGCTCTGTGCCAGCTGATAGCAGGGAAACTAGTAGGCAAAATATGCCAAGAGGAGAAGCACAGCATGGTTCTTGAAAAAGACTCACCCTGGAGCAGGTGGCAGAGTTCCTGGCAGGCTGGAGAACTGGATACTGGTGTTCTCATGGAAGAAGCTCAGGAAAGCACCCCTCCTCTTTCCTCCTCAAGGGGCTGGGCGTGGCTGAGCCACCTCCGAGACTCTGGTTTCTATATGCCATCTACAGCCATGTGCATGTGCATGTCCACTTATGCTATACAGACTAACCCTTTTTGTCTGGTGGTTTTTATAGCCTGGGTAGCAGTTTGGGGAAAAGAGAAGAGCAGAGAAGCCAGGTCTTACTGCAGAGGGCTAGTAGATCACCCTGGAGCATGCCAACAGGGGAGAGAAGGAACAATTAATTGGATACGGGAAAGGTGGTTTGTATTTACACACTGACCGGGCTGCACAGTTCTCAAGTGGATCTGATGCTCTTGCTTGTGCATCAGAACACTTGCTCCCTTTGGGAGATTTACTTGGGAGGATGGATGATAAAGGAATAGTTACCCAGGGAGCCCTAGAGTAGAACAAGAGGATTCAGCTATCTGGTCCATAATGGCAGGTGTCATTAAGTTCTGTGAGGCAGAGCTAGTCATTTTCATTTGAGGGTATGCCTGCTTACTGGCCACACACTCACACACACACACACACACACACACACACGTGTGTGAGTCGAGGTACATGTGAGTCTGGGTGTGTTGGGGAGCCACTGCCCATGTCTCTTGCTGCACTCCTAGCTCACAATGCCACTCAGATCCTCCACTTCTGTTAAAACCAGTTTCTTTAGACAGGATGTAATTCAATTACATGGGGATCCAAATTCACTGGTTGCAATCTCTGAGATATGTCCAGGTGCCTTTTTAGAGTCGGGTTGATCATAGACTTGTAGTTAACAGGCTGTGCCACCTATACCCTGCTTATTGGGTACCTTGTTTATGCCACTTCAGAGCCTCTCAGCCCTATCTATCCAGAGCCTTAGTCCATTCATTCTGTTCCAGCTTCCTTTTAGTGAGCAGGTTTAAGTGAGCTATAACTGAGCTTAGGTGGGCACAACCCAGCAGTGCCTCATGCCTCACAAAGAGGTATGATGCCTTGGGGCTTCTTTGTTCATCTTGAGGCATATGACACCAGGGACACTATCGCATGGGGTCTACTATAGTTTGGATCTTAAATGTTTCCCCAAGGTCCATGTTAAAGACTTATTCCTCAGAGCAGCAGTATTGGGAGGTTGTAGAATATTTCAGAGATGGGTCCTAGGGTTATTGTGTGAATGTCCTTGAAGGGTCAAGTAGTGGGACCCCAGTCTCTTCTTCTGTTTCTTCTTTCACTTCCCAACCAACCATGAGGTGAGCAGTTTTGTTCTACCACGATGTGCTACTACAGGCTCAAAGCAACAGTGGCAACCTAACATGTACTAGAACCTCTAAAGCTGAACCAAAGCCAAACTTTTCTCTTTATAATATGATTATCTCAGGTATTTGTTAATAGTCATAGAAAGTTGACTAACAGAGGGGTCATACAAACTTTACCTGGGAAATATAGAGAGTTAAAGTCCTGTGGAGAACAGCTCTCTTTAACTAAAGGGAAATAGGATCTGATGGATACACTCTTTTCACTTTCTTCCCCTGAACAAACTAACCTGAGATGCAATTAAATCTTTAGTCTTTCAGAATTAGTGTTGCAAGCTGGAACAATCAGTTGCAATTGATGCCAAGCAGGGGCCTGCTCAGTAATGCATTCTAGGATTTGCTCTCCCTCCTTCCTCACTCTTGCTTCCCTGGAATAAACCTTATAATTAAGTACTAGCACACTGGCTTTCTGCTTAGGTTCTGTTTCCTAGGAGCCCAGGCTAAGAGACCCTGCATTAATATTCACTAGGTTTTATGTGGAGAAGTGTGTGGTAGTTGTACATGGCTATGAAAGAAATTACCCCAAAACTTCTGACTTAAAACAACAGACACATATCTCAGTTTCTGTGGGTGCAAATTATGGAGCCACTTAGCTGAGAGGTTCCAGCTCAGTGTGCCTCATGGGGTTGCGCTCAGGCTGTCAGAGGGCTGCCGTCATCCGAAGGCTCGACTGGGGCTAGCAGATGTGCATGGGAGATGCTCACTCACATGGCCCTCTTCATGTGGGCTTTCCCTAGACTGAGTGTTCTCACAACTGCAAGGCAGTTATGAATCCCTTCACCCAGAGTGAGAAATACAGGAGAGCAGGAGGAAGTTCCTGGGCCATTTGTTACCTTGCATCCCAAATTGCACACCATCATAGAAACTTTTTTATCCAAACCACTAGAAGCAAGTCAGTAGTTCCCATCCAGACTCAGAGGAGGGTAATGAGACCTTCAAAGAGTGAGGTTTCAACAATCTGAACGTTATTTTAAAACTATCATGAAGTGTAAAAGGAGGTGTTGCCTTATTCAATAAAATAGAATTTTTTGGTGTAAATGCAAAGTCAGAGGCTTTCATAGAAGCAATAATCTGTCTGTTGCGAAAGCAGTTGACATGAAAGTTATGAGTTTAAAGGATGAGTATTTGTGCTTTGGTAGTCACAAAATATTGGATGGAAGTATAGCATGGGAACAAGCTGCCCAGCGGATTCTGCCACAGAAGCAAGGCTAATAACGGTACAGTACACACTAAGACTGCAAAGGATCATTTGTTTTCATTCCTGGGAGTTATAAGCAGTTTCCTGGAGGAAGTGATATTTGCACTGAATTTTGAAAAAGAAAAGCAGAATTTTGATAGACAGAGGTCCAGTGGAGGGGAACACATCTTGGATTGAGGAAAAAACATAAGCAAATGACCCCAAGAGTTAAGATATTAATTGTTGTAATCATCATCATTACACATACGGAGACGATTCAGTTGACACGTTGGAGCTTCAGTCTCTTGTGATACATGATGTGAATAACTATGATGTGTGTGGTTTTGGTCTGTTGAGCAAACCTGCCCCATTCTTTAGGCAGTCCTGCCCACTTCTGCTAGAGAAAAACACTTTTTGGCAGGTAATGTTGCTCAGGGGAGTCTGCCAATCAAGTACCCTGCTCCTTTGGATATCAGTCCGTGGCCACATGACCCAAGAGAGGCCAGTCAGGAATTCCCCTGAGGTTTTACTTATAGATGCTAAAATTGAGAGACACTCTCTTCCTCCTGGAGCTAAGCTGGGATTCTGCAAGCATGTAGCTGCCTGCCAGGGCTGCACCCTCTGCACAAATAAAGCCAATTTATACAGAAAGAAAGTGTAATACACTAACAGAAGTGGATGAGAGAGGGAGAGAGTGTGAGAGAGAACAAGAAAGTGCTGATGGTTTCATCTGAGCTCCCAGAGCCAGCTTTACCTCTGAACTTCCAAGTTTAATGAACCAGTAAATTTCCTTTATTTGCTTCAGTCAAATAGAGATTTCTCATTCATATCCATAACTCTTAATTGAATCATATAAAGTAACTGGTTTTGTCTCCCACTGTCCCTTTAGTTCAGACCATGGGACTCATTTTCTACCTGTAACTAACTGAAAACTCAGTTTCAATGAGTTTTCTGTACTATTAGGTAATACAAAGAATCTCAATTTGGTCATTAAAATGTCTAGTACCATGAACTTGATTTAAATTTGCAGTCTCTCCCCTCCTCCAGCTTGAACATGCTGCAGTCAGGAAGGGATGTGGTCATTTTCTTCTTTCTTTTCCCAGTAAAGCCTCCTCTTCTCTCCCCGTCTTGATAGCCTTGCTTTGAGGCCTTTTAGGTAGACTTCAGGGAGAGAAGGCCAGGCAGCAGGGGCTCCCTCAGAGGGCTTCTCCTGGGCCACCCTGGCCCTGGAGCCCTCTTAGCTTGGCAGGTATTTAAAATGCATGAGGGGCATGAGATTTTCCCTTGGACATGCCACTGTCCCTGTGGCTAATCACTCACCGGCAGTCCCTTGACTACCAAAGCACAAATACTATTTCTGTTCTCCATGACTCTTCTTCCTCAGGTGTTGGAAATCCAGCTATGATTTTAGCTTCTCTCTACCCTTAGGTCTTCTTGAGAGGAACCTGAGATAGTCCCACATTGGCTCTTTCCTGTGGGAGGGCCACATGTGAAAAATGCTTACTTTATTTTCACCCTAGGAACCAGGGGGAGCCTCTTGTCTTTCCTTTACAGTTGAAGCAGCAGGCACTCATTCCAGCTGGGAGGTACACACTGGACCTCTCTCCTAAAAGACAGAGAGAAAAGGCACCATCTCGACTCCTCCAATGCGTGTGTAGTGAGAAAACTCAACCTCACAAGCAGCTCTCTCTAAAAACCCTCTCCTCCTTCCCCTGAAGCTCCTATAACCCAGGAGCTAGGATGAGACCCAACCCTTTCTCTGGGGGAGTAGCACCTATCCTATGGCTGTCTCCAAAGAAACCCTTTTCAGTAATCCTTCAATTATCATCCTCTTGATATTTCCTGATATTGACTTCCTTGTCTGTGAATGGTGTAACCCCTTCTCAGGCACCTGTTTTGAAAATCCTGCATCTTCTTTGGCACCTCATTTAGCACCTAGTTTCCATTGTCTTTGAATCTCTGCTGAAACTTCCGTTTAACATCCTGTTTCATAAACCTGCTGAGTTTGATCACTCTAAGGATCCAATTAGACAGATATAGAAGGCAGCAAATTAATACAAAAATACTAATATAATGGGAGATGACATTTTAAAAGTAAGGCTCAGCCAAATTTGTGAGTCATGGTTGTCAGGTTGAAAGGCGATTGATATGGAGACTTTGAGAAGGAAACTTCAGGTAGCTCTGAGTAGACAGGTTGAAGACAGGAGAGGCAAAAGGGAGGGGCATTGTGCTTGTCCAGGTGATTGAAGGAAAGGCCTCAACAGGAGCAAGGACCACTCTGTGTGGCAAGGACCTGTCTTATCTCTACAATGACCAGAGTCAGGTATCTTATTATGCCAGTCCCTGAGTTTAGGTTCTGACTTGCAAGTTTCTGGTGAGATGACATTGTAAAATAAACCTATGGTTTATAAACTATTGTGAGTCACTCTTGCAAAGCTTCAGGAACCCCTATAAAAAAGGCTGGAAAGAAGACAAATTCATAAGAGCCATAGCTATCTGGCCTGCTGTCTCTGGTGCAATGCCCTGTTTGCTCCCAGGAAGTAGGAGGTTCTATGTATGATTTATTTGGGAAAGAAAAGGGATTCTGCTACCACACATCATCTGAAAGCTAGTGAAACAGATCAATTGAGTGCATGGCTGGAATGAGTATTTGTTATTATAGATCCACAACTAGTCTACTATTATTACCACCAGACACCATTAACCCAACACCTCTTATATGATAGGGTGCTTTCCTGATATTGACTCTAAAATTCACAACAACCCGGCAAGAGAAGTAATAAATAGTACTTTGATTTCACTGTGATTCAGAGATATTAAATGACTTGTCCAAAGGTCACATAGCCAATATTTAAACTATGTAGGTAGATGTATTGATTCCTGAAGCTTAAAAAGTATTAACTGTAGCTCAAGGTAGGTAGATAATGTGACGTGTTCTCTGGAAGTAGAGATGGTCTGGCACCATATGAGAAAGCACTACCAAGGCAGGTACTCCCTGAGGAATGCAGCTATACAGGAGGATACAGTGGCTTCATGAAGCTTCTCTCTGTATAGGGTTGGGCATCCCAGGTACCATGTGATTTCTATCAGAGGAAATGTAGGTAGTAATGGAGTAAGTGTGTTTAGTCTGTGAAGTTAAGCCATGTTTACATGGGGGGGAGGTGTCTCCATGCCAGTCGTGGTGTGCCAACCCCCCTTGCCAAAATCTGGGAATAATTTTTTTTTCTTTTAGTACCAGGGGTGCTTAACCACTGAGCAATATTCCCAGCCCTTTTTTGATATTTTATTTTGAGACAGGGTCTTACCAAGTTGCTTAGGTCCAGCAGCAAGGAAAAACTAAGTTCCCAACTATGATGCTTGTAGCAGTGTTAGCTCTGTTTAGTGGTCAGATAAATGGGACACAGGGAGAAACTTATTGGACATATTTTTCCAGGTCCACTTTTAATACACCCAGAAGTGTGGACCGGAGAATCCATCCCAGTATTTACTAATGACTCACATATGATGAGTGGATTTACAGACACCCATATTATTCCCATCCATGTGACTGGATTTAATTATTCTGGCTACAGTGCTCAGTTACTTATGTGTTGGTCCCACGATAAACATGTTGGCTGTCTAAAAATGTCTTTGAGGAAAAGAAAGCAGTTAGGGGGCCTAAACTAGCTAATCGTATTGTCCCCAGGGACTCAAAGCCTTATACTAGAACAGTATTAAAATGGGACTTTCTCATAATAAGCCAGTCATTTCAGCAAGTCCCTGTTTGGGCACCAAATGCCACCCCCATCCAGCACAGGCGGCTGAACTAAAGACACTTGTGTGAATTTGGGGTGATGCAAAATACCACACAGACATAAAATACCTTTTATATGAGCTTCAGGATGGCTTCCCTGTCCCCTGGCCTCAAGCTCCCCAAAGGGGGGCGAGAGAAGGTCATGAGAGGTTGACAAGAGAGAGAGAGGGGGTGGCACAACCTTCAGAAGTGAGCTTTTATTTTGGGGGATGCTATTTCTTAGAACATTCTATCCAAAAAAGGCAGAAGGGGTAGGATTACAAAGGAACAGGTGAGTGTAGCTCAACCCCAGTGGGTGATGCCTACACCCGGAGCCATGCCTTGTTATCTGAGCTGGGGTAATGCCCAAGTTACTGTGGAAGGCAATAATTGTTCAGGACCAGGGGCATCAGGACTTCATCCACGGTGGCTCCACACACTTAGGGCCTTGTTAACTTGCTGAGGCTGGCACTGAACTTGTGATCCTCTTTCCTCAGCCTCCTGAGTCACTGGGATTACAGGCATGTGCCATCATGCACAACTTGGGAATAATTTCTGATTTCATAAGTAAACAGCTGATCCCTATTAAAGTTTCCACCTTGGCTTTCCTGAAAAACTCACCTAAACTGTGAGTTGACCTTTCCCAGAACCATTATTCAAGGATAAATTTTTGACATACTGGTCTCCAGATGGGAGCGGGAGCCTAAGCCTGATGGCTAGGACCCACCAAAAAGAAACCTTCTAAGCCCCCAGGGGTGTCTCTTCAAGCAGCTGAGGTTGAAGGGGTCAGCTCCACCCTGACTGGAGGGGTGGCAGTGGGGCTGAGGACCAGGTGTTTCCTAGAGCCCCTTGTCAGTTGTGGGGAACTGGACTCCCTGTTGAGTCTCTCTCATTCCGATGACTGGAGGGTCTCATTAGCCTGTGCACACTAATGGGTTTCTTTAGGGACAACGAGGTCCTTGGGGATGTGGAGGCTGGAGAGAAACTGGAAAAGCTGTTGGAGTTTTCCAGAGTGCGGTTTGAATTCATCCTCCCTCCCAGTGTAATCTCGACTGTTGTAACAGCTCCTTTATGTTCTCTCTCTCTTCCTTTTTTTTTTTTAGAGTCCCTGACAACAGAGCATTTTGACTATATTATTAAGAATGTAGACCCAGACATAAGTGTGTTAGAGAGAGAAAAGAGAACACAGACAGGCAACTGGGAAAGAATACTCAACGCCTACAACAAGGAAGCCAACAAAATGTGCTAACTTAGAAAGAGCGCGGTCAGCAGTTTCCATCCCTGAAATACATCAAGCTGTCAGGGAGGCATGAGGCTTACACTGGTGATACCCCTAGGGCCCCTCTCCATCTCAGGCTCTTTCCTAGTGCACCCTCTTTCCCTTTTCACCAACCTGGAGGTGTTTAAAGAGCCACCCCTCTTTAAAGCACCACCCACTTTCCAAGATTCTGCTCCTTTTATTACTGCGGGTGGGATTCATCATCTTGCTTTCCCGCTTCAGCACCCTGGCCTAAGCATCATTTAAGTTGGACAATAGAATATTGCTGCACAATTTTTCTCTGGCTTAATTATAAAGCTAAAACCATCTGTTTATTTGAGATAACCTCTTCCTCCTCTGTTTTAAGGTAAAACTCCATATTGTCTCTGGAAGGAGACATCTACAGCTGCTCCAGCCTTGTAGGAACAAGACACATTGGCCTTTATGGGCACGGGTAGTGAGGGAGGTGCATGTGCATTGAAAGGGGTTGGGGATGGGTTTTTGAGAGCTGTTTAGCTAGCAAGCAGGACTGCAAGAATCCAAAGAACAAATAACACTTGAATTAGTGTGGGACAGCATCATATCCCATTCAGGACGAGATCCTAGTCAGAGATGGATGTGTGTGTGTGCGCGCGCGCGCGCGTGTGTGTTTGTGTGTGTGAGATGAGCAGGCCCATCAGCCTGGAAGAAGCTGCCAGTCCAAGGATGCAAGTAAAGGGCATGGAAGCAGGGATTTGCTCTTCATCTTATACTCCTTAAGCATCTATCATACGTCTGGCTCTCTGGGGCTACTCTGTATACCTGCCCTCATTTAATCCTAACCTGGGGACATTACTTGCAGAAAAAGTGGCTGTGCTGTTTGTCCAAGATTACAGAGCTCAAAAAGGGGAAGGTCTTAGGATTTGTACCTGGGACCTCTAAACCAAACTCGGGGCTCTATCCGCAAGACTGTACTGCCTTTTTTCCCAGGTGCAGGGGGTCCCATAGAGCCACTCCTTAATATCCAGAAATAGCATACACTTAATTCCTCAGTTATCTACCCCATGACTTCTTTGTTTCTTCCTATTCTGCCATTTCTAGCAGGCTATCCCTCCAGGGGATTTCTTGCTTCAGAAGAAAGTGGCCTAAGCAGAATTCCCAGTGTCGCCTTGGGCTATGGAGAACTGATTGCTGGGGTGCAGGGCACTCTTGAACTTGAGTCCTCGCCACTTTATATTGTCTAATAAGTTAGTAAGTATGGATTTTCAGTCCCTATGCTCTTTGTTTTTCTGTGACTTCAAGTTATTCTCTTATTTCAAGCTCCATTTTACTTCCTTGTAGAAAATGTAATCTTGGTTAATTTTAGTTAAAGCTATTTATTTTAGATTTATACTTGTTAAATCAAGATTTTTCCTTCCTGACCCTATCCTTGACTCTGCAGTTGTCATCTAAATATCCTAGGGTTTTATGTAGCATCACAGCAAAAGTGACAAGAGGAGCAGGCCCTGGTGGTCAGCACCTTTCCTTTCTGATATCCACCAAGATACACAAAACTCCTCCTGTGCTCAGGTATTGAAGCAGCAAGTTCCTAGCTGGCCTCTAGCCCTGCAATCCTCTCAACTTCTACTGTGCTATCCCTGTACCAGGACTGTAATATCCCTTTCTCTTTTACCCAGAGAAATTTCCCCTCACTCCTCTGGGGCACAGAGAAGGCTTACTGCTCCCCACACCATTCTGATCTGTGGGAAACCTGGTGGTAGTATTTTAGGTCTTCTCTGTTTCTGTACTACCTGCAACCATCTCTGCCCAACTATTGCCCTGCCATCATGGACAATGTTCTATGACCCTGTTTGAGTTCAGTTGGAATGCAGGGCAGAGATCTCTTCTCCTCCCAGGTCCCCCCTCTTGTTTGGGGTTCTGGTATTTCTTCATTTAAAATAAGTCTTAGGGGAGTGGAATCATGTCAGAGCCCAAAGGTCTCCTCAGACACTATCACCAGCCTCTTTTGCTTCTCTTCTAACTCTTCTCTCCAACCTTAGTTCAGAGAAATTAAAAAAAAAAAAATCTCTTCTCAGATACCAGGGGGAGAAAGTAGGTTCTGCAAGTGTTCTTCCTAAGGGATCAGGACCAATGCCAACCTTCTCTCTGCACAATGGTGGCCCGGGGGAAAAGGGAGTATGTGTGCTTAGATGAGAATAAAGTATAGTTGTAGGACTGGTTAAGTAGAGGTATTATAATTTAAAACAATTATCCTGTCCCAGTAAAATGGTTTAACATATAAAGCAATAATGGCAAATATTTTTATTGTTTATACTATGGTAGGTATAAGGTGCTGCCAGTGTAACAATCACTTATTTCTTATGAATGCTGTCCCTAAGATAGCTTCATAATTATCATCATCACCACCAACATCATCATTATTCCTCTTTACCAATGAGGAAACTGAGGCAAAAAGTGATTCAGCAATTTACCTGAGTCGCACAGGTAGCGACTGTTGGAGTGAGCAGTCAAATCTAGGTATTCTGCCCTCAGAACTCTTGATTACTATGTGGTTTCACTGCTAACACATTAATAATTGGTTTTTCTCCCTTTAGGTTGGGGCTGGGGACACTTGCACTCTTGTGGTGCCCTGGGAATCGGGACAGAAAGAGAATGATATAGTTTTTGCTGAAACCTTAGGCTTGCTCACTTTTCATCCTTCCTCCTTTCTTCATGAACTGGTTGGTAGCACATCCTAAGTTGTGGATTGTCTTTTCCACCCACCTTGAACTTATAATCACTTGTCTGATCTGGGAAAAAGCAAAGGACACCCTGAAGTGAACCAGGGGAAAACTGTGTGAATGTGTGTGCATGTGTGCACACACCTAGGGTGGGGGATTCCAGGCAGGTAGAACTATGCCTACTTGTGAATATTACATTCTGTATAATGTACCGAACACATTGTAGCCATTTAATAATGCAAACCAAAGTTGGCAGTTATTCTTTAAAGAAACATTTTTAGCTAAAATGCTTTGTCAAAAATCTTTTCTCTCTGCCTATCAGAATTTTAATAGGCAAGTGCACACAACGACTGTTAAGGACACTTGTCTTATACAAGCTTCTCTTCTACTTTCTCTCCAGACATGCCACAAAAATTCTCTTTTCTCCATAAGATATGAAATAGGAAAATTTCTGGTGACATTTTGCAATATGGTCTAACAACTGGTGAGTTTGGGAAGTGATGATGTAATGGAATTAGGTAAAACTGCTGAAATTCTTCTTTTGGCCTCTGGAATTCTGCCAACATTTGGTTTTCTGTGACTCTGCAGAAATGGTGTGAAACAAAATTGGACTTTTCTACCAATTGGAGAAATCGATACTTATATTTATCTAGTTGTTATTACACACAGATTTTTTTTTCATGGTTTGGCATTAGAAGGAAATCAGAAGAGATTTTGACTCTTCATTGGAATTCTTGAAAAAGTTCTCAAATTGTAGGGAAACACAAGTGGTAAGGAATCATGTAGAAGGATGTTGCCAGAAAGTGAAGGATCTGGGGGAACTGAAGTGGTTATTAGTAACAGAGAGATGGGAGCCCATATGTCAATGGAGATATTAAAGCAACAAGACTTAATGCTGCCCCTGACGCTCTCCCACATCTTTGGAGATATGGATTGATCTGAGCACTGACAACATTTAAGTGTGAGGAACGTTTATTCTGGCTGTAACCTCTTTGTTCAAACTCCACTTCCATGTTCTACACTCAGGCCAACTGCCAAGTACAAAGCCCTTCAAAAGCTCCTTTGTTTTATTGGGACCAATTCATCCCTCCTCCTGGGCACCCATTTCTGATTCAAATCTCTGGCCAAGCCAGACCAGCTTTTTTCTTGTCAGGAAAATAGCATCTTGAATCATTCTACTCTCCTCCATTCCACTGCAGCCCTGGCTTCTGAATGTGGTGTCACTCTAATAATGCACTCAGGACCCAGTTGGAGCGGAAAGTTCACCAGGGACCCCTAAAATCTGGCCTCTCCTTCCTGGCACAGCCAGTCCGGCAGCTGTGGGCATGGAGATAGGAGAGGGTCCAAGTTCTAAAGGCTTTGGTTGGTGAAACAATGGCTTAACCAGGGTATACTATTCTGTGCTAAGCTGAGAAATAGACCCTAGGGATTCCATGGCAAGGAGGCTCAGAGATAGAAAATGAGCGTGTTTGAAAGGCTGGGTGATTTTGGTGGAAGTTACTGAGTTAGGAATCTTATATTTATCTGATGAAAAAAATGTTTCAGTCACATTTAAATTTGTATCTAAGTCAGTGCCCGGATATAAATGTGGGGGTCATAAACCAAGATGCTTGAAACCCCAAAATTGTATATAAAAGGTGTATGTATGTGTATGTTTAAACATTTTCTGGAAAAAATAATCGAAATCTTCCATTATGTTCTCAAATGAGTCTGAAATACCTCTTCCAGCCACTGCCACCAAAGTTAAAAATCAATGACTTAAAGAGATCAAATCTTGGATAGTATTTACTTTGCTTTTGCTCCCCACCCCCTTTTTTGGTATAAAAAATGGAATCTGATTCACACAAAATGTTTTGGTAATGATGAAGTTCTATAGGCCTCTTCTCTCTGAAACACCTCCTAGATGGGTCTTGAAAACACATGCCACTGACAAGGGCTATAAGTGATGGGAGGGTCATGTATCCATTTGTACTAGAAGGACTGGTGAGGGGTTGTGTGGCAGGTATATACCTGTGCACTGGTTTATCTTAATGTCTCACTTGGAACTCAAAGATAGAACTTTGTGGTTCAGAACCCAAAGTCCCTCCACTGTAGAGGAAATTGGGAAGATTCACTCACTGGAAGAATCTGGCAGGGCCCACAAATGACTTCACTGTGATGATTTTCATAGTCCAAACTTTCCCTGAATATTTGCATGTTTATTCCTTTTACTTATCTGATAAAGTAGCACAATGATGCAAAATTCAACGATGTTTCTGGTTTGCAAAACCCCATTTGTTCAACATAAATATTGAAAAAAGCAATCAGTTTGACACTTGGCACCCTTCACTGCAGCTGGGCCCACTCCTCCCAAGTCTAATGTGTTGAATGAATGGAATTTATATCTGAAGAGCAGAGTGAGAAAAATCACAGCATTCCAGTTTCCACATATGATTTCTCCAGGATAAGATGGGAAGCAGAAGGGCAGACAATTGATTTTGTTTCAATAAGTAACTCAGAAGTGAAGCCTTCTTATGAAGTAGAGTAGAAAGAACTTGTTGTTAGGAGAGAGGCGAGGGGAGAAGTTAAGGATAAATCCAAGGCTTCTGACTTGGTGATTGGAGCACAAAGAAGGGAGAGCTGAAGGGAGAAATAAGAGAGGCCTATTTTGGATATGCTGCAGCTTGATCCAGGTGGAGAAGTTGAGATGTAGTATAAGTGTCTGGAGCTCTGAGGAGAGAGTTAAGCTGAAGATATGATTTGGAAGTCATCAGTGTACCTACAACCTGGAAATTAGAGGAGAGTTTCAAAAAGCAGAAAGGACAATAATGCCAAATATGTCAGAAGAGTCAAGTAAGAGTCAAGTAAGAGAGAGTCAAGTAAGAAGAGTCAACTAGCTTAAACAAGGAAATCACTGATGACTTTAAAACAATTAGTTTCTGTGGATTTGAAGGGACAGAGGCCAAATCACATTGGATGGATAGTCAAGTGGTGACCTCTTCCAGAAAGAGTAGAAGAAGAAAATCAGAGTGATAACTATAGAAGCATGCAGGATGGTAGGAGTTTTTTATTATTAGATTATTTATTCAAATGTGTTATATAGGATGGAAGAATGCAACTCATTTCATATTACACATATAGAATACAATTTTTCAAGTCCCTAGTTGTACACAAAGTATTTTCACACCATTCGTGTCTTCATTCATGTACTTAGGCAATGATGCCTAACTCATTCCAGTGGTGGGAGTTTTGTTTATTGTTTTTTTAGATTTGAAGAGACATGGACATGATTAAGTGATAATGAGAAGAAACCAGAAGTGGGGAGAAGTTGAAGAAACAAGAGAACAAATGAATTGTTAATGGAACAATTTCCTGGATGGACATAGGGAAGAGCAAATTCAAGAGCACTTGGTGATATTGACCTTGTGTATCCATTCTCCAAGGAAGGAAGGATGTGGATGCCGATGAATTTATGAGTCATCTCAATTTTGATCAGTTAAAGAAAGCAGGTGTGTGGGGGAGGTATGGAAGAATGAAGGAACTTTGGATTGTACAGAGGGGAGTGAAGAGAGTGGGGGGGCAGTGGGGATGGGAAGCACAGTAGATTGAGACCGACATCATTACCCTATATCCATGTATGATTACACTACTGGTGTGACTCAGCACCATGTACAGCCAGAGCAATGAGAAGTTATGCTCCATTTGTATACAATGTGTCAAAATGCATTCTACTGTCATGTATAACAACAACAACAACAAGAGCAGGTGTGGCCTAGGGAGCAGGAGAAAAATGGAAAATGTTTGGACCTATCATGGAGAAGAAGGGGAAACTAACCAGGGACAAGGATGGCTATAACACTGGGGGCCCAGATGAGATGGAAGTCCCAAGTGTACGGTAGCACCAATCCACCCGGCCGTGTGTATTCCCTAATACTTGGCTCCCAGTGTGTGGAGTTGGAGAAGATAGATATGTTTGGGCTAATCCAGGATTGGGCATTTGTAAGAAAGGGGTTATAGACAAATAAGGGGTAAGGCAGAGAGTGGTCAAAGTGATAGATGATAGAGCCTGGACAGGAAAGAGAAGAAAATGAAGCAGGAAAGGATTGATACAAAATCAACGAAAACTGAGGTAATGGAATACACTATTTGCTAGAGATCAAAGAACAGGTAGGGTCAGATTAGGCTGGAAAGATATGGAGGACAGGATAGCGTGGTCAGAGTGTGGTCACTTGATTAAAATTTGTTTTCTAGAAACTTTTTCTCTATTTCCTCAAGGTACTGTAAATTTAAACATGCATTATAATTGAAAATATAAATATCTGTTGAATTATTTGTTACTTTGTTTTAACTATGTCTTTGACTTTCTTGCAGATGGTAATCCCATTGTCTTGTCATTAAAATTAGAAAAAATATGGATCAGGTCTTAAAAGTAATTTATCTCAAATACTTTGACCATTTTATATGCACAATGATATTATTATTTTATTTAAACATAAGCTCTTGGGAAAGAAACCAGTGTTTTTGTTTTCTTTCTTTTTTGGTACCAGGGATTTAATTCAGCCCTTTTTATTTCGAGAGGTGGTCTCATTAAGTTGTTTAGGGTATTGCTAAGTTGCTGAGACTGGCTTAGGACTTATGATTCTCCTGGCTTAGCCTCCTGGGTCACTGGTATTAAAGACATGTGCCACTATACACAGCTCTGAAACCAGAATTTTCTATTCCAGAAGATGTTATAAGCAAAAGCAAGCCTTCAATACATCTGTTTTCTCTGAATTTGTCCTTTCCCCTAAATTTAAGTTGATTATAGGAAAAATGTAACCTATAAAACACAAGAGGACAGAACACATCAAAAAAACCCACATGACAAAGAACTAATGGTAACAAAGTAGACCCATGGGATGATAGGGAATGTCAGAAAGGCTGTGCACACCATTGTGACCTAGATTGGAAGCCAAGCCTGAAACCCAGCTGCTTGTGTATTAGTTATGTGCATTTCACATTATGAAGTATGAGTCTCCTCCATTCCAATAAGGTTGATTCAACTGTATTTTTGCAAGAGATGCTAAGAATCAAGCATGTTCCTGATTTGAACACACTTCAGGACAAAACCAAATATTTTATTTGTTATGCCTCATTTTGCTACAATATGTATTTAGCAAGTGTGCAGATTAGATAAAAATGCAAATGGAACCTACAGATAATTAGAATCCCATTTGCAGCTAACAGATTTTAGTGAGCCAGATTGCTTCCTGGAAATCCTATTCAATTGTCTTATAACTGGACTGAACAAAAATTGAGTTGACACTTATGAAATGGCCATCAAAGCCTATGAAAAAAATTGTAAAAAGAAACAAACAAAAACAAAGTGAAGGTATATCATGGGATTTCCATACACAGAGTGCTTAAACCAACTAGTAAGAAGATTCTTCTCCTTATGTTAAATATATTCCCATTAAAGCAGGGATAGTGTCTGATCGGTAGGAAGTGCTTAATTAAAGGTCAGGTTTTTATCTCCTTTCCTTTGGTAGAGATTGTGTTGCTGGTTGGCACTTCTCCTGAGTTATACACCATCTAATTCCCATGCTTTTAGTCCATGCCCATCAAACCACCTGCTAATAGCAATTTGCCTTCCTATGAAGACTCTTCTAAAAAAAGAGCAACTCCCTGGCATGCTGACATGAATATTCTAGTTTGATTAGCAGTTTTGTCTTTCCTTGTAGTTAATGAAATAACATCATAGTTTATTTACCAGTCTCTTGTGAGATGGCTAATTAAGACAAATTACTGTCCCTGCTTCTGGTAAATTGGGGAAGGAAAATTGAAATTTCTCCTTAAAGAAGATGAGCAGGCCTCAGTTCTACAAAAGCACTGCCACTCGGAGAAGCCCCATGTGATCTACCACCAACCTCTCTCTGAAATTTTTTCATTTCAACAAATGCCATGTGTGGTTTCTCAAATTGCACATTGTTGCACCTTATTCTGAGTTTTAGTTTTAAGAATTCCACTAAATGCCTGTAACTCCAACAACCTTGTCCTGGATTTGGGGCTGCTATCTTGTGAGGCAAGGGGGCTCAAACTTCAGTGTCATCCAGAATGCTTGTAAATGCACATTCCAGGCTTCCCCTAGAGATTCTGCCTCATAGATCCAGGTAAGACCCAGAATCTGCATTTTTACCACAATTAAGTCTGATACACATAATTGATAGTCCACATTTTGAGTGCTTTAGATTAGAGTCCTAATTCATTTGTGACCAGGGACTCTAGCAGGGATATATTTTTTTTCTATTCCTGAGTGCCATGAGCTTCCTCTCCTGATTGGAGTGAATTTTGATGTGTTTATAGGAAGGGAAGTAGGAAAAGATGAAGCCAGTGTGGAATAATGAAGAAGAAAAAGAAATAATGCTGGCTCTAGAAGGAGCTGGAAGACTTTATGCAGGAACACAAGCTGTTTGGCTAACGAACTAGCTCTGGCCATGGGGTGAGAGATTTAGTCTGCCTGACAAGTTGGACTGATCACCATGCTCCTTTGCATAAAAGCAAATTTCAGCTTAATTTGGCCAAAGGCTGAGGCTCCCTCAAGCTGTCTCAAATCATGGCAGCAGCACACTGTATTATAAGTGTCCATGTGGCAATAGGCTTAGACTTTCTTTTGTCTTAGAGGCCAACAGTATTGAGATTTCTCATTCAAATCCAGTGCTTAGAATCTTTATTAATTGAAACTTGGCAGTACAATCCAGACAATCGTTGAATTCTAGGACTAGGGTTAAGGCACAGAGCCTGGTTGAGCTCCTCCTTTTTGTAAAGACTCAGAAACTGAGGCATAAGAAGATACATGTGATTCACCAAAGTCAAACAGCCTCTTGGAAGAGCTGGGACTAGAAATAGGTCTCCTGGTATCAGTGCTGAGCATTCACTACCTGCTCCCAAACCACAATCATGGGATTCCTTAAGATTCCTAAGTGCCTTCTGACAGCCTGTTAGAAATGTTGGTTAAATACCTGTTTAAGCATATTTTATCACATAGGTAGCTGACTCTCTCAGCTGCTTTGCATTTCAGTTTGTCCATTTAACTCTACATAATTCCCATTTTATGCAATCCATTTGTGTGTGTGTATGTATGTGTATGTGTGGGGGGGTGTGGGGGGGGTGTTCTTACCAGTGATCCTTTAAGGTAGCATCCTCCTAAACTACATAAAATTGCCATCTAGTGGCTCAAAGATAACAGATTTCCTGCAGAAGTTTTGTATATAGGCCAGATAAAATAGGAGAATTTTTATGACCTGGGAGAGAAACTTCTGGATCCTCATGCCCAACACCTTCATGGTACAAGTGAGGAAAATGAGGCTCCAGAGGGTAAAGTGACTTGCTGAAGGCCTCAAAGTATCCCAGTGCAGACAGAAGGAGCCCTGGTCCACACTGAGTACACACGGGCATTGCCTTCTTGCACTCTCTTGCGCTCGAATACGTGTCCCTGGAAGGCAGGGAGGTGTGGGGACAAGAATGCCTGGAGTGTTCAGGACACACAGTAATGTGATTGGTGAGTGGGTCCTTTGTAACCTTCCTCACCTCACTAGCCCTCCACTGTTTCTCTCTCAAGCTAAAGTGGTTCTCTACACAAAGGTGGCTTCATCCACATGATGTTGGTAACTCCTGCTTAAGTTGAGTTCACTGAACAGCATGCTGTGGCTTCCAGCTGGTAGGGGATGCTTTCTGCCTCGCCTTCAACCCCACACACCTTACCCTTTCTGGTGGAGGGAGCATCTCTTGCCCAGGATACTTTTGTGTTCGGAGTGAATTTCTGACAGGCAGCAAATGCAAGCATCCTCTGCCAGAAGTGGGGTGAGCACACAGGGCCTCATCCCCTTCTATTTATAGCATGTGTCGGTGTCAGGCAGTCCCAAAGAGGGTATTCAGGGCAGAGCTCAGAAAGCTCCAGGCCTGCAGCAGGACAGCTCCATAGGGAGGGGAATGGGCAAAGGCTTGGGAGGCTGCAGATGGCGAGGGTGCCAGGGTGACAGACTGTGGGTGGCAGTTCTCTTTGTATTCCAAATAGGCTGGGGATTTTCTTTCTTTCTTTCTTCTTCTTTTTTTTTTTTCCACTGAAATCCCCTGTAAGAAAATGGGGACAGGAAGAGTGGCAGCTGGATAAGGTGTTCCTTATCCTGGGGTCAATGGATGGGCTTTCAAGGGGGGTTGGGTTCTGAAGTCCCTGGAATTCATACAAAAGTGTACGAATTTTATAACTATGCATGTTTTTCAGAACGAAAGGTCTCTTTTGTCATATTATAGAAACCCATGACCCAAACATGTCCAGAACAACCAGGGTAAAGATCAAATTCATTTTCAAACTATTTGGAATGAACTAAATTTTCATATCATTTTAAAAGGGAAGATTCAGCCATAATTGTTGTTTTCTCTTACCAATCTTCTCACTCATACCCAGGTCATTTTTAAAGGGATATGTGTACTTAGAAAACAAGTATAGGAAAAAATCCTAACTTCTTTGATAAGAGGTACATATCAACATCCCAAACTAAGGCTTGAAGAAAATATACCTTTAACTTTTTCAAAATTCAAATTAAAATTTTTTTTGTGAGCTCCTATTCCATTCATGTGACAGAGAATTAATATCAACTTTAAAGATTTTTTGTTCCTCTCTCTACCCTAGAGGATTGTGTCTCAATTTTGAGGCACTTACCTAATACTGGGGTACCTGTCTAGAATCAAGGAGAAAAGTATAACAGGAGATAGCCTGTCCTCTCTGCCATTTGTCCACAAAACCACCTGCTGAGGCCCATCCTTTATTCCACGTCATCACTGGGATGGGTCTGCTGGTCCTGTTCTGGACAGACCTCCCACTCTGCTCAGGATGAGTCTCTGGAGCTGCCCAATCTAAGGCTCTGAAGTTTCTCTTTCTGTCCACAAGGCTCTGATCCAGAAAAAGGAGTACAGGGTTTTCTTTTTTGAGGTCCAAATTTGCCAAACCTTTCAATTTATTCCCCATCCCCCAATTTGGCTTTTAAGAAGAAGCAGAAAATTTTCACTTTACATAAACCCTCCTGGTTTGAAATTTTGAATATTAATTTATTTTGAAAAAAATCACTGCAAATCAAAAAACAAAAACAAACACATCAGTGGCCCAGTTTTGCCCCAAGGGTCATTTTCCAACCTGTGCTCTTAAGGCTTAAGCTTGTGGGAACCAAATCAAGGAAGATACCCTTTGTTCTTCCTTTTGGATGTGAAATAGCTCTCCCTGAGGCAATAAGTATAGAATTGATTGCCTACTTGAACTGGAGAAAGGGGCATGGGTGAGATGGCTGGGGACAAAACATTAGTTAATAAAATATTGTTTTTCTACACCTTGATAGTGAACTTGTAGGGACAGTTTCTATTTTTTTTTTAATGAGCTTCATCTATATCAAGGAAAAGGGGCTCGTGATTGCACAATATTATTTTCAACAAACTAAACCTACATGGCAAATGCTTTCTATGAATACAGTTTTATTTTAGGTTTCTTCAATGATAATTTTTTTTTTTTTTTAAGCAGCAAAGAGGTGTTTATTGCGAACTAGCTCGGTCCTCTGCACGCACACACACACAGCAACTGGTAACGCTGAGAGGCCCCGAACCCAGGGTTTGCAGCATTTTTATACATTTTTTGGAGAGGGCAGGGACTTCACATACATCATAGCAAATCATCACACACCGCGGGAAAATCAAATAACAACTCTAAAACATGATTAGCACATTCACTGGTGGAAACAAGTTGTCTAGGGGTGATTGGTCAGTACAAAGGGGGTATTCGTTTGAACTGATTGGTTTAAGCCAAGAGGGGTGTATGTGCTGAACTACATCATAAACTACTGGGAGGGTCATCTGGCATCCCAGGTATTTCCCTGTCTCATGCTGATTGGTGGCTGCTAGGGGGCTGCTATGGGTCCCCACCTAGCCTGACTGAGTCAGGGACACCTGGCGCAGCAGATCTCTCCTGTAGATAAACAACTTAGCAGGGTGGGAATGTGCCTAGGAGCGCTCTGTGGGTTTTTCCAAGGACTAAGGTCATGTCCCTTCCTTGGACAGGCTTTGCTCTGAGATAGAGGCTGGTTTTTCATCCCCCCCTTTGTCTGGAAACTTGGGAACCAATCATGGTTCCCTCAGTTGGGGGCCTATTTGGGCTGGCTCTACATCTAGGTAAACAGTAATCCTCAGGGGACAGTCTTTAACTTTCCAGACTTACTTATAATTGGCCTCCTAGATCCAACCTGACTCGATTTACCTATCTACACTGCCTATCCATTTTTGGCTTTGTTCCCCCCCTAATTTTAGAAACTTTATTGCTGTGTGGAGAAGGGGCGACGACTCGTTCTGGCTGCTTCAGAGCTGAAAAAGGGGTGTCGAACATGAGGGGGCTTGAAGACGTTGGGGGGCGACGTGGGGGACCGTGAGTTCCCTTTTAGAAGTCAGTTCCATTTGAGGTCTGGTTGGGGAAAAACAGGTTGTCATCTGGGGATGGGTGCTTCGGCCGGGTTTTCATCACCTCTCGATCGGGGTGTCTGGGTAGGCGTATTAGGGGGATCCCGGATGAGCCCCCATATGTTAAGCTCGAATTCGGGACCCCCAAAAGACCACCAGAGACCCAAAGATCGATGTAAGCAGCAAAGAGGTGTTTATTGCGAGCTAGCTCGGTCCTCCGCACGCACACACACAGCAACTGGTGACGCTGAGAGGCCTTCAATGATAATTTAATCCAATCCTTCAGATTGGATTACTGAGACAACTGAGGTCCAGGGAGGTAAGCAAATGGGTCTTGGTCACCTAACATATCACTGCTAGTTACACTTACAGTCTCTCTCAGTTCTTTCTGTCTAGTACCTCCTCCCAGACAAGTCAAAGCCAAACCACTGTACTGTGTTTGGGGTGAGAATGGAGCATGGCATGAGAATAGGGGTGATGGTGGAATGCAGTGCTGGAAGCCAAGTTTGGAAAACCCAAGAGGCCATGGCCTCAGGAGAAGACATGTCAAAGAGGACCAAAGGCAGTAATCCCCAAGGAGGATTCAAGAGTGAGGGAGAATCCTTGAGTGTGCAGCTTGTCAGAAACCAGGAAGTCAAGCCAGCCAGAAATGTTCAAGCATCAGACAGGGTAGAGCATTTATATGACACCAAGCTTTCTTTGAGGGTCTGGGGCCTGGGGTAGTTAGATGGAAAGACCCAAGAACAGAACCAATGCAAATGGAATGCTCTGTACCCTAGGTGGAGAATGCCTTAAAGACATTCTATCTTCTATCCAGTAGATTTTTTGTAAAACACAACTTTGAATTAATCCCCTTTTAAAGACTGTCAAAAGACTCCCTGTTGCCTTTACAGACCAAATTCTTTGTAATCAAACCCCATTTCCCTTTCTAGCATCTTTCAATACCGCTTTAATGTTCCATCCCAGTGGTTTTCCAACAATACTGTGACTCTATAGCTTATCAGAACCACCTAGAGGGCTTGAAAACACAGACTGCTGGATTTATAATTCAGTAGATCTAGGGTGGGAACTAAAACATAAATATCTATATATTCAAGTGATGCTGATGATACTTTGAGAACCACCGCTCTCACCATTTGCTAGCATATTCTGTGGATCAGTGGCACCAGCATCTCCAGGGAGACAGTTAGAAATACAAGTTCTCAGGCTGACCCCAGACCTGTGGAATCAAAATTGTACTAAGGAACTCCTCAGATGATTCATATGAACTTACAATTAAAAATTTCTATTCTGGCCCTGTTGTTTTCAACCCTGGTTACACCTTATAGTTACCTGAAAAGTCTTAAAATTTCATGCAGGCTTGGGCTTTACCTCTAAAGATTTTGACTTAATTGAGCTGGTGACAGAGTCAAGATATCTAGCTGTGCTGGGGATCTTAATGTGCAGCAAGGGGGAGGCTGACTACTCTAGACATAGAACAACCACCACTCTCAAATATAATGCAACCATTCTCCTTATTGTTATTTTGCAAAACTTCTCATTTTTCAAAACCCAGTCACAAAAATTTCTCTAGGAAGATGTCCCTGGAGTTTTAGTTCTCTGCTTTGTAATCCACTCTGTGTGTGCCCTTTGTTGCAGCATAGATCACAATGAATTGTAATTATGTACTTTTTATGTCTTTTTGTGGAGGAGGGTACTGGGGATTGAACTCTGGAGCACCTGACCATTGAACCACATCTCAGCCCTATTTTGTATTTTATTTAGAGACAGGGTCTCACTGATTTGCTTAGTGCCTCACTGCTGAGGCTGGCTTTGAATTTGTGATCGTCCTGTCTCAGCCTCCTAAGCTGCTTGAATTATAGACCTGCACCACCACGCCCAGCTTTTTATGTCTTTTCCCCACCTCACTGTGGAAAAGTAGGCTATGAATGTTTTTGGAACAGGAAATCTAGCTTAATTGTTTTAAACTACAGAACCTGGCTTTTTCATGGTTGGCTCTGTCTAAATAATTGGTGAATGAACAAATGAATCAGTTTAGTTAAGCTTTGAGAATCAAGGAAATATCCTTCAAGTGTCCTCAGAAAATTTCTTCAACCCTGCCCACTCTATACTGTGCACTCAAAGAAAACATCAACAAACACCCCAGAGACTGATGGGTGTATAATAGTACATCCTGGTTTTCTCAGAAGGAACAATTGGGAAAAGATTGTGAGTCCATAAGGACAGGTGTTGTCAAAGGTTTTATTCCCTGCTGTATTTTCAGCACCTAGGACAGTGTCTGGCTACATTCAATGAATGAATGTTGACTACATAGATGATTATAAGACAGTTTTCTTTTTCCCTCCTTCTTTCTTGTTTACCATTCATTCCAGTGATGTGGGTCTATGTTTTGAATACTGTGCCGTAAGCCTACATGGGCTCACCAGGAACTTCCTTTAACAATGGTCTGGCTTTGGAAATTTGCCAATCCTGACCTTAGTATTTGTAGGCAGAGTGATTCAATCTCTATCCAGTAACATCCTTAATGTTTTTTAGAGATGTGGTAATCTTTTAGACTTACTGAATATGATATGGTCTGAAAACTAACTTTGTTTTTTCATTTATCCACCCTCACCCAATATTTTCTCTGTCTCTTTCTCTCTCTCTGTTTCCCCCACCTTCCTCCCTCCCTCCCTCCCTTTTCTCTGAAGGAAGAGCCCAAGTTACATCCAGTCATTGTACATTAAGCATCACTCGAGTTTGATAGACTGGGGCTCCACACTTTGTTCCACCCTAAAGAACTCAGAAGTACCTCTGCCTGGTGGGCTGGATCAGTGCGAACTTGATGATCTCTTGATGACTGCTTGTCTTGCTGAGCTGCTGACAGGGAATGACAGTCTTAGAACTGGAAGGGATCTTGGAGATCATCTTGTTTAACCCCACGCATTTGATGGGTGAGGAGGCTGAGATCCAGAGACCTGTCACTTTCCCAAAGTAATACAGTTCATTAGTTGCTGAATAAGAGTGTGAGTTGGCACCCTTGCTTTGGTCACCTGCATTTTCTGTTTTCTTTGTTATTTGCTCTAGAGTGTACCTTGTGCTGTATCTGAATTATTTTAATATAGGAATGGCAAATCCATCTCTGTTCTTTATGACCAAAAAAATGATTTTAGAAGAGTCTTAAGGGCCCTTGAAAATCAGTTCCTTTTGGTAAAAAGTGAGGTTAGAAATTCATTGGTGTCTGCTCAAAAGAACAGATGGTGATTATATATTTATTTAGCTGTTCAACTGAAAGCATTAGCTCCCATATAGGTTTTTCTAAAAGCTAAATTCTTTTTTTCCAGACTTAGAACTTCACAAAGAAACAAAGCCAAAACACTTATGTCTTAGCTAAGCTGATTTACTTGCTATCACCCCAATACTCTTTGTAGAATAATCCTCTCCTCGTTAGCCCAGGGTCTCTGTCCTGGCTGATCTATATACAGGCACATGCTATATGTTCCTCCAAACTCATCTAAATTTCCTCTGCTCTTTAAATATTCTATTGACCACTGCTTTGTGTGGAATAATAGTTTCCTTTTTAAAAAATTTTTACTTCTTTAACATTGTTTGGAGAATTTGATAGATTTTCATTTTTTTTGTATATTAGGAAAATGTGTTATAGTGTATCAGCCTTGTGATTTTAGTAAATATTTTTAAAAATTTAATTGAAGGTTGTGATTCATTATTGCTATTAAAAACAAACAACCCCCAAACTCAATGGCTTAATCAACAATATTTTTCAGCTCATGGTTGTGTGGGCTGGTAATTTAGTCTGGTTCAGTAGGGTGAGTCTTTTGGTTTCAGCTGGGCTCCTGTGTTTGTCTTTGATAGGCTGCAGGTTATTCAGGTGGTTCTGACCCTGGGGTTTGGCTGACGATCATCAGGAGGCCCTCCCTACTTCTCTGCAAGGTCCTGCAACTATGCATTAGACTTGACATACTTTTCCTATGACAGAGCCAAAGAGATATAGCAAAATCACACAAGGCCTCTGAGGTAACATGGGGCCATACCATTCCTTCTGCAGCATTCTATAGGCCTAAGCAAGTCACTATGCCAATTCCTCTTTCTACACAGGAGGGGTTCCAAAATGACACTACTAAGAGGCCCGAATGAGGGGAGGGAACACATCATAATCAGTCTAGGACAAAAGTCCTTTTAAAGAAAAATATAGACAGTAGGAGAATGTGCTAAACACTATGAGGTTGTTAACCAAAATGAATACAGGACAATACACCATCTGACACTTTTATTGTTTACTGCCTTGTAATGATTCTGGTGTGACCTCCCAGTAGCACCAGCCTGGCATGCAGTGTGAGTAGGCAGTTTCTTACGTCTTGTTCTTTACTGCTTGGATTTCTATAATTCTAGCTCCTAAAGCCTCCTTCAGATCTCAGGATGGGAGTTGGGAGAGAATGTGTGAGGATAGAGGAAGATCCCTCCCTAGGTTCAGGCAGCTGATGTCACTGAGGAGGAAGCAGGCTCATTCTCAATGTGTCAGGACTCCGGCATTGCCATCCTGCTGATGATCTAGTGTGAGGCAGGTATTCTGGTCTAGCTGTTCTAATTTATCCATTGTTGTAAGTCAGGCAGAAGTGACCAAAAGGAGGCAGATTTTAAAAGGCTGCTGAAGGAGGCTTTATTGAGATTTCCTTTCCAGGCAAGACCCTCAGACCAACAGGGTGGGTCTGAGGAGGAGAAGCCGTCAGAGCTGGACCTGGTTTTTAGAGTCCCTTGTCCTACTAGGGTTGACGGGGGTGGGGAGCTGGCTAAGATCCAGGATTGGCCAGGAGACCTTGCTGATTGACAGTGGTTCTGTTAGCACCTGATTGGTGGTTCTTTCGTGCACACGGGTTGCTTGGTGCTTTGTTCCTCAACCACCTCCACCAACCTAACAATTGTGACATGGTCACCTTGAAGCTAGGAATATTTGCTGGAGTTTAAATGACAATTATTAAAATTTTAGTTTAAGAAAAAAATTAATGATGCAAGAACTGACATTTTCACCCTGTTCCTAAGCTCTGTCATAGAGGTAAGATAAGAGGTGAGGGTGCACCAAGTCATAGCAAGATGTCGACATTGAGCCAGGAGACCAACCTGGGCTTCAGGCTGAAATGCTAAAATCCACTTCAAATGTATTAGAAATATGGTTCCCATTAACTCAAGTTTCCAAAGCAACACTTACATAACTGGAAAAGTACAAATTGACCCACTCTTTCTGAGGCAGACAGCATAATCAAGCTCAAAAAAAAAAAAAAAAGAAGAAGAAAGGAGGGGAGGAGAAAGAAAAGGAGGAGATGGGGGAAGGGAAGGGAGGAAAGAAAGAGGAAGGAAAGGAAAATGCAAATTTCCCTGTAGGGAACACAGTGACCTATCAAGTACTTTTATAATGAATGACCGAAATGAGAGACCACAGCAACCCTGAGAACATTCCTTCTATGGGCCTTTTTTAAAAATATTTTTAACTGTAGATGGACACAATACCTTTATTTTGTTTATTTTTATGTGATGCCGAGGATCAAACCGAGTGCCTCATACATGCTAGGCAAGTGCTCTACCACTGAGCCACAACCCCAGCCCTGTGGTCCTCTCTTAACAGTGGTTTCAGCCAGCCAGAATGCTGAGACTTGATACTACGACTTGGTATTTTAGTTTTCCAGAACTGCCTTAACCATCAAAATCAATAAGATATTGGTGAAGTACAAAGTGGGTGACTTCAGACAACAAAAACATATTCTCTCACAGTTCTGGAGGCTGGAAGTCTGAAATTAAGGTGTGGACAGGGCCAAGCTCCTTCTGAAACCTGTGGGGGAATGATCCTCCCTGGCCTCTTCTAGTTTCTGGTTACCCCAGACATTCCTTGGCCTGTGACAGCATCATTCTAACTCTCTGTCTTCACAGGGCATTGTCCCTGTTTTCCCCCATGAATGTCTATCTCTGTCTCCAAATGTCTCCTTTTATAAGGACACCAGTCATTAGATGAGGGCTCAACTCAATGCCCAATTATAGTTTGACTACCACTATGAAGACCTTAAAAGTTCACATCATAAGGTACTAGAGGTTAGCACTTTGACCTGTCATTTTAGAAGGATACAATTCAACCCATAATGCATGCATGGGGTACTTTATACCTGGAGTAGGTAATTTATTTTATCTAATTTATAGGCCTTTTAATATGCCTCCCAAAAAGTCATCCAGTTACAAAAAAATCACTAATCTATAGAGAAAATAAGATTAACCAAAAATCAGCAAATGTTTTACCATCATAAATGTGCTTTTGCACATATTTTAAATAATTGTATCTATATATACATAAGTTATCACAGTATTAGTGGTGAATAGCTGTGTAATCACAAAAGATGGAAAGCCAGTAAAAAGATGGAAATTACAAGGATATTAAATAGTTTTTTGTAGTCAGTATATTTTATAAATGCTTTAGCTTTATAACATGCCTATGAGGATGTAGCTCAGCAGTAGAGTGCTTGCCTAGCACCTGTGGGGTCCTGGGTTTGATCCTTAGCACCACATAAAAAACAAATAAACAAAAAAAGGTATTTGTCCATCTACAACTAAATAGTGTTATGTGTATGTGTGTGTGTGTATGTATGTATGTGTGTGTGTGTGTGTGTGTGTGTGTGTGTATATATATATATATATATATATATATATATATATATATATATATAACCCCACCTGGACCTATCATGCTGGAGTGTTCTAAGAATGAAAAATATGTCCCAGAATTATGGCAGAAAAACATGATTAGAAGTTCTTTGTAACTCTTTAATATGTTTTGACACAGTGCTAAAGTGGGCATGTATTCTTTTTTAAAAAATTAGTTGTTGACAGACCTTTATTTTATTTATTTATATGGTGTGTTGAGAATCAAATTCAGTGCCTCACACATGCCAGGCAAGTGCACTACTGCTGAGCCCAAACCCCAGCTCCTGGGCATATATTTTTAATAAATAGTGAAAGTTTGAGAGAGAATCGTCCCCTATCTCCTATATCCTCATATGGATGTGTGCACACTCAGCGCACACATCTGGCAGTAGCTCTTAAAGTAAAAATTCCTTCTGTATTTTCCCTCAGACTCTTTCTTACCCAGCCATGTAATCAGTCTTCCTCTCTCTCTCTTCACTTTCTACTGGAGAATAACTAAGCATAACTTGGAGAATAACAGTCTCTCTGATTTCTTTAGTTTTCTTTCCACTGTGTCTATTTCCCAGATGGTGCAGAGCAAAGGAGAGTCTGGGAACCAATCCAGCAAGCCAAATGCATCCTCCTTAGAAGGAAAAGTGGTAGAGGCCATGATCCTCATAGATTGGTATTTTGCCAATGGCTACGCTTTAATAATTTTTGACTGTGTTCCATTTTTAATATAAGGTGAATGGGATCATGTCTTATTTATAGAAGACAGTTTCTTCCTGCTGCCCTTAAATAAATGTTGAATCAATATTTTAAAATATCCATCTGACTGAGCACCAAGTTACCAGCCTCCTGAGTGCACCCACACGTGTCTGAAGTCTTGGGAAGAAGAGTTTTTGAAATTAAAAGCAATAAGATATTGGTGAAGGAAAGCAAGGTTGAACAGTATGAAATTCAATGTGGAATGATGATGACTAAGAAAAGATATGGGGAAAAACGTCCATAAAACCATTGGAGGCATGGAGAGTACATGGAGATGAGCCTAGACCCCTGATCCCAGGATATAGTAGGACTAAGCCAAAGATGTGAGTCTAGAACCAAAAGGGAGGTTTGATCCCAAACCCCAATTTTAAAGTTTATTTCTTGTCATTTAAAGGCGTAGCCTGATGAAAAAGGGATCAAAATGAAGTCATGAGTCTCCACGGCTCCATGTTGGTAGTACTTAATATGGCCTCCCAAAGCCTGCCTAAGGCACAAAAACTTGCTGTGGCCGAGTGGGAGTGTCTACCAGAGGGAATCTCCACTAAAAGAAACACTAGTAAATGTGCTGAGTACCAACATCTGGCCCAGTGAAGAAGTTAGGAAAAGGCTTTATCACCCATTATTCTTTGCCCCTTACATCTGGGGTGTCTTTACTAGAAAACCAGATGGTTGCCTTCTCATCAGAAGGTTGTTTTCTGTGATAGGCAAAGTTGTGTAATCCCTCCCACACTAGCCCCATAATTTCTCCTATTGTATCATTTTGGGAATGAAAACTCTAAGTATACAACATAACCAGGAGTAGAAGGATATGATTTGGGTTCAAATCACAGGCTTGGATGCATATTAAGCACAGAAGAAACATTTTGGGAATGGGCAGAGAAAGGAAGGGCCTCTGAAAGTAGTTCTTGCTGGGGCGAAGAAGGTGGTGCTCTTCAGACCCCACCCTGGGACAGGTGCAGAGGAGGCTTCTTGCTCCCTGGTGTCTGTTCCTCCCTGACTTCAGGAGGAATTCTCACCTTACTTCTGCAGGCCTCTGGTATTTGGGTGTCTCAGTGCACATGGAAGTGGTATTCTCAAATGCTGAGTTATATTTTTGGTGATCGTAAGAAGACCCATGGATTAAATATAAGAAATCTGGCAACTGAGGCAAGTTCCTCCTTCCCTAGTTGCTGATGCTTAAGGCAGGATGTCTGTGAAGAAACAGATCTGTTAGAGTCTGTAAACAAGTCTGGATGGCGCCTGGCAAAATGCCAGAGGGAGTGGTTTGGTTTGTGAAGTAACAAAATAGAGCCATTAAGTGTGGAGATTCCTTATTGGTTGACTGCTGTATCTATTTTATGTTAATTAGATAAGCTGTGTGGAATGTATAAATACCACTCCTGTCCTACAAGAAATGGCTCCTTCTCCTGCTGTATCAATCTACACAAGTTATTCGTCACACCCCCCCCCACCCCCGGTTATTTTGCTGCAGCCGGACTGCAGCACAGATCTGCACAGTGGTTTTCCCCATTCCTTCTTCCTGAATAACTGAGAATACCTACTGCTCCTAAGCAACACTGTCTCCTGTTGCTGGACTCACTTATAGCATCTTATAAACAAATGAGGAACAACTGCTTCCCAGGATTTGCTATGCAATTCTCAGAAGTGTTTGGGGTTTGGTGTAGGACATAAAGAAATTTGTTAAAGCCCAGATTCTTTAGTGTTTTCGGGTGGATACTGAATACGTTAAAATGTTATGATATCACAAGAAAAAGTGGTCCAACGAGGATGGTTTACAATTTGTAGACAGGCATTTTTAGTTACCTTCCTAATATGTATTCTACATTCTTAGTTTCTAATTGAACTCTTAATTTTTATTTCAGGATTATTATGATTTGGATGTGAGGTATTCCCTGAAAAGCTCATGTAATTAGTCATTTCTGTAATGTTCAGAGGTGAAATGATTAGATTATAATAGCTATAACTTCATCAGAAGATTATTCTATTTGATGGATTAATAATTTTAATGGATTACTGGGTGATAACTGGAGATAGGTGTGGGGTGGTTGGAGAAAGCAGATCATTTTGGGATTGATTATATTTTATTCCTGGGTCCTCTCTCTTTCCTTCCTGCCTGCCATGAGCTGAGTAGATTTCCTCCACCGTGCCTTTTTGCTGTGATGTTCTGCCTTACCCCAGGCCCAGAGCAGTGGAATCAGCCGACCATGGACTGAACTTCTGAAACCATGGGCCTAAGATAAGCTTTTCCTCCTTTAAGTGATTCTTGTTGAGTAATTTGATCACAATGAAAAGCTGACTAACCCAGAAGTGGTAATGGGTCTAGTTTAAAAAAAAAAAAAAAAAAAAAGACAACAAATCACTTTGCTAGACTACTTTGCAGGTAAAAGTGGTCATGTGACCTTCTGAGAGTTAAAAAGGAGCCATTGGAAGGAATTCTTGAAAGTCTTTGAAAAAGGACACTCTTACGTGCCTGAGGTGTGCCTTGGCTCTGTTGTCTTGCCTTTTATAACTTCCCCTCTTTCTGTCTGGGATGAAGAGGTTATAAGTATTTCTCTTACAGCTGAAAATATCCCTGACTGAAACCTAACTCTCCCCCTCACTTCTGCCCCTTCTCACATCAATGGTTAAGGTGCTGGTTTGGGGGATTAGGGGATGAAATTCACAAAAGAGGATTAGGAAGTTAAATTTTGGAGTATGTTCCAATCTTTGTGAAATAGTTCCTCAGTGTTATGCAGGGACTGTGACACTACTTGGTTCCTATCATCTAGGGAATGAGGTGGGGCCAATTAACTTCCCTAAGATCCCAAAGAGTCTTTATTTGTTTATGTCACCTGAGGGTCTTGGACAGTGAGGATGATGGGACTTGGAAGCTGTAAAATCAATAAATATAGGAAGGTCTGTCCTCTGTGATGAAGGAACAGAGTACTATAAGAAATAAGAGATATGTAAAAAAAAGAGCAAAACTTGTTGTCTAAAATGATTTTTTTAAATGCTAGGAAATCCAAAGTACAACAGGCAGAATTAAAAATCTGCATTGGAGGTTCTGAAGAGATTTGACACTTTCGAATATTAAATCTATAATTTGTTCTAAGTAATATTAGAATGTGTTAAAGGGCAAAGAGCTGAAAAAAAGAAAAATGGTTATGAAATACTGAAATCAGAGATGAAGAGATAAAATTATGCAAATGAACGCTGAAACCAAAATTGTGATAGTAAATAGTTCTTGAGCTAAAAATGGTATCTGCATATAGAAGGAGCTTGTCCTAGTACAAAAATGACCAGGGATAGGGGAATTAAGTGAATTATGTTTTATTCATGAGGGACTATGTTTTTAATGTAAAGTAATATTTATGAAGTATTTTATGCTTTGGAAAAATGTTTATACTAAAATAGAAAGTGAAAAAAGCCTAAAGCAAAATCACCTACATAGTATCGTATTTTATTTAGAATAGTTGCTGGCTATAAAATATCTCCCAAATCTTAGTGACTTAACATGATAAAAGTTACATTTCTCATCCACAAAACAATTCCATATAGGTGTTCAGTAGGTGGCCCTCCACACAGTACTTTAGAAACCCAGGTTCCTTCCATCATATAGCTCTGATTTTAAATATTAAATACTCTCCATTCAGCTGACAAATGGGGAAACATTTGAGATGGGCACACTTGTTTCTCAACCTCAGTCATGCACTGTCTGACATTTCAGTTAACAACAGATCGCTTATACCATGGTGGTCCCGTGAGATCATATCTTGGATTCTGTTGCCTATAAAGGATCATTTAAAACATTTTAGGTGTATTTCCTTCCAGTTTTATGTCTATCAATTTTTTTTTCACAGTTGAAACCATATGAACAATGGCCATTTCATTTTCCTTGTATCATGATTTGATATATACCTTTTATATTTGGAGCTGAGCAATTCCTGTCATCTAGTGATGTCACACCTGAGGTAAGATCCTAGCACAACACATTACTCACATGCTTGTGTTGGTGCTGTCATTATAATGCAAGTATAGCCCATGCCATTCCATGCAGTACATAATACTTGATGTAATAAGTACTATACTATTATTGTTACTTTAGTGTTAGTGTAAAACAGTGAGCTGGGGAGTGCTAATAGCAGCCTCATACATTTTATCCTTGTCTCTTGGTTGCATCAAGACACCAGATGGAGTGACTGACCTAGGCTTGTGTAAGTACAGTCTCGAAGCTAATACCATGACAAAATCACCTAACAATGCATTTCTCAGAATATGTCCCTGTCATTAAGTGACATGACTGAACAAAAGCCTGGAAGTGCTACTCATCATTTCTACTTACATGCCACCAGCTAGAACAAAGTCATACAGCCACACTTCACTGGAAGGGAGGCTGTGATGTGTGCCCAGAAGGAAAATGAAATGGCTGTGTTGAAAGCCATTGTCCATATGGTTTCAACTGTGAAAAAAAATCCATAGAAATAAAACTGGAAGGAAATAAACCCAAAATGTTTTAAATGATCCTCTCTGAGCAGCAGAATCAAAGATATACATGTATATATCAGCCTTTGCTTCTTCATTGTTTCTGTACTTTATTGAATTTTTGTCAGGAGTGCATATTACTTATATTAACAGTTCCTTGACATAAATTGGAATTAATGATAGTACTTTACCACTTAAGTTGTTTTCGGAGTAGATCAAATCATGATATAAAATGCATAACATAGTTCCTGGTTTTTAGTGATAGTTTTACTGTTATTATGTGGAAAGCATGAACATGGTCCACACTTTACATCTTTGTACTAACCAAAAGTCAGAAAAGACTAACATGAATCATAGATCTTAACCCACACCATATTTTCCTAACACTTAAAAGATACAGAAAGACACTGAGCCTACAGACAGTCTTTCCCTGGAAGAGGCTGAAGCCATCATAAGCTTTCAAACTCTGGAGTTTGCAAGACTGTACCTTTTTTTTAGTGTATTGGATTGGGTTTTGGTTTTGGATTAATCCATGAATTTTGAATGTTGTGTATGAAAAACCTAATTCATAAAGAGAGCCATTTTCATTTTGAAGTTCTCTCATTTTTACTCCATCAATTATACAGATAGGAAAATACTTACATGACTACCCTTTATTCTCCAATCAGCTTCATTGTACACAATATGGGTCTTTTTTAAAGCTTGATCTTGGACTTCTCAGCTTCCAGAACTGTGAGGGATAAATGTCTGTTATGTAAGCCACACAGTCTATGGCAATTTGATAGAGCAGTCCCCATGACTAAGACAGTCACTGTCTTGGAAACTATATGCAGTGACGTAGCATAATACCTGTGAACATGGGTTCTGGAAGCAAGAAAACCCAGATTCAGAATCTGGCTCTGCCATATGCTGACTGCGTATCATGGGCAAGGTACTTAAACTTTTGTGCCTCAATTTCTTCATCTGCAATACAGAAATGATAATATCTACCTCATGGGGTTATGAGTAGTCAATGAAAGCATGCATTTTGTAAAGTTGCTTAATGCTAGACTCAATTATAAACACTCTATGAATGTAAATTTATCATGATCATGACAACAATGATTATTATCATCAGACTAAATAGCAGAATTCTGAGAAGGAAATAAACTGTGGGCATAAAAATCAAGCCTGATAAAGACTGAAAGGTACTCAGTAGACCCAGCAACTGGAAGGCCATTGGTGGTGCCAGAAGATGGGGGTGAGGCTGAGGCTGAACTGCAGTGGGGTGCAGAGGGAATAGAAAGTTGGGAAGAGAAAGCAGAAGGGAGGGGTGTTGGTTCTGACAGGAGATACTTTGAAAGAGGGACAGTGAGACAACATCTACCATATGCCTTTTGCCCCCAAGTATAATGTGTAACAGTGTAGCAACTTATAAGGACAGTATATCAGCAACTCCCCAACCCCCTACAGGAAGTTTAGTCTTTTGCCTCTCTGGATTGGTACACTTCTAAGCTTTTCTTATAAGAAGAGAAAAATTAAACCCCAAATCTGTTTGTGGCTTCTCTGTAGTTCGCTATACTACACCTTTGAATATTTAGAGGTTTCCAGCATGTATAGCAATCTGATGATTGATATATATATATATATATATATATATACACACACACACACACACACACACACACACACACACACTGATCTGTAAGAAGCAGAGGACATTTTGTTAAAAAACTAAAACTTTATAGCTGGCATGGGAATGAATGAGGGTGCCTTCACTCATGTAAACCAAAGATGGTGGATTCAGAGATTTTAATATCACATACTAAATTGCAAGCCCATTTGGCACATGACTAGCTATCAATACTAGTAAAATATAGGAGCTGGAATTTATATTTTTCTGTGCCATTTGGAGAATTTATCTGTATAGTAATAAGCTTTCCAAGCTGGAACAATAAGGAAGATGCTTGAGTTGTAATTTATTATTATTCCACTTAGTACCATATTTTGTGCCAGCAGTCATACTTTACCCCAGATCCTCCAAGTAATTTCAGTTCATCAGCCAGAAGGAAGAATAATCCCTCAAGGATAAGGACTGTGGTTCCTGCTTCTCTCCAGCTGAGCCAAATGCTGTGCCTTTACCTAAAAGGGGCATTGGGTACATTGCATAATGAAGTATCTGGAATATTTACAGAGCCAAGGAGATCTTTAGTTCTCTCCCTTGGGGGTGCTTAAAACTTCCTTTGGAAGTTTTAATAAACTGTTACTGTGGGGAACTAGAAAGGCCCTGGCCTAGAGTACGAAGTCTAATAGCAAATCCTAACTCTCCTACATGTGGCTGAGTCACCTCATGTCCTCTCTAAGCCTCTGTTTATCCTCTGTGGAGTAGGGTAATATATCCACCTCATGGACAGTTGTACAGGTGAAATAAGAGGCCAAGTGTCAGAATGTCTAAGTTTCAATACACTTCTACCAAATGTGGGATTCCTAGCATATCTCTATTTAAATTTATAATATTTTGAATTCTTCCTGTGGACACAAACTATGTGATCCCTTTAAGTTTCATCCCAAATATGGAGGGAGTTGTGAATAATCTGCTGACCATTATTGCCACAGCTGCACAGCAGAACATGAATGTGAAATGATGTGACTTGGCAGCCCTGGAAGTCAGGACTCCTGGCTATGCCTCCAACCCACTGAGTGACCTTGAAAATGACATTGACTCTCTGAGCCTGCTTTCTGATTTGTAAATCATGTGCCTGGGGGCTCATGGTCACATGGAATAGATGCATTCTAGTTTTCTTTTGTCTTGAATATTCTTGATGGAGATCAGAAATTTCTTTTAGAATTCTGAACTATTGAGCCATACTTATTGCTCATGGTAATTCATTAAGAAGCATTATTATCACCAACAACTCTAAATGATTTCCCCTTGAAGAATTTAGCAGCTAATGAAATCATTCACAATAAATTAATTTGCTAATTAAAATGTGGTATGGTCATCTCAAGAAAATAATTTGTTTTATTATAATTAAAATTTATCAAAAAGTTATTATTATCAGTTCCTGAATTGTGTGTGCTTGGATATCTGTTGATATACAAGTAAATAGATCCCTGCCCTCTGTAAAGGCAATCTAAAACAGGGTCAAACATGAGCACAAGCTATTTGGACATTTGAGAAAACGTGGAAGGGGATGTGCTCTGATCACTTGCTGTTTTGTGATGCTGTTCAGCATTGCTGTCCTAAAATATAACTTTGCCTACAAGGATCCTGCAGGCTAACTTTCAGCAGCTGGGAGTCTTCCCAGACTGTCATGACTTTTAGGTAAGCTGCTGCAGGCGGTGACCAGCAGGCACCTGTCCCCTGAACCAGGGGGAGCTTACAGTGATGTGATCCCCAGCCCAACAGGAACCTAGTGGAAAGTGATAGGTCATAAGATCCAAATAGTTTCATTACAATAAATGTGGGACTTATTTAAAAGTTGTATATACACAAAAGAGTCACCTCAACCCTCAGGAATTGATATTGTTATTACTCTGGGGCTATTGACACAGACTAATAGCGAAGTTACAAGTAATGATTCTTAGGGGCTACTGTATCTGCCATCTCATGGGGACCTTCTGTATAGTGATTGAGCTCTTTGGCCTTTGCAGTTGTCTAGGCTTGGATTCAGTTCTTACTTTTTCTTCTTACTAGCTGTGCAATCTTGGACTTATTTTCTCATCTATAAAATGAGGATAATAATTGTATGTACTTCATACAGTGAATGTGAAAATTAAATTAAATAATGTATTTTATATGCTTTGTAATGTTCTTTCAACATTGTAAGTCCTGAGGTATTATACTTTATTACTATTTTGTGTTCCTCTTATTAATAATAAAAACAAGGGCTATGTAAGGTTAAAAAAGTTGCCCAAGGGGGCTGGGGATGTGGCTCAAGTGGTAGCGCGCTCGCCTGGCATGCGTGCGGCGCAGGTTTGATCCTCAGCATCACATACAAACAAAGATGTTGTGTCTGCCGAGAACTAAAAAATAAATATTAAAAAAATTCTCTCTCTCGCTCTCTCCCTCTCTCACTCTCTCTTTTAAAAAAATAAAAATTAAAAAAAAAGTTGCCCAAGGTTACCCCATTAACAAATGGCAGGGCCCAGGTTAGTACTCAGGGCTATCTGTTGTTTATAACCTTGTGAATCAGTCAATTTGGGGCAGAACCTTGTCAGGGGCCAAAAAGCAGGACCCTGGGCAGTAGGGCTTATTAAAGTATTTTGGCCAATGTGATATCTTAGAATTGCCAAGCACCCCAGGAGGATGAGCAATATTATTTCCAGAACAAGCTGATGATGTAAAAGTGTAACTTAAAGGAACATAATAGGTACAAGGAACATCATTTTCTGACAAGATTCTTAAGTGCGTATTGCTGAGAAGAGATGGCCAGTTTAAGAAATAATCTTCAGGTCTGGGGTTGTGGCTCAGTGGTAGAGCACTTGCCTGACATGTGTGAGGCACTGGGTTCGATTCTTAGCACTGCATAAAAATAAATAAATAAAATAAAGGTTCATCAACATCCATCTCTCTCTCTCTCTCTCTCTCTCTCTCTCTCTATCTATCTATATATATTTACATACATTATAATATTCATGAGTGTTCATTTATTAGAAAACCTCTCCTGTGTTTTTGGTGAATAAGATAAAATGATATGAAATGGTAATGCATCTCAGTTCCCACGGGTCCTCCTGAGGGTACAGCCATAAGTTCCCTGTGGCCAGAGAGTCTTTCAAAACAAGCAGAACTTTGGGGCTGTTTTTCCTCCTCCTTTAGGCCTTTATGTCACACAGCTAGAATTTAGTATTGAACTGGAATCGGAGCACACTGTAGAATAGTGTCCAAGGCTCCACTGGGAACTCCCCTGGCAAAGGACGTATCTGGTCCTTAGTTCTTAGTTCACACTGATGCTGCTGTGGACTGGAACAGAGAACATCAGAAAGTTTTCAATGGCAGTCCTATATGGCTGTTTTTTGAGAAAGCCCTTTGAAGTTGGAAAAAATACTGTTGGCCATTTATTTGGCTGTGCTATAAGGAAAATTTCCACTACACAAAGAATTCAATACAAAGATTTTACTAGATGGGAATGACTGTAGTAGCTTGATCAAAACTGTAAAGTAGTAAGGCATAACAACTAACATTTATGGAGTTTTTAAGAAACTCTCCATACTACCTAAGGAAATTCACCAGTCTTGGGTGATAGGTACTATTATTATCTCCAGCTTGTAGATGATATGTAGAGTTCAAAGGATTCATCCAAAGCCACAATTCCCATAACTGAATGAGAGATGGAGTCTTTCAGAATCTTTAAGAGAGCTGAAGAAGAATCTGGATTTCAGAACCCAAATCCATTATTGTAGGCAAACCTCCTGAAATATGTAAAGATCTTCTTTTATTTGAACCCTAGAAGCTTGCAAGTGTGCTCATCTGTTCAGGGTGGGGTTGGCATTTAAATATTGCATTTCTTAACTTGTGTCACAGACAAGATTTAAGGTTGAATAGTCAAATTGTTTAAAAACAATAAAATATTTGTGCAGCACTTCAAAGGTGCTCATTTACAAAATTGATATAAAATATTGCTATAAAACATCAGGATTATAAAGAATCTCAGAAGAAACACATCTTCCCCTCTCTCATCTTTCTCCCATGTCACTCATCATTCTCACCAATTCAATTAAACAATCTTACTCTTAGCAGAACACTGTTAGTTTTTAAAGCTTTATGCCTTTAAGACATTCTACAACTTGGGCATCTTCCTAGCTTGGTTTCTACTGCTTTCGTGATTAGACCAAAATGATGTCAATTATACACTGTTGCATGTCTACATATCCTCTACATTTTCTCTCTAGACTTATATATTTAATGATACTACTTACTTATTTGTTTTCTGTTTCTTTCTTTCTCTTTCTTTCTCCTTCCTTCCTTCCTTCCTTCCTTCCTTCCTTCCTTCCTTCCTCCCTCCCTCCCTCCCTCCCTCCCTTCCTTCCTTTCTTCCTTCCTTTAGCAGAGATTGAACTCAGAGGCACTCAACCACTGAGCCCCATTCCCAGCCTACTTTGTATTTTATTTAGAGACAGGTTCTCACTGAGTTGCTCAGCACCTCACTGTTGCTGAGGCTGGCTTTGAACTCGCGATTCTCCTATCTCAGCCTCCCGAGCTGCTGGGATTCTAGAAAAAACTCGCCGGCTTGTTTTTTCTTATAATGATTTGTATAAATCTGTCCTATCCAATAAGGCAACTACTGGCTAAGTGATGCTTTTGAATCCTTAAGATATGACTAGTCTCAATGGAGAGGTGCTATAAGTGCAATACACACTAGATTTTGAAGGCGGTACAAAAAAAGAGAACTTATCTCATTAATAAGGTTTTATATTATTTGCATGTTAAAATAATATTTTTGGATAGATTGGTTTAATGGAGCTTTTTAAACCAATTTCACCTCTTTCTATATTTTTAAAGTCACTATTGGAAACTTTAAAATGGCATGCCGCTGGCATTATATTTCTATTGGACAGTGCTACACAAGAGCATAGATAGATTAAATAATAAAGAAGATGTAAGTAGAAAAGTTGATTAGATCCAAATCTTGAAATGTCTTGAAAGAATGTTTATGAATCACTCTGAGTTGCCAAATTATTTCCTACAGCTTACAGAAATTCATAATATCTTCAATTGAGTTTCCTGTCTTTATATTATATAGTAAGTACAACTTTAACAGGTCTATACCCACATTGTTTGGACCAGTCACCCCTTTCCAGGTATTTGCTTGTTGTGTTTTATGAAATAGTTAAGTAGTTAGAAAAAGCTACCAAGAACAGGGGTGAGAAATGAAGAGGGCACAGTCCTATGAGGTACTCAGGTAACACTGTGTAATTTCCATCCAAGAGAAAGGAAAACAAAGGCCCTACACTATTAGCTCGGATGAGCTCTCTGGCAGGTCTTTGGCATGAGGCATAAGATCTACTTAAGTGGGTCACAGACTGTTAATTTCCATTCATAGGGTCTGTTTCATCTTTTGGTGTCTCAGCTCCAAGGTGATGCTTTATATAGTAGTGAAGGCATTTGTGGAAGGTGTCAAAGTTTCCAGAGTGGTCACTATTAACTTCCTTTGTCTCCAGCTTCTGATGAGTTTTCAGCAGAATCTGAGCTACTCCCCTGGAATCCAACCAGCAAGCTGTTATCAGAATTCTCCAGCCACTCCTGGATACCACTGCCAAGGAGCTGGAAAGAATTGTGTAGGAGGAAAGGCCAGCCTTGCTGAGTCAGGCAGCTTCTTCAGCTGGAGGTTGACTGGTAATTAGTGTGACTGCAGCTATGGGACTACAGGAGACAGAGTCAGCCCAGACTTGGCTCCATCCAATTCACCCACCACGGGAGGCCTTGTCTAGGATAGTACAATGTTCCAGATCCATGCAGAGAAGAGCCAGCTACATTCAGGCAGCTAGTGTAGTTACTAGCCCTCTGGATTATAGGGTTCCTTGGGTGCAGTTAGATTATGGATGAAAGAAAGAATAAAATCTGAGAGCTATTAACACCTGTGCTACCCACAGCTCATGCTTTCCATTCAAATCTAGACTAGATGAGAGTGGGTACTCCCCAGAGTAACTATAATTTAATGGGAACCACATGTTATTTTTAAGATTCTAATAGTGATCATAAAAATAAAGAAATAAAGAACATTAATAATATATTTAATCTATCCAAAATACTATTTCAACATGTAAACAACATAAGAATTTATTACTGAGATATGTTACATTCCCTTTTTGTACTAAATCTTCAAAATCTGGTGTGTATTTACACTTATAGCTTCTCTCCATTGGATTAGCCATGATTTAAGAATTCAAAAGTATCATTTAGCCAGTGGGTGCCTTATTGAATAGGACAGATTTATTCAAATAAGTTGCAAGAAAAACCCAATAAGCAAGTAGAATCATTGAAAGTCCAAATCTCACAAAACAAAACCAAAATCACCATGGGCCTTGGAGTCCAAAGAATTAGGGTCAAGTAGTGATTCTTCAAGTTAACTATGTGATCTTGACCAAATCACTTAGCCCTTCTGAGTATCAATTTCCATCTGTAAAATGTGCATATACTACTTTCCTTCTGGAGTAATCAGGCTTAACTGAAAGAGTTATGTAAAATTACCTGGCATCCAGTGAAAAGAATACAATGAATCCTCCTTTTCTTCTCCCTTCGTGTGTATTGTGAAAGAAGTAATAACTATCTTTCCTGTGAAACCAAATTCTAACTTTTGCATGATAGTGCTTACCCATGTTATTTTTTTAAAGCTATTTCACTTGAAGATTATTGAATTATGACGATGATGAAGAAGAAGGAAGGAGGAGGAGGAGACTTATTTTATTCAGCACCTACCCGTAGTGCTTGACCTTGTAAAATCATCACAATAACCCCATAAGGCAGATATTGTTATCTCCATTTTACAGATAAGGAGTGAGATTAAGAAAGATTAAGTGGCTTGCCCAAGGATATGAAACCAGATAGTAGTAGACCTGGGATTTATGTGACTAACTTCAACATTATCGCATATAACCACTAAATTATTTTCTATCAATGCTATTAGTTCACCTTATTTTTCCTAAAAATCAAAAGATTTCCCTGTCCACAAAAGATACCAAGATGTGCTTTAAAAGGTAACCATTCCAAATTTTACATGTCTTAATTCTAAAAGTCTAATCATATTTAACATCTCATTTAAACAAAAATTATACTTAAACCAAAGACTGAAAGAATTAATTGCAGGGTAATGTATTTAATTTAGAAATAATTATAATGCTCAAGGTTTTATTATTTTTGAAAATGTTGGAGATATGCAAGCTTGTTTGTATTCTTTTAAGATTCTAAATGTTACTTTTGGTTTGTATAAGAGCTCAAAAGTTATGTAATATCCAACTGCTCCAATAGCACAAAGTATGAGACTGATAAAAGTTGAGAATATGAAAAACAAAAAATAACCAAGAAATTATGCAAAGCAATTTCCCAAATTAAAGAAATAATGCGGCAAATAAAGGGACAAAACTTTGAGCATTTTTTTCATTAAGTCAATAGAATCCCATTATAATTTTTTGTTTGTTTTGCTCAAAGGAACAAAAGTCATCCTAATGCCAATATTATAAAAAGCTGTTTGTTCCTTGGACTTACTTTTCTAAAATTTGTCCCTGGTACTGCTCAGTCCATGGCTGCACTGCACTAATCAGTAACTGTTTTCTCCCTTTCTCTTGTTTGCTTGCTTGCTTTTTTATACTGGAAATTGATCCTACAGGCCTTAATCACTGAGGCACATCTCCAGCCCTTTTTATTTTATCTTATTTTATTTTGAGACAGGGTCTCATTAAGTTGCTTAGGGCCTCACTAAGTTTCTGAGACTGGCTTCAAACTTGCGGTCCTCCTGCCTCAGCCTCCTCAGTTGCTGGGATAACAGGCATGTGCCACCACAACCAGCCCATGAACAACTGTCGATCACACTTCTCTCTTGAAATACTTTCCTAATTTTGTTTGAGACATCACTTCTTTTGGCTCTTTCCACTGTTTGTTCAGGTCCTCATCATCTACTAATTGCTAACCGTTGGATTGCTGTATGGGTTACTGTTGAAGGGACAAACGAGGCAAGGCACCGAAGACAGCAGGAAACAGTTTTATTGGCTGCAGCCAGGTTCAGAGGGCACAGCTTTTGCTGTAATCAATCAATCCCCTGAACCCCGAGTTTAGGGAGTTTCAGTGTTTTATACCCAGCATGTAAGGGGAGGGGCTCAGAAGTTCACAGTCTGCAGAAGTTCACAGAAAAGCAGCTTTTTCTTTCACTGTTCTGGGCAAGTTAACCCTTCAAGGACTACACCTGAGAAGGGGAGAGCTTCTCCCCTGTCTTTCCTCCCCTTGCCAGCTGTTACCCTGGAGCCCATTTGTAACTTATCTTAAAAATGTAGACATCTCTGTGAAGCCCAGCTCACAGCCCAGCTCAAGGCCAGAGGCCTTGTTTGCACATTTCTACAAACTCCTATACTGGATACGTTTGTGAAAAATTAGTAAGGGGGTGTCCAGCACGTGGAGTGCTGGTATCTTCTCGGCCAATGGCCAAGTAAACAGGGTGACATGAAAATAGGAAGTTTATCTACAATGGACTCTTTTGCTGACAGTCCTAAATCAGCCATGGGGAAGACAGCTTTTCTGTGGAGAAAGGGGGTGCCACTTCATTACCTCTGAAACCTTTTTATTTCTTTGTCTTTATTTACTTTCTGGGTAACACCCTCTCCAGCCCCTGAGTTTTGAAAGCATCCATACCCTAATAACTTTCAACTTTACAATTCCAGCCCTGCCTTTGTTTATAAATTACAGATTTGTAGTCAACCATCTATTTGAATCCTCACTGAATAACTGGCAGGACTCTCAAACTTAACCAGCCCCAAATCAAACTCCTCATTCAATCTCCATGTGCAATCTTCTATAGCTCAGTAAACATTTTCGCTGTCTATCTGGTTGTCCAGGCAAAAGTCTTACATCAGTTTTCTGTGACACCTCCCCCATTCCAGTTCATCAGTAAATCCTGTTCACTTCCCTCCAAATTTCTGAATGTCCAAAATGTGAGCACTTTGGATACCTCCACTGCTACTGTTCTGGTCCAAACTTACATCATATCTCCCCATCTTGCCTGAGTTATTTCAGTAACTTCTCAGCTGGACTCTCTTCTTCCTTTACTACAGTACGTTTTTGTTATTGAAGCAGAGTAACCTATTTAAAATTCAGGTAAGATCAATTCACTCTTTTGCTTCTAAAATTTTTAGTAGTTCCTCACCTCATTCAGATTAATATCTGAAGACAATATAATGGCCTGCAAGTCCCTACATGGTTTTTCCCTCAGATACTTTTGCCTCACAATTTTATCCCTTTCTTTTTTTTTTTTTTGTTGAATCTGTATTGAATCTTATTGAATCTGTATATCAGCAACATATATTTTCCTTGCATGAAGTTTGCATGAGAAATTTAGCCTCCATTTTCTTTTGTACTTATAAATTGTAGCAGAATTGCAATAATAAAAACAATACTCATGAATAGGAGTCCGAAATCTGTACAGTACATCTAGTCTGAATTTTGTAATTTGTGATCTTGAGAAATCAAGATATCTCACATTTAAGGCAAATTATTTTTAACAGAATCAAATATATTGACTATTAATGTCATTCTGTCTTGAATTTGTATTACCATATGTATTCTAATCTTATAAATTACTATATCTTAAAGGCTATAGTACTAATACTATAGTATTTAGTCATAATAAATAACCATTATATGCATAGTATAATTTTGAGATCATGGTTCACATAATTGCAGAATGACTTAGTTTTAAATATACATGACCCTTATCACTCTTTAGTATTAGAAAAGGAGTGAATTTTCCAATCAAATTTATGGATATTATGAATCTTGTCAATCACATAATATTTCATAATCTTGCCTTTGTTCTGGCTACTAGAAAATTAAAAACTACAGAACCCTAAAGAGAGAAGTAGAAGAAGATCTTAGAAGATGGAAAAATATACCCTGTTCATGGATAGGCAGAACTAACATCATCAAAACGGCGATATTACCAAAAGTTCTATATAGGTTTAATGCAATGCCAATCAAAATCCCAAAGGCATTGCTTGTAGAAATAGATAAAGCAATCATGAAATTCATATGGAAAAATAAAAGACCCAGAATAGCAAAAGCAATTCTAAGCAGGAAGTGCGAATCAGGCGGTATAGCGATACCAGATTTCAAACTATACTACAGAGCAATAGTAACAAAGACAGCATGGTACTGGTACCAAAACAGGCGGGTGGACCAATGGTACAGAATAGAGGACACAGAGACCAATCCACAAAGTTACAACTATCTTATATTTGATAAAGGGGCTAAAAACATGCAATGGAGGAAGGATAGCATCTTCAACAAATGGTGTTGGGAAAACTGGAAATCCATATGCAACAAAATGAAACTGAACCCCCTCCTCTCACCATGCACAAAAGTTAACTCAAAATGGATCAAAGACCTTGATATCAAATCAGAGACTCTGCGTCTGATAGAAGAAAAAGTTGGCTACGATCTACATATAGTGGGGTCGGGCTCCAAATTCCTTAATAGGACACCCATAGCACAAGAGTTAATAGCAAGAATCAACAAATGGGACTTACTTAAACTAAAAAGTTTTTTCACAGCAAGAGAAACAATAAGAGAAGTAAATAGGGAGCCTACATCATGGGAACAAATATTTACTCCTCACACGTCAGATAGAGCCCTAATATCCAGAATATACAAAGAACTCAAAAAATTAGACAATAAGATAACAAATAACCCAATCAACAAATGGGCCAAGGACCTGAACAGAAACTTCTCAGAGGAGGACATACAATCAATCAACAAGTACATGAAAAAATGCTCATCATCTCTAGCAGTCAGAGAAATGCAAATCAAAACCACCCTAAGATACCATCTCACTCCAGTAAGATTGGCAGCCATTATGAAATCAAACAACAACAAGTGCTGGCGAGGATGTGGGGAAAAGGGTTCTCTTGTACATTGCTGGTGGGGCTGCAAATTGGTGCGGCCAATTTGGAAAGCAGTATGGAGATTCCTGGGAAAGCTGGGAATGGAACCACCATTTGACCCAGCTATTGCCCTTCTCGGACTATTCCCTGAAGACCTTAAAAGAGCGTATTACAGGGATACTGCCACATCGATGTTCATAGCAGCACAATTTACAATAGCTAGATTGTGGAACCAACCCAGATGCCCTTCAATGGATGAATGGATTAAAAAAATGTGGCATCTATACACCATGGAGTATTACGCAGCACTAAAAAATGACAAAATCTTGGAATTTGCAGGGAAATGGATGGCACTAGAGCAGATTATGCTTAGTGAAGCTAGCCAATCCCTAAAAAACAAATTTTATCCCTTTCTACTTGCCCCACTTGGACATACTCCATCCCGCTACACCTAAAATTGCCTAGAACAATTACCTATCTCAGTTTTGATGGTTATTTACTCGAGTGTCCTTACTTTGAAAAGTTCTTCCCTGGCAACTCTTTCCACCATCCTAGTATCCCTATCTCCCTTATATTTCCTTATTTTCCCAAAGCACACCACCTGATACAACAATATATACTTATTTATTTGTTATCTTCTCCATTAAAATATTGGCCCATATTTTAAGTTCCAAGATGGGAAGACTAGATGATTTTAATCAAATCTCCCACTTGAAGACAATTTAAAAAGCTGAAACACACACACACACACAGAGAGAGAGAGAGAGAGAGAGAGAGGCAGGAAAGTATCAGAGGCCTAACAGAGATAAAGTAGAGCTTTTTTTTTGGAAAAGAAGATATGCTGATGGGTCAAAGGAAGCTGAGAAGCAGTGTTTCACTGAGACCTTGGGAAAGCACCGCTCTGTATCCTGGAACCACATGAGCTGCCATTTTGGCTCTGAAGCTCTTTGGCAACTCACTGGCTGCAGCTGAGACATAGAGCTAAGCTGCGAGGACTCAGCTGCATGAAGGTTTGGGAACTGGCATCCGTCCCTCTCAAGGACAGACATGCCCTAATAAAATATCTTCTCCTCTGGCTTGGAATCATGGGGTATGGATTTTATTCCATCCTGCAATCTCCTCAAATCGTGCCCACACTGAGAATGTGTTCAGGTGTCCATAGGGGAAAAAGGAGAAGACCTTCTGGAGGAAAAGACATCATCCTAGATCTCAAATGATCACTAAACATAATTTCAGTTTGTTCAACAAACTATGAAAGATGATAAAGCAAGTGAAGATTCAAGACATTTGAAGACAGAATGAAAAAAAAATAGTAGGCAACAAAAACAGGAATATAAATATTAGAATTATCAGGCAGATGTTGTAAAACACCAGCTAATCTGATCATGTTAAATGCTTTGCTTAATCCATAAGAGGTGACATTGTAAAATAGGAAAAGAGCCAACCAGAAATTATAGAATTGAAAATACAATAAGTAAATTTAAAAAAACCTACTTGCATGGGTTTAACAGCAGATAACACATGACTGAAGAGAGAATTTGTAAACAGAAACTGCGACAGAGGAAAATATATAGAATGGAAGACTAAGGCTTTTTTTAAAAAAGAAGAAAATACAGTAAGAAACATAGAGGATAAAGTGAAGAAGGTCTCACCTTCACCTAATTGAAGTTTAAAAAGGGTAAGAGAGAGAAAATGGAGCAGAGGTAATATTTGAAAAGATGATTTCAAGGAATTTCAGAGAAGTAATGAAAAGACATTGATTTGTTATTCGATAAAACCAAGGAGGTCAAAGGGAGATAAATTGGATTAAAACACAGATATATCATAGTGAAACTGAAGAAAATTAATCCAAAGACAAAATCTTTAGCATAGGTTACCGAATATGTTAGAACAAAGAGACCAGGCTGGATGCAAACTTCACAGATCATTTCAGCCTTTATTCAGGAACAGGACCACACCTGCAGGAATAGACCCACTTTCCTGATGAAAAATGAGCCACTGAACAAAGGAAGGGACTGGGCTTATGTAGGTTATACTGAGAGGTGACTTAATTAGTGAAGGTGTCAGCTTGGTCATTCAGGAATTTGGGGTCTATTTTACTGAGCAAAATGGGAGGGAGTCTAGGATCAGCAATCAATTTCTGGGATTTATCTTACTGGACCTGATGGAGGGCCTGGTGTCAGTGGTTGGTATCTGCAAAGGATTTGTTTACAGAAAGATTAATGCTTTGGCCTCTTCCTGGAGACTGCCTTTCTAGGTTTGATGAACACCTCTTCCCCAGGGTTTGTTTTATCACTGAGAAAGAATGTATTGGGAAGGATCAATGGTCTCAATGTATGGCTTTCCTCTCACTCCCCTTTTCCCAGGCCTCACTATTTTGGGGGTTTGTTGTTTTCCACATACAACAGAATGTAAGATAAATATAACAAAAACAATTAATTCCTATATTAACGTGAAGTTAAGTGTGCATACATGCACATCTTGAAATAATATTTACAACATCCCCAGAAATACAAAGAACCCAGGAATAAATCAACAAAAGATATACAGAATATTTATGAGAAAAGCATTATGTTTTTTATTTGTTCTAATTAGTTATACATGACAGTAGAATGCATTTTGACACATCATACATAAATGGAGTATAACTTCTCATTCTTCTGGTAGTACATGATGTAGAGCCACTTAGGTCATGTAATCATATATACACATAGGGTAATAATGTTCAAATCATTCTACTATTATTCCTGCCCCCATGCCTTCCTTCACTCCCTCTGTCTAGTCCAAAATACCTCTATTCTGTCCCCCTACACACACACACCTTATTGTGAATTAGCATCCACATATCAGAGAAAACATTCAGCTTTTAGTTTTTTGGGATTGGCTTATTTTGCTTAGCATAATATTCTCCAGTTCCATCTGTTTACTGACAAATGCCATAATTTTATTCTTCTTTAAGGCTAAGTAATATTCCATTAATATTCCATTGTATGTATATAACATAGTTTCTTTATCCATTCATCTGTTGAAGGGCATCTAGGTTGGTTCCATAGTTTAGCTATTGTGAATTGAGTGGCTATAAACATTGATGTGGTTGCCTCACTGTAGTATGCTGTTTTAAGTTCTTTGGGTATAAACCTAGGAGTGGAATGACTGGGTCAAATGGTGGTTCCATTTCAAGTTTTCTTAGGAATCTCCATACTGTTTTCCATAGTGTTGTACCAATTTACAGTCCAACCAGCAATGTATGAGTGTGCCTTTTCCCATACATTCTTGCCAACATTTATTGTTGCTTGTATTCTTGATGATTGCCATTCTGACTGGAATGAGATGGAATCTCATGTAGTTTTGATTTGCATTTCTCTAATTGCTAGAGATGTTGAACATTTTTTCATATATTTGTTTATCAATTGTACTTCTTCTGTGAAGTGTCTGTTCAGTTACTTAGTCCATTTATTGATTGGGTTGTTTGTTTATTCTTTGAGTTCTTTATATATCTGGGAGATTAATACTCTATCTGAGGTATGTATGGGTAAGATTTTTTCCTAATATATGGGCTGTCTCTTCACTTTATGGATTGTTTCCTTTGCTGTGAAGAAGCTTTTTAGTTTGACCTGTCCCATTTATTGATTCTTCATTTTACTTCTTGTGCTTTAGGAGTCTTGTTAAGGAAGTCAGTTCCTAAGCCAATATGGTGGAGATTTGGACCTGCTTTTTCTTCTATTAGATGCAGGGTCTCTGTTCCAGTGGTCTTTGATATACTTTGAGTTGAGTTTTGTGCAGAGTGGGAAATAGGGGCTTTATTTCATTTAGCCACATATGAATTTCTAGTTTCCCTAGTACCTTTTGTTGAAGAGGCTATCTTTTCTCTAGTGTATGTTTTTGGTACCTTTGTCTAGTATGAGAAAACTGTATTGATGTGGGTTTGTCTCTGTGTCTTCTATTCTGTACCATTGGTGTATCTGTTTTGGTGCCAATACTAAGCTGTTTTTGTTACTATGGCTCTGTAGTATAATTTAATGTCTGGTATTGTGATGCCTCCTGCTTTACTTTTCTTGCTAAGGATTGCTTTGGCTATTCTGGGTCTTTTATTTTTCCAAATGAATTTCATGATTGCTTTTTCTAGTTCTATGAGGAATGTCATTGGGATTTTAATAGGAATTGCATTCAATCTGTATAATGTTTTTGATAGTATGACCATTTTGACAGTGCTAATTCTACCTATTCAAGAGCATGGGAGATCTTTCCATCTGCTAAGGTCTTCTTCAATTTCTTTCTTTATTGTTCTATAGTTGTCATTGTAGAGGTCTTTCATTTCTTTTGTTAGATTGATTCCCAAATATTTTATTTTTTGAGGCTATTGTCACTGGGGTAGTTTTCCTACTTTCTCTTTCAGATAGCATCTTCAACAAATGGTACTAGGAAAACTAGAAATTCATATGTGGCAAAATGAAATGAAACCCCTATTTCCCACCCTGCACAAAACTCAACTCAAAGTGGATCAAAAGCTTGGGCTCTGGAACAGAGACCCTGCTCCTAATAGAAGAAAAAGTAGGCCCAAATCTCCACCATCACTGATGTATTAAAAAAAATGCATTCATCACTGATGTATAGAAATGCATTCAGTTTATGGCTGTTAATTTTTATCCTGCTACTTTGCTGAATTCATTATTAGTTTTAGAAGTTTTCTGATGGAATTTTTTGGATCTTCTAAATGCAGAATCATGACATCAGCAAATAGTGATAGTTTGAGTTTTTCTTTTCCTATTTGTTTCCCTTTAATTTCTTTCTTCTAGTTGCTCTGGCTAGAGTTTCAAGGGCAATGTTGAATAAAAGTGGTGACAGAGGGCATCCTTGTCTTGTTAAAGTTCTTAGAGGGAATGCTTTCAATTTTTCTTCACTTAGAATGATGTTGGCCTTGGGTTTAACACAGACAGCTTTTACAATGTTGAAGTAGTTCCTACTATCCCCAGGTTTTTTAGTGTTTTGAACATGAAGGGGTGCTGTATTCTGTCAAATGTTTTCTCTGCATCTATTGAGATGATCATATGTTTCTTTTCTTTAAGTCTGTTGATGTGATGAATTATATTATTGAGTTTCATATGTTGAACCAACCTTGTGTTCCTGGGTTAAACCCCACTTGATTGTGGTCTACTATCTTTTTAATTTGTTTTTGTATTCAATGCCAAAATTGTATTGAGAACTTTTCCATCTGTGTTCATCAGGGATGTTAGACTGAAGTTTTTTTTTTTCCTTGATGTGTCTTTGTTTGATTTTGGTATCAGAGTGATACTAGCTTTATAGAATGAGTTTGAAAGGGTTCCCTTCTTTTCTATGTCATGGTATAATTTGAGAAGTATTGGTGTTAATTCTTCTTTGAAGGTCTTGTGGCTTGGCTGAAAATCCATCTGGTCCTTGACTTTTCTTAGTTGGTAGGTTTTTAAAAAAATGTTTTATTTTTTAGTCATAGTTGGACAAAATACCTTTATTTTATTTATTTATTTTTATGTGGTGCTGAGGATCGAACCCAGGACCTCAGACATGCTAGGAGAGCACTCTACCGCTGAGCCACAACCCCAGCCCCAGTTGGTAGGTTTTTGATGGCATCTTCTATTTAATGCTTGAGATTGATCTATTCAAATTGTGCATGTCCTCTTGGTTCAGTTTGGGTAGGTCATGTCTCTAGAAATTTGTTGATGTCTTCAAGATTTTCTAATTCATTGGAGTATAAATTTTCCAAATAGTTTCTAATTTCTGTATTTCAGTAGTATCTGTTGTGATATTTCCTTGTTCATCATAAATTTTAGTAATTTGAATTGCCTCTCTTTCTTTTCATTAGCATGGCTAAGGGTTTATCAATTTTATTTATTTTTTTGAATAACCAACTTTTTGTTTTGTTAATTTTTGAATTGTTTCTTTTGTTTCAATTTCATTGATTTCAGCTCTGATTTTAATTATTTTCCTGTCTTCTACTGCTTTTGGTGTTGATTTGCTCTTCATTTTCTAGGGCTTTGAGATGTAATGTTAGGTATTATTCATTGACTTTTATTATTTAACAAACTTTTTTTCCTGAGCATTGCCTTCATGATGTCCCAGAGATTGTGATATGCTATATCATTGTTCTCATTTACAGCTAAGTTTTTTTTATTCATCCCTGATTTTTTCTGTTATCTATTTGTCATCCAATAGCATATTATTTGGTCTCCAAGGGTTAGAGTACCTTCTATTTTTTATTTTATCATTGATTTCTAATTTAATTCCATTATGATCTGATAGGATGCAGGATTTTATCTCTATTTTTTTGTACTTGCTAAGAGCAAAAAGCATTAAATTTTATTGACAAATATTAAAGGAAGCTTAAAATGGAGAGAGTTACCATGTTCATCATGTTTGTGACTAGAAAGATTCATGTTATAGAAATTCAGATCTAGAATGGCAATATGTAAATCAATGGTTGTGCAACTGATGTGATTCTGCAATCTGTATATGGGGTAAAAATGGGAGCGCATATCCCACTTGAATCAAAGTGTGAAATATGATATATCAAGAACTATGTAATGTTTTGAACAACCTACAATAAAAATTAATTAAAAAAAAAAAAGAAATTCAGATCTCCCCAAACTAATCTACAAATGGAATTCAATTCCAATATATAAACCCAAGAATTTTTAAAAAGTGGAAATTAACAAGGTATTTCTAAAATTTGTATGGAAAAGCAAAGATACCAAAACTATCCAGGATGGTTGTTAAAAAAAAAAAATCAAGGTTGGGAACACAGCCTATGTCAATCAGATGTCTAAGTATATTATAAATGTAGAAATTAAGTGTGGAGAGTCACCAGGATACAAATAGACCAGTGAAACAGAACAGAAATTCAAAAGGACCCATTGTTATATGGTAATCTATTTGATGAAAAAGCCATCTATTGTGTCAAAACAATTGATAATGAGAGTAAGAGAGAGAGAGACTAGATTTGGACTTTATCAAGAACAATACATTATAGATTATTTAAAAGCTAAATAAGAAGCAAAACTTTGAAACTTTTAAGAAAAACACTTTTTAGATTGAGAAAAAAGCATAAAGGAAAATTTGATAAATTTGACCAGACTAAATTTCATATTTTATATTAATCAAAGACACAATTAAAATAGATAAAAAGACATGACACAGATTGTGAAAAATTATTTGCAAGAGAATTTATGATATATGAAGAGCTCTACATGTTACAAAAACTATAACCAAAATAATACTTTAAAATTTTTAGGTGAATACAATTAATTGTAAGAAAATAAAAACAATTAGTCAATAAACATCAGAGCTACCCTTCAATAGGAACCAGAGAAATACAACTTAAACTCACTATATCATTATACAGTCATTATATTAGGAAAAATTAAGACCTCTGATAATGCCAAGTGTTAGAAGGGATGCACAGAAATGTGAACTATTTCTCCCTGCTGCTGGGTATGCAAACTGCTTTGGAGAACAATTTCAGAACAGTGAAAAAGCACATATTGTAAAGTTTAGTAAAACATTTCTAAGTGTATACCTTAGAGAAAGTGTCTTATATATGCACATGAAATAATGGAATCATTTTCATATAGTAGGAACAAATTTGAAATAATTTAAATGAACATTGATAGGAAAATAGATTATGAAATAAATCGTACTATAGAACATTACAGAGCCATTAAAAAATGAATGAATTAAAGTTGGATGGGTAAATATGGCTGATTATCACAAACATGCTATTCTCCCAGGAAACACAATATGATGCCTTTTATACAAACTTTCAAGGCATGAGAATATTGCAGGTTATTTAGAGAAACATACATATGTAGTTACATGTCTAAAGAGATCATAGGAATGATATATCAAATTCAGAGATTGGTGAATAGGGAGAATTAACTGGTCTGGTGATGTTTTAATTCTTTATTTGTGATGCTGGGGAGTAATGTTTTAATTCTTAAAATGAATGTTCATTTTATTTTTCTCTATATCTTTTGGCATGCCTTAATATTTCATAATAAAGTATTTCACAATAAATTTCATGATATGTACTATTAAATAAATTCTAGAAGCATATATTCCAAAATATTCATTGCATTTATCTCTGAATGGTAGCATTATTTATTTTCTCTGGATGGAGGGTGGTTTTTATTTTCTTTGTTTTGCAGGCTTATATTTTCTAGTTTGTATTACTTTTATTTTACAAACATCTTAAAACATAGAAGAATGCTATAAAGACCCATAACTTTCATAATGTCTTTTCATATGTTACCTTTGGTGTTCTATAAGACACCCCTAAACTGTAGTGATATTTTATTGTTACTGGTCTCTTTAGGTTTAGTGCTGTCTGTTTAATTGGTACCTAGCCATCTCTTGGTGCATGCATGCGTTTTACACACACACACACACACACACACACACACACACACGCGCACACGCACACCCTGCTTAATGATCGCTTGTTAAATCTTGAATGAATGAATTGGAATAAGTGAACAGTGACTAACGTCCAGTCTTTAACATGTTACATGATGTCCTCCAGCCCTGTAAAATCCTGCCCATTTCAAACTCTTTCTCTAACTTTTATAAAAGACACTATTACTTGCTTCTTCAAACAAAATATGTTTTCTCTGAGTTCTTGGCCTTTATCCATGTGCTTCCCTGTTCCTGGAACACACATCCCCCATTTGTCTGTGGGGCAATCATCTATTAATCTGTCAAAACACAGTGTTTCTTCTTCTGTGAAATATCCCCGTGGTCCTCTCCCTTCGCTCATTAATTCACTCAACAGTTACTCACTGTGGTAGTAGATTGAATAATGGTCCCCCGAAATCTCCCTTTCTTATCTCCAAAAGTTGTGAGTTAATTATCTCATATGGACAAAAAAAAAAAAAAAAGACTTCAAAATGTGACTTTGTTAAGGACCTTGAGGTGAGGAGAAAGAGTCAGAGTGAGAGAGAAAGCAACATAGAGACTGCAGTAGAGGCCTGAAGATGTTCCACCGTTGGCCTTGAACATGGAGGAAGAGGCCATTGCCTGAGAATGCAGGATGCAGCTCTGGTAGCTAGAAAAGGTAAGGAATGGATTTTCCCCTGGAGATGCCAGAAGGATCAATCCTTATGATGCTGATTTTTGCCCTGTGCGACTCATTTAGAACTCACAACATCCAGAACTGAAAGTGAATAAATCCACATTGTTTTAAGGTACTAAGTTTACACTAGTGTTTTTAAAATTTTTTTATTTACATATGACAGCGGAATGCATTACAATTCATATTACACATATAGAGCACAGTTGTTCATATCTCTGGGTGTATACAAAGTATATTCACAACAATTCATGTCTTCTTAATGTACTTTGGATAATGATGTCCGTCTCATTCCACCATCATTTCTAACCCCATGCCCCCTCCCTTCCCCTCCCACCCCTCTGCCCTATCTAGAGTTCCTCTATTCCTCCCTTGTTCCCCCTCCCAACACCACTATGAATCAGCCTCTTTATATCAGAGAGAACATTCAGAATTTGGTTTTTTGGGATTGGCTAACTTCACTAACTACACTAATTTTTTATAGCAGTAATAGAAAACTAATATGCTCATGTAACTATTTGTCAAACATAAAGCTAGGCATCAGAAGCAGGAAAATATGACAGACACAATCTTTTAAAGAAGTCTAAGTTTGATGGGGAATATGGATATTAAACAACTAAATAGAATATATATATGTATGTATACACACATACATATATATTCATTATAATAATATACTTACATTGTTGGCAATTACTTTAGATTGATGGGTACAAGAAAAGTCTGCTTGAGCAAATTACATTTCAGTTGGAACCTGAGAAATAAATAGGGCTTAGTTATGTGAAGAGTGGAGAATAGGTATCTGAAGGAGCATATGCCAAGGCCTGACACAGGACAGTGTTTGGATAGTGTGAGAAAAGGCTGGAGAGATGGGCAGGGTCCCAATTATGTCAGACCTTGTCAAATATATTAGAATATGAACTTTATCTTAAGTGAATGGGAAGAATATGTAAAATAAGCAAGTGATATATCACAGTTACATTTTAAAAGATGACTATGACTTCTTGGTAGGAATTAGATTAGAAGCAGGCAGCTATAGTAAAGAGGAGGCCCATAGAAGGCTATGCAAGTAATGTGTGGAGAGGGAGAGATTTAGTGGATTCAACATTCAATTTTCAGGTAAAGCTTATAGGAAAAGTGAATCTGGGGATGAGGTGTTAAGGATATTTACTGTGTTTCTAACATGAGCATATGAACAGATGTTTTGTACACTTTTCTGAAATGAAGACCTCTGAAAGAATGCATGGAATGGGGGTAGTTAAGAGCAAATATTTAGCTTTTAAAATGTTAAATTTGAGGATCCTATGGGACAACTGAGCAGAGATGTCAAGTAGGCAGTAATGAAACATGTAGAACTGTGAAAAGATGTCTCATATGGCACTTTAAAGTCATTGGTTTGGTTGAAATAGTATCTGAGAAGAGAAATCTCTAGGCTAGAGAAAAAGATACCTAAGGCTAATCCTGAAAAAGCTTTGATATTCAGGGTTCAAGTAAGGGGAGGAGAGGTAGCTAGGCAGATTGAGAAGAAGTGCCCAGAGAAGGAGACTAAACAAAAAACCCAGGAGCATGGAGTCAACAAAATCCAGGAAGAGTAGAAGGCAGGAATGTTGAATGGCAGCAACAAGCAATAAAGATGAGAACTGCATAGCATTCTGGCGTTGACCAGTGTTGGCAGCCATAAGTGACTTAGTAAGAGCAAATCGGCCTCATGGGAGTCAGATTAAGGAATGGAAGTATTATGGTGCAGGCAATTTTTCAAAAGATTTGAATGGACCAGGGAATCAGATGGTAGCAAGAAGGGGATGCATAATCAAGGGAAAGGTTGTTCTTTAACAGGATGGATTTGCAGATTTAACCCAGTGGAGAGAGCGAGAAGCAAGAGTTCTGGGAGAAAAAGGAAGGTAGCCCACAGAACCAGCTCCTAGGGAGGCTGGAAGAGTGGATTTGTCCCCAGAGAAGGGATGAGTTTGTGCCAGGAAGAGAACACTCCTCTCAGAAGAAGAGAATACAGAGGCTGGTAGTTTTGTGCTCTGGGAGGCACTTCCCTTCTGATGACCCCCATTTCCATCACGCAGGTCGTCTTCTGAAAGTGAAATGAACCCGAAGGAGGATGCTCTGAGATTTTAAGAAAGTGGAGAAGTCACTGACTAGTCTTGGATGAAGATGAAGTGAGCAGAACAGGCCAGTTTCTCTGTGAGGCCAACTCTTTGCCTCCAACCGGTACCCACTTGGGCACCACAATACCCTGCTGAGCAATTATTTCACCTCTGAACACCTTGAAGGCAGAGACCTGGCCTTTTTCATCTCAGCAATTTCAGTCTTGCTCCTGGTGTATAGTAGAAATGAAACCATAGCAAATGTATGGTGAGTGAATAAGGAAGTGATGAAATGGAGAATTGTTACAAAGCAGAACTGATGTGAAAATGTCTCACTGATGGTATCCGACATCATTGCCTGCCTTCTGAGAAATAATAGAGGATTTATTATCCCCCTGGAGAATTTGCCACCATGAGCACTGATCTTTCCAGGGATTGCAGAGCCAAGAAGAGAACAAATCCAGTGAAGCCAGAGAACCTGGGTCAGCAAGATAGTTACTGGTAAAGGCTTCTTTCCTCTGACAGATAAAGGCCAAAAAAATCTGGAGAAAGTAGAACCACTAAAATATTTCCTAACATTCTCCTTATCAAATCCAGAATCTAGAAAAAAAGAAACTTTTTCAAAAACAGAGAACATTATCAGTTATGATCACATATTTTATTTTTGAAAACAGAACATTTTTGAATGTTCTGAAACAAACATTTGAAAAAAATGCACATTTTATGAGTAAGCATGTTATACAAATAACTATGTATGATGATTTTTTAAAAACTATATGAAAGCTACAAAAATTAAGAAAATGTGGTATTAATGTAAGGTTATACAGAACAGAAAGACAACCTAGAAGTAGACCCAGACATATTTGATCAATTGGTTTTCAAGAAAAAAAAGGTGCCAAGGCAATTTTGTGAAAGGAGTAATAGCCTTTTCAATAAATGGCACTGGAATAATTGAGCATATATAAATGAAACTTCACTCTATACCTGTCTGGAGACATACCTAAACTTAAAATCTAAAAGAATAAAATTTCTAAATTAAAAACTAAAGAAAATCTTTTTGACTTCGGACAAGGCAAAGTTTCTTCAGATATAAAAAGCATGAAACACAAAAGAAAAAATGATAAATTTGGAGTTCTTAAAAGCTTCTATTCTTTGAAAGACATTGTTAACAAAATGAAGAAGAAATTCACAAACTAGTAGAAAATACTTCCAAAACATAAAATTATTTAAGCATTCTCATAATTCAAGAAAACAAACAGATCACGTCAGAAAATGGGCAAAAAAATCTGAATAAGCTCTTCAGCAAAAGTGAGTTACAATTGACAAGTAAGAACATGCTCAATGTCATTAGTCACTAGGGAAATGTCAGTTAAAACCATCAATTCCCAAATTACTCATCAATTTTGAAAAGCCTGACTATTCCAAATACTAGTGAAGATGCAAAGCAGTTATACCTCACGTCCATTGCTGGTGGGAATGCAAAATGATACAGCCATTTTAGAAATGGGCTATTAAAAAGTTAAACATACACTTATCATGTGACATACACTTATCATATGACCAGAAATCCCACTTCTAGATGTTTACCCAAGAGAAATTTTATTAGTGTTTTCTGTTGCTACAATGAAATACCCAAGGCTGGATAATATATCAAGAAAGAGTTTTATTCAGCTCACAATTTGGAGGCTGGAATGGTGCTGGTGCTGGCTCTAGTGAGACCCTGCCTGTTTACATGGCCTCTTGGCAAATAGCATCATGGTGGGGGGCATGACGCTGAGAACACATGTAAGAGGAAAAGATTGGATGGTGAGACAAGAAACCAGAGAACAGAGAGGATCCAGGCTTACTCTTTTAACATAACGTTTCTTGCAGGAACAAACTGAAGTTCCACAGGAATATCCAGCAGTGTCTCTGATGACTTCATCACCCTTCACTAGGACCCACCTTTTAAAGGTTCCACTATCTCTCAACCTCTCCGCCCTGAGGACCACACTTCCAACACATGAACCCTTGAGGGACAGAAACATCCAAACCACAGCAGAAATGAAGATGTAGGTCCAATCAAATACTTGTCCACGGATGGTTATAGTAGTTTTATTCACACTAGCAAAAAAAGAAAAAAAAAACAGGAAATGTTTTTCAGCTAGTAAATGGATAAACAAACTTATAAATGCATAATGGAATATACTCCGTGATATTTGCTTGGAAGAATCAATTTTTAAAGAGCTCACATTGACCCTTTCAGAGCTGCTCTGACATTTTGGTTGGCTCTGTGAATTGCTGACAGAACACTCCCTGCGGATAGCAGGGCAGGCAGCCCCATCACTTTACATTCTCCCATTCACTTGGCTCACTTGGTTCCTCATCTGACTGGGTGCTCTTTCAGTCATTTCTGCTGTCTCCTGTGGTTTCACTCAGTTCCCCTGTGATAACCAAGGATGTTTTCACAGAGCAGCATTTGCTGTGAAGCTCAGATGCCTCACTGATTTGTCCAGTGTTCTATTTGACCCAGAGCAGGAGGGTGGGATAGACTTGTAACTAGGGGCAGGACCTTGTCTTGTGCTTCTCATGGTGCCCCATCGTCTGCAAGAACGGGGCTTTGTATAGTGTAGCTGCCCAATACCCATTTGCTTTGGGTACCAATTTGGTTTCTTTTTAAGATGTTAAATTTAGTTCCTGTGTGTGGAGCAGAAGCAAACCAAAAATGCTATAACAGGAGTCATGTTTTAATCCCTGGAAGAGAAATAATAATCTGAAGTCTTCAATTTAAGACTATTGGCTATGTTTTTATTCATTTGTATATTCAATAAATATTTCTTAAATGCCTCTATGTCCTAGGTTCTGGGCCACATTATTTAGGCTAAGGGGATGTGTATCTGAGGACAAAATTTAATTGTTAAATTTTCAAAGATATATATTGGTCTTCATATTCTTTGCTTCTTAGTAAATTTATTTTTTCTTTTCCATATTTTTAAATAAGAAAATAGATGTAATTATGTTTGAATACTCTAGGAAACTGATTGGCAACTGTCTTTTCTGTGAATACCTAGAGGATTTGGTTCATTTTCATGAGTAGTGCAGACTGACATATAAGAATTCCAGAAGGGTTTCAGGCATGTTTGGGTTCAAGGTCACCTGTCCTGTCCCCTTTCTCCTCAATGTGACTACTAGCTGGCTCAGTGTTATTCCCAAAGGGAATAGTTTTTCCATATTTGCTTCTTCCTTCATGGGAAAGAGTGTATTGTTCGGCTTGGTTTTTTGCTACTTCAAGTTTTCATTAAACAATAACTATATTCAGGATGTTAAACCCATACAGTTAAATTTTTTCTGCTAGTGTATTATTACCTAATAATAATACCTTGTTTCTTTTCTCCCTCCTTCCCTTCTTTCTCCTCCCCAACCTCTTTCTGTGCTTTCTTCTGATGTTTTGTTGATTTGGGTTTTGTTTGTTTGCTTAGTTTTGGATATTGCATGTATTATCAGTTATTGGTGGGAATAAACACAAATAAATCATCTAATAATGTTTGGAAACTTTACATGGGCAATTGAATCATGTTTAATTCTATTAATGCCAAGGGGTGAATTTAAATCATTTAAGACAATGTTTTATATTTAATTTTTCAATTGAAAAAAATAGTAGACATATGTAACATTATGAAAAACAAAAAGAAACTCTCCCCCAAACTTCCTATTTTGCACTGATATATTACAACCCTAATGACCATAGTTGTGCAGGACACTGTGGAAGACAAGGGAATGGAAGGAATGGTTTAAATAGAACCTAAGTGATGTTCATTGCTGGGATTCAGGTTTGTCTGGCCACTTCTGACTGCTGCAGGGGTCAGTGAAGAAGTGGATTTTCTGAGGATCTCTAAATCAGGAATATGTAATCAGTGAAGCTGCACATTTTCAGCCTTTCAATACCATTTGCTATTACTCAAGTGTTATCTTCAGGAGACAACACTCAAAAACCTGACCCAAGAAAATTTTTATTCATTAGATAACAGATCTCTTTCTGTGGGCAGGGAGAAGGGACTGAGAATACCCTGGCCTTCTCTCACTGAGAAGCAGGGAACTCTTCCTTTTTATTGGATCTTGTAAGCCAGAGGCTCCTCTATCATCCCTAAGTGACTAATAATGACTTCTCCCCAGCAGTGGAGAATGAGGCTCGTGAGCTCAATTTATCTTGATTTGAAAAAAAAAGCAACATGACACTCTTTCCGGTTTTATTTCTTGATCTGAAACTAGTGTATAATACAGACTTTACACAGGATTTTAAACAATGAAAGGCATACACAAGGGCAGTTAGACTTTTTATATAACCTAGAAATGAACACAGGCACTCAAATAATCAAATTCTCAATACTTGCATGTTATCCTATGGAAGTCTCAGTGCTCTGTGAAAATATCAGCATAGAGAAGGGAAATGGGCTGCATGCAACCAAATAGAGAGGTGAGCATCTTATTGTTGAAAGAATGATTCATTAAAATTTTATTTGAAAATGTGTTGCTTTTTATTTAAGTGAAAAAAGAAATTTCTACCTGATGGGCTGATCTGCCTGCCTTGATCAGCCATCTCCATTCCTCAAACATGGAGACCACTTCTTTGGAGTACCTCCTATTTGATCTTTTAAACTATTTTAGAAGTTCAAGCTTTCTCTGAGTTTTTGTCTTTTCTATTCTTTTTAAAGTAATACTTTCAGTTATTTGTCATTTAGTAATTAATTCTATATCCACCCAGTGTTCTGCACATCCAGAAAAATTTAATATCATAAATGGTGAAAAATGCATTAATTCTAAAAACTCTTTAGCAGCCTACAGTCAGTTGCTATTGATAATTTTTATTGTGTTTTTTAAAGAATGTCTTTAAGACAAAGCAGTTTGCCTCTCTAATAATATACCTTGGCTTTATCTTCTGCATATGCTATGTCCAATAGCTAAGGCAAGCTTTTACTGAGTTTTAAATCTCAACATGATTTATTTTCTTTTTAACTTATTGCCATTGCTGTTATTAATAATAAATGCTTCTTATGTATGAACAAAGTGACAGATACTGATGAAGCATAAAATTCTAGTTCTTGCTCTTCAATTTAAGATAGAAATTGCTTGCATTATACATACATCAATTAGCTGTCCCAAAATATTTTCTCCTGGTATACAAATTATTACCAATAATGCAGATATGTGCTTCAGAAGATAACTCTCCTGAATAATCTGGAAGTTCTCTAACTCAATGATTAAGACACTAATGTAGTTTTTCATGTAGTTTTGAGTTGAGTTGAATGAGATAATTTTAAAAATCAATTATTCTCCAGACATAGAAATGAAACATGTCTTATAAATGTATACTCAATCTACATATAAATATTTATAAATCATGAGAGATCTAGAGAATAAATCATATTTGTAAATATATATAATTTAATAATTATATTTATGAATTAATATAAATTATATTTATAAAACAATAATACTCTAATTGGCAATATTTATATTTAAAAATAGAATTGTGCAGTAAAGAAAAATTGTGAGAAATAAGAATGCTTGGAATAACAGAATTATTTCAGAAAGAATCCTCTATGAATTCCCACTTGCATGGTATATGTATATACTCACACGTAAAACAACAGAAAACTGGATAACTCCTTTGCCTAAAGAGCATTCCCATGCTTAACTATTGAAAACATGATTTTAAGACTGATCTCTATATCTTTTCGTTTTAACACATATTATAAGAGTCCTAAGGACATAAGGAAAAGGAGAAACGATTCTGAATGTGATTGTTAAGCACAATAGACTAAGAAACAAGGAAATCAGGAAAAACCAGGAACCATGTTTCTACAAGTACAAGAAGAAAAAGGCCCAGAACCCTAAGTTGCTGACCTATAGATCCTAATTTTCAACACATGCCTATGAGTTGCCAAGCCACATCTCCTGTCTGACTTCTTCCCGAGTCGTTCCAGTATGAAGTATTTCTCATACATTCTTATTGCTCATACATACAATTTCTACAGACTGCTGACCACAAAGACAGAGTGGCCAGCCTGTTGGTGTCACTCGGAAGTGGCTGTGTATAGGGGCTTTTGATAGCTGCAGTCCAGTCTGACACCTTCTAGAAATCCTATTTCCAGTTCTCTGTGTCTTTTGGACAAGCCCAGGAATCATGTTAAGACTTCTGATTTCCCTATTTCTTGATATCCAGTAGGAAGTGGAGATTGTAACTGGCAAGTTTTGGACATGGCTAATCTTTGGATGATGGTATTTGAATCAATAAATGTTCCCATTATTTTATTTTGAAAAGTCCAATGATGTCCTTTCTATATCAGTTGCCATTTAAGAAGCTTGAGATCCTCCAATTAAGACCCCTAAAGTCTTTTTGTCAATGTCTTCACTGCTATCTTGGGGCAACCCTGATGCCCTCAGTGGTAGCTCTTTAATAGGCATCCTTTATTTTTCTTTTTTATTATGAACAAAGTGGTTTCAACCATGGCTTATGGTTCATGTCCAATGTTCCTTCTGGTTTTTCTAATTTTATTATTATTTTTTAAAACCCAATATACTAATATTAAGAAAACACAATATAGAATAAATATGAACACATGCAACAAACCCCTGTGTTAAAGTGCCCTTACTGATGGGCTCCTATTCACCCTTGGCTCAGCCCAGGCCCTGTGGCTCAGAGAGGGAGGAGGGCACAAAAAATGGGAGTGCAGTCGAGTTGTGTTGGTGGGGAAAGCAATGTGTAAATGCTGATTAATTGGGTATAATCAGAAGTTGCCTTAAAAAGGAAAGGGGAAGCAGGGCGCAGTGGCACATGCCTGTAATCCCAGACTTAGAAGTTTAAAGCCAGCCTCAGTAACTTAGAGAGGCCCTAAGCAACCTAGTGAGACCCTGTCTCTAAATAAAAAAATATAAAAAGGTCTGGGGATGTGTCTCAATGGTTGAGTGCTCCTGGGTTCAATCCATGTTACCAAAATACCAAAAGAGGGGTGGAGGGGGAGAGCCGGTGGGGTATGTCTTATTTCCTGTCTTCAGCCTACTAGGAATCTACTAGGAATGCAATGGAAGAACCGCTTGTTTTTCTTTTGGGAGAGAGAAGTAAACATTGATCCTGTTCAGGTCATATTTTAAATCTCTATATAAGCAGCCAAATCTAATCCTAACTAATACAGACCTCATCTGTATTTAAGAATTAAATATGTACACCACAAGATGTACATGCTTAAACTACATGTGTGTGCATAACATTATCTGTAAGTAACAAACTGGTTAACAGTGCTCATCTCTGGGGGTTTGGGATTATAAACAAGAATGGGGAAGGGGCAGTTAATGCCTTTGTATTCTTTAAATTTTGTCAGTAAGTATGTGTTTTCAGGAAAAATTAAGATATTTCTATTTTTATAAAGAAAAGAGCTTTTTTGATCATTTCTTAAGATCAAAATACTGAGTAAACTCCCTTTCTTACTGGTCTCCTCCAGAAAAAAAAATGTCATCAAAGGTTATCAGCTTCTCACCCATCTATTTTTCAAAGCTTCCAGCATCACCTGGGAGCACTGCTTTCCCCTCCCGCTGTTAATATTCCAGGTCTTATAAAAACAAGTATCATGCAGTTTGAGAGGAAGCTCCATTTAATCATGGGGTAAATAATTGATTCAAATAAATAAGAAGGCACACATGCTACCTTGACAACAAAAGTGTTTTTCTTCAAATAAGACTTCTAATCATCACCAACAGTCGGTTGTTACCATGACTACGTGTTCATTTCTGAGCAAGAATGATCTGGAATGGGTTTAAGCAAGATTTGGAAAGGAGCTTTGACATGATTGGAGGTCCTGGAAGCCCAGGGATTTTTTTATCTGAACATGCCTTGGCCATGCTAAGTCTCTCTCCCAATTGTGTTCAATTTTTCTGGGCAACACAAAGAAAACAAGTTCACAAGACATGATAAGAGGAAGAAGAACATGTAAAGCAGAAAGTGAAAGTCCCTCATAATTCTAGACCTCAGAGATAAACACTGCAGCTGCAATGTCATTGGTGGGACGCATGTATTGTATTTAATCATTCCTATGTTGATGAGCATTTAGATTGCTATTTTTTCTCTTTAATATACTCTACAGAAAATATCTTGACACATAGATCATGTGACCTTAGTGGAACATCTCCCTTCAGAGGAATGCCTAAAGGTGAAATTTCTGAATCATTATGTCTGCAAATTTAATATTTTAAGCATATTACCTTCCAGAAAAGTTGCACAAACTCTGCAACCAACAATAATATCAGGATGTCAGTTTCCTTCTGCTGTGCTAGCAAGATTGAAGATGTGTATGTGTGTGTGTGTGTGTGTGTATTTTATATATATATATATATATATATATATATATATATATATATATATATTAGATATTTTCTTTTTAAAGTGATTTGTCAGTTCACATGGTGTTGACAATAGCTATAGTTTTCTATTGCTGTATAACAAACTATCACAAATAAAACAGCAGCCATTTTACTATATCATATGGTTTTGTGGGTTAGAAATTAGGACAGGACTCAGCCAGGTGATTCTTCATTCCACATGATGTTGAATGGCATTTTGGGCTGGTGTGGAGTTGGCACCTGAGATCATCCAGAGGTTCACAATGGTCTTATTCACCTGCTTGGCATCTGGGTGGGATAGCTAGAAGGGTGCACTGAGGTGTTCTGGTCCTTTTCAATGTAGTCTCAGAGCCTCTCTCTAGCAGCATAGTCCAACTTCTGAGAAGCGGCTCAAGGCTTCAAGAACCTGAAGTAAAAGCTGCCAGTCATCCTAAAGGGTAAACTCAGAGCAGGCATAGTGTAACTTCCACCATCCTAAATGAGTCAAAGCAGTTACAGGCCATCCCGATTCAAGGTAACGGTCATTAGGCCCAACTCTCATTGGGAGAAGTGGCAAAGAATTTGTCCCTATTTTTAGTCTGTCACCAATGTTGATATTAAATCTTCCCATTTCTCAAGGAACTCCTACTTGGATGTAGTGTAAAGCCCTAAATATGTTCTTTAATTTAATTTTTAAGTATATCACCTAAGATCTTTGCATCTATATTGATACATAGACTGGTTTGATGTTTAATGTTGTTTTTAACTTTTGGTGATGAGGTTATCTTAAGTTTCTGGTTTGTTTTTTATAATTAACTAAGTTTCTCATCTTTAACTTTGAAGCAGTTTGGAAAACAGGACAACCATTTTTTTTTTTTTTTTAATAGTTGATAGGGTTTACCCACAATGAGATGTTTTTCCACATTAAATCTAAAGTTGTATGTTGTGGCTATGTGTATGACCTTGGTAAAGGCCTTTGTTAAGGAAGAAAAACATAGTCAAACAAAAAAAGAAGGAAATACTTCTGGAAAGATTTGTGGTAGTCACAAGAAGCAAATTTTAGACCTAATCTTAATTATTTTCATAAAATTAAAAAAATAGGTTCTTTGAAATAAAAAAAATGAAAGCAGACACTTTTAAAATACTGAGATGAGACCAGGGTTTAAACAAGCAGTTAAGATAGAGCAAGATGCCAAGTATGGCTCATTGGCACATCCTCAATCCTGGCAATAGAATGTTCAAAAAATATTTGTTGGTGATGTGAAGAATAAATGAATGAATTAGGAGTATCAGTCCTCATGTTGTGGTTTGGTCTCATGGAAACTGTAGGAGGGGACCTTGGGAACTCATTGTTGGCATTGCCTTGTTATGTGCTTGTCTCACCCCCCTCCACACTTCTTAAGTCATCACTTGTTGACTCTCAATGCAAGGGTCCAAGCTAATTGAATCTCCTCTCGGTTTTTCTCTTTCCCTTGCTTTCTGTCACTCTCTTCATTCAACTTTTCCCATATGAGCATTGTACTCAAGGCTGGGGTTATAGCTCAATTGGTAGAGTGCTTGCCTTGCATGCATAAGGTTCTGGAAGTATGAACATTATCCAGGCAATACTTTTAAAAACTAGTTTATTTCCACATCAACTAATCACTATGTGTCCTCAAATTTTAGATGTTCTCAGTGTACAAGGCAAAGGAAAAACCAACTGGAAGAAGCTTTGGAACATCTGGTGATACCCATCCCATTCATTTTGTAGGTTGAAGGAACTACTGAGCTGATGGCAGGAGCAAGATTCATCTAAATGTATGTTCAAGAGACCTGGATGTGGTTATCAGAAAACAAAAGACACTCTTTGAGGGAAAATTATCAGATGAAAAACCAGTCAAACTATGGGAATGGATAAACGAGAAGTAAAAAATGAAGTAGAATAAATAACAGTGGGATGTATGTTGAACATTTGAAGTCTTGAGAACTTAAATGTTCCATTTAATTTTTCTAATTCACTACCTGGATGCAAAAAGTCCTTCAGAGAAATTTTCCTTGATGATCTCTAAGATGTGAGCTCTTTGCAAGCAGATAAACAAACACATTCATCTCTGGTACCTCTAGTACCTATACTGTCTCCATCCCTGCAAAGTTAGGATATATGTGCTGCTTCCATTGATCCTTTAATGTGTAAATTCAATAATTCTTAGTAAGTTTACAGATTTTTGTAACTATTACCACAATCAACTTTCAAACATTTCCATCACCCCAAAAGGAAACTTTATGCTCATTTGCAGTCACTCCCCCTTCCCAGCTTCATCCCTGAGCAACCACTAACTTATTTTCTGACTCTTGCTCCTGCTATCAGCTCAGCTGTTACTTCTATCTACAAAGTTAATGGGATGGGTGTCACCAGATGTTCCAAAGCTGCTTCTAGATATAAACATCTATGATGAGTTTCCTATGGTGGATATTTCATATACATGGAATTGTATGGTATATGGTCTTTCCTGTCTATTTTCTTTCACTTAACAATATTTTTGAAAGGCAATCATACTGAAACACATGTTATTGCTGGAAAAATACTCTATTTTATGGATATACCATATTTTTGTTTATCCATTCACCAGTTAATGAACATTTGACTTATTTCCACTTTGGGGATATTATGGATAATGTTTCTGTGCACATTTATATAAAAGTCTTTGGGTGAATATAGGCATTCATTGCTCTTGGGTAGATAAGTAGGAGTGGAATTGGTTGGCTCTATGATAACTCTAATGATTTAAGAAGCCAAATATTTCACAAAGTGGCTGCATCATTTTTTGTTCTCACTAGCAGAGTACAAGAATTAGTTTCTACATCTTGGCCAATACTTGTTATCATCTTTTATCTACTGGTTTTTAAATATTGTAAAGAGTTTTTAAATATGTAGAACTCCACACTGCCTTTGTAAATCCTTACATACATATCCTAAACCACATATTAAGAAGCAGATTAGTTATCCTTTATACAAGCTTAGAACTTGCATATACCTTTTGGCTACTGTATTAAAATCTAAAACTCTTCTACTTTTGTAACAATATCACTCTACTTGAAGCCTTGTGTGTGTGCCAGAAAATATTAATTATACTCCAATATCCAGTCTCCCCTTCTTATATATAAGTAGAAATTTTAGGTGGACACAGCCAATGAGAATATTTCCCAGCAACCTTTGCAGCTAGATGTAGCTGTACGGTGACTATTCAAATGAATGGGATGTGAGCAAAAGTGTTTTGTGCTTTAAAGCAGAATACATGAACCAGACTTTTACTTCTCTCCACACCTTTACCTACTGGAAAGTGAAAATGATGGGAAAAGCCAGAGTAACCATCTTTAGACCAAAGATAGATGCCAAGTGTTGAGATATGCAGGGCATCAAGAGAGAGGAGGCCTGGGCCTTTGGTGATTGCAGGGCCTCAATATCAGCCCTAGATTTGTAACCTGGACTTTAACACGAGAAATAAATACCTTTTTTAACCCAGAGTTGTTTTGAGGTGTTCTGTTGTAACAGCCAAAATGCAAAATTACTAACGTCTAGAATGGCTCTGTAAGAAGATGACTACAATGTGAGTCTCAAGTATTAAATCTGATCATATCAGGAAAGGCAGGGCAAGGAAATAGAAACAGCCCTGGACTCAAATAAAGACACGGAAGTTTTAGTGTTAATTTACCTCTCTTCAGCTTTGTGACTTTAGACTAATCTTTTGTCTATTTCTCTGTTCCTCAGTCATAAAATGAAGTGATTTTGCAAGTAAACAAAATATTTTTTAAACTTGCAAATAAAAAACACACGGTTGCAGAAGTACTTAATTATATTAATATCTATTGAAAAAAGCAACTCAATAAAAATTTAAAGTATATAAAGTATATAAAAGTGAACCTTCAGTATCAGCCTTTTTAAATAAAATAATAAGATGCTAATTGTCTTCAGCAGCTTCTTCATTGAGAACATTTGCACATGGGGCTAAGAATTCTCCATGTATTAAATTTTTAAATCCTCCCGATGGATTCCAGTATTATCTCCATTTTAAAAATAAGGAACTTGTGGTTTCATGAGGTTAAATACCTTGCCCTGTCATGCAGATAGTAGTAGAGCCTGGATTTAAAATCCTGAGCCCAGAGTATGGGAGCTTAAACACGGTGCCCTACTCAACTACCAAAGAATCAGAAGTAATGGCTATTAACCATGCAGTCTCTTCAGCCATTGTAACTAGGAGAGAGCACTGTGCTTTAAAATGAATCCACAACTCTTTGTAATTTGCTCTCTGGGTTAAGGTGACATGTGGAGCAATCATTGTGAATCATCCAAGGAACACAGGCAGAATCAAGCTAATGTGAAGCACACCTGCCAAGTGCTGAAAAGAAGATAAGCAGCCCTCAAGAGCCTGTGACCCAGCAAGACAGCACAGCGTGATCACTGGACCCCAAGGACCAAGTCTCCTGAACTTTGGCAAGCAGCTGAGGTTAAGGGGGGCTCAGGCTCCAAGATGTGCGATTTCCTGCCCATTGCTCTTTGTAGAGACAGACCAGAGAAGCTGAGCCTGATGGACTCTGAACCCTGGCTGGGTTTTTCTTTTTCTGGCAACAAAATTAAACCTGCACCTAGGGATTTATCCACCCTTTTGCTGATCTCAATGTGAACTGTACGGTTAAATCCCTGTTCACAGTACTGACTCTGTCTCCTAGGGTGTTGTTTAAAATATGGCTAAGCACTAGTGGAAAACATCAAGTTTTGTTGAAGTCAGCACACAGAATTAATCTCTAAAAGTAATGAAAGAATTATTTTCACTTTGTAAGATAAATAAATGTGAAGTACAGTAATGTCAGAGATGTTCAGCTCAGCTGCTTTTAGGAGACATCTTGGGGAGAGGATATTGTGTACTTGGAACACATTTTAATACCACTCTGACATCTTGTGTGATTATGAGGATGATTTGGTAGTTCTTCTTTCTAAAGTCTGATATATGAGATTTTCACCCTGCAACTATCTATTGTTAGTACTTTTTAATGTTGAGAAAGGTAAAAACTTCAGTTTGGACCCTTTTAAAAAAATCTCTTGGAAACAAATATGTGGTTAAAGTAAATACAAAATTAGAAACCATCTTAATCTTTCAGTCAATTAAAAGGCTCTCCATTTTTTCAATCCATCATTAATTTTTATTTTACCCTGACATTGAATTTCATGTTCTGTTTTTCCTAAGTGTGTCCCAGGAACCACCTGCCTGGAGTCACCAGCAGTGTTCAATAAACATTGTTCTGAAAGTTTTAGGTAAAGAAAATCAGATCAGAGAGCATTCCTCCTTCACTATCTAATGAAATGGACCAAATATATTGTGTTTTAGAAGGTCAAAAATTCATCATCAGCAGATGAAAATAAAAAGAGAAAACTTCAGCTAAGAAAGTTTGAAAGGCAGCTCCTAACCTTGCTTACCACTCCTGTTTTCCAGAAAGAGAACTGAGGAAAGCTGTCAATAAAATACTGATACTTTTCTTCAATTCACCTTGATATGAATTCTCAGCTAGGGAAACCATCTAAAGGACATACCTGCCCCACACTGGGAAGTCTGGTCCCTGTAAAGGACATTGCTCAGAAGAAAGCATATAGTCAGGATCCCGGCAAGAACTGAAGGTAGCTCCAGAAGAGCTCTCCTTCTTCCCTCACTCAAGTCCTTAGGCTACAGAAAAGTAAATAAAAATAATTCTCAGCCTTCATATTATTTTCCACAGGGGCAATAAATAGCTTATAGGGAAGAGGATCAAAAAGAACTATAGCAATATAGGGAAAATGAAGAGTTATAAAGAACTGCCCAAGTTTAGCTTAAGAAAAATGAAAATAAATATTATGTCAACCTTGTAAATGTGCCATGGAGGGGAGAAGGGGATGGAAGAGAGAGAGAGAGAGAGAGAGAGAGAGAGAGAGAGAGAGAGAGAGAGAGAGAGAGAGAAGAAGAAGAAGAAGGAGGAGGAGGAGGAGGAGGAGGAGGAGGAGGAGGAGGAGGAGGAGAAGAAGAAGAAGAAGAAGAAGAGGAGGAGGAGGAGGAGGAGGAGGACGAGGACGATGAGAGAGGAGAGGGGAGGGGAGTAGAGTAGAGGAGAAGAGAGAGGACGGCAGATAGCCAGCAAACAATCTGAGCAGAAGTGAGACCACTAAGTAGAGGAAGGAAGTTGGGGGAGGGAGGAGGAAGGGTAAGGGAGTTATGAGAGATGTGAAATTGATCAGTTATGCTTTATGCATGTACAAATGTGCTACAATGAAACCTGCTATTCAGTATTATTATGTACCAATAAAAAAGAGCTTATAATCAAGAGGAAAAAACAGCTGTATATCAAGAAAACAAAAAGTAAGTAAATAATAAAAGTAATTTAGATAAAAAGAAAACAAAATCCAAAAGACAGAACACAACTCCCCCAGATTGCCTTGTGTGAAATGAAAAATTAATAAAGATATGATATCAATAAAATTAGAGCTCAAAGAAAAAATGCCAAAACAACAGAAAGTGAAGAAAGAAAAATTGCCAGTTTGAGGAAACCAATCATAACCAAAATCAAATTCTTACGTATCAGCAAATAAATTAGAAGCAAAAGAACAGCCTAGATACAGATAAAGACTTACTGGCATTGAAGAAAGGCTTAAAAACATCACTATGAGCACAGCAGATAATTACAAAGAAATTAAAACAATAAGAGACCAAATAAAGTGTTCAGATCCAGAGGATACAAAATACAATTATTACCCCTGAACTAGCATACTCAACAACAGAAGAATAACAAATATTCAGAAATGTAATGAAGGAAAGTTTCCACAAAGTGAAAAACAAAATTTGTCACAGAAAAAAAATATACTGTATTCCTAGAACATGTTTGATATAAAATAATAGACATTGATTAATGTATTTAACTTTAGGGATAAAGAAAGATTTTCTGAATCATCCAAGCAGACAAAGCTACCCACCTACAAGGGGGAAAGATGAGGCTGGCATCCTTTTGTTGCTGAAAGCTTAGTCCTTGTCCCCATGCCAATCCAATAACAAGGACACAGTTTTGAGAAAAAGGAAGAAGAAAGTTTATTGTTTTGCTAGCAAAGGAGAAACAAAGAGGACTCCTGTCCCAAAGGCTGTGATTCTGCCCATCAGTAGACACAGGGGGGTTTTAAAGAGATGATTCAGAGGCTACATTCCACGTGTTCTTTCTTGGAGTTGTAATCCACTCATTAATTTGGGAGATAGTCATTTCTGAGATCTTCTGGATTACTTTGTTCCTATGGTGGGTGTTTACTCAGGGACAGATAACTCTTCCTAGGATGGGGAAGAAAGGCAATCCTGTTTCCCTTGAGATTAGGGAAAGGGAGAGATTATGAAGGAGGGGGAGAGAAGAGGAGAAAGAAGCATGTCCATTTTAAAAATAAGTAGCACTCTATATTCAAAACTTGAAGTGGACCACGGTTATACTGCCTTCCACAGAAGATGGATGAGCAGTATCTACAAATCTCTATGGAAAAGAAAGTGGGACCCAGTGATATTATACAAACCCTGTTAATAGTCAAGTTGGAAGGCAAAAGGCAGCCATTTTAAAGCACACAAAAGATAACAAAAATGGGGGAAACTGACAAAGAAGGGAGGAAAGGTGGGGGAAAGGCAGGAAAATAGTAAACACACACACATCTAATACAAGAGGTCACCTCCCTGAAGTTTCTGACTAGCACAATTGGAGCAGTGGTGGTGCCAATCACTGGGATGGGAAACACCAGAAGCCCAGTTTGGCAGAGGTCTTGAATAGTAGTATTTGACCTATGTAATTTAAAGGAACTTGGAATAGCCAAAAGACAATGTCAAGTAAGTGAGAGAACCATAACTCAAAACAAAAGCAGGGTGTGGGGAGGTGTTGTATTAATTGGTCACAAAGTGTGAGTCAAAAAAAAAAAAATCACACAGATAGATCATTAGACACAGTTGAGCCCGAGTTAAAATTATGCTATAAGAAGGTCATACTCTGGTCTTATGAGGTGTATTTTGCCTCCATAGTTCTTGGATGCTAAATCACAAGTAGTCAAAGCAACGGTGTTGGATTGTAGCCTGAATGACCAGGTGGTTGGTGATACCATTAAGAGAAACAGGGAATAACAAAATAGTGACTTAGGAGTTGTCCTATATCCACCTCTCGCTCACCTCCCGCAGATGACTATTCTCACTGCCTGGACTATGTGCCTTCAAAATAGTTCTTGACTGTGTTCTTGTCTCTCCATTTTCACTGCCACCACTTTAGTCAAAGCTACCATTTAACTTCTGCCAAGTAACTGATCCATGTGCTTCCATTTCTAGCTCCTTCCGAATTGTGCCCTCCAGAGCAGAATGGTCTTTTTGACATATATGATACAGTTATGTTGCCCCCTGCTTTAACATACTAATGGTTTCCCATTGCTCTTGAAATAATCTGGCTATACATTTACGATGTACTTTTTTATCTTTTCAAAGAACCAATTGCATTGATTTCTGCTCCTCACTTTTCCTTCCCTTATTTACATTTCGTTTGCTGTTGCCTTTTTAGTTTCTTAAAGTGGAAGTTTAAATCATTGATTTGAGGTCCTCCTCTACCTTCTTCTTTTTTCAACACTATTATTTAATGCTATCACTTTCCCTTTGAGCCCTGCTTTTACTTAACCCACAAGGTTCAATGTGTTTTGTTTTTATTTTACTATCAGCTAAGAATATTTTCTAATTTTTCTTATGGTTTCTTTTTTGACCCATGAGAAATTTGGATGTGTGCTGCTTAATATCCAATATCTCTCTTCTGTTGTTAATCAGTTTAACTTTATTGTGGTTAAACAATGTATTTATATTATTTTGATATTCTTAAACTTGGGGCTTATTTTTAATCACAAGAATGTGGTTATCTTGGTGAATGTTCTGAGTGCATTTGAGAAGAATGCATCTTCTGCTGCTCTTGTACAATTATATCTTATAAACATCAATTAGATCAAGTAAGTTTGTAGAGTTATTTAATCTCTTATATTATTTTTTCTTTGTATTAAATTACTGAGAATTTTGAAGTCTTCAACTGTAATTGTAGATTCATCTATTTTTTCTTTTTATTTCTATGAATTTTTTCTTCATACATCAGAAGCTCTGTTATTATGTACATACACAATTATGATTACTAGTGTCCTTCTGTCCCTAGTAGTGTTCCTTGTTCTTGAAATGTACTTTGTCTGAAAATAAAGTTTGCATGATATATATTTTTTATCCTTTTAGTTTTAACCTATCTGTATCTTTGAATTCACAGTATATTATGGTGTTTCTGAGACTCCAATTTCACATCTTGATATTCTTCCCCAAGTCACTGATACTGTGTTTGTCTCTTTTTTTCAGTCTTTTCTTTCTGCGCTATTCACTTAGAATAGTTTCTATTGTTCTTTCCCAAGTTCACTGATGTTTATTCTGTAGTATTCAAGCTGTAACTAATATCAATAATACAATTATTGATTTCAAAGATCATATTCTTATTTTACAGAAGTTCCAGGTACCTCTTTTTTGTCATTCATCTCTCTCCTGATTGTGATTATGTTTTCCTCTAACCTCTTGACTAGATGGGGCATGTTTTTTTTTTTAAAGAGAGAGAGAGAGAATTTTTAATATTTATTTTTTAGTTTTCGGCAGACACAACATCTTTGTACGTGGTGCTGAGGATCGAACCCGAGCCGCACGCATGCCAGTTAGATTGACCTTTTCCACTAGTCTTCTGCATGCCTAGCCTTGGCTGGTGTACTGATTTCTTAGACCTTTTTTCTCCAACCTCAAGAATTTTTCTCTTACACATGCTCAGATCATTACTTAGCTGAAGACTTCAGAGCTCTCTCTATGTATTGCCCTCCTCTCTCAGAGATTCTCCCAAAGCTGGCCTCCTCAAACTTCAATCTATCTCTCCTCAACTTAGTGAGATTTCCTTGCTCTGCTTAGGATTTCTTTTCATGTATTGCAACCTAGAAATTTCCTCTAGCAGAGGACTGGGACAACTGTGGAGCTTACCTCACTTATTTACTTTCTATCAGAGATCACAATCCCACTTTGCCTGTTTTCCAGTATCTTAAAACCATTGCTTCGTATATTTTGTCTGATTTTCTAGTTGTTTCAGAAGGAAAGGTAAATCCTATCCCTGACATTTCATCCTGGCCAGTGATAGGGTTACAAACACAATACCCCAGCCAACCCTAATCCTTTAACTCTGGGCTCCTTACTTTTACTCCCCACACAGACAAAAGCACACAGAATTGTGCAATATTTCTTTGATTTATGTTTTAGTGGATAAGGAAGTATATGGCTGCCATACATTTGGAAGAGTTGGGATGGAAAGTGTTTTCAATGTAATATCTGAGATAATTCAGATGGCCATAATACTAGTGGGAGAGTATCCTTGCCTGAGTTTAGAGCTCTGATTTTTCATTTACAATTGTGTGATTAGAACTATTCAGTAATGTTGAGTGTAGTGTGAGAGCTCCATTTAAAATACAAGAAGAGGGGCTGCGGTTGTGACTCAGTTGTAGAGCGCTGGCCTAGCACGTGCAAGGTGCTGGATTCGATCCTCAACACAACATAAAATAAATAAATAAAATAAAGGTATTGTGTCCAAGTACAACTAAATAAATAAATAAAATAAAATACAAAAAGAGTAGAGGTTCTTTCTTCTTTTTTTTTAAATGGTCAATCACCTTTTGTATTTTAATATTTAGTTGTAGATAGACACAATACCTTTATCTTATTTATTTTGTTTTTATGTGGTGCTGAGAATCAAACCCAGTACCTCACATGTGCTAGGCAAGTGTTCTACCACTGAATCACAACCTCAGCCCCAAGGGATAGAGATTCTTGTGTTGGCTTCCTTTGTTTCTTGGAATAAACAAATATTATACTATCAACTTGCTGGAGGGAGGATGAAAGCAAAAGTTGTTGGTGGTCTCACCATTGATCTCCTTTGAGTAGGAACAAGGGTTGGGAAAAGGAAGAAATGAAAAGTAGGGTCCACAGTCCTTTTCCTTGACTTTCCTTAGCTGTAATCAGATGAACTCACTTTATGCTATGAGGGTCAACAACCTGATACAAAAAATGGCAATATTAAGGGATGCATGGATAGGGGAAAGAGACAATAGCGTCCTCTGTTTTGTCTCATCAGCAATTCTGTAAATGCCTTATAATGGCAAACACCAGGATCTGGGTACTAAATATTAGGTTTGAAGCTTTTTATTATAATCATCTCATTTCCATTTCAGAGAATATTTTAATTGGGTGGTTTGGACTTATTTGGAGTTGTCAGAATTCACATAACATAGCAGAATAACCTTAGGGATTTTAAAATGTGTGTCTCAAAATAGAGCTGAGAAAAATAGAGGTAGAATCTGTGTTGGCTTTAAAAATCCACTTGGAGCAAGGGAAAATTACAGCTTGGGCTGCTTTCTGAACTCTTGGAACACTACTGCTGATGCTGCATTTTGGGGAACAGGCTGTCATTTTGGTGCAGGTTTTTCATTTTAAATGATTTGTTCAAATCGAAATACTCTCTGTTAAGAAAACTTTGGGCTGAATTATTTTACCAAAACATTTTCCATGTCATATTAAAAGATGAAATTTGCCACATCAATAGTATTTTAGGAAACGCAGCTACAATTGGTAATGAAGTGCCCTAAATACTTGAAAAAAGTCTGAGTTGCAGTAATCAGAAAGCAGCTTATCTCTAGCTTTGTTATGTTTTAAAACAGGGCCATCTAGTGGAATCCCCTAACTGTGAAACCATGAGCTCACCTTCTAAGACCTACTTTTGAGTTTTTAAAATAGCATTTTAATCCCTCTAAACCCAAGTTAACTGTCCCTGATACAAATAAGCCTTCTCATAAATAAATATATTTCCACTTCACTGACTAATGGGGTAATACCACATTCTGTGGATTCACATTCAATTAAGTTTCCAAAAGTTCTAAGTTGTTTACTTTTCCCCCTCCTATGGAAAATAGTCTTTCTAGCCTGTCTCTGATACTATCACCCCTTCAACTATGAAATATCATCGCTGTATTAAGCAATGTCTATATAAGACAATATCAGAGTTATATAGAATGGTATATGATAGCCAGGCATGGTGGCACATGCCTATAATCCCAGTGAAGCTGAGGCAAGAGAATCATAAGTTCAAGGCCAGCCTCAGCAACTAAGTGAGGCCCTAAGCAACTTAGTGAAAACTTCTCTCAAAATTAAAAACAGCTGGTCATGTGGTTCAGTGGTTAAACACCCTGGATTTAATCGCTGGTACCAAAAAAAAATCATATATGATAAAGAATCAATATGTTACAGAAGTAACTGGGTTATATATGACCCATCAAAGGCATGGTTGGCATCATGTAAGGTGTCAAAGTGTTTTTCCATAGACTGGTTGGAGAGAAACAGACCTCTGAGAAGGAGTATATGTAAATCTACTAGCCAAAAGACGTGAGACACTGACCACCAAATTCATTTTATTACCTTACTGGAAACAACTAAATTCCGTTTCCCAGCATCCCTTGCAGTTAGGCGGGGCCCTGTGATGGGGTTCTGGCAAATGGAATATTGGTAGAGGAGTTACATACTCCTTGCAGTCCTGGCTCCTGAAATATCCTGCATCATCAGGATTTCTTTGCTTCCTCCCGACCCCCATGTGGTGTATATCATTTCCTGGGCAGGCCATGGGAGCCTCTGGTGGCCTGGGTTTGATGTGTTCCATCAACCTAAAATGAAGTATGTTATGGATGTGAAATAGACTTCATCATTTTAAGCCAATGAGATTTTGGAGTTGTTTGTTAATTACCCTGATGAATACAGGAGAGAAGAAACTGCAAGAAAGGAAAGAGGATGATAAGAAGAAGAGACTTTCAGAGAGCTGTGTGAACATGCTGACTCTTTCCTGCACATTTCAGAGTGTGCACATGAAGGACAAATATTGAGAACCTTCAGCAGAACAGTGGAAATAGAACCACAAAGTGCTTTCTGACAGAGTTCAAGCTTGTGGAGTCAGAAAGGCAGGCTATGAATGGAGAGGATGACGCTTAGATGGAGACACTTCCCACAGCTCCAGCCATGATGAGTGCAGTGTGAAAATGTCTACAGGATGGGCAATTTGGGAACAGGCCCTTGTCAGCTGAGCCACCAGACATTTACTGGTGTTATATCTTCTTGCATGTTGATTAAACTTTTAAATAAACTCCTCCCAGGTGCTCTGCAAGAAATGATATGTGCCTGTTTCCATGTAACTGATGTTCAGGTATATTCAGGTTTTCGAAGTAGGATATTTTCACTGTAACCACTTGCAGAAACCAGACTTGGCACAGATTTAACACATAAGGAGGACTTTAGATGGACAGAAAAAAACAGAAATAACTGTGCCACAGGTAAAACCATATTGGCAGAGAGGAAGAAAGCAAGCATGACTGGAGCAAAAGGCAAAGAGAGAAGAGACTGAGGTGACATTACTGGATCAAGAGACTGTTGGTCCTGTAGTGTAAGATTGGGGTAGAGGAAGAGGGGAAAATTGAACAGTATATAAGGCAGAACAATGAGAGCTTTGAAAAGCATCACTAAAATTTGGATTCAGAACTTTAAGCCAAAGCTCTCAGATCAATCAAATCAATAGGCCAGCTGGACTTATCCAATCATTTGCCCTGGTAGCTGCTGTCATTTAGTTTCATTTGGGGGGGGGGCGGGGGGTAGTTGTAGATGAACAGCATGCCTTAAATTTATTTGTTTTTATGTGGTGCTAGGGATCAAACCCAGTGCCTCACATGTGCTAGGCAACTGCTCTGCCGCAGAGCTACAGCCCCAGCCCTGTCATTTAGTTTTCCCCAATGACATACTCATGGTCCTTTCAAGGTGAGAGAAGGTTTGCCTACCTGGATTCTAACTCTGAACAGTCAGAGAGAATGAAGATCACTTGTCCATGCTTCCTCCTTGCATATCCTTGCTCCTCCTCTGTCTGATAACAATGTCTCCTCTTTCTGCATCTTAGTTCTATGCTGTCTTCTCTGTTCTGAAGCCTCACCTAGGTGGTTGATAACTCTCTCTCCGAGCAGCCAGAGTACGAGATAGATGCCTCTGTATCTCCTGCTTATTGAAAGTATTTATTACTTATCTGGGTCCTACATTATCCTGTATATTCATTGAGGTGGGGACTTTTTAATGCCATATGTGAACACTGAGGACAAGTCCTGCTGTCTGGTAAGTAGCAGAATAGTATATGATGAATGCATGAATGAGTGAATAAATGAAAAGTATATAATCCATTTTCCTTTAAAAATTAGAAAGGTTAGAGTTCCATTCACATCACCAGAATAGTTATATACATTACTTATCTATATGTCTTCCTTTATTGGATAAGACCCCTTGAGTCTTATTCATAAATTTATTCTCAGCATAGTTCAGTGTTTAGCATATATAAAACATGAAGCCAAATGGTTTCTGCTATAAGCACTCACAAATTACCAGGATTGGATTTGATGATATGTGATCTTGGAAGGAAAGCAATAAATGAAAACCTATATTAATGTGACTAGATTGTTGCTAGAAAAGGGCTTACGTATCCACACATGGTAAGAGGCAAACTTAGAAGTTTGGTAGGATTTGGATGATGATTACAATATACCATTTGAGATCAACAAGTTATGGGGAACTTTGCACTGGCCACAGGAATGTTAGGGGTTTGATATTGAAACCTTTCCTTCCTGAATAAGATAAATCAAATTGAGGCCATTATAATTACTCTCTTCCTTCTCTGAGTACACTTGTGAATTAATAGGCCAATAAAAGTGAGCCACTGTTTCTGATATGGTACACTTGGGGGATACTTGGACCAGGGAGGAGCCCACTTCCATCTGATAGACAGGAGTAGCCATGCTGAGCCCTCCTGTGGCAAGGACTATTGTGGACTACATTCCATTAGACGTAAGATACTTTGAGATCCAATGTGACTTGGTTACCATCTTCCAGCAAGTGAAGTCACTGACCTTGCATTTATATCTACATCCAAGACCAACAGAAAGTGTCCGGATATATGGTTTCTTTTCATTCTTGATCCTCTAAGAAAGTAAATAAATACACAGGCCTCTTTCCTCTACCCCCTTTATAAGGTCCTAGTATTAAGAGCATTTCCCATTTGCTCATGAGTGCCTTGGGAGGAAGCGAAAAAGACTACTTCTTCTTACCCTGACTTCTCTAAAAAACTTAAGAGTCAACAAAAATGCAGGCTCAAAAGGTTACAATGAGCACCAACAAAATATCTTCATGAAAGTACTGTATAAACCGGAAAGTCCATGTCAATCATAGATACCATAATCAAGGTTTATCCACAGAATGTCTGCACATTGTTTTTCCTGAATAAATATCTGCATAATCAGTGTGGGAAATAATCCTTCCCTCCAGATACAGATAGAAAATTCAAGAAACATTCAATGAACTGAGCCAAGCATTGGTATAATTTTGGCTAAAATAAATATTCAGGAAAGAATTTTATCTAGATTTGTGACTCAACTCTCCATTTTCTTTGTTTCAGTCTAGACAGTGCTTCACATTTTCCAGGTAGATAAAATGATGATAGTGGCCATGGTGTTACCTGAAGTAGAGAGAGAGAGACAGAGAGAGGACATGAGCAAAGAAGCTGGGAGAAGAACTCTTTCAGCTTATGACCTCTGCATCATCATGCTAATGAAATGCCTGAGTACAGATAAGAGAACAAAGAAACCTCTTGTCATTATAGAAACCCATGTGTCCTTCAAAGCAGATATGTGAAGATCGAAGATAAATTATGAGCAGTAAAGAAATATAACATTATTTCAGAAGCACAAACAAAAGACAGCTACATTTATACAATGAAGAGTTGTAATGTTAATTAAATTTTTTAAGCAATTCATTTCCTTCTTACTAACAGTAAGGACTTTAAGACACCTACATCACATCTAAATAAAAAGTGAAGGCAAATTTAATCAGTTATTATGTAAATTTGCATCAAAATCAGTGGAGATGATTCAGATCCGGGCTCCTTCTCCCTCCAAAAGCCATTGTTCACCCATGACTGACCTACATCCCCAGCCCTTAAAAAAAAAAATTATTTTAAGACAGGGTCTCACTAAGTTATCCAGGCAGATCTTAAACTCGCAAGTCCTCCTACCTCAGCCTCCCAAGGAGCTGGGATTACAGGTGTGAACTACTGCAGTTGGCAGCCTCTGACATTTAGAAATACTAGATTGTTTCTCAAAATACTAGAAATAAAGATAACAAAATAAAAATAGAATTGTCATATGATGCAGCAATCCCACTTCTGAATACGTACATATCCAAAGGAAATGAAATTAATATGTCAACAAACTGATTACACTCATCATGTTCATTGAAACATTATTCACAATAACCAAGATATGCAGTCACCCTAAGTGTCCATCAATGAATGACTGGACAAAGAAAATTCAATGGTTTGTATACACAATGGAATACCATGCAGCCTTAAAAAAGAAGGAAGCCTTATCTGGGGCAACATAAATGACCCTGGAGGACATAATGCTAAGTGAAATAAGGAGGCACAGAAAGACAAATACTGTACAATCTCACATGTAAAATCTTAAAAAGTTGAACTCAGAGAAAAGAATTCTGGTTACTAGGGGGATAGGGGAGAGGAATTTCAAGGGATTGGGGAATTGTTGGACTCAACAAAGGATACATTTCAGTTAGACAACAGGAATAAATTCAAGAGTTCTATCATACCTAATGATGATTACAGTCAATAACAATATATTTGAAAACTGCTAAGAGTACATTTCTATTTCTTACCAAAAAATAAGTGAGGTGATGAATGTTAGCTTGATTTGATCATTCCATATTGCATTCAAAATATCATATTGAACTCAATACATAAAATTATTATCTGTCAACTAAAAATATATTAATAATTAAAAAAATAAAATACTAGATCTTACAAAGTTGTCTCTTTGGCCCAAAAAGGCAATGCAGTATTTATGATAATATGCCTACTCTACATTTCCTTACCTTATTCCCTTTTGGTTATCAGTAACTCTAAAGAAACAATCCTGTATAATGTTATGACAGCATTTTTCAAATGCTTAAGTAATGTGATAAGCCCTTTTAAAGGAGGGAAAACAAATTCTTGTATATCCACCGTGTTAAATTATTTTAATTATATCTTTGCTTATATATTCACACATATCAAGTTACATATAAACTTGCTATGAAGAGTTTGTTTCATTTATGAAACTGAAATTAAGTTACAAATCAATTGCAAATAAAAGCATAAAACAAATAAAAGTAATGGACATGTTTTAATAAAACAAAAGCAATGGAGAGATGCCTTTAGGTATTTTGTTTTATTGTGTATTGCCTTAAGAGTTTTTTTTTTAAATGATACCTTTATTTATTTATTTATTTATTTATGTGGTACTGAGGATCGAACCCAGGACCTCCCATGTGCTAGACCAGCGCTCTACCACTGAGCAGCAACCCCAGCCCATTGCCTTGACTTTTAACATGCTATAACATCAATTGAATCATTGAGCATGTGCACCCATGTGCATATATAATTTTGGGGGGCATATATAATTTGGAGGTAATAATTCTATTAATTCTATAATTTTTCAGCAAACGAGAGTATCCTCTTGTGGCGATGTCTAGTAGTCTTCCAGGTATTACAGCCCATGTGGGTCCACACTTCCCAGTCTTGGTAAGCTGAATATTCTTTCCCAGATTTATTTTTATTCAACTCAGCTTTGTGCGTTTCACAGCCTTAGGTAAATTGGAAAGGGTGGCAGTAGCCCATGGTATAAGAATATATCTTTCTAAACAATCATGATTTCATTTCTTTCTCTCTTTTTTTTTTTTCAAATGTGGTAGTGGTACTGTGGACTGAACCCAGAGGTGCTTTACCACTGAACTATATCCTCATTTATTTTTATTTTTGAAACATAGTATCACTAAGTTTTTGGGGTGGCCTCACTAACTTGCTAAGGGCTGGTCTTGAACATTTCAATCTTTGTGCCTCAGCCTCCCCAGTCACTGAAATTATGGGCATGTGCCACCACCCTTGGCTATAGCAACACATATTTAACAATAAAAAAGCACAAAGAAAAAGTTTCTATTTTCCCTATTTATCACCTCACCTACTTTTTAAACTGTTGTTAGTGGGTGTACACAAAGTTGGAATCCACTATTTCTAACATTTGAATGATTGCAAAACATTTATTCAAAAAATGTGCCAGAACTTCACACTGCCTCCAACTGGATCCCTTGGGATTATAAACACACATGCAAATTTGGGGATTTGGCTGTAAGTGATCTGGATAATATCATACTAAATGTTAAACTTTATTATTGAAATTAAAACAAAATATGAAAGTTCCTTCTGTGTTAGTGATTTTAATCAATCATTCTTTTGGTTTTGGTACTGGGGATCTAACATGGGGTACTTTACCAATAAGTTGCTGAGGTCTGCTTTGAACTTGTGATCCTCCTGCTTCAGCCTCCCAAGCTGCTGGGATTATAGGCATGCACCACTGCACCCAGCCTAACTAGTTACTCTTTCTAGAGGACTGATTAATATCACTTACCACTGAAAGTGCAGGGATCCAATTTGAAGTAAAAACTTGAGTAAATGAACACTACCTTGGACTACTAAAGGCTGAAGACATCAGATGAGTTATTCTGTTCTAATCTTGCAATGATACTAAAACAGTGGTAGTCATGACAACTGTGCTCCCTAGATGGAAACTAAGATTCAACTAAGGGTACAGCTCAGAATTTCACTTCTGGTACACAGAGTATGTGACCTTCTGCCTCTATCAATACTGAACTTCCCCATGAAGTTGTTGGTTATACTGACTATGTCTCCAAGACTCTTTCAAAATAGGGATTTGAAGGAGAATGCTCTGTCTTGCACAACTTCACAGATTTGTTTTCAGATCAACACGGGCAAATTTCCTCTTTGTCATCTTGCAAATAATGATGGCTTGTTTGGTAGGGTAATGCAAAAGTTTTTGAAGCTAAAGAACAAGATAAAAGAGGACTAGGGCTGTAGCTCAGTGGTCGAGCATTTGCCTTGCACTGTAAAGCACTGGGTTCTATCCTCAGTACTACATAAAAATAAATAAATAAAGATATTGTGTCCATCTACAAATAAAAAATATTATTAAGAAAAGAATAAGATAAAATAATCTAGTAGGGAGATAAAGGAATTTCCAGGGTAATTAAAATTTTTTTTTTCGATTATTTGGCTTAAGCAGTATTTAAAGAGAAGACATCATAAAGGCTCTTAAAAGAGAAAAAGGGAACTTTGATGTGGAACTCCTGTCTCAATTCCTGGTGACAGACTCAGTCTGGTGGTCAAGTTCTGTGCTCAGATCAGCTTTCTGTTCAAACCACATGAAATCCATGGTCTCAGTCTCTTGTTGATCCCAACTAGCACACTGCCAGGAGCCAAACCAAGCCCCCTACTGGTTTTATAAACATAGCTGGAAGGATAGACCTTTACTAGACAGAACTGAAGTTATAAAGGTAAGTTTTACTGACAAAAAATATTTCCCCAATGTATCTCCTGGCCCTGTCTATCCCCGCCCACTAAGCTTTAGATCCTTTCCAGTTTTGTGGACTGGTTATTGAGTCCTTATGTAAAACCAGTTTTATTGTATTTATAATTTTTCAGCAAACAAGAGTGTCCTCTTGTGGTGATGTCTAGTAGTCTTCCAGGTACTACAGCTCATCTGGATCTGTGAGTCCACACTTCCCAGTCTTGCTAAGATGAATGTTCTTTCACTGATTTATTTTTATTCAACTCAGCTTTGTGAGTTTAACAACCTTAGGTAAATGGGAAAGGGTGGCAGTAGTTCATAGTATAAGAATATATCTTTCTAAACAATCATGATTTCATTTCTTTCTCTCTTTTTCAAATGTGGTAGGGGTAGGGAGAGGGAGAGTGTAGTAATTTCCCAGAGTAAGCCAGAATGCTGATCCCAAATTCAAGAAATTATTAGATGTGCTTAATTCCACTCACAAAGAAAATATTTATTTGGGTTATCAAATGCCTCCTTGGAGAACTAAATATAGTCCTTCTTAGGATAGGAAAGCACTCAGGGATTTACTTTCACTGGAATATCAGTAGTTTGGGTCTCATCATAACAGAGTGGAGGGCTCTAGCCTCAATAGGCTGCAAACATTTTAGAACAAACTGTAGCTATCATGGGACAGAATTCAGATTAATAGTTGTTTAAAGATATAGCTTACTCAATTCTTCAAGCCATAGATATAATTTTTAAATATATGATAGAATTTCAAATATATACAAAACAGTACATGAAAGAAGAATATAATGAGCACCCATTTGACTATCAAATAGCTTCAACAATTGCCAATTCATTACTAATCTTATTTCCTCCATTCCTCCTTCCTCCCTTCACAATTATTTAGAAATAAATTCTATATCCTTTCATCTATAATTATTATAGAATGTATCTTTAAAATATCAGCGCTCCCTTTTAAGATACAACTACAATAACATCACATACAAAAAATAGCAATAATCCTTTAATATCATAAAATAGTGAGGTAGTATTCAAAATTCCCTCTGCATCTTTTATTTTCTGGATTCTCTTTTTCCCCTCAATATATTTTTGTTTAATAAACGAAGTCAGTGGCATGTAGTCCCTACAATCCGGATTTATCTACATGTAACATGTTGGTGGTCTATAAGAAGCGCCTGTCCACTATGATCTAGAAACACAGACTCAGGTTCAATTTGTTTGGCAAGGCTACTTCACAGGCAGTGAGGCCGACTTCCACGAGGGGGCGCAATTACTTTCTTTTTGAGACCTGTATAACTATTGAATAATCACTGCACTGATTGATTCATTAATGAACTAAGGATTATAAAAGGTAATGATTCTAATCCTGCCACACCTTCTTCTTTTGTTAGTTCTTTAATGATTCTCTGAAGAAATTTTATCTCTTCAACCATTTTGTTACTTTAAGATACAATTTGTATAGAATGAATAGAAAAAATACGCTTGACATTTTTCTGATTTCAAAATAATGAGTTGGTTTCCTAATGTCATCCAAAGATAACAAATTAAAATTTTAAAAACCATTTTGCATTCTTGTATTTGATATTTTAAAATTCACTGAAGCCATATTTATTGATGCTCAAAAATTTCCGTCTTTGACCTGTGGGAATCTATTCAAGTTGGCTCGGAATCCTTTTGACATGAACCTACTAGTCTTTAAAAACTTCCCTCCTTTCTGGAATGGCAACAAGTCCCTAACTTATTTTATGTTTCCTAATCCAAACCTGGAATCTCCTATTTTTCCAAGGCCATGGTTCTCAAAGTATGTTGTGAGGAGTCATGGGAGTACCTGTGATCCTTTTATGGAGGCTGTGAGGTCAAAATTATTTTCATGATAATACAAAGATGCTACTTTCCCTTTTAAACTCTCCTTCTCTCACAGTTTTTTAGGGAATATTCCAGAGGGTACATAGTGTGTGATATTATGACTGAATACAACTGTAATTATAGAAATTATGCTGTAATTTATTGACAGATATTAAAAGCATTTACAAAAATATAAAACAATAGAATTCCTCTTACTAAATAACTTTTTTTAAATATTTATTTTTTTAGTTATAGGTGGACACAATATCTTTATTTTATTTTTATATGGTGCTGAGGATTGAACCCGGTGCCTCACGCATGGTAGGCAAGCACTCTACCTCTGAGCCACAACCCCAGCCCCACTAAATAACTTTTAATGGGTATATTGTTATTTTAAATGGTTTAATTTCAAATGCAGTATACATCAATAGATATTCATATAGATAAAGCTCTTTGGAGTTTTCAACAATGTTTAAGAGTTTAAAGAAGTGTCTGGGACTGGGGTTGTGGCTCAGTAGTAGAACGTTTGCCTGGGTTCGATTCTCAGCACAGCAAATGAATAAAGTAAAGGTCCATCAACAATTAAAAAATATAGAAATATATAAAAAGAAATGTCTGGAGCAACACATTTGTGAACTGCTGCTTCCAAGAGTCTTTTATTTTTGATGGTAAATGCGAGCACTGGAGGTGTAGTTCTGTGATACAGTAGTGCTTGCCTAGCACACCCAAGGCCTGATCTAGGCGCTAGGGATGCTTGTGGTTATTGTGTGTTTTAGTCAGTTTTTTCGCTGGTGCAACTGAAAGACTGGACCAGAGCAACGGTAGAGGAGGAAGCGTTTATTTAGGGGCTCATGGTTTCAAAGGTCTCAATCCATAGACAGCAGGCTCTATTCCTTGGGGCTGGAGGTGAGGCAGGACATCATGGCAGGAAGAGTGTGGCAGAGGGAAATAGCTCACATGATGATCAGTAAGCAGAGAGAGGTCTCACTTGTCAGATACAAATGTATACCCCCAAACCATGCCCCTAATGCTCCACCTCCTTCAGCCACACATTACCACTTTAGTAGCCACTCAAATTAATCACTATCTGGGGATTAATTCACTGCGACTGGGTTAAGACTCTCACAACCCACTCATTTCTCCTCTAAATATTCTTGCATTGTTTCATATGTGAGCTTTGGGGGGACATCTCACATCCAAACCATAACATGGGGTTAGCTATTAATTTAAAGTCATTATCAACAAGCAGACCTAAGATAAAATGTTGTCTATTTTAAAAGATAATACTTCATAAATTCATACTGTTTCTGCCTATTCAGAATCCAGTACTATGGGGTTTTTACATAGCATACAATGTATGTATTCATATCCTTTCTCCTATACGAAAAATAACAGTTCTTTACAATACTAACTAAATTTATTTTCAGTGTCATGTTAACAATACCAAGACCACTTCCAACAGTGTATTGCTTAAAACAGTGTAAAATATCTATATCTATATCTATATAGATATAGATATTACAGTTCTTTTGTTGTTGAGGTTTATCCCTTTATGGATGTACAGAAATTGATGGTTTAAATTCTTTTGGAATTGTGTCTTTTAAGATCGTGTCACATTTAGAGCTGGGGTTGTGGCTCAGCAGTAGAGCACTCACCTAGCATGTTCGAGGCCCTGGGTTGGATCCTCAGCACCACATAAAAATAAATAAAATAAAGGTATTGTGTCCAACTGCAACTAAAAAGTAAAAATTTGGAAAAAAGATTGTCACAGTTAGACTAATGTGTTTTATTTTACATTTGATTTTAAGGGTCTGCCTTTTGTAAATTTAATTTCGTGTTATAATGATGTGAAATAGTTTCTTGGCTTTAAGATCAAATTTATGAAATAAGATACATTCAGAAAAGTGTAGTTTCCATTCCTGATTTATTCTGTTCCTTTCCTCTCCCTATAGGCAACATTGTTTAAAATATCAGTTGTTTTCATTTCCATTATTTTTAAAATTTAAGCAATATGTATTACGTAGTGTATGTATTTATACAATATGCACTTCTCTCCATTTTGCTTTTTTCACTTAATAATATACCTGGAGATCATTCCACAGCGGTATACTGAGTCCTTCTTTAATATTTTTGACCACTGACAGTAGCAGCACTTTCTAACCTCGTGGCACAATTTTATTCAAACAGTCCGCTATCAAGGAATCTGGGGAATAACTTCTTGTATCGTACTATCATAAATCGTGCTACAGTAAGTGCTCATGCTCATCTTTTCATAGTTTTACCACATCTTTGGGACAGTCTTACAACGGGATTGCTGGATCAGAGGCACCTATAAAATCCTGCCAGATATTAAGTTACTCTTTTTGCTTCCCGCTGTGCAGATGGAGGAAATCAGACAGCAGCCCAAGGTCCCTTCACCAGTTACTTTTATGGCTGGGAGTTGAACTTGGTGTAACTATCTGCTGACTCTCTAGGTCATGGAGAAAGGAGTTCTAAGGTAGGAGAGAAAAGCCCAGAATTTTGCATCTGGACAGACATTCACTGAAACACATACGCTCATCTTTCCAGCTCGAAGGACACTAGTTGTTCTTTCTCTGACCTCTCATAGTCTCTGCTAGGCCCCTCCACTCTAATCCAAAATTCAGGGACCAGCCCCGCGCGCATGCGCACACGCTGCTTTCCTTCAGAGGAATTTGGCGCTACTGCAGAGGCAGGACCAGGTTGTGACGTCAAAACCGCGCGCCCTTCCCAGGCGTCCTCGCAAGGTCGCTCTGAGGAGCGGGAGCGCGCGGGACAAGACCCTGTTTCGGGGGCGCGCTGCGTCCCTTTGCTTTACTACCCGTGGCGACATGACGGGGTACACGCCGGATGAAAAACTGCGGCTCCAGCAGTTGCGAGAGCTGAGGCGGCGATGGCTGAAGGACCAGGAGCTGAGCCCCCGGGAGCCTGTCCTACCTGCCCAGAGGATGTGGCCTATGGAGGCATTCTGGAATAAGTTTTTGCAGGATAGGGCCCCTTGGAAGAATGTGGTGAGTTACGGACCTCCCCGTCCCTCTAAGCAAAGCCCGCAGCGGCCACTTTGAGGACTGACACTGTTCTGAGCCAGCTAGTCCCGGTAGTTCCCCAAGGGAGAACCGGGTGTGAAGTCTCAGGTTCAGCCTGGGCGCTCCTCTAGAGGTTTGGGCAGGGAGCACGTATATAGCCTTGGGAGAATCGCGCCCTTCGGCTGTCAAGTGTAGTGAAGAGGCGGCGAATCAGGTTTTTATAGGACGCTGCACGTGTGGTTCTTTGGACGGTAGAAATCTCTCGGAATGACAGCCAAGGATTCACGGACCTGAAGGTTCTGCGATTTTAGTATTTGAGCGTACTTGTCTGCCTTTTACAGTTGAGGTTATAGAGACAAACACTGTACCCAACTACCAGAAGGCACAATGACCCCTGGGCTGGTAGTGCAGCCATATATGATTGTACAAAGGCAAGGTCTTGTTGGTACCCTTAGTGAGTCATATTTGCAAGCCCCCTTTCTAAACCACAGTTATGTACTTCTAACACACCGTTTATTGTTGTTATATTCCTGGACTTCGCTAGGCAGAAAATTACTCATTTAAAGAATGGTCTTTATTTTCAGGATGCTTGGGTATTTTCTTGAAGTCTTGTACTTGTTAAGTCATATCAATGTGATATTTTTAGAAGTCTTTAAAATATTAAGTAGGAATTGCTTTCAGTTAGGTGCAGCACTGGCTAAATAATAGTAATAATGCTTGTAAGCAACATTGGGTGCTTGCTATGTGTGTGCCTAGCAGTCTGCTGAGGGTTTTTTTGCTTTTGATTGTTTTTACATATGTTCCTTTTTTTTCTTTACTCCTATAGGATAGAAACTGTTCCTAATCCTCTTTTTAATATGAGGAAACTGAGGCCTACAAAAATTCAATGATTTACCCGTGGTCACAGAGCTAATTGAAGGAGTTGTTGAAATCCACATGTATCTACCATCTTACTGTACTACAAAGTTTAGTGCAACAGAATTGGTGTAAATTTTTCTGAGAAAGTGATATATTTATAGTGGTAAAATTAAATTGTTTAATTCATACCTTCAAAGTATTCCATATTGATTTTAGCAGTCACTAGTTGAAAGGTGATATCTCACCCATCAGCCAGTGATTTAAGAAAGTAAATAATCATTTGTTAAATTCCATCTCTGCTTACTTTGAGTGGATCATTTCTTCTATAGTTATAAGTGTTATAATACTTAGACTCTAGATTGTCCTTTCCTTGAAAGGATAGGTGTGTTTCAGTCATACTGGCTGCCATCAAATAACTGAGTTCAGTTCTCTTTTGTCTTTGTTTTACAACGGTATGTCAGAAGGCATCTCACAGTGAGTTTGGAATACCCCTATCTCAGTATGTAAAATGTTCTTTTTCCAGCACTGGTGTACTCAAGGTTGTTTGCCTTTCTCCTAGAATAATGCAAGTAATATTTATTGTCAGTACTAAAATTGATAGTTTAGAGAGATGACTTTACTTGAAAAATTCTGTAGGTTGATAACTCGGGCTTATTAGGACGATTAGGCTTATTATTAAACTTATTCTTTCATTATTTATGCCCTGATTTATCTTTAACAAGCTTATAATGTTTTTAGAAATCTTTAAAAAACAAATCTATAAATGTCTTATTATAGTCTTGTAAAACGCTATTTGTCTTAAGCCTTATTTGCTCTGGACTCTGTTCATAATCCTATAGCAGGCCTACATTTAGTAAAAATATTTGAATAAGATTAGCAGCAGACTATAATAAAATATGCTCCAGTTAGAGATTTGTATAATAGTCATGACGTTGTTATAGTAATTTTTGTTTTTTGTTTTATTTTTTTAACCACAAACATAAAATGGGATATGTGTTTATTTTATATATATTTTTTTCTCTTCAGATCTATAAGGTATACAGGACCAGTATCTTTGCTGTTACTTGTGTACTTATACCCACTTGGATTGTTCATTATTACGTCAAATATCATGTGTCTGTAAGTATGTTTTAAGCATATGCTTTTCAGAATTTATTTTTAATATTATGCAAAACAGACTCCTATGTGGGTATGCTGTACTCCCTATTTATATAGTGTAAATAATCTGCCACTTAATAGCTGATATTGAAGTACTTTGAATCCTTTTAATTAAAAGATTTAATGAAGATTATAAGTAATTAAGTATGATTTTTCAAAAAAAAAAATTAGTCTTTAGCCAGGCACAGTGATAAAAGCCTATAATCCCAGCAACTCTGGAGGCTGAAGCAGAATCGCAAGTCCAAGGCCAGCTGGGGCAATTTAGTAAGACCTCATCTCAAAATAAAAAGGCTGGGTGTATGCTTAGTGGTAGAAATCCTCTGGGTTCAATCCCCAGTATGATGGGGTATGTGTGGGGGTTATTCTTTAAAGTAGTGTACAACTTAAAAATCCATTTCCTGGTAGAAATAGTGTTTAAATGATTAGAATGTGACTGACCTAATGATACTAGTGTATACTGAGAATCCTGAGCTGGAGAGGAAATAAAATAATAGAATGTTTTGAGCATAGATCTAATGTAAAATTCAAAATAGGCAAAGGTTATCTTTGTCATGATCCCGTTTTCATTTTCTTCATTTTTGTCTGATTTTTCATAATTCTCTTTCTTTAGAATCCAGGATAGCCAAAAGCTTGAACTTGTTAAGTGAAAGATCTTATATGGATTGATTGAATGGAGCCAGTTGCCATATTTTAAAGGATAGGGATAGCACAATCAAGTGCATGGTATTGGATCAAGGCGAGATGAGGGGGGGATGTAATTTCTGGAATGGCACGGAAGGGGGAGCAACAGTGACTGCGGTGTGTGGAATGCTGGAACACAAACAGTGGGGAGGGCATTCTTGTAACTGAGTGAGGGGTTAGATCCTAAGTGGATTGTAGGGGAGAAGGCTGAGCACAGCTCTTAGGGGAGTAGTAGTGGGAACAATCTGTTGTAGGAAGTGGAACTTAGTAGAGGAAGGAGGACATCTGGAGGAAAGGTGGTATGAGGCAGTGATGGAAGTGGCAACCCAGAGTAAGATGAAGAACCCAATGATTTGAGGTTATAATATTGAGGGTATGGTAGTGGTAACAGTAGATTTGTTACCCCTAGGATGATCGATCAAATAAGTAAACATTGATGATACTAGAACTCAGGATTCTCACTGTTGGAAAAAGAATTTACATATATGAAAAGAGAGAATTGGAAATATTGGTATGAACTCACCACTTTTACTATGTATTCTTAAATAGATATAGAAATAAATATTGGATATAAAGATGTGTATGCCTGTGTGTTTTCATTTCCTAGCTCTGTTTACTGAGAAGGCCTAACTAAGGCCCCTTAGTTATTAGGATGCCTACCAACCAGGTCATATTTTCTAAATGCATTTCCCAGTTGAAAAGCTGTAGAGCTTCTTGGAGAAATGGCTGATTCCAGGGCCAGAGCAGAGAGTAAAAATGGGTCAGAAAGTAAAGAAGTGCTCAAAGAATAATAGGGATATATGAAAAAGACACCGAGTCAGGTTGAAAGGACTCTTCCTGGAACAATTTGAACATCAAAAAATAAATAATAATAGAATCATCTGAATAAATTAAATGAAAATCTGTGAGTTCATACTCATATAAATAAATTACTTAATGGTAGAAAAGAAAAACTTTTTGCAATAGATTGCTAAATAATAAATGGATGAGAAATGATAGAAAAGTCTATTATTTGAGAATAATCATAGTAATATTTAATTGCTATGTTAAAATTAACCTTAATCCTCAAAATACTTACTTGTTATAAAGGAAAAAAGAATAACTTTGTAGTGATGAAATCTGGCAGGCAATACCTTAATGTTGTCAGTAATGGGACAAACTGAAATTATGTAATTCTTGAAAGGATATGATAGAAGAAAACAGCATGAATTTTGGGATATTTCTACCAGAAGTGCATAATCTGAATTCACTCAGGAGGAAACAACAAACCCATATTGAGGGACTCTTCTGCATATTTATTGCTTGTTTCCTTCAAAAGTGTCTAGGTCTCATGAATATCTTAAAAATTGTTCCAGACTAAAGAAGACTAAAGAGAGACTGCCAACTAAATGGAATTCTTGATTAATGGGCATAATCTCCTTAGTCAAAAGAACAAAGGTGACATTGGCAGTCAGAATTTTAAAGAGCCTACACAATCAGTGGAGAACAAGTCATGTAAGGGGTTTTCCAAGAAGTCCAAATAATTATTGAAACAATAATTGAAATTGGGTGGGTTCTTTAAATCAAATAGATGAAGTGATGTATTAATGTTAATTTCCTGATTTGATGGCTGTATTGTAATTATTTTAAGAATATTGCCTGTAGGAAATATATAATAGAGTTACTAACCAGTCAGGCAATTTACTATAAAGTGATTCAAGAAGCCCATTGCAGTGGCTCATGCCTGTAATCCCAGCTGCTTGGGAGTATCTCAAGTTTAAAGCCAGCCTCAGCAACAGCAAGGCACTAAGCAACTCAGTGATACTCTGTCTAGAAATAAAAAATACAAAAATGTTTGGGGATGTGGCTCAATGGTTGAGTGCCCCTGAGTTCAATCCCTTGTACCCACCCCCCCAAAAAAAAATGATTCTAGAAAAAATTATTTTTGTCACTCTTGCAAGTTTTCATAAGTTTAAAGTTATTTCAGAATAAAATCAAAACAAAAGTTAGGGTGTGCCTAACAAGTTATATATAATCTTGTTGATATTTGCTTTCTCTTAGCCTGTTGAAAGAGGTGTGAAATAAATAAAGAAATCTGTTTGAGTTTTCCAAAAATCATCTCTTAACGTGATTTGTTCTCTGTTGATTTTGTAGACTCTTTGATTGATGATGTCATCTTCGTTCTTTTCACTAAGGAAGTTATGTTCCTTGATAAATAATATAGAGTGCTTAGTACGTCCTCTTTCTTTATTGCTGAAGAAAAAAATACAAGAGTAAATTCCTGACTTTAAATGTGTATGATGTTAGACAATACATATGATTTAGGTAAGAGTATGGAGGAGAAAAGTTATTCCAAGTAGAAGGAAAGATATGGAGTCAGTAATGAGCATGAAAATGTTCCCAAGACTGAGAAGATGACTAGAATAGAAGGTTTCTGTTGATTTGGTAGGCTATGATCAATTCATGGGAGGTCTTAAAAAACTTGGCAGAAGAAGTTGATTTGTATGTGTTAGGCTTTGGGAAGCTCTCCATTTTTAAATGGGAGAGTGACTTGATGAATGTAAGAAAAAACATTGATATCTAGGGTGAGTTGAAGGGAGGAAAGTCTGACATCAGGTACATCAGGTGGAGGCTGTTGCAGTTTAGTAGATGGTAAAGTGATAGGAATCGGTTAATGTGAAGACAGCAGGAATGAAAAAAGAAAAGTGAAGCCAGGAGACATTTTTGAAGAAAGAAACATCTGAAGTTTGGCAGCTGATTGGGTTAAGTATAAAGGCAAAGTTATGTCCTTTATGACTGTAAAATTTCTAGCCTTTGAGTTTATAAGTGGAGAATCTAGAAGAGAGTGCTTTCTGATGATAGGAAGAAAGTTAATTTGTTTAGGATCATGTTCTGCCATAGCAATTTTTGGAGATATCCAAGTGGACATAGTCTGTTTTATCTGTTAAAATGTGAGATTATTTGGGTCTGGTAAAACCAACATAAAATCTTTATGCAACCAATAAAGGGAGATAACAATTTATATCTTCACAGGTCAGATAATAGTTTATATTTCTATTGTTAAAGGGTTTTAAAATGTTTTTATGTTTACCTATAAATCTATAGACCATTTCATATCATTATATTTCTATTTTATTTACTTTTTGCTATTTTAGCATGTAAGACCCTAGAAGAGAAAGATATTACTTTATGATTTTTTTAATATTTGTTTTTTAATTGTAGTTGAACACAATATCTTTATCTTATTTATTTATTTTTATGTGGTGCTGAGGATTGAACCCAGGGCCTCGCACGTGCGAGGCGAGCACTAACTGCTGAGCTACAACCCTAGCCCCTTTATGATGTTATTCTAATATCCAAAAGTGGTTTTTATATACAGAAAGAACTGGTTACAGTTACTAGGAATATAATCTAATATTAGTTAGTTTTAAATTTTAAAAATCTATTTTTTCTTAATTCTTGTAAAATCCATTTTTAAAATTCTGTTAAATTATTTATACAGCTAATAAAATAAGAACAGTCTGCTTTCTTTGTTCTCACCATCTTTGGATTAATTGGTGTTGAACTCTCCTAAAACAATTTCACTTACAAGTAAACATCAAATTCTTTTATAGGCTTTAAATGCTTTTATAGATTTTATATATTCAATTTTATTTTTAAGTATTTATAAGGTAAATTCATAACCCTAAGAAACAATTTTTTTTTAAATTTATGATCACAAGTCTAAATCAATTATACATTTTAATTAGAATCCTAAACCTAATCTGTTGAATTGTTTAATAGCCACATTATCTTACATAAGCACACTCACTAATCAAAAGGATATTATATGAATTGTCCCATGTTTTCAGAACTTTTAAAGTTGACATTTATCTATTTATACTTTGGGTTTAATTTACTTTATATATCTATAACTAAATTTAGGATTTAAAAGATCTTATCCTCTAGGAGAAGCAAATTTAACAAGCTGCGGTTACTAGGTTGATAATACAGTACATTAATATGCTTGCTTATCTGAGGGGTTAACACTTTCAGTTGATTTTTCCTTAGCCAGTGTTAGACATTTAATTAATCGTTTTGTGCCAATAGAGGTCCCAAGGCCATTCACCTTATTCTTTCTCTTGATTTGGGTAAGCACAGGTCTGTGTCTTCAATAAGATTGTAACCAGTTTTCTTCAGCTAATTTTTTTGCTGCCTACCTGAATTCTACATCTCTCTGAAGAAATTTCAATGTCTGCTTGGCTTTGGCCACAGTTCTTAAAAGATTTTAGTCTTCACATGTATTCTCTCATACTCTAGTTCCTCATGTCTTATATCCATGGCCTATGTATGCCAATGACCTTTAAATAGTCTGGTGGTGTATCTTGTACAGATGTACATGATTTGTAAGTACATTTATTCAACAGTTACTTAGTACCTCCTGTGTGCAAGGCACTGTTGTATTTATTATTAGTTAATTAACAAACTTATTTATTTATTATTTTGGTACTAGGGATTGAATACAGAGGTGCTCAACCACTGAGCCACATTCCCAGCCCTTTTTTTATATTTATTTAGAGACAGGGCCTCCCTAAGTTGCTGAGGCTAGCTTTGAACTTGAGATCCCCCTGCCTTAGCCTCCTAATCCTTGGGATTAGAGGCCTGTGCCACTGTGCCCAGCAAGGCACTGTTTTAAACACAGGGATTCAGCAGTGAACAAAGCAGATTGCATACCTGCCCCCACTAAATGCTTATTCCCATTTTGGAGACTGGCAGTAAAGACATGAACAAAGAGGCATGCAATGAAAGTTACAGAAGGTGATCAAATCTCTATAATAAAAATTAAGCAGGGTAAAAGATTAGAGAATGATGGAGGAGAGAAGGAGGAGGGGGAATATAACTCAGTGGTAGAGTGCTTTCCTAGCATGTATGAGGCCTGGGTTCAATCCCCAGTACAAACAACAACAACAACAACAACAAAAAAAAAAAAAAAAAAGGGGGGGGGGCGGGGGGCCAGTGTTTTAATTTAAGAAAGTGATATTTGAAAAGAAATAAATGAAATGAGGTCATGGGCCAAGCAGATATGTAGGAGAACATTTCAGGTAGAGTAAGCAATAAGTATAAGGCTCTGAGGCATAAGCAGGCTTGACTGATTGGACTAATAGCTAGGGAGCCACTGAGGCTACAGTACAGTGAGGGAGGGAGATGAGTGGAAAGAGATCAGACAGGTAGCCAAGGGCTGGGTCATGTCGAGTCTCAGAGATCACAGAAATGACTTTGAATTTTTCTCTAAGAATTATGAAACTTCGAGCAGAGAGATGGTATATCTTAAAAGTGTCACTCTGCTCTGCCTGCATTGTAGAGGATGCATAGTGGAAGCAGAAAGGTTAGTGGGTGCTATTGAAATAGTCCAGGTGAAAAAAATAATAGAAGTTTGATCAGGGTGGTATTACTAGAAATGATGAGAAGCAATTGGATATAAGGTACATTATCAAGGTAAACCAAAAGGATTTGCTGAGGGGTCAAGTCTGTTGGTCTTTGGAATGAGAAGTGTCATTTACTAAGATAGGGAACATGGGGTGGGACAGTTTGGAGATGGGGAAGTTAATGGTTGGGACTGGTTGAATTTGAGATGCTTATTGATAGCTAAATAGAGATGTTGAATAAAAAGTTGATGTATGTATGAGTCTAGAGTTCTATGAAAGTTTGGGGCTTAAGTTAAAGCTTTGGATATGATTTATTTTTCAAACAAACTCAACACCATAATTAACAGTTACTTTCATTACAGAAAAAACCATATGCCATTGTTGAAAGGAAGCCCAGAATCTTCCCAGTAAGTCTCTAAACTCTTAACTCTGAATTTTCTTTTAGTCATTATCTGTGCCCCACTTCCAGTGATCATTAGACTAAAATGTTCTTTTCCTCTGTCAGTTTTAAGTGTGTCTTTTCTCTCTCTCTCTGTCTTTGTGTGTGTGTGTGTGTGTGTGTGTGTGTGTGTGTGTGTTTTAAATTAGTATGAGGTAGCAACTACAGTTGAAAATGGGAAGCGGACACACTAATTTTCAACACTCGTTTTATGACCTGATCTTCCTAAAGTGACTTGAAGGTATCAACAGATTTTCACTGGTACTGTTTCATGTTGGATGAGGGACATAGGGCACAAGGCTGAGCAGGCATCTGAGCACAGTGACAGTAATTGCATTTCTATTTTTTTCAAACTCTAATTTTCTTGTGGGTTTTTTTTCTTTTTTTTTGCCTCATTTTCAAGATTTGACCTGAAGCTCTCTGTGAATTTAAAATCCATTAATGTGCTTTAAATTTATGCTATTAATATGTAAGGCTTACTAATTTAAAATAAGTCATTTCAGGGGCTAGAGAATGTAGCTCAGTGGTAGAGTGCTTGCCTAGCATGTGTAATGCCCTGGGTTTGATTCTCCAATACCACCAAAAAAGAGAAGAATTTTCTAAAATGAGTTAATTCTAAATAAAAGACTACTCACTGGTCAGCTGGTATTTTTATTAGCTGTTGGTGAGGTTATTGTTTAGTATAGGAAAATAATACATGTTAAGTTCATGTCCATTTCTAGTCAACAGATAATGAATAAACTATCATTAACTGTAAAATCTAATCATGAAACTCAAAATTCATAGTTGTATTTCATAATAAATCATTATCTATTACATCAAGGGAATTTCAGGGAAAACCATCACAATTGGCTAACTGTCCTAGTTGTAACTCTGCTTTAGAAAAGAAGAGGATTTCTTCTTTTACTTTCTTATGCATATTTGATGTGTGTTAGGGCCTATATTGTTTCAAAATAGTAAAATATCTTGCTGCTTTCATCAGTTGGGTAAGTTATATTTATTCTTATATTCATATGTTTGCTTATTTTTTATTTTGCCATTTCTATTCAAAAGGTGAGCTGTGTTCAGAAGACCACATCAGTGATTCTGTAGCATTTCTTTATTTTGGGGATTTTTTTTTCTTCCCTTTGCTGTGATTCTTTACTGTGTCTGTACTGTTGACTCCCTAAGAATCTCCCTTTTTGAGAACCTGAAGACTGCCTATTTGTACATGTTTTAGAATAGGATAGGCAGTAGCAATCTTGTAAATCTTTGGCTTAACAAAACAAGTTTATTTCTTGTCATCACAAATGAGTGTGGATCAGGCAATCCACCTCAGTCTTATAGCTCTGCCTCTGGAAAAGAGATGTCCAAGATTGTGGTAGGGGAAGAGAGCACTGGATATCTAAGGGGATAATTTTTAAAGTAAAAGTTTGGAAGTAGCTTACTTTACTTCTCAAATCCTACTGGCCAGAAAGAATTCCCATTGTCCCGAGTGTCTATGTGGTTTTTAATTTAATTAATTTTTTTTCTTTTTTGCCATTTCCCTGACTCTCATACATGGTGGAATCTTTGCCACAGTCTGTACTTGCAGTCATCAGATAGCTTTTCACTTTCTTCTCCACATATATACAGCATACTCAGTTCCTAGGGAGAAATCCCAAAGTCCTATTCCATCATGGTAGCCAGCACAAATTCATGATCTCCAGATAATTCTCAGAAGTATCTGTCAGGTTCAGATGTGATTTTTCTTGATTTGAGGATCAGTGAACCCAAAAGGCAAGTATCCCTTTCCTGCCCTAACCACACCCATTGTTCAGTGGTAGATTGTGGGTAGCACAGCAGTCACTGGGTGTGGCGGTTCCGAAATCTTAGTAGTCAAATGCTCCTCTGTGTGCAAAGTTACTTGAATAGGTACTGATTTTGTCTTCTAGATGGAATACCTTTGTTCCTTGTTTTTCCTGGTCCCTGGCTTTAACCATGGGGTTCTTTATTATCAACCTAGACCATCTGTAAACGGATATTGGAAAGCACACCCTCCTTAGCAGTTGTAGAGCCTTTAAAATATGCCTCCTGCTCGCAGGTTGAGTGCCAGAGGTGGTTTTATTTTCAAACATTCATAGGCTTCTGTAGTCTGTATGTTTGGCATCTTTGGCCATCCATTTCCCTTAACATTCAGCAAGCATAGAAAAATACCTGGTAGATCTCATCTGTTTGCTTCTATATGGAGGTCATCTGAAATAGAATGGTTCAAAGGCTATTTTCACTTCACTCTGGTCTTTGCCATGGGACTGAATCTCTCTGCTTCCTAAGTTTTAATGGCATCTGTTGCTCAAAATCTGTTAACCATTACTATTTAGGAATTCCAAAGCAATTTGATTTTCTAGTACTACAAGATCCTGAATTTTTAGATTCTCTCCTTTTATTTCTCCTCTCAAATCATCCACTTCTTTCCCAAGCCCATGTTTCTTGAAGTACATTCCCAAGGCAGCCAGTAGTATCCAAATACATATATGTATTCTTTTTTCTGAAAAGAGCTTCTCCTAGAACCTCAAGTTCATTAGGCACTTTGCTTCCAAGTTATTATAGGAGATGTTTTGCTAAGTAGTTTGCCCTTGCCTTTTGTTTCCATCTTTTTAGCTTTGAGTGCCTGTGCCTTTGGCACCAAATGGCCAAACCAGTGCACTGTGGCTTGACTTTCATTATAGCAGCATTAAATGACCTCAAGGCCCCAATTTTTTGTGCTACTGTGGTAACAAATTGTAATCAAAACATATGTGGCTTAAATATAAAACTAGATTGTTTCTTCATCAGATGACAGTTCTGAGCAGCACCAGCTCAGGAAATGGCAGGGTGGAAGTGAGGAATGGGACAATTCTACTCTACTCAGTCACTTGGGAACTGTCAGACTGACAGAGAATCTGTTATCTAAAACATATGCCTGAAACTGAAGTTAAGTAATTTGCTGAAAATTATACAGCTTGTTAACGGAGGGTCCAAGATTCTTCATACTTGGTTCTCACTTCAAAGCCCGTGCTCTTTGACCAGATAATGTGAATGCTAATTTTTCCATGCAAGGTCTGAACACAGACTAGTATAAAACTACCACTTCTGCAGACTTTAGATTTTTCTGATAAATGCTTCTTCATTTTCCCAGGGTGATACAATTCTGGAGACTGGAGAAGTAATTCCACCAATGAAAGAATATCCTGATCAACATCACTGATGACTACTTAAAACTTTCAAAGGTTTATGAGCCCAAGTTTGTTCCTATTGTCATATTTACTGAATATACTTCCTGGAAAAGTAACTAATAAAGTTTATTCTCAGAAAAGTATCGTCATATTTCTTATAAAACATTGTACAACTTGCGATTCTTTGAGTAATTTTAACAATAAGTAAAACCCAGAAATGCCAAAAAGTAATCCGGGCCTCCACCTACTTTTTCTGGCCATTTTCACTTGAGAAACAGGATGTAGAAAAGTAGTTAGTCACTGATTTTTCCCCCCTTACATAGTCTTTACTCCAGTTTTGGTGAGGGTATGCAACAGAGTAAAATATTGCAATAAGAAAATATAAAGACAAATTCCACACTTTTGTTTTAGAGATTAAAAAAAAATTGTAGTTGTAGATGGACAGCATGCCGTTTTATTTTATTTTTATGTGGTGCTAAGGATGGAACCCAGTGCCTCACATGTGCTAAAAGCAAGAGCTCTGCTACTGAGCTACAAACCCAGCCCCTAGAGTATTTTTAATTAAGTATTTTAGAAACTAAATTGAAAAATGTCTCATTCTATCTCTGTAAGGATGGCCTTAGCCTAAGCAATTCCATTTTAACTTCATTTTAAAAAAACCTACAGTCCCACCAGGCACCAGCCTACAGAGCCCTCCAATATTGTCATCAGGCATAGCCTGATAAAGACAAGTCACTTTCCACAATCCTGATAAAACTCAAAGTTAAGTCACTATCATTTGTCTTCACCCTGATAAGAGTCAATTGAATGGGAACCACCAAATTGTATGTCCTGACACTGGAATGAAAAAGTCACTAAGAAACCTGGTATCAGCCGATTGGGACTCAAAAGATGAGCAAAAGCCTCCAAATTTAGTATAATTGATGGAGCAAATGTACTGACATTCAGCCAGGCGACACTGATGCCCACATGCCAGAGAGCCTGATGAGGACTCAGACATCCCAACCCTTATCTGCCTGATCTGCATGGGCCTCACTGCTCTCAAATTCTACAGCCACATCTTGACCCTGGTGAGAATGTTGACTTCTCCTTAAGATCCTCTCACCAGCTGTCAGCTTCACCCCAGGAGAAGACTTTAGAGGTTCCTGACCTATCACTGCAGTCTGAGTGAGTGTGTATCTGCTGGACTTAAGGCCTAAGGCTTGAGACTTTCAGCTTAGCATGCAGGGGGAATGTCTTTAATAAGTCTGTCATGATTACATATGTTTGCAGTGGTTAGAATTAACTTAGAATCGTTTGCTTTGATTATATGTCTATTGCAGTACCCAGCATTAAAGACTGTCATTTTCTTGATTAAGAATCTATAGAGTGAAATTGAATGATTTGAGTGAATAAAGCATTGAAAAAGGCAGAAGAAGTGCATGGACATTCTTTATTTCTCCCCTCCAATGCAGATGTCGCACCCTTGCCCATCCTGACAATCTCTGGTCTGACACTAAAAAGCTATAAGATCTATTTGAAAAATTATCCTGTTTGTGCTTATTATAAAGAACTATACAAAAATAAATCTGGGAAGTGTGGATTTTACTTTTAAATCTACATAGGTGTCAGATAAGCATGAAGAAAAGAACTGTATTGCAGAGAATTAAATCCAAAAGAACTACAAGTTTTCATTCATCCCGAAGATTTTGTCTGGGTATTCTTTCCTTAGCTGTCTTTGAGCAGCTACTGTTGAGGCATAGATGACATATCCCCAGGAGAGTAAAACGACTGCAAACAGCAACTGAAAAACAAAAAAAAACAAACAACCAAGAGGAAGTAAAAGCAAAATATTTATATAAATGATCGTGGTACTCCCGCTCCCGCCAAGTTACCATGTACCAGGTGAAAACGGGTTTTATAGTAACAATCTAATAAATGGGAGTTCTAGGCGAGTACACCCAGCAGCTCTTACGTAAGAAGCGGAAGATCGTGTCCTCCAGGAAGAGGCGGAGTCGAGTTGAGGGAGTGAGACGCTTAATTCAGGAATGGGTTTTAGAGTTTCTGAACGCTGAAGAAATAGGGGCCTTCCTCCCGCGGGCCCAGGAAGTCGACGCTGTGGGGCCCCGCCAGACACTGGACCTACCACTGAATAAATCCAGTCCAGGGTGCGGCGACTCACTGGCTTCATGGTAAGGAGGCGGCGGTCGTAAGCGGGAATGCGCCGAAGCCTCAGGCTCTAAAGAAACCTCCGGGGCGGTGGCTGCTGGGCGGCAGCAGCCATCTTACAACCGGGCGCGAACGCCCGCCCACGCGCATCTTGGAGCGCTTTCCAAGGGCCCAGCGGTCCTCTTCCGCCCGGAGTTGGGCTCGGTCACGTGACCGGTGTTAGCCCGCCTTTCAGCGACGGGGGGTGAAATAAAGGAGAAAAATCTGTTTAAAATTGCTTTTCTGCTGCCAGAGATAGGCATGCCGCAACTGATTTCCTTTAAAGATGTAGTGCAGTAGTGACTCAGAAAAATGTGCCATTGTGCGCGTTTAAAAGTTTTGAGAAGTAATCCATGTTTTAATGTTACACCGGTGTCTACGCTGGAAGAATTAACGTTTCCCCTTTGTTACCACATAATATAGAAGGTCGTGTGTTCTTTGACACAAACAGAAATACCACCATTTTATTTAACAGATGAATTGCTGGCCTCTTTGTTAACTGAACCCTCTGAGATAGTTATTGAGAATGCACAAGCTTGTTGATGTAAATGGTATTTCTAAGAAATATGTGGTGTTACCAGGCATAATGTACAAACCAATCAACAAGTGTTTGTTGAACGTTTGTTATGAGCTTAGAACCACATCTTGTGTGAGCTATTAGGCCCAAAGTACGGCAGTTTGGCTCGCGAGACCGAGTCTTAAGTTCAGTTCTAGAATGTTGGGGACGGTGGCGTTTGAGGCCCGAGTGGTAGAATTTGGCAGTGGGCCGCCTTAGCTCAGGCGTTCTTTCACGGTATAGCTTAGATACCATTTTAACAGGATTTTAAGCCAGATTTTGGGGAGTAGGAAAGGGAAAAGCGGTTCTTTGAAAGAAAAATGTTGTTTGGGGAAGAGTTTGGGTAAGTATTTTTACCCAAACCACAGATCGAGCTCTCTGAAGACTTTTAAGAATGCTGGTTGGGCTGTGGTTGTGGATCTCACTCGAATTCCGGTGTTAACTTCCTATCTGAGCTATCGAGTTCCTTTATACGCTATGGTAAGATCATTTAGTAACTTCTCCCAGAGTTTGGTGGAGTTTGAATGTTATTTAGTTATTGTGCGTTTTGGGTAAGCTGGGAGCGAACATTTATTGTGTGACCCAGTAACCTCGAGTGATTTATCAATCGTGTGACACAGATCTGTGCCTCTGAGGGTCTTGTTGCTCAACCCAGGGGAACTGAGCCGGGGGGAAGGGCGGTGTCTTGGGCCTAATGCGTTAAACCCCGCCCTCAGTGCCGGCGCTTGTCTACTGCGCATGCGTTACGAAAGCTGCTGCTGTGTTTTGACGCGCCGGGGGTTGGGGGAGTGGGTCTCGCTTTCTGCCCCGCCCCCAAGCTGCTTTTGGTGATGAGCATTTTACGTCACAGGGGTCGCAGCAGCCGCCAGGGTCTCCGCTGTCTCGCGAGGAGGGTGAAGCGCCCCCGCCTACTCCGGCACCGGAGGGTAGGCGGAGAAGTCGCCGGGTACGCCTTCGTGGATCTTGCCGTCACCGACCTAGCCTCCTCGGCCGTGGGGAGCTTGCCTCCAGCGCCGCAGCCGGGCCTTCGCCGGCATCTTCCGAGGTGAGCCAGATCGGGAACAATGAGGCGCGGGGGTCGGAAGTGCTGGGCGAGCTGGCGCTCCCCACTGGAGCGAGGCCCTTGCACGAGGGGTTGCGGCCTCGGGCCCCTTAGGCCGTCTGGGCCTCAGCAGGGTAAAAGGTCCTAGCAGGCGGCTCCTGCTGCGCACCTGTGGATTGGTGCGGGTGGGCGGGTGAGGGTTGCGTTTCCAACTAGCGCTCCCGAGGGGCGCGAGCTTAGCGGTGTACTGGAAAGAGCTTGGACTCTGGGAAAAAACAAACAGCCGCTGAGTCTGAATCGTGGCTTTGCCGCTGATAGGGAGTGTGACCTTGGCCAAGTCCCCAAACCGCAGAACCCGTCTGTATAATGGGAATAACTGTTCGTGGTGGTTATGTAATAACACATGATGCTATGTTCCATCCTCGCCAGCGGCAGTTCTTAACCTAAGGAAGCCACTATCAGGGTGACTGCTGGAGTTGTCTGTGCAGTGGTACACATTCTGAGCTGGGCTTGTCTGCCTGTGATTTCATCAACAATCCAGTTAGTTGCAGCTTTCCTCATTCGCAGACTAGAAGAGAACAGTGCTGAGATGAGGTGCACAATGATTTCAGAGGAAAAATGAATAGAATTTATAGTAGGTAACATACCTAGTTATTTAAGACAAATTAGAAGCAGCTCCCCAGGACTTAAGCTAATAATGGTGAGGCTTTTTTGTTTTGGAGGGCCTTTTTTTTTATTACATGAAATCCAAACCTCTGCTGTTGGCCACAGACAACCGTGCTTATCTGGAATGAGTGGCTTTAGAGGGGAAAGGTTTCTCAAGCATTTCTTTTTTATTGCTGGAATTGAAATGAAATTTGGTAACATGTGATCAGTAAATTGTATAATTTTGTATACCCTTTTGAAATTGGTGATTACAATGCAGTTCAGAAAGGTGCAGGTTTTTTTTTTTTTTTTTTTAAGTAACAAGGAGTAGGACTGAGATTGTTTTTAATATTTTGGATGTCTTTCTAGTTCATCCACCTGTGAATCTTATTAAGTATATTATGGTTATTTAATTATTATAGACTGTCCTCTGAGCACTTATCAGTTACCAAAATTAACTTTTATTTTCACATAACATAGGGGAACAGTGTTGGGTTCTTTCTGTGTATCAAGAGTTGTGCTGAGTGTTACAGGAAATATATCCCTTCACACAACCACCTTTTCAAGTGAGTTTGAAAAGGTTGCTGTTACTTTGCCATTTTAGAATTGAGAAATTAGATTTATAATTTAGGTTTTGAGAAATAACTTCCTCCATGTCATACAAGTAAGAAGTGGTTTGATTTTCAACATTGACAAGTTCTTTAGGATTAACATTAATTATTCAAATGTAATCAGATTAGTAAGTTTTATATCCAGTGAAAATTTAAGGAATGCTATAGAAGATGACTTTATAGAAAGTCTGGCTTTATAAAATATAATTTTGCAGAGCAGTTTTATTTCATTTTCATAGCACATCTATGACCTTCTTTACATTCTAGCCTCCCAATTCTTTATTTCCTCCATCCATTTTCCTTAGATACCGCATGCCTGTTGATTTACCTTTAATTCCCCCAAATTATAACATAAAGAGTTCTTATCCTTGTTAGAACCAGCAAACAGATTTAAAGATTTGATAAAGGAAGGTTTGGCTTAATCAGTTCATCCTCAAGATGAGAACTTTATTTTGGATTTGGGAGGCTCTTGAAGAAGTGGGATCAGAAGAACTGATTAATCTCCTCTATGGGGAAATTAATTTGCATTCCTAATTCATAAAGTGCTAGAGAAACCTTTACACAGGTGTTTTCTCAAACCTGCAGCCCTAAGTGTGTTTACCATTAGGTCCATCTTTACAACCTAAATCTAGAATCTCTCCTGCAAACTTCCCAGTGTCCTAGTCATACCAGTTTTATGCCTTATGCCTATTCATGTAATTCAGTAGTTTTTAGTTTATTTAGAGTTGTGCAACTATCATAATCTAATTGTAGAAAGTTTTCACTATGCCAAAAAGAAACCTCATTACCAGCATTCATTCACTTTAGATTTCCCTATTCTGGACATTTCATATAAATGATATCATACCATATGTGGGTTTTTTGTGGCTGATTATTTTTTTCATTTGACATTAAAAAAAGGTTCATCCATTTTGTAACATGTATCAGTATTTCTTTTTATTGCCAAATAATCCATTTTATATATAAACCACATTTTATTAACTTAATCCAGTTGATGGACATTTTACTTTCCACCTGTGAACTATTATGACTAAGGCTGCTGTGAATATTCACATGCAAATATTTGGACATGTGTTATTTATCTTGGGTGAATATCTAGATGTGGAATTCTTGGGTCATATATGTTTGTTTTAACAAACATTTTAACTTTAGTGATAATTTGGAAGAGGTAATTATCAGCAGATTTGAAATGATTCAAATATGACATATTTGATCTGCTTCATTTATCATAATTTCTGACAAATACCATTCCTTGTAGCTAAAGATATTCCTGTGTAGAAATACGAGAACTCTAAGTTACTCTTTCTACTTATGGTGGAGGATGTTGTTGGTCTGTCTTTAGTCATATGCTGTCAAAGTGGTTGAAAGGCTTATAAAAACTAGAGAAGAAAAAACTTAAGATTTTATTTTTTAAAAAAATCAAACTTTTAAAGATTTTGTTCTATTTGAATTTCAAGTTTAATATTAATGTCCAGGCTGGGGTTGTGACTCAGTGGTAGAGTACTTGCCTAGTAGATGCCAGGCACTGGGTTCGATCCTCAGCACCACTTAAAGAAAATAAATAACTAAAATAAAGGTATTGTGTCCAACTACAACTAAAAAATAATAAAAAATAATGTCCTTTAATTTATTCTGGGTACCATATTTTTTGGAGGGTGGAGGGTAACAAGGGATTGAACCCAGTGGCACTCAACCACTGAGCTAATTTCTCCAGCTCTTTTTTGTATTTTATTTAGAGGCAGGGTCTCATTGAGTTGCTTTAGCACCTTGCTTTTGTTGGCTGGCTTTGAATTCGGGATCCTCCTTGATCCTCCTGCCTCAGCCTCCTGAGCACTGGGATTAAAGGCTTGCACCACCCTCCCAGCCAGGGTAGCAGTTCTTATGTGAACAAGAAATGTTCAGTAAATACTAAAATTCTACCCTCCAAAGAAACAAATTAATATAAAATGTATTGATTAGAAATTCACCAGCCCTTTTTTCCAAATATAATAATCCCCTTACCCAGAGGGTAAAATTAAAATATAGAGTTAATGTGAATTTCTTTGTTTTACAGAACTAGTTTTAGGTGAAACCTGGTCTTTAGTCCAAGTCATCTGATAACCCCTTTAGTTCCCTTCCTATTTTTGCCTATTCCTTCCCTCTAAGCCATACACACTATCCCTGGATCCTGTATGTTTTTATGCCCCTCCCCACAATAGGTGGATTAAAAAAGCATTATAAGTAGAAGGAGATGCTGAGAAATGTATGCAATAAAAAGTTTAGAATAACATAATATTGAAAAGGGTTGGGGATATAGCTTAGTAGTTGAGCATTTAATTAGTATAGTGAGACCCTGGGTCCCCAGTACCACAAATAAAAAAACAAACGAACAAACACAATTAGTATTACGTATGTATAATTGTTTTTCCAGACCTGGTAAATAATGAAAAACAGTAGGGATTTTTGTATTTCCAATCCAGAAAATAGAAGATTAGATGTATTTGAACCCTTGAAGGAACATTTATTCATTATTAATTGATTACCTTTTAAGTTATGATTCTGGGAAAACAAAGATGCCCTAAATGAGCAAATTTAACTTGAAAAACGTCGTGGAATTTTTCACTAATACAAGTGTTATAAGGTTTTTCTTTATTATAGTTGTTAGGGGCAATGAGTTTTTATTATTTAGAAAATTGCAGTTCTGTTATTTAACTAACTTAGCATTTGGCTAGTGATGGAACTTTCTATGATAGAGGAGCAGAAGAATATGAATAATAGGCCTAGGGAAACATGAAGAAATTAATATTTAATATATGCAAAATAATAAGTGCAGAATTTAGCAAAATAAGATTTATAGATAGCAAGTTCAGAATTAATGCATGTTAGATTTCAGACTGGCAAATTTATTTTGTAACTTATGAATTGATATAAACTGATGAATTTAAAGAAAACAAATCTTTAAGATCCTTATGATCCCTGTGGGCAAAGATAATAGGAAAGGGGATTGAAAACATGATTTCAAGATACTTTGTGGTGGTTTGACTTTTGGGTTAAAAAAAGGCTAAGGAAGGGTTCTTAGAAAGGAATCAGTGATTAACTGAACATAATAGTGTAGTAACAAAAGTGTCAAAATAGTAATGATAGTATAATAACTGCAGCTGATGTTTACCTAGCAGTTACTATGAGCCAGGCACCGCCCTTGAGTGTTTTTAATATTTATTTCACTTAATCCTTACTAAAAGATTGTTTCAGTGAATCTTTCACTGAAAATCATAGAATTAGTTTAAATAGATAAATTTTATTTAAATAAGCTCACTAAAGCTGTCTTTAAAAAGTACATATACAGTATTACCACAAGTAAAATAAATGGGTAGTATATAATGTTAGGGGCATGTGTATATGGAAGCCATAAAACTGTGCATAAAAATGAAATAAGCTTAAGGCTGTGGTGGTTTTGCTTTTATTTTCCAGAGAGAAGGGTAAGAGGGGAAGGGATGTTTTAAAACATGTTAGTTGTTAAATCTGAATAGTAGATACATGAGCACTTGTTATATTTTCTCTTGTACTTTTCATACATGCCAGCTATTTCTCAAATTATTTTTTAAAAGAATAATAAAATGTTACATAGTATTTTTGAGCACTTATTATGTATCAGGCCCCCTTTCTGATGGCCTAATCTTTACAAACCCATGAGGCAAATTCTGTTGTCACTGACCTACAGATGATATTAAAGCATAGAGATAGTAACACTTGATAGTATGCCACAGGATTGAATCCTGGAAATCTGACTTTTCAGGGATTGTGCTTTAAGCACTATATTATTATGCTAAAATGCCTCCTTATAGTAAAATAAAAATAAGCCGCTCGAGTGTTTTCATGAAGTATGTTCCAAGGTTTTAATTTTTGTTTTTGTTCAGATTTTGTAGTCATTACTCTTTATCTGGTAACTGATATATTTCTTTCCCTTTTACAGATAATGGCATCAGCTGCTAAAGAATTTAAAATGGACAACTTTTCACCTAAGGCTGGCACTAGCAAATTGCAACAGACAGTACCAGCTGATGCATCTCCTGATTCTAAGTGTCCTATATGCTTGGATAGATTTGATAATGTGTCTTACTTAGATCGCTGCTTACACAAGTTCTGTTTTCGCTGTGTTCAGGAGTGGTCAAAAAACAAAGCTGAATGTCCACTATGTAAACAGCCCTTTGATTCTATTTTTCATTCTGTGAGGGCAGAAGATGACTTCAAGGAGTATGTCCTAAGACCTTCATATAATGGTTCTTTTGCCACCCCTGAAGTTCGACGATTTCGCTACCGTACAACAATGACAAGGGAAAGAAGTGCTTCTGTTTATTCACCTAGTAGTACCATGAATAGAAGAACAACTACTCCACCAGATAGTGGAGTGCTGTTTGAAGGGTTAGGCATTTCATCAAGACCTAGAGGTGTTGAAATTCCTCAACTTATGAGACAGATTTCATTAAGGCACTCTACTGCAGATGAAAGGCCTTTGCGGAAAATTCAAGAACAAGATATTATTAATTTTAGACGAACTCTCTATCGCGCTGGTGCTCGAGTTAGAAATATAGAAGATGGTGGCCGCTATAGGGATATTTCAGCTGAATTTTTCCGTAGGAATCCAGCTTGTCTTCACAGGTTAGTCCCTTGGTTAAAACGTGAACTTACAGTTCTTTTTGGAGCTCATGGATCTTTAGTCAATATTGTCCAGCACATCATCATGAGTAATGTTACTCGCTATGACTTGGAGAGTCAGGCATTTGTGTCTGATTTAAGACCATTTTTACTTAATCGAACTGAGCATTTTATACATGAGTTTATCAGTTTTGCTCGATCTCCTTTTAACATGGCAGCTTTTGACCAACATGCTAATTATGATTGCCCTGCTCCATCATATGAAGAAGGTAGCCATTCTGATTCTTCAGTCATAACAATATCTCCAGATGAGACTGAGACCCAAGAGCTGGATATTAATGTAGCCACTGTTAGTCAGGCACCTTGGGATGATGAAACTCCAGGACCATCTTACTCAAGCTCAGAGCAGGTACATGTTGCCATGTCTTCCCTTTTAAATACTTCTGACAGTTCAGATGAAGAACTTGTCACAGAAGGAGCCACATCTCAGATACAAGGAGTACAAACCAATGAAGACTTAAATAATGACAGTGATTCTTCTTCAGATAATTGTGTCATTGTTGGGTTTGTTAAACCACTAGCTGAGAGGACGCCGGAACTTGTTGAACTGTCCTCAGATTCCGAGGAGTTAGGCTCTTATGAGAAAATAGAAACAGGGAAGACACAAGAACAAGAGCACTCTTACAGTACTGGTGATAGTGATGTTAGTAGATGTTCATCTCCACGCTCTATTCTTGGAAAAGATGAGCAAATGAATAAAGGTCATTGTGATTCTGGTACAAGAATCAAATCAAGGAAGGAAGAGAAACGATCTACATCATTGTCATCTCCTAGAGACCTGAGCTCATCTATGAGAGGAGACAGAGTATATTCCCCGTATAACCATAGACACAGAAAGAGGGGAAGATCCAGAAGTTCGGATTCTCGTTCCCAGAGTAGAAGTGGGCACGATCAGAGGAATCATAGAAGGCATCATGGGAAGAAAAGAATGAAGAGCAAACGATCCAGAAGCAGGGAGAGTAGCAGACCTAGAGGAAGAAGAGACAAAAAGGGATCAAGAACTAGAGATAGCAGTTGGTCAAGAAGAAGCCAAACTCTTTCTCTAAGTAGTGAAAGCACAAGCAGATCAAGATCTCGTAGCAGTGATCATGGCAAAAGAAGATCACGGAGCAGAAATAGAGATCGCTATTATTTAAGAAATAATTATGGAAGCAGATATAAGTGGGAGTATACATATTACAGTAGAAACAAGGACAGGGACGGTTATGAATCGTCTTACAGAAGGAGGACTCTGTCCAGAGCCCATTATTCTAGACAATCTTCAAGTCCAGAATTTAGAATTCAGTCCTTTTCTGAAAGAACAAATGCTAGGAAAAAGAATAATCACAGTGAAAGGAAGTATTATTATTATGAAAGGCACAGATCGAGGAGCCTTTCTAGTAACAGGTCAAGGACTGCATCTACAGGGCCTGACCGGGTGAGAAACGAAAAGCCTGGAGGGAAACGAAAATATAAAACACGGCATTTGGAGGGTACTAATGAAGTTGCTCAACCATCTCGTGACTTTGCTTCTAAAGTAAAGGACAGTCATTACCAAAAATCTTCATCAAAATTGGATGGTAATTACAAAAATGAGAGTGACAGCTTTTCAGACAGCCGATCATCAGAGAGAGAAACAAAACCCAAGAAAAGAAAAAGAAGAACCCGGAGCTTAAGTGTAGAGATAGTCTATGAAGGGAAAGCTACCGATACAACTAAACATCACAAAAAGAAAAAGAAGAAACATAAGAAGAAGCATAGGAAACATCATGGAGATAATATTTCACGTTCCCCAGTTGTTATTACTATTGACAGTGATAGTGATAAAGATTCTGAAGTGAAGGCAGATATGGAAGAATGTGACAATAATTGTCCTCAAGACCCTTTACAAAATGAGTTTTTGGCTCCTTCCTTGGAACCATTTGAAACTAAAGACGTAGTCACAATAGAAGATGAATTTGGTGACCTGGACAAGGAGTGTGATATCACCACACTTACCAACAACTTGAATAATGCCAATAAGACTGTGGATAATATTCCGCCCCAGCCAACTTCAGTTGAACAAACTCTTGATGTAAGAGAAGAGAGCACCTTTGCCTCTGATTTGGAAAACCAGCCCAGTAGTGTTGTATCTATTCAAACTGAGCCATCAAGGCAATTGCCATCTCCACGGACATCATTAATGTCATTGTCTCTCCATAGAGATTGATGTCTTAAAACTGCCAAAGCATCTCATTGAGGATTTTGATGGTATAGAAAGGAACATTGTTATCTATTACAGTCTATTTAAAGATGACTTTTGGTGAAAACTCTTCCCCTTTAAAATATTTTAAGTGATTTTTTTTTTGTGTGTGTTAATTTGTAAAAATCATTATTTGTTCAAAAAGTATATATGTCCCACCCTCAGAGATAAGCACTTTTAAGTAAAGAAAATGATATTGCTAGTGGTTTATTTAAAACTTTGGATCCTTTTTAAATAAAAAGTGTAAATTTTAGAAATTATTTCATAAAGCCATATGGTATTGACATATTTTTAAGGTAGTCAATGAGTATTTTTGAATTTTTTTTTTTTTGAAAGTTATTCTGGAAATGTGTTATAAGCTAGGAGAGTCCTTTTGGACAGTCTTTATTTTTCCTCTTAAAATTTGTATGATTCAAAACATTTCTTCAGGCTGAATTGAAGCATTTTATCCTACAGTTTATCTTGACTTCTGCCAAAAGGAAAATTTAGTATCCTTTATATACTGTTTATCTGGCCTGCCAGTAAAATGTGTATTCAACAAAAGAAAATAAAATAGTAACATTTAAAACAAGAATTCAGGAGTTTTCCTATGCAATAGTAAAATATATGTGTGTGTATATATATTATTGGAGTCAAATTGGTGAAAATAGATGATCAGCATTTATAGATGTCTCAGTTTCAATGATTATTTTAGTTACTTAATCTGATTTTGAGTATCTTGCTTTCCGTCTTCAGCAGAATGCAATTTTGGTGGATTTAGTTTATTAGAGAAACAAAAAAAGCTTTTAGCCAAACTTTGTGTTATTTTTTATCTTGTTTTAGAGAAGATAAAACTGCTCTACATCTAGCCTAATGTAAGATTGCTAGAGAACAGTAGAACTTGAATTAAATCTAAATTGAGCCTTCAATTTGCCTTGCTCTACTCCATTCATTCTTCATTGGAAATTGGAATGTCTGTTGTGTGGCAGGGTCTGATTAGATTTTAGTGGTAGAGCAAAGCATATATATCTCCTACCTTTGTGGGACTTATAATAGATTGTTGATTTAAGACAGTATATTTGTAAATATAACATTACAAATTACAACAAGTTCTAAGTACATAATAGGGACCTTATCTCAGGTGGAAGTGATAGTTGGAGTCTAGAAAACAAGTAGACACTGAGTAGTTTCTGTTAACAAAGGAAAACCTGTGCAATGATCAGAAGTTAGAAGGGGAGCCCAGCATATCCCAAGAACTAAAAGAAGGCAGGGTTAGCCAAAGGACAGTTTGGGAGCAGGTTTTGTAGACCATGTTAAGAATTCGTTTATCCTAAAGGGCATGGAAAAATGGTTTGAAATTAGAAAAATCTGAGTTTTTTAGTTAACTCAGCCATTGATAAATAATGGGAAGACTATAGTTAATCAAGGAATAAACTTACCATCGGAGTAAGGAGTGGGAAGTAGAATTCTTTTGTAGTATCATCCAGAGGATTGAAAGATCTGTTTGTAACTAAGTTTGTTATACCTAAATCAAGGTGAAATGTTAACTGATCAAATTGCTATAATAATGTAGATGTCATTGAGATTGAAATTTATGTGCCCCTCCCTCGGAAGGCTCCAATCTGGGATTTTATTTTTTGTTTTCCTTAATCTGAAATTTAGTTCTTTTTTAGCCTTTGTCTTTCATATAACATTTGACACTAGATTTTATAGAATGTCCCTCAGTTTCTGATTTTATTTACAATTACATTCAGATTGTGTATTTAGGGCTAGAATACTACATACATGGTATTGTATCAATATCATCTGGAGGCACCTGTTTGTCCCTTGTGATATTGATTTTGATCATATGGTTATGTTGTACAGTATCTCCACTGTCAGATTTTTTTTCCTTTGTAATTAATTTGTAGGGAGATTCTTTGAAATCATGTAAGCATGCTGTTGCTTATGTAAATTTACCCTTGTCTAAATTTTACCATTCTCAATGCTTCTTGGCTGAATCTATTTTTTACTGTGATGGTTTTAAAAATGGTGATTTTTCTAACTCCACATTTTGTTTTATACTTACTAGGTGGCATTTTTCTGTAAGTAGTTTTCCCTTTGTTTATCTAGTGTGGACCTATGGATCCTTATTTTATGCAATGGATTGCATTCATTATTTTGTTCTTAATTATGTCAGTGCTCAAATTTTCCTGTAGTTAGCCAGCGAGAGCATCTTCAAACTGGCTTCTGTGTACTTTGTATATATTCCATCATTTTTTAAGCATTCAGTTTTCTGGTGTAACAAGAATATTCCAGTCTCATTGTTTATCTTCTCTGAAGTCAAGCATTTCTTTAAGGAACTTGAGGGGCACTCTGCTTTTATCCATTGCTTGTGGACTTTATAGTTCACCTCTGAGGACAATCTTGTTTCCCAAATTTATTCAAAAAGCTCTACTATAATTCCTACATACTGTTATCAGTGATCAATTTAGATTAACAAGAACCTTGCCACCCTTAAAGTGTACCTTCTTGCTTGAAGAGAAAACTGTCCAAATCTCTGCTTGACTTTTAAAGGTTGTTTAAATCATTTTTTTAAAACATTTACCTCTATTCTCCCTAGATTACACTGTGTTCATTTCCACCACTGAACACCTTGTTCATTCTTTTGTAATTACCGGAAAATTACTTTGTCTCCCTAGCCATCCAGCACTTTTAAAGAAAGTTTCTTAAATTGTGTCTTCTTTTTTCCAAAATCAACTAACACTTCTCTGCAATATTTGTTTTTTCATAACCATATATTTACATTATTAAACCATTTCATAAAAACCTTAACTACATACTAGACACTGCACAATAGATGCTAGGCATTGTGGAGTGATACAAGATAGGACTCTGGCCTCATTGGTGAGTTCAAGTACAGAGAATTGCTAGATGCATCAGTGGCCTTATCTATAAAGTGCATTTAAGCTCAACATAGTGAACTGAGTCTGCCCAGAGGCAGCAGCAAAGTCTAAATTGGCAAAATAGCATTGGATCTTGAATTCAAGAACATTGCAAGGCCTACAGTGGGCAGAGGAGGAATTTTACATTCCAGCTTGGGGGATAGTTCTGCAATACCACAGATTTGTGACCATGTGATGTAGTTGGGACAGTACAATATTTAAGAATTGCTGGAATGAAGTGTGAATAGGATGTGATATGAAAGTAAGTGTGAACAAAGTATTGAACACCTATAAAGATTTCATTTGATTCTGTAAGAGGGAAGAATTTGGGGCAAAGGAGTATCATGAAGTTCTTTTAAATCAGAAATATTAATGAGGGAGTTGAAGTTAGAAGTATGAAGAAATCAGATTATTATATCATCCAGCTGGCCTGAGGAAGTCAGTCATGAGAACAATTTCAGTAGAATAGAGTGAGTTTATTTTATAGAAGGATGCAAAACTGAGTAAGTGGAGTGTTGAGGAAAAAGAACTATTCCTGGAGGCCTAGCTAAGAAAGGAAGAGTATAGAGTTGAAACTAGAGGAGTATAAGCTCAAAGGAAGGTTTGTGTTGTTTTAAATGTAAAATGGGTCTTTTTTTTTTTTTTTTTTTGGAAAAAAGACCCCTGGAGCCAGACATGTTGAAAATAAAGGAGCAGAAAGGGATGAATCAAAGCTCTGTATGGAAAAACATGGGTGAGTGAAGTACTGGATAGAAGCAGAGGCAAGTCATACTCTCAAATGGCAGAAGGAGGTGAAAATGGACAGATATTTATGGGTAGATGTACTAAGATAGGTAGTACATGCCATAAAGCCTCTGTATTAGGAAGAATGCCATCCAAGAATGAATGATGTGTGGGGAGTAGGATTGGACTTGAGACGAATAAAAAAAACCCTTACAGAACATGGAGAAAGACTTGCTGATTAGTGTTGAGGCTTCTCTGGGGGCGTTATTTAAATCTGGGAAACAGATTTGTAATTTTTTTTTTCTTGGATTGGTGTAATATTCAATGCTGGGAGTAGAAGCAGGAATTGTTTGAGATGTAGTCCACATTCCATATTCACATGGAGATGGGTTTATCTGTACAGTTCGGCTGGATATGAGCAGTAAACACATGGGCAAGAGATGTGGAAAATACTGTGGAGAGCAGCTGAACTGATGCATCCTGGTGTTGGGTTGCATAGGGCAGGAGGTGAAATAAAGAGGTGACCTGTATTCTTAGAGAACAGAGAAATATCAAGGGATTTGTTTTCCAGTGAGATTCAAGTAGGTATAGGGACAGGAATAAGATGACAAAAAATGTTTCAGCGTGCTTAACTCTAGTGTGCTTAATTTGGAAGTGTGGCTGAGATGAAATGGGTGGAGGCAAAGGTGATTGGAATTGAAGGTAATGATCTGCAAGGTCATTAAGTGTCCTCTAAATGAATAACCCTCAGTGATGGCAAGAGAGGAGGGGAAAAAAACCTAGTTGAGTCACATGGATTAAAAATTCTATTCTTTATATGTGTTTCTTTACAGCAGTTGGCATGTGCACACAAGTAATTAAAATTGAGTAATAATGAAAGATTAAGATAATAATGAAAGATTAAATAATTAAGATTACTTAATCATCCTGGGTTTTTCAGTCAATATCGGAGCCACATAGGTATGGAAAATAGCAAGCAGGATATGGTTATCTTAAAAAGTACAGTAAGTGTCAGGTGCGGTGTATGGGAGGGATGAGGCAGGAGGATTTCAAGTTCAAAGACATCCTCACAATTTAGGGAGGCTTTATGTAACCTAGCAAGACCTTGCCTCAAAATAAATAATAAAAAGGGCTGGGGATGTGGCTTAGTGGTTAAGTGCTTCTGGGTTCAATCCCTGGTACAAAACAAACCAAAAAAAGACTTGCTTTTAAAAAAAAAAAAAAAAAAGTATGATAAGGTTGGGTGTTATAAAGTAACAAAAATTAGTAAATTCTTTTCTGCTTTCCCTACAAGGATATTGGGGGGTGGTAAATACCATTGGATCTGACTAATAAAATAGGTAAATGGAATTCAAGTGAGACTAAGATTTGTCTAAATTCCTCCCTGTAGAAGCACTGAGTGATATATTTCTGTATACACACAAGGGAGTAAAACAAGACATGTTATAGTATTTGCCTGAAGGAGGCTGCTTATCTGCATGACCATCTTCATTTTAAATAGGTAAATATCTCTCTTAGAAAGAAGGTCTTTGCTTTTCTACCTGTAAAATGTATTTGCTCATCAAACATTGGGTACTTATAATCCAAGACTATAATAAATCCTAGGGATATAAAGGGTGAGTAGGATGGAACCTATGGGAATTTTATTTTATTTTATGTTACTGGAAATTAAACCCAGGGCCTTGCACATGCCAGGCCAGTGCTCTACCACTGAGCTACAGCCCCAGCCCACCAAAAGGAATTTTAAAGGTGTGAGTGAAACAATTAGATTTGTTCCTAAGAAACAACTAGCATTAATGAACAAGAAAATTTGGAGCCAGTAGAGTCTTGCTAAAAGACCACTAAAGAACCTCTTTGAAGTAGCTCAAAACTAGAAATCAGAAGAGCCTGTGGCAATAGAGATCCAGAGAAAAAGATGGATTCAAGAGATTTCTGAGGTAGATTAGACAAGATTTGGGCGACATTTAGTTGGACATGGGCTGTGAGGAAGAGTTAGTCTAGGATGACCAAATGATGGTGAGAGTTTGGTGCATGAAGACATCAATATCCAAGGTAGGAAATACAGAATAGGGATAGATTGGAAAGGGAAATAGATTCAGTTTGAGACTTGGGTGCCTCAAGCTGTGTTGTCCAATATAGTATCTACTATCGAGCACTTGAAATATGCCTTGTAAAATGACAAACTGAACTTTATATTTTATTTAGTTTGAATTTAAATAGCCACAAAAGACCAGGTGTGGTGGTATATACCTCTAATCCCAGCTACTTGGGAGTCTGAAGCAGGGGGATTCCAAGTTTGAGGCCAGCCTGGGCAAGACGTGTTTCAATTTTTAAAAAATAAAATTATCATGGCTGGAGATGTAGCTTAGTGGTAGTGTGCCTCTGGTTAAATTCCTATTACAATAAATAAATAAATAAAAATAAAGAAGTGGTCTGTACAAAAACAAGCCACTTACTAGATTAGGCATGCAAGCTGAAGTTTCCTTGTGCTACTTGAAGTAGCAAGCCTTATTCTGGATGAGCCCAACTCTCCCATTGTGCCTCTGTGCATCCTGCCATGTGTTCCTGAAGGAAATCAGTAACTGTAGATTGGTGTTGCCATAAAAGCAGCCATCAGTCTCAATTTTTTGTTGCTATTGGTCTTAGAGATAAGGGTCAGGTCCTCATTCCTGTGGTGTTGAAAATTAAACACCTGAGAAATGCTGAGGCAAGTTTAGGAAGCAAGTTTTATTTAAGAGAGGGACAAAGTAGCAGACTTCTTGACAAGAGGGCCCAGAGCTTGGTGCTGATGGGAGTGGGTGTGTCTTGCTCTTTTACCTTCTCTTTCTTCTCTGTGTACTTGCCTAAGGGCAGGAAGGAGCTGCAACTCCTTGTACTGGGAAGTGCAATCCCTGAGGTTGGCTGTTAGCCACCCCTACTGTCTTGTCTTTGATACCAGGCCCTCATCTTAACCCCCATCATTCATTATCTACACTGACTGCCAGACCTTTTCCCCCTGCCTCAGTTTGTTGAAGAATGTGACATTTCTTGTCCCTTCAGGTCCAGCAGGACTGCAGGCAAATTGCTTTTTGGCACAGAAAGCATGTGGAGGTTCAATACATTGGGCTCATTTTATAGAATTATTCTCTTAACGTCAGGTTCCGACCATTCTCATCTATTTGTCCTCTTACAGTATGATACATAAGTAGGCAAGTTTTTTCTGGTGTTGTTTCTCATTGCAGTTGTTATATTGGGTCTTTCACACCTTTTCCTCATTAAACTTCCCATTTCTACCACCTACTTTCACTAATTAGCTGGGCATTTCTGGTCAGTGCTAGGCTCAAACACAAACCCTGTTTGCCAAAAACAATACCTCTCCAGGCATGCCTTTAATCCCAGCGGCTCTGGAGTCTGAAGCAGGAAGATCTCAAATTCAAAGCTAGTCTCAGCAATTTGGTGAGGCCCCATCTCTAAATAAAATATTAAAAAGGGTAGGGATGTGGCTTAATGGTTAAGTGCCCCTGGGTTCAATCTCTGGTACCAAAAAGAAGGGATGGGGGGAACAAAACAATATTTCACATTTGTTAGAAACCTCCCTGTCTGGTTGGTCTTGACTAACATTCTCAAGTGTCTTTAGATAAGTGTGAGTCTTCCGATCTAAGGTGGCCTCAATTAGGGGTACTGGTCTCCATGTTTTCTCGTCTTTGAGCAAATTATTCTGAGCTGTTTTACTTGGTGATCACAGGAGTCCACTCGCGCGAGAGCAAAAGTGCACGTCTCCGTCTCCTGAAACTTAGGTTCAGAATAAACACCTTCCCTTCTACCTTCTATTGTCTATAGTAAAGTCTTGAGGTGAGAATAGATTTAAGGTTTGGGGTTGTGACTTAGTGGTAGAGCACTCGCCTTGCACGTGCAAGACCCTGAGTTTGATCCTCAGCACCACATAAAAGTAAGTGAAATAAAGGTAGTGTTCAACTACAACTAAAATAAATATTAAAAAAGAGAATAGATTCAAGGAGAGGTGGGGGGAAGTCTCTATTGCATATAGGAGGAACTACAACGTTACATCATAAAAAGGTATAAATATTGGAAAACTGAAGAATTACTTTCATGATGGACCACAGTATCCATTTTCTCTCCACTCAATTTTCTTTCTCTTTATCTCTGGTTCTCAAACATTAGCTTACTTCAAAGTCAACTGATGGGTTTATTGAAATATATTTTTTGGTCTCCACTCCTGGAGTTTTTGGTTCAGAAGATATTAGATGCCAAGAATTTACTTTTCCAACATGTTTCCAGGGTTCTGATGCTGATGGCTTATAGGCTATAGCTGGAGAAGTCTTCTAAATGAATCCCTTCATATTTGAATTTCACTTACCCTCAATTTAGTAAGCATTTCAATTTTAAAGTTATTCTTTTTGCCCCCACCTTTACCTTATTTTTCAATGACTTTCTTCCCAGAGTGAGGTCTGTTGACTGGCAGCATCAGTATCACTAGGAGCTTAGAAATATAGAGTCTCAGACCTTACTGGATCTGCACCTGCACTTTAACAGATGTGTAGGTGATGGTGCACATTAATGCTTGAGAAGCACTGCCTATAGACCATTCTTATCAGCAAGCTAGTGTGCATATTTTCAATTTCTTCCCCCAATGCTGCCTCTCCACTCTTCCCATGCTAATAACATCACACCACTCATACAACTGCTCAGGCTAAACAAACTGGAGTTGTGACTCTTCTCTCTTATCCTACATCTGTCTAATTGATCAATAAATTGTAGGGGTTTTAGGATTACATATTTTGCAAATTCACCATAACCATTACTACCTACAGTCCTTGTCCAAAATGCCACCATCTCTCATTTGGTGCAAGTGCTGCTTACCCAGTCTTCTTACACCCTTGTCCACCCGAGTTTATTTTCCTCCAATCACCACAGTGATCCTTTAAAAATATGAGTCGAATCATGTTGTTCTTCCTCTCAAAATCCTGTAGTGATTTCCCATTATATTTAGGATGAAAACCAAAGTCCTCATCACAGTCTGTAAGGCCTCTGTAACCAGCCTTAGCCACTTCTCTCTCTCTCCCCTAATTCATTCCACTCTAGCAACCCTACATATCTCCTTTTTTTTTTTTTTTTTTAAACAGGCCCAGTTTCCTCCTGCCTTTGGACCTTTGTTCTTTTCTGTTCCTTGTGAGCAGAATGCTCTTTACCCAAAAGACTTGCTTCCCCTCTTCATTGTGTCTTCTCTGACCAACTAATCTAAGTAGCCTCCATTACTGCTAATTCCATTATCCTGTTTTATTTCTGCTCACTGAACTTATTACTATCTAACACCTACCTGTCTGTGTCCCACACTAGAACACAGTAAGCTCTATACCCATCTCCATGTTAGTCATGGTGGTACCATTCTCAAACCAGATACCTGAGTGTATCCTGTATTTTTTCTATCCAATCACTAAAATATATCGCAAACAATTTACTGTTTATAGTCCCCGCTGCCACTGTCCTTATCTATGTCCTCGTCATATTTTACTTTTGAGTCACCTTCCAACTGATCTACTCCTTCTGGATAGGAGCCAGAGAAGTCTTTTGAAACATGTAGTCTGATTTCTGTCTTGCTTAACCCTGCAATGTGTTCCCATTGGACTTCATTCCTTCCCTTAAAGGCCTGGCTTACCTTTTCATTTCCTCTGTGTACCATTTACCCCATGTTCTCAAAGTTCCAGATACAGATGTCTCTTTGTTTTTTTAAAAACCCATTTGGGCACTCTGTCTCTCTGCCTGGCACCCTCCTTGCCCTGTTTTGTTTTGTTTTCTTGAATAGCCTGTTCCATCTCATTCTTTTTTGGAGGGGCAGGGATGAACTCGGGGGCGCTCAACCACTGAGCCACATCCCCAGCCCTATTTTGTATTTGGAGACAGGGTCTCACTGAGTTGCTTAGTGCTTTGCTTTTGCTGAGGCTGGCTTTGAATTTGTGATCCTCCTACCTCAGCCTCCTGAGCCAATGGGATTACAGACTTGCGCCACCACGCCTGGCTTCCATCTCATTCTTAAGGGCTCAGTTAAAATGTGTCCTGCTCAGAAAGGTACTCCTTTACCACTATACAAAATAGTTTTCTCCATATCACTTCACATTGGCAGTTACCTAAGTAAATGTGTTTTAATATCTTTATTGTCTTCATCCCTTAATCAGACTAGAATCTCATAAGAGACTCTTTCCATTTATCTCTGTATGTTACATGCTTTTCACAGTTATCTGACATATAGTAGATATTTCTGTAAATGTATTGAATAAATTAATGCCCATGTTAAGAGAGGGTCTAAGTCTTACCATTCTGTGACACCCCTCTTCTTTCCTGGCCTTTGTCAAATTTTACCTATGAATCAGCCTAATGATTCCATTTTGGGGACTTGAGTTCTTTCAGATATATAAGTGATGTTTAATAAATTCATTGTCATTCAAATGTATGTTATTTCACACTGGAAACATAGAAGGAGACATGTCTTTTTAAAAAAGAAATTTGGGGTCTGATTTCTTTTTCCCAATTAAAAATCCAAACCCAGATATAGCTTGTATGGGCAACAGTTATAAATGTGGACAAATATAAACAACAACCACTTTAAGATACTGAAGAAAAGTAAAAAAGCAGAAGTTGGAGGGAATTGGGCTCTTGAAATATAGGAATTGCATTATATGAGAATAATTTATTTGGCTTTTCATCTAAGGCCCCCCCCTCCCCCATCCAGATGGAGGCTAGAATGCAAGCAGAGAACTGCAGTCATGTCTTAGAAGATGAACCCTGGAACAGCTGGAGTGACTGGATTTTGAGGGAGAAATATCAGAAAGGCAAAGGGAGATTCCTAAAATTTATATTAGATTCACTCAAATCTCTATCTGACCTTAGAATGTCTATGTGCAGGGAAAATTTCCAGGAATCTACATAAGAAATAGTTGGACAGGGAAAAGCTCAACAGAAATCTCAGCTGCCATCATAAAGAAGACAGATTTTGGAGGGTGAGTCCCTAGGGAGGCTGAGGCTTTTCACTGAAACCTCTGCAGGGCCACACCTTTGCAGGGAAGACCAGGACCCAGGACTAAGATTTAACTTGGATGAAGGCCAAAACTGAGGATTTGGGGACTCAGTGGTAGAGCACTTGTCTGGCACATGCATAGCCCTGGGTTTGACTCCCAGCAAACCCAAAATAGGGGAGGGGAGTAAAGCTGAAGCAGACCTCCCACAACAAGTAAGTGAAGCTTCTTTTAATTTAAAGTGACCAGCTAGTAATTTAGTGTTATACTAGAACAAAAAGCAACACACTTGAGAATAAAATAATAGAATCTAGAGATTCTATAACATCTCCATAATATTCAGTGCAAAAATTACTAAGACATGTGTAGAAACCCAGAGTTAAGGAAAAAAAGGAGTAACAATTTTTTTTTTAAATAACCCAGAAGAATGGAATTATCAAACAAGGACTTTAAAGACACTTAAAAATATGTACAATAACTTAGAGAAAAGATGGTTAAATGAATAGGTGGAGGTTCTGAGCTGAGACACAGGTAGTGGGGGGCAATAAAAGAACCAGTGGGAATCCTAACTGTAAAAATCAGTATTTGAAATGAAATATTCATTGGAATCCTTAACAATAGAGAAGCCAGGGCTGGGGATGTGGCTTAAGCGGTAGCACGCTCACCTGGCATGCGTGCGGCCCGGGTTCGATTCTCACACCACATACAAAGATGTTGTGTCCGCCGAGAACTAAAAAATAAATATTAAAAAAAATTCTCTCTCTCAAAAAAAAAAGAGAAGCCAGAAGGGAAATGTCATCAGATGTAAATCCATATCTTCAAGAGGGAATAGATAGTACCAGAGTGGCAAACAGCACTGCAAAATAGAGAAGACTAATTTTTTTTTTCTTATTTAAAAGACAACCGACTATTTACAACAAAGCTGTATTTACAGCAACATTGTATGTGTTTTACAACATACTGAAATAAAATTTCTGACAATAGTACACAAGATCTGGTAGGATAGATGGAATTATGTGGTTATAAGGAACTTATTTATCCTGTGTGATATTAATTCTAGACTGAGATAAATGAAGGATTTATGTTGCAATCCCTAGAACAACCACTAAACTACACACACACAACCCCCCCCCACACACACACATGTCTAGAGACATGGCTAAAAGAATACCAAGAGTTATGGCTAAAAGATAAAGTTATGACTGACTAACCCCAAATCAAAAGAATGGAGGAGCAAAAAAAACAAAACAAAACAAAACAAAAAACCAGATGCAATAAACAGCAAAACTAAAGTTCTGAACCATATACACACACACACCCACTTATACATATGTATGTGTGTGTGTGTGTGTGTGTGTGTGTGTGTGTATTTATTTATTTATTTATTTTGGGGGTACTGGGGATTGAACTCAGGGTCACTTGACCACTGAGTCATATCCCCAGCCCTATTTTGTATTTTATTTAGAGACAGGGTCTCACTGAGTTGCTTAGCACCTCACTGTTGCTGAGGCTGGCTTTAAACTCATGATCCTCCTGTCTCAGCCTCTTGAACAACTAGGGTTATATGTGTGTGCCACCGCGCCCAGCCTAAACCACAATGATAATTAAATGTAAATGGATTTAGTCCTCTGATTAAATAGCAGTGATTGCTAGACTGGCTAAAAAATCAAGATCCAACTGTATACTGTATTCTAGAGATGCTTATTAAATATGAACAGACAAGATGAAAGCAACAGGCTGGGAAAGGATATACCATGCAAATAGTAGGTATAAGAAAGGTGAGGCAGCTATAAGAGTATCACATGAAGTAGACTGATGTAAGAAGTATTCCCAGAAACCAAAAGAAACTTTTCATAATGACAAAACAAAATTTATCAGAAAGACCTAACCATCCTAATGAATGCTTCTAACAGCTACAAGACTTATGAAGCAAAAACGTATAGAACAAAAGGGACAAATGGATATATCTATAATTGTAGCTGGAGATTTTAACACTTTGCTCAGCATTTGATAGAACAAGCAGAAAGAAAATTAGTACAGATTTAAGAGACTTGGATCACTTTATAAATCAATCTGACATAACCGACATTATAGAACACTATACTCATGAACTGCAGAGCACCATTCTTCTTACGTGTGCCTGATGTATATCAAAGGTAGTTCATATCAGAAAACTTCAAGATTGAAATCTTACAGCATCAGCCCTCTGACCACAATAGATTAAAATCAGAAGTCAGTAGCACTAAACCATTTAGAAAATTCCCAGTATTTGAAAAACAAACAATACTCTTCTATGTAAGCCATAGGTGAAAGAAGAAATCACAGGGATATTAGAAACTATTACAAATGGAGGGGCTGCAGGCTTCAGAGATATGGTGATTTCTGCCACTCCTGTGTGTTCCAAGCCTCATGGGCTCACCTTGCCAGAATGGTCCACCTTGTCAGAATGGTCCACGGCTTGCAGAGTAGCCACCAGGACTTCTCTTTCTGACTCTGGAAACTGAGGGCCACCAAGACCCACCTCCTGAAGTCGGCAGAGATTTAAAATGATGTTAGGAGACAAGGTTTTAAGAATCCAACATGGGCCAGGTGCAGTGGTGCAGGCCTGTAATCACAGCAGCTCAGGAGGCTGAGGCAGGAGGACCACAAATACAAAGCCAGCTTCAGCAATTTAGCAAGGCCATAAGCAAATTAGGGAGACCCCTTCGAGGGAGGGAGCGGGAAGGAGAGAGAGAGAAAATCCAGCATGGCTCTGGCTTTGGGATTGAGTTCAATGCTAAGGATGCATTCAGATGACTAAACAACTACCAAGGAATACTTGAAGTAGCCTGGGCAGAAAAGTAGCGGGAAAGCAGAAGTGAGGGTGAACACTCCACAAAGAAGTTACTAAACCATATGATTGGACCTATACTGAAGCAGGCCAGAGACCCCCCCCCCCCAGAAGAACCCTGCCATAACTAAGCTTCTCCAGAGACCCTCAAAAGTTATGTTTAGATAATTGTTCTTAGACTATCAGCAAGAATTTCTACAACAGTTTTCAGGTGGAGACTGTGTTTGCAGAGACCCAGTGAGGGACTCCAGCCTGGGTCTGGAACCTTGATAGAGGCATTTGCATCTCAAAGGACCGTGGGAAGAAAGGAGAGGGTCACTTTCCCTTTCCCAGACACTGACTTTCAGAGTGTCCTTGGCCTGAATTGGGTGCCCAGAAGAGTGAAAAAGCTGCTTTTATGTGAACTTCTACAGATTGTGAGCTTCTGAGCCCTTCCCCTTACACACTAGGTATAGAGTTCTAAAACTTTTTTCTTTTTTTAAGAGAGAGAGAGAGAATTTTATTATTTATTTTTTAGTTTTCGGTGGACACAACATCTTTGTTTGTATGTGGTGCTGAGGATCCAACCCAGGCTGCATGCATGCCTGGTGAGCACACTACCGCTTGAACTCAGGGTTCAGAGGGGTGATTTAATGGAGGCAAAGAGCCCCCCCCCCCTTTTGAACCTGGCTGCAACCTATAAACCTGCTTCCTGTTATTCCTTGGTGTCCTGCCTGGTCTGTCCTACTTAAATGCAACAGATTATAAAGGTTATAAAGGAATGTTACTTAGAGACTCTCTTAATAGAAAGATACTTGCAACAGATCATACAGATACAGAGAAATTGAAAGCCAGAGAACAGACAATTCTTTGAAGAAGTTCTCCTATTTGAAGATGTACTTCATTATCATGGTGTTTCAGGTCTGTAAAAATTAAGAGTAATGCTTTCTAGCTTTTTTTCTGCTGTTGTGGTTTTTCTTGAGATTCGATGGGGTGTTTATCAGAATAAATGACACTTGGCTTTACTATGAGGTAGAGGAGACCTACATGTTATAAGATCATGAGAGCAAAATTACTTACTTAATGCATGTCCCACTTTCCCTGTTCAGGGAACCTAATGAAATATCACAATATTTACTAATAAAGGAGTCTGTGTGAGAGGCTAATAAAGAATCGATCTTAATCCTACAGACACTAATATGAAAGTACACCTGTGGAATAGAAGGTGATACAGCATATACTCACTGTAGAATCTGACAGGACACCTTAACTATTAGGGTGCATTTTTATCCTGAGAATTAATTGCCTTATTTATGTTTAGATTTTTATAGCCTTAAAGGAAAAAAAAAAAGATTGGTGGTTTCAGTCAACTGTTGTTTAAACTACCTTCAAATTCATACTCCAGATTTAGATATTCTGGGGTTAAATTTGGATTTCTGAATTATCACAGAGTGTGACCGCAGCAGTAATGGTGTGCATATATCTCATTGGTGTGGGTATAATCTGCAACCATCATGAAACACCTGCCTTCTGCCATGAAGCGGTTAATTGAAGTAATTGAATCCCAATCCGACTTTTATAAGATTCCAGATGGTGCATCTTCATGTATTAGCTCTTCCCTTTGGACTTTCTGATGTTTATTCTCACTTATGCAGAATTGCGAGTTGCTATGGTTTAATGATCTTCATCCATGAAAATTTAAAAAATGTAATTACCCCCTAATTTTAAATTACCTTTGAGATTTAAAAATATTTGATATAGAACCAAAAAACAAACAAAAAACCCAAACCTAGTATTTTGGAGAACTGAAGCTGTTATATACATAGAAATATATGAACCTAGGATATCAGAATTGTCTTTCCTCCATCTATAAGTGCTTTTTGGCCTGGAACCTAGGTAGTACAGAATTTTAAATTGTACAAAAGTAAATTTCAAGTCCATTTGGTTATTTTGATGACAACCCTTCGAAATAACCATTGATTATTGATTTTTGCCTCTCTAGAGTCTCTTTATAAGGAAAATTGTGTAAGGAATTACTTAAAGTAGATTTTTTAAAGTGGTATAAAACTTTTTTTTTTTTTTAAGGGCCGGGGGGAAATCACCCTCTTTTTTTCTGACTTGAAATAATTGTTGTGTATATTGCACTTGACGGAAAAGTCATTAAATAATATTTAATTGAAAGTATTAGAAGAGTTCTTCAGGTATTGGCTTGAAGATTAATTTTAGTGAAAAAAATACACTTGGATATTAATCATTGCTCTAATTTTGGTATGTTGTGCTGAGCCAAAGAGGCAGGGTAGATTTGGTCACACATAATTTTGGAATGTGTCAGCCTTCTACATTACCTCCAAGGTATAGGGAATCAGAATTTGTTGTTCATTGTATACTAAATATACTCATATTTAATGATTTCTCTTAGGACAGAAAAATTTGTATATATACATAATATATTGTCAGCTTTGTTTTATTCACAGATCTGAACAGAATAGACTCAATTCGTGCAAGTTATAAGAATTGAAAAATTCATAAGAATGTTTATTAGTTGGAGTTTCTGGGCAACATCATATTATACATTGTGTCCATGTGTATGTATACACATACCTTTTTTAAAAAATTGGAAAGATATACCCAAATGACTAAAACAGCAGGGTACAAAATGCTGTTCAAATTCAAAGGAAGTTGTTAACTCTGCCAAGTCTTAATTCTTCCAAATGATAGGAAGCTTGAGAGGAGCAGGACTTTACTAAGACTGAATACTTTAGGCTAAAGTACAGGCACTTCCATCTAGATTTTGAGACACCTGATCATGGAAGATAGCCATTTTGTAAGTTGTAGGTATTGCTTTCCATTGGAGATGAATGAGCTCTCAGGCTTCCCCTAAGAGAATAGGAAATAAAAGTCAGAAAACCGAAATGGAAACTAGAATAGGAAATAAAAGAGTCAGAACTAGATCTACACACATGCAGTCAATTAAGTGTTCAACAGAACAAAGAAAAGTTGTCAACAAATGGTGCTGGTATGTATATCAGAAGCATCGAAAGAGTGAACTTGGATCTCTATGTCATATTGCAACTAAATTAATTTAAGATAATCATAAACCTAAAAGTAAAAGATAAAAATATAAAGAATCTAAAAGAAAAAAACAAATTATCTTAATGACCTCCGGGCAGACAAGGATTATTTATTTATTTATTTATTTTTGCCAAGATTTATTAAGGAGCAATTAAAGCTCACAAAAAGCAGCAGACAGAAGAAAATGCTGATAAATTAGATTTTGTCAATGTAAACTTTTGCTCTTCGAGAAAGACAGCTTTAAGAAAATGAAATGGCAAGCCACAGACTGGGAGAAGATATTTCGAATACATTTTATTTGACAACTTTGTATCCAGAATAAGTAACTCCTGTCAGTCTATTGAAACACAACAACAACAACAACAAAACTCTCCAAAACAAAGCAAAAGATAGGGACAGATGATTTACAACGGAAATTACATGAAAGGCCCATAAGCACAAGCAAATGTGTTCAGCATCCTTATAAGGAAAATCAAAACTACATTAATAACCACAATAATAAATGATTTCACATGGACCAGTGAGGAAGTTAACAAAGAAACCAATGCGTGTACTGGACGTGTGTCTACTGCAGCTCTCTTGTGCGAGTGGGAATGCAACCTGATATGGTCACTTCGGTAAACAGGTGGCCGTTTCCTAGGTTAAAACAATGCTGTTTACCACGGGATCCAGCTGGGAGAAGAGGGAAAACCGGTGCATGTCTTCCAAAACTCATCGTATTGCACCCTTAAGTTGTGCACGTTTTACTGAAACTAAAACTGTTATCATTATAAAAGCGAAATCAAAAAATAAGATACATAAACATAAAAGCAATCCCCAGGGCTGCTCTTGGGGGCCTCTGGGTCGGCCGGCTCCCCCGGGTCCGCAGAAACGGAGCCGCGCGGCGCTGGGAAGGTCCCGCGCCTCTCCAGCCCCAGCGGCCGCTAGTTTCGGTTTCGGTTTCCGTTTTCTCAATCGTAATTAAGTTCCCCCGCCGCTCCGCCTCTCAGCTAGGCCTCCTCCCCTACAGCTTTAAAAGGGAGCCGGCGCCCAGCCTGGCAGACCCTGCGCGGGAGCCGAGGCCGGGATGACGAGCGAGCAGCGACAGAACCTGCTCACCTTCCGAGACTATGTCAGGAAGATTCTGGATCCTACTCACATTCTCTGCTACATGGCCCCCTGGTTTAGGGAGGGTGAGTGGTCTCCAACGAACCCCCCTTGCCTTTTACCTGAAGTCCATAGGCTAACTTTCTTTCTTTCTAACTTTGCATATGACAGCGGAACGCCTTACAGCTTTCCAGGAACAGTGGGTCAGTGGCCAGATCCCCAGAGCGTTTTATACTGGACATCAGAGTCTGAAAAGCCGTGGGAAGCCTAGCGCGGGGACCGGGCCAGGGGACTTGAGTTGCTGCGAGGTGGAATAACTTGTTGGGTGTTTGTGTGTGTGTGTGTGCGCGCGCGCGCGCGGCGCAAATGTATTTAGGTTCAAAGCTGGGGAAAGAAATGGTCGGTCTCATTTATTTCCGCTAATAATTTAGACCACTATGTGCCCGGTGTTGTACTAGCATCAGAGACTGAGAAATAAGATCCAGGCTCCTCTTTAGTATATTTTATAACCTGAGATTTTGAGATAAGGGTGGCAGGAAGGACGAGGACAGATATACCCAAATGATTAAAAAGGCAGGGTACAAAATGCTGTTCAGGTTCAAAGGAAGTTGATAACTCTGCCAAGTCTTAATTCTTCCAAATGATAGGAAGCTTGAGAGGAGCAGGACTTTACCAAGACTGAATACTTTAGGCTAAAGTACAGGCGCTTCCATCTAGATTTTGAGACACCTGATCATGGAAGGTAGCCACTTTCTAAGTTGTAATGAATGGGTTTTCGTTGGAGATGAATGAGCTCAGGCTTCCCCCAAGAGGAGAAAGGGAGGTGGTGATTGGAAGGAGTCCAGGTGAGAGGGGATCTGGAAGTTTCTTTTCAGCCTCCAAGCAACTCAATGTGAGAGAATTTTTGAAATTGCATTAGAATAAGACAGGTTATTCCAGCCCTGACATGCTCTACAAAACCAAACCACAGTTGTGGAGAAAGAAGTGAAGGAATACTACCAACAAAAGTGGACCTCCATTTACTGGTTGGCCTAAAGAGAAGTAATAAAATGGTATTCCAGTGACCAGAGTAGCTTGGGCCTCTGAAAAATATAAGTACATGGAAAACAACTCTTTTAGGAATGCTTGGATGGAACACTATCAAAGTGGTGAGAATCCTATTCTTTTGTGTGCTCATGTATTGACTCAATGAACACTGAATAAGCAAATCATGTCAGATATGATGTTAGGGTTGGAAATAATTTACTAAACACATTAATTAATAGGAAGCATCATACTGAGCAGTCAATGGTGAGCATAGTAGAAACGGTCCCTGCCTTAACAAATTAGTTATCTGCCTTCACATATACATTCTAACTAAATATTAAAATAAAGCACAGTAAGTTCTTCGAGGGAAAACCATAGGGTGCTGTGGCAGCACGTAGCCAAGATGTATACCTTGTCTGGAGAAGACAGGCAAAACTTTCCAGGTATGTGCCATTTGAACTGAGGTCTAAATTGGAGTCAGGAGACCAGCAATTGCAGGTAGAGCTCATTATGTGCAAAGGTCCAAGGTGAAAGATAAACCAGTGTGTGCTAGGAATCCAGAAAATATTCCCGTGATTTAGGTTGTGGAGAAGGGAGTTGAGGCTTGAGAGGCAGGCTAAAGTGGGGAATGCCAACAGTCTTAATTGAATTTACGGTGTAGAAAGATAACTGGCTATAGTTTGAGAAATGGATTGGAGGAGTAGGAGGAGAGCCAAGAGCAGATGCAGAGATCCAAGATAAGAGAGTGGCAAACTGGGGGCAGACAGGCCAGATGAGAGAACAGAAGTCTGAAAGAATGTGAGAAGTGGATAGATTGAAGAGACACTTGGAAAGGATAATCAATAGTACTCTTGTGGTGAATAGGTCAGGGCTACAGCAGGCTGGAGGAGAGCTTTGGGTCTCTAGCTTAGACCTCTGAGTGAATGAATGGTGGTGTATGAGATAGGTAATTTTGGAGGAGGGACAGGTTTGCAGTAGAAGATGAAGGGTTCAGAGTTGGACATGCTGAGGTTGTGTGCTCTGGTTCATCCAAGAAGAGAGATTCATCAGATGGTGAACAGCATAGGTCTGCTGTTTTTCGGGGGAAAAAAAAAAAAAAAACATCTAGGCTTGGGAGTCATTTGTATAGAGATTTTACTGAAACAGTAAAGAGTAGGTGAAATTGCCTTTTGGATAGTGAGTGAAAAGAACCTGGGACAGAATCCTGAGAAAGCCCATCCTTTATGAATAAACAAAGGAAGACAGAACGGGGAAAGAGCATCCACATATGTGGACATGGAGGTGTTATAGACTTGATCTTGTCTTTGACTTTGGCATTATAGCCATCTGTGGCCTCCCATGGCAATGGTTTCTGTGGAATGGTGATGGGTTGAAGGTGAACTAATTGTTAAGAATAGACTAAAGAGGGGCTGGGGCTATAGCTCAGTAGCAGAGCCCTTGCCTGGTCTGGGTGAGGCACTGGATTCCATCCTTAGCACCAATAAAAATAAACAAAATAAAGGAATTCTCTTCATCCACAGCTACCAAAAAAAAAAAAAAAAGAAGAAGAAGAAGAAGAAGAAGACTAGAAATAAATAGCTAAGGGAAGAAATTAAATGTAGGCAGTTCTTTTGAAAACATGATTGTACTTAAAAATTACAATGGAGGCAGTGCTTTGTAGCATGTTCACACAGATCCAGACCCTACAATTTGTGTACATTGTGATTTCAATAAAAAGAGAACAAAAAATTGAAGGAATTTTTTTTCTAAGAAAGAAGCAGTGTGTAGTAAATGAGTTTATTGAGGAGGAGTCAAGTCTCAATAAATACTGGTAGGATTTTTATAATTCTGAGATGAAGAAATAATATAAACATTTGGGAAAAATCCAGTAGGGTAACTTGGGTCTCCTACAAGGGAACCAGTTTAAGTTGGTCTCTTCTCTGTAACTCTCATGAAACTACACAATAAAACTGCAGAATTTTGAGAATAAAAGTCTCCCAAATTTTGTATCTAGTCAGGTTTTTGGGTTGTGTATGCAAGAATATCTTGTATATGTGGGATCTCATATACATTTCTTACGAAAATTACCCATTGCAAACGATTAAGAACTGAAAAATTAGTAATAACTCAATAAAGGGAGATCTTAGAGTTGAAGAATTGGTGATGAATGATGAAGCCCAGCAAGTGGAGTTCATTTTGAATAACTGTAAATCTGACTACAAAAGTAAATGCCACATCAGAACATTTTTTTAAACAAAAAAATATTTTTGTTTAAAAGAAAAAAATCTTTAAAGTCAAGAAATTTGGGAATTATAAGGCATTTTTGCTAAATCAGCTTAAATGACCTATTTTAGAAAATTGATTTAATAGCTATATAATCAATTTCATATCCTATAGAGACTATGTCTTACTCTCCCAATGCTTAAGGAACTTTGTCAAATTGATGCTACATTATAGATAAATTTTTAATAAATTCCCCAAAGCATAGCTTTATTAATTCTCTAATTTACAGACTTTGTGACTATAGGGAAATGTCTTAACTCCTCCTCTCTGACTCAATTTCTTCCTCTATCAAATAAGAACAGCAATCACATTCAGAGGTTTTTGAGAATTAAAGTACATGGCACTAAATAACTGTTAGGTATTATTCTATTTTCCAGAAATTTATTATGGAACTTTCAAAAAATTACCATATACTTTCAAAATAACTTCTAACAAAAAGAAAATCAAGCCAGTTACAGCCACTTTCGCAAGAATAGCAGACAGCCCATATAATACATATTTTTGAGCTATACTTAACTTCTAGTCAGAGGAAATAGATTTATAGGTATTTCAAAACAATAACACAAATGAATTAATAAATTTGACTCAAGTAACTACAAAACGAGCATAAATAAATAAATAAAAAAACTAAATAACCAGAAAACCACAAAGAAAGCAAAAGAGACAAAATTTCCTCAAATTATTAGAACTAAGGAAGAGTTCATTCAGTGTCATTGCAACAGATGTTTAATGAACAGGAAATTTGTTTTTTAAAAAATACAGTGATCAAAGAAGATAACAAACAAAATCATTAAAAAATGTTTGGTCTGTTTTTGTTTCTGTTTTGCAAAGACTATGAAGATTGAGCAAATTCAGGGTTGTGGAGGGAGTTGAGCAATAGGTAACAACATTTAAAAAAATTAAATTGCTTTTTGTAGTTGTTGATAGACCTTTTTATTTATTTATTTATATGTGATGCTGAGAATTGAACCCAGTGCCTCACATGTGCCAGGCAAGTATGCTACCGCTGAGCCTCAGCCCTAATTCCTAGGTAACAACATTGAGAAGTATGTACTGTTCAACTCAAATTATGCTTTTAGGAATTTATTCTAAGGAAAACTTTAAAGCAAGAAAAGTCAGATGTCTGTACTAGATTTGCCTATTAACAAAGAATAGAATAAATAAGTGTTTTTGTGTGATATAATACCATACAGCCACTAAAAATTGATATTTTTCATATCAAAATCCATATTTATTCATGGGAAATGGCATCTATTACCTATAAATGAGTGAAGGTAAGTATGTTTATAGATGCCTATTTATTTTAAACTATGTATAATTTGTACATATAATTAGAAGAAGGTGTTTTCTGGAATATTACATGGGTTTGATTCTATGTGGTGTGATTTCAGTGGGTTTTTTTTTTTTTTTTACTTCTTCATGCTTTTCACAAAGTGCTTAAAATGTTTACATTGACACTGTGTTAAAAGACAGATAGCAATGTTCTCCCTCATTTGTGGAAACAAATAAGTCAGTCTTGTTGAAATATGGGATGGGATATTGGTCTCCAGAGATGGGGAAGTGGGGGGACAGACAGAAATGAAGAGGGACTTCTAGGCCTGGGAAATGTACTGGGGGAGGGGGAGAAGTGAAGGGTGAAAGAATGATGGCTGAACATGATCAGTACATGATGCATGCATGTATGGAGCTAGCACAGTGAATCCCATTTATCTGTACAATTCATATGGTAATAGCTTAAAGTCCAATTTAGGAGATGTTAGTGTTTTTGGAGAGGAGGAATATCTTTGACAGATATTAAGGACATTTAGCGTAGGGGAAGTGAGTGATAGGCGTCATTAAATAAACACACAAAGAGGAATTGCTTCTGTTTCCAAGATTCTCCAGTTAGCATGAGACTCCACTTTATCTGGAGTTTTGGCAGATAATGTGCACCTGCTAGACCCTAGCTTATTACATAGATTTCTAAAAGAAATTCAGTTCATGGACTTTGCAACTCATAAAGTAGAAGGATACCCTCAGATCTTACTGTATAGGAATCTTCTTGTACATTTTATGAATCACTGCTTATCTGTCTAGATAGAGAAAGTGTTGATGAACTCAAAAGCATATTTGGTTGAAAATCAGTTTACAACAGGTAAATTTGTTTTTCTGGTACTGAAGATGAAGCTTTTGCTTAAAAATATTATTTTAATCAAACAGTATATTGCAGAGTGTCAATGGATAACTATTCAGTTTATATAGTCCGTAAGACTAAAAAATAAAAGCAAAACAGCACCATCTGTCATGATACATCCAGGAAAATTGATTATTTTTGTAGGTATGTGAAATGGATATACATTTAGCTTTATCTTTATATATGTTTATGATTAAATATTTAGTGTTTAAAAAAAGAAAAAAATGTTATTTGGAAAAAATACATGATATAAAAACTTATTTCTTATAGTACCAAACTTAAAATAAATGAACTTAGAACAAAATGTGCCAAAGTAATATGAAGGAAACTAGTCTGAAGAGAGTAAGATTTGAGGGAGGCTCTAGTCAGAATGGCAATTATAAAGTATACAAATAATAACCAATGTTGGTGAGGATGTGGGGGAAAAGATACACTTATGCATTGTTGGTGGGACTGAAAATTAGTGCAAACATGCTGGAAAGCAGTATGGAGATTCCTCAAAAAACTAGGGGTGGAACTACCATAAGATCCAGCTATCCTACTACTCAGTATTTATCCAAAAGGACTAAAATCAGCATAATACAGTGAAACAGCCACATCAATGTTTATAGCAGCACCATTCACAGTAGTCAAACTAGGGAACCAACCTAGGTGCCCTTTGATGGGAAATGACATCTATTACCTATTAGTGAGTGAAGGAAAGCATGTTTATAGATGCCTATTAGATGAATGGCTAAAGAAAATGTGGTACATATACACAACGGAGTATTACTCAGCCATCAGCCATAAAGAAGAATGAGATTATGGCATTTGTTGGTAAATGGATGGAATTGGACACTATCATACTAAGTGAACTAAGCCAGACTCAGAAAGTCAAAGGTTGAATGTTTTCTCTGACATATGGAAGCTAATCCAAAATAAAGGGAAGAAAGAGAGAGAGGTAAAGGGGGGATTCCATAAAAATAGAAGAAAGATCAGTGGACTAGATGAAGAGGATTGAGGGGGAGGGAGAAGGGACAGGATAAGGGAAGTACAGTGGAATGAATCTAGCGTAACTTTTCTATGTACATATATGAATGTACCACAGTGAATCTCACTATCATGTATATCCAAAGCACTAAACAACAATGACAACAAAAACCTAAAACAGCAGAAGTATCAGTAAAGTAGAGTAAGGGAACATAAAGAGGGAGGAAGGGAGGGAAAGGGGAAGTACTGGTATGATTGAGAGCAAATTATATCTCATGCCTTTAAAGTTATGTCAGAATGAACCCAGTGTTATGTATAACTAACTAAAACCAGAGGAGGAGGAGGAGGGGGGGGAAGGAGGAGGGGGAGGAGGAGGGGGGGAGGAGGAGGGGGAGGAGGAGGGGGGAGGAGGAGGAGGAGGAGGAAAGATTTGCGTGAGGGACTGGGGTACTGCAGGTTTGTAAGCATGTTTGTTCTTCCTGTGCTAATGTATAGTTGTAAAGCAATAACATAAAAATATCCAAAGGTGAGTTTAAAAGGCTAGTTGAAAAATACTGTATTGATGCTCTTGAATAGGCAAAACATTAATTTTGTCAAAATGGCCATACTACAAAAGCTCTATGCAGATTCAATGTGATTCCATTTAAAATCCCAACGTCATTATAAAAATAGAAAAAGCAATCATGAAATTCATTTGGAAAAATAAGAGACCCAGAATAGCCAAAGCAATCCTTAGCAAGAAGAGTGAAGTAGGAGGCATCACAATACCAGACCTTAAACTATACTACACACAAAGCTATTGTAACAAAAATAGCATGGTATTGGCACCAAAATAGACATGTAGACCAATGGTACAGAATAGAAGACACAGAGACAAACCCACATAAATACAGTTGTCTCATACTAGACAAAGGTGCCAAAAACATACATTGGAGAAAAGATAGCCTCTTCAACAAATGTTGCTGGGACAACTGGAAATCCATATGTAGCGAAATGAAAATAAACCCCTATCTCTCACCATGCATAAACTCGACTCAAAATGGATCAAGGACCTAGGAATTAGACCAGAGACCCTGTACCTAATGCAGGAGAAATTAGGCCCAAATTTTTATCACATTGGATTAGGCCCCGATTTCCTTAACAAGACTCTTAAAGTGCAAGAAATAAAATCAAGAATTAATAAATGGGATGGAATCAAACTAAAAAGCTTCTTCTCAGCAAAAGAAAAAATCAATGAAGTGAAGAGAGAGCCTACATTTTTGGGAGCAAATTTTTGCCACACACACGTCAGATAGAGCACTTATCTCCAGGATGTATAAGGAACTCAAAAAACTTAACATGAAAAAAACAAACAATCCAATCAATAAATGGGCTAAGGAGCTGAACAGACACTTCTTAGAAGAAGATATACATTTGATCAACAAATATATGAAAAAATGTTCAACATTTCTAGTAATTAAAGAAATGCAAATCAAAACTACTCTTAAGATTTCATCTCATGCCAGTCAGAATGGAAGTTATCAAGAATACAGATAACAATAAGTGTTAGTGAGGGTGTGGGGGAAAAACCACACTCATACATTGCTGGTGGGACTGCAAATTGGTGCAACCAATCTGGAAAGCAGTATGGAGATTCCTTAGAAAACTTGGACTGGAACCACCATTTGAGCTATCCCACTCCTCGGTCTATACCCAAAGGACTTAAAATCAGCATACTATAGTAATGCAGCCATATCAACTTTCATAGCAGCTCAGTTCATTGTGGAACCAACCTAGATGCTCTTCAATAGATGAGTGGATAAAGAAACTGGTATATATACACAATGGAATATTACTCAGTATTAAAAGAGAATAAAATTATAGCATTTGTAGGTAAATGGATGGAGGTGGAGAATATCATGCTAAGTGAAGGAAGCCAATCCCAAAACACCAAAGGTCGAATGTTCTGATAAGTGGATGCATCTGATCCATAAGGGGGAGTGGGGAGGCATGGGAAAAATGGAGCAACTTTGATTGGGCAAAGGAGAGGGAGGGTTGGGGAGGGTTCATGGGGGCAGGAAAGATGGTGGAATGAGATAGTCATCATTACCCTAGGTACATGTATGACTGTACAGATGGTGCAATGCTGCATCGTGTACAACCGTAGAAATGAAAAGTTGTGGCAGAAGTGGTAGCCGCTGACCCAGCCTGCTGCTTTCTTGCTACTGCTTCAGCTTCCCAGCTCCGCCCCCCCTTCCCAGAGAGGGCAGCCGGGCTGTGGATGGTTAGATAGCTCCCATCTCCTGCCGCCAGTCCCTGGCCCCAACCAGCACGGAGCAGACTACGGTGGTGGCAGCAGCAGGCAAGGAGGAAGATGGCAGGACAGTTGCCGGCCTGTGTGGTGGACTGTGGCATGGGATATACAAAATTAGGATATGCTGGAAATACAGAACCACAATTTATCATCCCTTCCTGTATTGCTATTAAGGAGTCATCAAAAGTAGGTGATCAAGCTCAAAGGAGGGTCATGAAAGGTGTTGATGACCTAGACTTCTTCATTGGTATTGAAGCAATAGAAAAACCTACATATGTAACAAAGTGGCCAGTTCGCCATGGTTTAGTTGAAGATTGGGACTTGATGGAAAGGTTTATGGAGCAAGTGATCTTTAAATATTTAAGGGCAGAACCTGAAGACCATTATTTTCTTTTGACTGAACCTCCACTGAATACTCCAGAAAACCAGGGAATATACTGCTGAAATAATGTTTTGAGTCCTTCAATGTACCAGGCTTGTACATTGCTGTGCAGGCTGTTCTTGCCTTAGCTGCATCCTGGACCTCAAGACAAGTAGGAGAACGAACATTGACTGGTACAGTAATAGACAGTGGAGATGGTGTCACTCATGTTATTCCTGTGGCCGAAGGGTATGTGATTGGCAGCTGTATTAAACACATTCCAATCGCAGGATGAGATATAACATATTTTATTCAGCAGCTGTTGAGAGATCGAGAAGTAGGCATCCCTCCAGAGCAATCTCTGGAAACTGCAAAGGCAGTAAAGGAACGCTATAGTGATGTCTGCCCAGATTTGGTAAAAGAGTTTAACAAGTATACACAGATGGATCAAAGAGGATTAAGCAGTATACTGGAATCAATGCAATCTCAAAGAAAGAATTTTCCATTGATGTTGGTTATGAGAGATTCTTGGGACCTGAAATCTTTTTTCATCCAGAGTTTGCTAATCCAGACTTTATACAACCTATCTCAGAAGCTGTAGATGAAGTGATTCAGAATTGTCCTATTGATGAATGTTGTCCTCTCTGGAGGGTCAACTATGTTCAGGGGCTTTGGACGTCACTTGCAAAGAGATTTGAAAAGAACTGTAGATGCCAGGCTGAAATTGAGTGAAGAATTGAGTGGTGGTAGATTAAAGCCAAAACCTATTGACATACAAGTTATTACACACCACATGCAGCGATACGCAGTTTGGTTTGGAGGATCAATGCTGGCTTCCACGCCTGAGTTCTACCAAGTATGCCACACCAAAAAGGATTATGAAGAAATTGGACCTAGCATTTGTCGTCACAATCCAGTGTTTGGAGTCATGTCGTAATTGGCTTCATAGTTATTGGGGTTAGGGAAGTGGAGAAGAGATAATCTTTCTCATTACCTGTTTTGTTTGGAATGCTGGTTTTGCGGTTTTAAACCTGACTTGAAATAGTAAGACCAAACATGATTATACAGGAATATTTTAATAAGTGTATCAACATGCAGATGTAGAAGAGAGCCAAAATGATTAAGTGTTTTTCTTTAGATTGAATATTTGGATCTTATGTGTAACAAAAAGAAGTGGGTTTTAGTTCTTTCTGTGCCCTGATATTTTGTATATTATTGAATCAAGATTTGATGGGATTTATCGGTATGTAGATAGCTCTATAATGCTTGAATTGTATACTTCCAAGTGTGCAATGCAAGAGCTTGTTTATATTTCATACTTTTTATACTTTGAGGAAAAAAGTCAAAGAAAAACTGTAGTATTTGAGGAACAAACAGTGACCAAGTAAAGGATGAATTCAAAAAGCCTCATAAGACTTGGTGCATGCAGGGATTCCAGTTATTATGAATTGTTTCCATACCCTCTTCCCCTTTCTCCCACCAATGGTTTTCTTTGCAAGTGCTTTTGGAACTAAAAAGCTAGTATCTTGGATTAACTGATGCCTGCTAGTGCTTTCTGATTACTCACATTCTGTTTCTTGCTTTGAAAGAAAAGTAAAGACAAGGCTGTTGGACCAGTGTTGCAGTTCTCTACAATAATAATCAACAATAATTTGATTACCAAAATTGGTGTATTTAAAGCCTAATACCATTCTAATAAAGGCACAAATTTCTTTAAAATAAAGTTGTGCTGCAGTTGTGTACAATGAATCAAAATGCATTCTACTGTAATATATATCCCTAATTAAAATAAATTAATTAAAAAAGAAAAATACTATGTTAAATACTTTTTAAAAATTTTTGAATGGAAAAGGTATAGTAGAAGTCTTTCAATGCCATCCCTGTAAGCTAATGTAGTTAAAAAGTTGGTGTACTGGGGCTAGAAATGTAGCTCAGTTATAGAATATGTGCCTCCTGTTTATGAGGTCCTGGCTTAAAAAATTTTGGGTTATATCTTCTCTATTCATGTCTCTGTGTTTTATTATGCACATATTTATCCATAAGTCTTTTGCTTTCCTCTCTTTTTCTACGTCCTACTTTATCTCTAATATATTCTATGCTGTATTCCCTCCCTATTCCCCTGCTCCTTTGAAGGCTTTAGATTCTGTTGGTGAACTTCAATTGTGAGAATTATATTCTGTCAGATATTGGGGCCAGCTAGCAGCAGGAACGGTCTTTAGCAAAGTACAAGTAAACAGTACAATTTACCTGGAAAGGCCTCTGCTGGGCCTGGGATAAATCTGGACCTCTGCTGATACCCAGTGTATCAGTAATGGCTGGTGGAGTGTCTGAGGGAAGACTGAGCAGCAGTGAGCAAGAACACAGCTGTAAGCCCTGAGATGAAGAATAGGATGAACTGACTGGAAGGATGGGTAGAGTTGTAGACCCAGGGAAGCTGGGATAAGTGATGAGATGGGTCACTATTTTTTTTTCTTTTACTGCAATAAACCAAACATTTAATTTAATTCAGAATAAGAGATAAGGAATAACTCTTCAATAAAATATATAAAATTGTACAATGTATCCTTTCAAAGGGATTAAAGTGTACTGGGGGGAGGGAGATGGACACCAAGGTGAAACACCACCGGGGCGCTATCTATACTATCTATACGGGCTGTTTGACAACACCATTTTTAGCAAGTTAAAGGATGGCTTTACCCTCTGCCCCCAGCATGTCAAAAAGTGTGTAAACTTTTCCTAATAAGTTTAGCACATACAATAGGTACACACACAGAGAAAGCATGTTTTTTTTTCCTTCCTGGTTCTACTAATTGTTCAAGAATATTTCGCATATAGGTAAGATATTTGTTTTTTTAAGCAGAAAATTACTACACTTTCGTACCCCCCCCAAAAAAAATCATCTTTGCAATGTATGAGTTGATGTACCTAGTATTTCATAGTAATCATCAATGCCTTCTGGTATGCTTTAATTTTTTGCTCTCTGATGACCCGAAATGGAGTTAAATAGCACAGCACTGAGAGAAGTTAGGAAGTATTTATTTCTGTTTTCCACCTTGCCCTGGGGTGGTCTCAGGATTACTCTCAACCCCTTTTTTTCAAGCTTATGAAAAATAAATGATAAAGCCAACAATATGGAGAAGGAGGAAAATAGAATCAAATATGGAAAGCATCTCACAAGCTTTTTCTTATATAAAATGCAAATGTATTATATACCTCCTTTATTTGCCAGAAGCTTTCCATTATCTACTTCCTCTATGCACCCTAATTCTAGTATTTGATTTCCTTAAGCAGAAGTCAACTCAGCCTATCAAGACCACCAAATTGACATCAAATAACCTGTCTCCCGCCTTAAGAAAACACAAAAAATGGACTTACAGTATTTTTAAGATGATATATAGAGAAATGCATGTTTATAAATTTTGCCTTTCAAAATAATTTGAATTTTAACATTTGCTGTATAAAAATCTTATATTTATACATTTGCTGTATAAAAATCTTATATATATATATGGGGACATTTAGGATATGACGCCGTGTAAACAGGACGTGGTGCCTCCCATCTAAAGAAGAAATTCGAACTAGGACTTGGGGCGCTTTGGGCTTAGCCGCTTTGGAGGGTGCCTGAAAGTTCCGCTGCAGGAGGACTGGGTTGGTCGCCTTCTTTGAGAGAGAGGTGAATCCTTTTAAACTAATATCCATCCTGGATTCTACGCGGTATCCCACTGGCGTGGCATAGAGTCTGATGGGCAGGAGGGGAAGAGAAGGTAGGAGGCTCCGGATAGGGACACTGCTTGCAGGGGCGAGTTGATGGGGAACGGGAGACCGAACCAGGAGGGGCAGCCTAGGTTTAGCTGCCATCTTCAGCTTTTCCAGTTCTGCCTCCTGCAGTCTTTTTGCCTTGGCCCTGCGGTTCTGGAACCAGATTTTGACTTGGGTCTCTGAGGTTCAGAGAGCTGGAGAACTGCGCGCGCTCTGCGATGGAGAGGCGCCAGGAGCTGGGATGTGGTGAAGAGGCTTCTGATGGGTCTTGTGTTTCCTCAGGGTGCAGGTGGTGGAGCTTCCCTCTAGACGGAGAGGGGTCACCATTAAGAGTTGAACTGTGTGGAGGGGAAGGGAGGGGAGCGGGGATAGTAGAGGATAGGAAAGGCAGCAGAATACAACAGACACTAGTATGGCAGTATGTAAAAAAGTGGATGTGTAACCGATGTGAATCTGCAATATGTATACGGGGTAAAAATGGGAGTTCATAATCCGTTTGAATCAAATGTATGAAATATGATATGTCAAGAGCTTTGTAATGTTTTGAACAACTAATAAAAATTAAAAAAAAAAAAAGAGTTGAACTGTGTTGCTCAAAAAGATGTTGAAGTCCTAATTCCCAGTACCTCAGAACGTGATCTTATTTAGATATAAGGTCTTTATAACTAGTTAAGATGAGGTCGTTCTGCATTCAGGGATGGGCTCTTAGTCCCGTATGACTGGTGTTCCTATAAGAAGTCAGCATGTGAAGACACAGAGACAAAATGCCATGTGCAGACAAGAGGTAGATGGTGGAGTGATGTGGCCACAAGCCAGGGAGAGGAGAAGGCAATATGAAGACAGCAGCAGAGATTGGAGAGATTGGAGGGAGTGAGATCACTGGAAGTTGGGTCTTCTGGTAGTGATGGGCCACCAGAATCTGGAAGGAGCAAGAAATGCATTCTCCCCTAGAGCTTTTGCTGTAAATGTAGCCCTGCTGACACCTTGATTTTAAACTGATGACATTTAGAACTGTGAGAGAATAAATTTCAATCATCTTATGCTCCTGGTTTCTGGAAATTTATTATGCAGCCACAGGAAAATAATACAAATGGCTGGATGAAAAAGACAATAAGAAACATTGACAAAGATATGTGGAAATTGGAATCTTCCTACATTGCTTGTGGGAAACAGTTGCAGTTCCTTACAATGTTAAAAATAGAGTTACCATATGACCTGAGAATCTCACACTTCCATGAATACCTAAGAAAAACAAATTTATATGTCTGCACTGAAAATTACAAATCAGAGCTTATTTCTTTGTTTTGTCAGAATGCTATAAAAGTGAAGAGCTAATAATTTTGAGGTATTTTATAGCCTCTCTATTCATAATGGCCAAAATGTGGCTACAGCCAAATGTCTGTTAATTGATGTGTGGATAAGCATGGCAATAAAGTAGTGAATGATACATCCTACATGGATGAACCTTGAAGACATTATGCTAAGTGAAAGACGCCACAGCGACCACATGTCATATGATTCCACTTACGTGAAATGTCTGGAATAGGCAGATCCATGGAGAACCTAGTTGATTAGTGATTGCCTAAGACTGAAACAGGAGGAGTGCCGCAGCCTGGCTGGCTGGGCAAAATAAGGCGAGGGGGTGGTGACGAGCAACTTGTGTAGATTGATACAGCAGGAGTGGGAGCCATTTATTGTAGAACAGGAAGGGTATATATACATTCCACACAGCTTATCTTAATTAACATAAACTAGATACAGCAGTCAACCAATAAGGAATCTCCACACTTAATGGCTCGCTGGCGTTACTTCACAAACCACTCCCTCTGGCATTTTGCCAGGCGCCATCTTGACTTGTTTACAGACCCTAACAGAGGAGGAGTGCAAAGTGACTGCTAATAGTTAAAGGATTTTTTTATAGCAATGAAAATGAACTAAAATTAGATAGTAGTAATGGATTTATAACTTTTAAAAATCATTAAATTTTATACTTAAAGAGTTAATTTTACTGTTGGGTTACTAAGACAGGTCACTTAATATCATAATTTTTAAGGCATTCTTTCCTCTGTTCTTTCAATTTGCCTTTAATGAGTGTCTATAATGTTCCAGATCCACTTTTAATCTCTAAGAACATAGTGGTTCACCAGCTTAGTCCCTTGGAATCTGTTTTTTAGCAACTATAGAAAAAACGGAAACTTATTGAATGTGAGGTCATATGAATGTGATGATTTGGTCCTAAATCATCCCTAGGTATGGAGTTAAGTGTGCAAAGTTAGAATGACCACCAGCAGGTTGGGAGATTGTTTGTGGCTAGCTGACCTGTTTCTTTTTAGTTCCTTTTCTTTCTCTTTTCTGCTGTATTTGCAACCCTCTTAGCAAAAACTTAGAAGGGTCATGAGAGTATCCCTGTTCATTTTGAACTGCTTCCGAGACCACCGTAGCTGTTACTAAAGTCCTTGAGCAGTGCTGCACTGGAACTCCTTTAGTCCAGCAGTTGCCTTAGCTTTTTGAACAGAAAGAAAGCCTTTGTTCTTCCATCGAACCTAGTGCTACGACTTCTTCCTTGTAAGAGTTTTTCAAACGTCTTAAGGAAACTCCTTTTTCTACAAATGTTTTCAGACTTCCACACCAAACAAGAAGTTTCCATAGAAGATGGGAAGAGTGAGTTGGTACAAATGGGGTATAGTCAGCCTAGACAGGGAATCTGCTTTCCTGAAGTTCCTGCCCATGATGTGACTTGTTCGAGCCCCTGCCCCATTCAGGAAAGTCTGGCAGCCCTCTTCTGGCTTTTCTTCAGTAATTAGTAGTTCCGCAGTTTGATGTCATTCTCGCTTCTGTTTGTAGATAAGATGCAGTATATTCAAGCTGAGAAAAACAACAGGGGCCCCATGGAGGCTGCCTCACTTTTCCTACAGTTCCTTTTGGAACTCCAGGAGGAAGGCTGGTTCCGTGGCTTTTTGGATGCCTTAAAACAAGCAGGTGAGTTCATCCTTCTTACAGATCAGAGCTTATTTCTTTGTTTTGTCAGAATGCTATAAAAGTGAAGAGCTAATAATTTTGAGGTATTTAAAATACTATTTTCAGGCACATGACACACTTGTCTATCTGAAACATCCAAAGGAAACTACAGAGATTATTGTAACTAATGTGAGAGGTTAGCAAGGTCATTGGATGTAAGATCAGTATACAAAACTAGTTGCATTTCTACCTAGTGGAAGCAAACAGAAATGAAATGCCATTTATAATAGTAATAAAAAGATGATGTATTGGGGAATAAATCTAACAAAGTATTTGTAAAATTTAGATGGAGAAAATGATACAATATTAGTGAGAAACATTAAAGACATCCTAAGTAGAGAGGTACATCCCTGCACATGGAAAGTAAGACTTGATACCATTATAATGTCAGTTCACCTTACTCTTATCTGTATATTTAATGCAATTCTAATAAAAATTTTATATGCCTTTCCAATGTGCTTAACAAACTGGTTTTAAGATCTATATGAAAGAATCATGATCTCAGAATAGTCAAGACACCTTTGCATAAGAATTAGGTAAATTGGCCTTTCCTTCTGGGTGTTAGCTTATTAAAAAGCTGGGCATGGTGGCATGTGTCCATATTTTCAGCTATTCAAAATGATTGCTTGAATCCATGAGTTTGAGACCAGCCTAGGCAACATGGTGAGACCACCATCCAAAAACAACAACAATAAAACTACAGAGTCTCTTACAGAGACCCACACATCTGATATTTTAAAGACCCCTGGGAACAGAGGATCACTGGGAAATGGGGAACTATTCAATAAATAATTACTATATTTATATTTAATTTAAACTATTCAATAAATAATTACAATTATAATCGAGATAATGTTAACAACCAAATACATCCTAACTTTCAGATCCACGTGGCTATAAATAAATTTGTATTTCTTACTTTGAATTCAAGAGAATTTAAAGACTTAAATATAACAGCCATTTTTTAAGCCATTTAGAAAATAACAGAATAGTTTTATTACATGGGGGCATGACAGGATTTATTCATAAGATATTAAAGCATTAGCCATAAAAGAAAACTTGGTAAATTTGATAAACTGTTCTTAATTTAATGTTATCATAAGTCATTATAAAGAAAGTAAAAAAAAAAAAAACAAGTCACAAGGTGGGGGAGAGGATAATTGTAAAATATATACTTACCAAAGAATATTTTAAAATCAATCAGGAAAAGAAAGAAAACACTCATTGACCAAAAGATGTGGATAGATATTTCAAAGAACAGGATGTATGAAAGGTGAATAAATAAATGAAAAGATTCTTAGCTCATTTAGCAATTAGGAAACTATAAATAGGAACCCACTGAGGCAGCACTTTTTAACTACTCGACAGCAAACTGAAGTCCAACAGTGTGAAGGGTGAAGAAGACATTTAATAATGGAAAATCTTAAATATTGCTGTATACATAAGCAGACACAGTTATTTTGAAAAACAATTTGACATTGTCGGGTAGAATTCAACTATCATTTATCTCTTTTTCCAAGTTTTATTCTTTAGTTTGTGCCCTAGAAAAATATACATTTCAGAGTACACATACCATAATGTTTGTAGTATAATTGTGATAACAAAAGCAAGCAAACAAAACTAGAAACAACTCCATTATCCTCATAGAGAAGAATGGAAAAACAAGTTTTATAATGTTCACACAGTAGTCCATTAAACTACAATAAAAATGTGTGAACATACCTCTAGATGACAACTCAGAGAAATCTTAGAAATGCAATATTAATTTTTTTAAAAAGTCAGAGAAGCTTATAATGTCATAGGATATAATATTTATGAAGTCTCAAACAAATTAAACTAAACATACATTGTTTAAGGAAGCAAACATATGTCATGTGACCATTCCCAAACAAACAAATCAGGAGTGATATATCAAATACACAATAGTGATTTCTTTGGTGAGGGGATAGAAAGCTGAGGAAGAGAAGGTATACACAAATGTTAAGATATTCTTGTACTTAATATAAGTAGTGGGTTCACATGTGTACATTTTGGTGTGTTCTTTATGTGTTACAAATATTCTATTATGTCAACCATTGCAAAGCTTTTAAAAAATATTTATATTTTAGTTGTAGTTGGACACAATACCTTTATTTTATTTATTGTTACGTGGTACTGAGGATCAAACCCAGGGCCTTGCATGGTATAGGCGAGCGCTCTACCGCTGAGCCACAACCCCAGCCCTGTTGCATAGCTTTTAAATTTCTATTTTTAGAGCTATGATATGTTCTTCAGTCTCTCTTGTCCACACCTATAAAGTCAGTCTTACCCAGAGATATGAAAGACATCTTGGAAATCATGTGACCCAACCTCTCTCCTGTACATGAGGAAACTAAGGCCTTGAGAGAAGGTTTGCTCAGGGTCACACAGTAATTGGCATTTTTGCTAGAGTTAGAACGTAGGTCTACTAATGGCTTTTTGTTGGGGTAATTTGTTGCACTGAGATATTAGACTGTGAGAGTAGGCATGAGTTTCAACACCAAATCAGCCACTTAACTATTTAAGGGATTTTAGCCAAGTTACTTGCCTTTCTGATTCTCCAGTTTACTCATTTGTCAAAGAAACCAAAGGATAATTTTCTTTTTGTGTTGTAAACAATGAGTAAGAGACACATATATGAAAACCTAGCACAATGCATACAAAGAGTCACCAAACAAAATATAGTTGTTATACAATTATTATTTGCATTGTAGTAGAATGATTTAAAACCGGGCAAATTAAGGAAAACTTGTCATTACTACAGGAAAACAAATTCTGATGATGAGGTGTCTTCTATTACCTGTGTCCTCATATTGTAACACCAATATGTTAAATTAGCACAGTGTTAAAAGCAAAACACACACTGTCCTTCCCTAGGTATTAGAATTCCTCAAGAGGCCTACATATATATAATCAGTATAATTGCAGTTCTTTTATGAAAAGTGATATGGTTTTATATTTCAAAACAATTTAGGTGAAATTGTTTAAATCTTGGTTCCAATATTGTGAACTGAAACTTTTCTGCTTTTGTTTACAGGATTAAAAGTTGTTGACTTATTTTCTTTCATTTCCTAACCTTGTCTTAAAATTTCTCTCAATTTGTTACTGTAATATATGCCTGTTTATTCCGAACAATTTAAATGGTACAGAAGGGTAAAGTGAGCCTCCTTCTGTTTACCTTCCCCACTACCTCTTATACAACCCTCTTCAGAGAACCCACTGCTTCTCCATTTGGGGGATACACCTAATCTAGGTTATTATGAGTTACTAAAACCCCTTATTAATTTATAAGTAAAAATGGCACTTCTAAATTCTACTTTAAAATAAAATGAGGTTTAACAATAAAAATATAAGAACAAATAGGCAAGAAAAGAAACAAAAGTAAAATCGAACAGGAAGAAATAAAATATCTTTGTTTGTAGATGAGATGGTTTATGTAGAAAACTGTAACAATTTTAAAAGAACTGTTAAAACTGATAAATTCAGAGAAGTTTCAGGATACAATATCAATAACCCAAATCAGTTGCTTATCCATATATTATATGACAACCCAAAAAGTTATAAGAAAATAATTCCATTTATAATAGCACCAAAAACAATAAAATGCTTAGGAATAAACCTAACAAAGTAGGTGAAAGACTCATACCCTGAAAACTATAAAATACTGTGGAAAAAAATGAAAGAAGATAGAAATAAATTGAAAGACAACCCATGTTCATGAATTAGAAGATGGTCTTAATTTTAGGGTATTGCTACTATCCAAAGTAATCTACTGATTCAGTGCAACCCTTTCAGAATTCTAATGGCAGTTTTTTGCAGAAATAGGAAAATTTATTCTAAAATTCATGGACTCTCAAGACACCCTCAAATAGTTAAAATTGTGAAAAAAGAAAAACAAACGCACTTCCAGATTTTTGAAACATATTACAAAGCTATAGCAATCAAAACAGTGTGGAACTGGTTATGGAGACAAATACACCAATATCCCAGAAATAAACTCTACAGAGTATAATGATCAAATGTTCTTTAACAAAGGTACCAATACTACTTGATGGAGGAAGCACAGTCTCTTTCACATATGGTGTTGGAAAACTTGATACTCATATGGAAAAGAATGAAGTTGGACACTTATACATATGTTAGTGCTCGCCAGAAAAACAGAATCAGTAGGTTATAGTGTGTGTGTGTGTGTGTGTGTGTGTGTGTGTGTAAAGGGATGTATCTGTATACACAGGTGTTATTTATATGCATGTGTATCTACATATACATATGTATAGTGGGAATCAGCTCATACAATTGTAGAGACTGAAAAGTCCCATGATCTGCTGTCTGCAAGCTGGAGAACCAGGAAAGTCAGTAGTATAATTCAGTCTGATTCTGAAAAAGGGCTGCTGGTGTGAGTTCTAAAGTTGTAAGATCAAAGAACTAGGAACACTGTTGTCCCAGGATGAGAAAATGGATGTCTGAGCTCAAGAAAAGAGAGAATGTGCCCTTCCTCTGACTTTTTGTTCTATTTGTGTCCTTTACAATGGATTGAATGATGCCTGTGTACATTTTACAACATTTACTCAGTCCACTGATTCACATTCTGGAATCACCTTCACAGACATACTCAGAAATATTTTACCAGCTATTCGGTCATTCCTTAGTCCAATCAAGTTCATACAAAATTAACTATCACACACTGTATACAAAAATTAATTCAACCTTAGTTAAAGGCATAAAACTCTTAGAAAAAAACAAGGGGAAAACATCATGACACTGACTTTGGCAATGATTTCTTGGATACATCAACTTGATAAATAAGAAAAGGAGAAAATAGATGAGTAAATACCTATCCCTTTAACATGTTATATCTTTACTATGGGATAATATATAGTAGTCAAAAGGATGAAAGAGATCTATTTAGGAATACTGTATTAGGATATAATATTATATAAAGGAATCAAGTTGCAGAAATAATGTGCATCATGCAATTCAATTTTGTAAAAAAGGATGAACCCAGATTATATATGGGTTTTTCATGGAACTTCATTGAAAAAATATGAAAGGAAACTAAACTGTTAATGTCGATTATCTCTGGGAGGTTGGAGAGGGCAAGAGTTTCAAGTAAAAGATGATTGTAAAATTTTCAACCTATATGCATTGCATTGTTTTAATTTCTGACTACATAATTAAATATTGCATGTATATTTTTTTAAAATTAAGAATGAACCAACAATTATCTGGCAGAGTCTTAAGTTTTTTAATTTTATAAATTCAGCAATATTAAAAAGTGATAGAAAAACATATGTAACAAAAGCAAAAAATAAATGAGGCTACATTAAATCTTGAAAACTTTTGTGCATCAAAAGACACAATCAATAAAATGGAAAGTGAACCAATGAATTGGAGAAAATATTTACTAGTCAACATTTGATAAGGGATTAATATCCAGAATATATAAAGAACTGTAACTCAACAAAAAAACCCAATAACATGATTAAGAATTAGTCCAAGGACTTCCCGTTTCTTCATATGTGATATACAAATGCTAAACAAACACATGAAAAGATGCTTAGCATCACTAATCATTAAATAAATGAAAATTAAAACTGTAATGAATTTTCATCTCACACTCATTATGATAACTTCTATCAGAAATTCAAAGTAACCCATATTGGTGAGATATGGAGAAATGAACTCTTGTGCACTATTGGTAGGATGGTAAAATGGTGTAACTTATGGAAAACAGTATGGAGAGTCCTTTCAAACCTTAGAATCATCATATGATCCAGCAATACTAATTTTGGCATATTTCTGAAAGAATTGAAAGTAGGGTCTTAAATAGATATTTGCACACCCATGTTCATAGCAGCATTATTCACAGTAGGTAAGAGATGGAAGTAAACCAAATGTCCATCAGCAGATGAACAGATAAACGTAATGTGGAATTGGGTCAGGGATGTAGCTCAGTGGTAGAGCACTTTGCTTAACATGTGCTGAGGGCCTAAGTTTGATCCCATACACAAAAAATGATATGTTTATACATGGAATATTATTCAACTCTTAAAAAGAAGGAGCTAGATGCAGTGTTGCATGCCTGTAGTCCTCACTAACTTGGGAGGCTGAGGCAGGAGTATCACAAGTTCAAGGCTAGCCTCAGCAAATCAGCAAAGCCTCAAGCAAGTTTGTCTCAAAAAGGGTTGGGGATGCAGGAAATAAGATTTATGTTTCTTTTTGCCTTCTTTACTGCTTTCTACCGAGAAGATAGACATGAGAATTTGATTTATTTAAAGGCAAATCAGGAGTTGTAGGTGGAATTCATGGAGCATTTTGGAAGATTTTATACTAAGGCCAAATATAAGACTTCATGTTTGTCCTTACTTTACTATTTTCTCCTAAAAGATAATAAACACCGTTGGAAATCCTAAACTTATTGGGGAGCTAAGATGCATATTATTTTATTTTTGAAAAATCATTAATGACAGGTAATTTATAGGTGTTTTTGAGTTCTGTCACTTTACATTTAAATGTGATTGTAGGATATTAACATCAAAGTATTTCTTGTTGATCTTATAAAAGTCCTCATTTTCTTTCTTTTCAGGTTATTCTGGACTTTATGAAGCCATTGAAAGTTGGGATTTCAACAAAATTGAAAAGTTAGAAGTGTACAGAACACTTTTAAGACGTTTGCAACCAGAATTTAAAAACAGAATTGTTCCTTTAGAAATCCTTCCTGAACTAGCTGAATGTTTAATTAGTCAGGAATGTGAAGAAATTAGACAGGTAAGTTAACATAAAATGCTAGATTTGGAGGAAATAGAATATGGGATGTATCTTTTGTTTTTTATACTATTTTAAACCTAAGAAAGATAATTGAAACTAAAAAAAAATTCTCATGTCTAAAGTATTATTTCCTAGAATAGTACTTTTAATGTGAATTGAGTAATTTTTATGTCAAAGTTTTAAATTTGACCTATTTTCAGTTAAAATTACCTCATTACTTTTCTGAATAATGTTTAATGCAAATTTAAATAAAACTGAACTGTTTAGCAAATGAAAAAGGCTATAGACTAGGAGTTAAGAATTTAGGCTGTGGACATAAATAAATTTTATTAAATTTCTAGTGTAACTGTGTACTAGCAGTGTGATCCTGGGCGATTTATTTAGCTTCTGTAAACATCTGTGTCTTCATGCATAAAGTGGGAACAATTATAGTACCTAAATAATATGGTATCTTTGTAAGGGTTAAATGAGATAGTATATGTAAAGTGTTGATAGAAGCCTGACACATAGTATATGTGCAATAAATTTTAGTTACTGTGATTAACAATAAAGTCATGTAAATCCCTCTACCCTGAAGAAAACTACTTGTTAATATTATAATCTTCCTAATATCTATTTATGCTAATCTATCTCAGAGGAGATGGGAAATCTTGGTTTGAAATGATGATATCATGTTTAAAGGTCAAGAATGAAGGAAAGAATATCTTAAGTGACAGTGTTGAATGGAGTAAAAATGGCAATAACGAATATCCATAGGTCCTCAATTTGCAATGATTTTTAAATCAGATAATACTTAAAAACTCATAAATGGAAAACATTTTTGAAATGATCAATAAACTGTATTTTCCTCGCTTAGATTTGTTACAACAAGGGGATGATAGCAGGTTCAGAGAAACTGATCGAATGCCTTCTGAAATCAGACAAGGAGAACTGGCCCAAGGCTTTGAAACTTGCTTTGGAGAAGGAACAGAACAACCTCAGTGAAATGTGGCTGGTAGAGAAAGGTAGGGCGTGCCAAGGACAACTCGGAAATGGAAGAGGGAAGGTTCAGAAACGTACTGTGCCCCCTCACGACTCAACTTGGGACTTCCCTTATTCCCACCTGTTTTTACTTATTCTCACAGGCACTTTTCCCTTCAGATACCTAAGGCTCTATCTCTACTAAGAGGCCAGCATGATGCTGAGTTCTGGGAGGGAGGTAGCTACTTGCCTATGGATTTGGTTTGTTTGTATGTGACTCCTCAACATGGAACAGAACAAACTGCTGTCATCCAGAATTAGCCCATCAGGTCTAAAGAATTTGGTGCAGGCAGGTTCTGAGCTTCCAGTTTAGGTTATCAGAGAAATAGCTTGTGTACTCTTGAGTTGAAGGTTCAAACTCCAGGACTTACCTCTTTTTAGAGTAGAATCATGATAGACACTGCCTGGTTCTCTCACCTGGCAGCCAACTGGAAGTGAACAAAACGTGTGAATGAAGAAAGAATCTGCTGCGATTGTCTGTGCTATCATTTGGCTACTTGAGACTGACATCTCAGAGCCTTGCCTTACTGGCTGAGTTTGGTAAACATCTGAGTGTCTAGTCTTGGTTTCAGCTAGACTTCTATTGATGAAAAGTTGTTCAGGAATCTATATAAATACACATCTACTTTCTTGGGTCAGGAATTAGTCAGAGATGGGAGACATGAATGTCTGCTAAGAAGAAGCTTCTCTTCTTTAGTGTGCATAGGAATTCCTTGGAAGCCTTGTTAAAATGCAGATTCTAATTCAGTAGGGGCTTAAGATTTGCATTTCTAACAAGCTTCCAGAGTTACTGGTTCCATGATTTATACCTTGAATAATTAGTTCTTTGAAAAAGAAGTTTTTTGTGTGGTGCAGGGGATTGAACCCAGGCCCTTGTGCATGTCAGTCAAGCATTCTACCAACTGAGCTATATCCCCAGCCCTACAATAATTAGTTCTAAATGACTTTGGAGTTCAAACATCAAATGGAGACTTCACACTCAAGATGATTCTCTTAATTGTTTTGAGAAGTGAAGGAATGTGGTTGTGGGAAATTAATGGAAGTTTAAAATTTTATCAAAACTATAATCAGATTACGTTAAGATTCTAAGTTCTTCCTTTGTCTGTTCACACAGGTGAAAAAGATATTGAAAATAAAGATCTGGAGGATGATGAAATGGAAACTTCTGAAATACACATTTTCTTCCAGGAAGATCCAGAATACCAGAATCTTAGTCAGAATTCCCAAGCATCCTCAGGTACCGGCATTGCTTGTTTTTTTTCATAATGGGGTTCTTCAGGTATTTTGTGGGGGGATATATTTTGCACTGCCAGAAGTCACAGCCTTGTGATTTTTTTTAAGGAAAGTTAATAAAGAAAAGATAATTTAAGTTAAAATAGATACTTTATGGTTAGAATTGTCATTTGCTTCTTCTGCTTTTAGCTTATCTTTTTTTTTCTTCATTCTTGTTTTATCACCAAGAAATTATTGTGGCTTACATTGAATTATGGCTACATTGAAAAGGCAAACAGAGTCCTCTCAGAACCTCAGTGTCTGAGAAATCCAACAGCGGCCTTACTTTCTGAAAAAATACTTGTGTTTGTTAGCCACTTGTTCAGTTTCCTTCTAAGATCCCAGGGCTGCCATGCCAGCTATGTGCACTGCACAAATGTACCTGATTGAGAACCAGCCTGTAGTATTTGCCAGTGCGTGGAGGGATTGTGTCCTCCCAGAGGGCTCCTTGTTCTCAAACATCAGGCAATGTATAAGTACTTATTAATGGTCCTGTAAGGCCCCCTTATGTCTTTTTTTTGTTGTTGTTGTTGTTGTTTTCTATGGACCTGTATTTATTTATTTGTATGGGATGCTGAGAATCGAACCCCGTGAATCACACATGCTAGACAAGTGCTCTACCACTAAGCGACAACCCCAGTCCCCCTTAAGTTTCTTGAAATATATTTTCATGACCATTTTATGAAGAGACCAGAAGGTTACATAATATGCCAGAACACAATGATATTTATAAAAGGATATAAGGAATGAAATTAGGATTAATAATAAGTAGTGTTTGAAGAAAAAAATGCAAATTTTAGGATAACATGAAAAGAAAATTTGTGTGTTACTTCTGTGACTGAATGATATCAGTTTCTTGTCACTCTGATATAAAATGGAAAACTATAAGTTGATTTAAATATTTCTGACATGTAAAGATCCTGATGTGTCATTTAAGTGAAGTTAATTTTTTTAACCTTTTAGAAATTCTCCCTTTTTAAAAAATGGGTAAATTAAACTCTTTAGACCAAAGACTTTTCTAGCTCTTAACATGTCATATTCTTACCTGGTATTGAGATAAAATCTCTGAGTATTTTTTAAAAATTTGAGAGCCTGAAAAATTACAAAGTATGGTTATTCTCCAAGAAGAAATTGCTTTGAGAATCTGTATTAAATTTGTTTTCCTTTAATGATCTTGGAGGGCATTTTTGTCTTGTTCCACATAGTGTTGCCTATAACTAACTGGTGGTTGACTGTCTTGCCCTGAATTAGGCCATTCTGCTTTGCATTCTCTTTATCGGGATTCTGTATTGTTTAAGAAAGAATTCATTCCAATATTTTCCCCCTTCTTGCCATTGATACTTTGGCATTGAGAGAAAATTCTGCACTTCAAATGATTGGAGAAAGCTAGAATGGTTAATGAGACAAGATTCTAAGGAGATTGAGACAGGATACTCAACCAAAACCTTTCTTGCTAGAGTCAGATTCATGTCCATTTGACTACAGCTAATGCCATGATTCCTTAGAGTGGTAACCATTGGTAATTTTTTTTTTTCCTTTTGTATCATAGAAATGTCTCGAACTAACTTGAAACCAAGAAATTACCAACTAGAGCTTGCTTTGCCTGCTAAGGAAGGAAAAAATACAATAATATGTGCTCCTACTGGTAAGCCAATCGCTATTACTCATACCTCTCTGCTCCCTTTCCCCCCCCCCCTTTTTTTTTAAAAAAAAGAGATTTATTTATTTATTTTTAATTTGTTCTACTTAGTTGTACATGATAGCAAAATGCATTTCAATTCATTGTACACAAATGGAGCACAACATTTCAATTCTCTGGTTGTACCCAGTGTAGAGATGCACTATTTGTGCAATCATACATGTACTTAGGGTAGTGATGTCCATCTCATTCCACCATTTTTCCTGCCCTTATAACCCCTTCCCACCCTCCCCTTCTTTTTTCCCCTTTTATTGAATACTGACAATAAGGAAGATTCATTTTTTTCCTGTTCCATTTGTCTTTGAGAAAACTATCCTATTAATGAAGTCTCACATATTTTAAGGAATTTGAACAATGAAATTGAACAATGAAAGAAAATGAATTTGAACAATGAAAGAAAAATACCCTCTTTTAGTATGCTTTTGATCCTGGTTATTCAAGTGCAGGTAACTTGGGAAGTAGCTTGATTATTTTTTAGTTTATAGCTTAAATTCTGCAGTCGTTCATCCCTCTAAATGATCAGTTTACTTACCTTCCCACTGGTGTTAGGAGAGCCAAAAGAAATACCTTTCTATAGCAATATCTAATACCATGTTACATGTTTTCTTTTTCCTTGTTTATTAAAAGGTTGTGGGAAAACATTAGTTTCACTTCTTATTTGTGAACATCATCTTAAAAATTTTCCACAAGGACGAAAAGGGAAAGTTGCTTTTTTTGCTAATCATGTCCCTGTGTATGAGCAGCAGAAGTCTGTGTTCTTGAGCTATTTCGAAAGGCTTGGGTAGGTATAACAGTCAGTCTAACTTCTTTTTTTCTACCTTTATGCAACAAATGTGTTTTCTGTTTTGCTTTTTTAAAGCCACAATTTTAAAAAATTGTAATAGATTCAGCTTTTATATAATCTAGATGTAATTCAGATTGCTTTTGTTAGATATGCCAGAAATCCTAATCTGGTTTGCTCTTACAGGGTGATTAAATGATTAATTGATAAGTTTGACATTTAAAAGGCACATTTGATTTCTTTGATGATTTTATAATTATTTGACAATTCCCTTGTAAGTACTCTTTTTTTTTTCTTTTAGTGACTTGAAAAAATAATATATTCTATCAGTTGCTATGGTCAATCACTTGCTATGTGTCAGGATATATTCTTTTTGGATGTAGGGAGAACTTCATCAGCTGCTCTTCTGATCTAGTGCTTCATCTTTGTGTTTCCTCATTCACAGGATGGTAACATAGGATTTCTGTCTCTTCCCAGGTACAGTGTTGCAGGCATTTCTGGAGCAACAACTGAAAATGTCCCAGTAGAACAGACTATCAAGAACAATGACATCATCATTTTAACACCCCAGATTATTGTGAACAATCTCAAAAATGGAACTATTCCATCACTGTCTGTCTTTACTTTGATGATATTTGATGAATGCCACAACACCAATAAACACCACCCATACAATATGATCATGTTCAATTATCTAGATCAGAAACTTGGAGGATCTTCAGACCCACTGCCCCAGGTATCTTCAAAGTTAGATGTACTCCTCAGAAAAGCTATTATCTTCCTCAATCCTCCTTTACTTACTTTTTTTTTTCTTTTGGTATCAGAGATTGAATTCAGGAGTGCTTAACCACTGAGCAACATCCCCAGCCCTTTTTTGTATTTTATTTAGGGATAGGATCTCACTGAGTTGCTCAGGGCCTCGCTAAATTGTTGGGGCTGGCTTTGAACTCAGTAATTCTCCTGACTCAGCCTCAGTGCCACTGGTATTATAGCTATGTGCCACTGTACCCAGGCCTATTTACTTACTCTTGTGGCTACATTTGAGGGTTGTTCCTTTTAGATTCAAAGTTCATATTGTACAACTCATTGACAAATTTTGATTCCTTCATTTATTTATTCACTTAACAAATAGTTGTCCGTTAGTATTGAAAAGGGATTGGTTTCAGGACTCCTGCCTCCCAGATACCAAAATCTAAGGATGCTCAAGTCTCTTACAGGAAATGGCATAGTTTGTGCATATAACCTACATATATCTCCTTATATATATTTTAAATCATCTTTAGATTACTTATAATACCTTATATAATTTAAATACTATATAAGTTGTTGTTATATTGTTTAGGGAATAATGACAAGGAAAAAAGTTTGTACATGTTCAATTCTTATGTAGTTTTTTTCAAATATTTTTTTAACATTTATTTTTTAGTTTTAGGTGGACACAATATCTTTATTTTATTTTTATGTGGTGCTGAGGATTGAACCCAGCACCCCATGAATGCCAGGCGAGCGTGTTACCGCTTGAGCCACATCCCCAGCCCTCAAATATTTTTGATCCCTTGATTGGTTGCACCTGTGGACATAGAGGGCTAACTATATGCATCATGCACCTCTCTGTGCCTTACACTGTTCTCGGCACTCGGGGTGCAAATATGTAAAGAAATAATTCTTGTCCTCAAACACCTGAGTTTTCATGGGGAGACAGATATGTAAGAATTATGTCACAATTTATCATAATGGTGTGTTGTGGAGACAGGTATAAGGTATAGCCAGAACAGGAGTGAAAGTACTCCTATGTGTGCTAAAAAAAAAGTAAGGCAAGACCTGACAGAAGTTGGGTTAAGTAGGACTTAGAGGCTGAGGCAGGAAAATTGCAAGTTCTGGGATATTTCAGCAACTTAGCAAGATCATCTCAAAATAAAAAAAAAACAAAAACAAAAAGGACTGAAGTTGTATTTCTGTGATAAAGGGCTCCTGAATTCAATCCCCAGTTAAAAAATAAAAAAGGTAGGGGGTGAGGGGCTAGGCAGAAACTAACAGGAGTTTGCCAGGTAGATGGCTGGATGGTTTTCATTAAGAGGGTGCTGTGTGTCCAGAGGCAGTGTTCTGAAAGAACCTGGTGTGCTCCAAAATCTTGAAATTCTTCAGTGATACTTGCGTATAGAGTGTGAGGTAGGATACAGCAGTAGGCAAGGCGGAATGAAAGGGGGGGGCAATGACTGGTAGAGCAAGATGCCTGGAGACACCAGAGGGTGTGGGGTTAGTGGGCAAGTGGATGCATTAGTGTGGGAGGAGAGGAATGACATGTCTGGTGTCATATGAGAATGGTCGATTCAGAGAGTTGTTATTACATGGATTAGGAAGCAAAAGAAATCTCTGGTGTATAACTTCTCTTTTGAACATTGCTGAGTATCATCGATATATGAAAGGGAGCAGGAGCTGGGGAGAGTGGAGAGAATTTGAAATCTGAGGGAGAACTGAAAGAGACACTGAAAAATTCCTTGATTGTATGGGGGACTCAAATGTGGTTGGAAACTATGAATTTATGGTATACCAGTCTGCACATATGTCAAGTTCAACAGCCCTAATAATTATCCATCTGGGGAGTGCAGGTTAAAAGAAATTTAGTATGGTGCTCACAGACCAAAACTAGAACCTTTCCATATAAATCACCTTTCTTATAGCCTATTCTTCTAGAATAACTTTGATGTTAATTACATTTCTTGCTGGTTAGATGGTTATTCAATAATTATTGCACAGCTGTTGGAGGGAGGTATCTTACTAAATCTGCACAGATACCATTGCAAATAAATAGCTATGATTTCCCAATTTTACAGAGAGCTGCAGGTACTTGTCCAAGGACACACAGTTATTGTGACATGGCTGAGATTGGAATGGATGTGTGTCAATTTCAGTCCTTTTCCTTTTCAGTATGATGTTCTCCACATAATAGGGGACACAAGGCAAAAGAAAGGAGAATCATTGCCCTGAAAGTTTCCCTGTCTCAGTTTCTAGGTTGCTTAGTGTTTAGCTGAGCTGTGACTCTTGTATTCATGCTTTGCCAATTGGGACCTTTTTATTTGTAATTTCATAGAGAATGTTAGGAGAAAAAAGCTAATGTTGGAATGCTCTTACAGGTTGTTGGGCTGACTGCCTCAGTTGGTGTTGGGGATGCCAAAACCACAGATGAAGCCATGCTTTACATCTGCAAACTGTGTGCTTCTCTTGATGCAACAGTGATAGCAACAGTCAGAGACAACTTGGAGGAACTGGAGCAAGTTGTTTATAAGCCCCAGAAATGTAAGTGGTATCCAAGAACAAGCTCTTGGGAATTTTTAACACTCTCTGCTACCCCTAGTTCAGGGTGATTTACATGAACACTGAACTTTGGCCTTTTATTTGTTTAGGAGAAAATATTTAACCCCAAACCTGGGAAATAGTCACATAACATTTCCAGTCTTTCTTCCTGAGTTGTCTTCCCTCCCAATGGATGAACATTAGAAGTGGCCTATAAGGAGCAAAAATTTCTACTTTGGCTCCATAAAACCCAGATAAAGGTCCTAGCAATGTGAAGGAGATGATGAGAAAATCTAAGCAGGTAGAAAGCCAAAGGCTGGGCCTAGTCCTTCCCTGTGCTCCATGCCTGAGCCAGGTACTGTGTGGTCATCATCGTTTAAATATATATCTGAGGGCTGGGATTGTAGCTCAATGGTAGAGCACTTGCCTAGCATGTGTGAGGCACTGTGTTCCATCCTCAACACCACATAAAAATAAATTTAAAAAAATAAAAGTATTGTGTCCGTCTATAACTAAAAAAAAATATGTATCTGATAAATGTAGTTGAAATTATCTGAATTCACCTTCTTTGTCCTCAAAAGATCAGAATATTATCTTTAAAATAAGATTGATGCGCAAATGTTTGTTGTTTATTGACTTTATTATTATACTAATCCTGCAAGGACAAGAGAGATTCAGGAGATACACCCTTGCTCTCTGAGCAGCACAGGACTGTATGAGTCTAAGGCAAAACAAATACTTAGGTGATGGGGGGACACGGGTAAGTTCCTGATGGGGAACAATCTGTAAGGAATGGAGAGAAGGTACCCAACGTTTTAACATGTATAAATTTCCTTGTAATCTGGCCCCTCCAGCCTTCTGAGCCTCCTCTCTTCCCAAATCCCATAAACCCAACCATGTTGCATTCCTCTGGGTTCCCACACATGCCATGAGCTTTCTCCCTTTGAGCTCTTGCCCATGCTGTCCTTTCCCCATAACTACTCTTGCTCCTTTCTTTCTTCCCATATTATTCAACAACACTGCCTCCCCCTAAAACATTAGATATTCTTCCCCTGTACTCCATGGTACCTTGCCCCTACTTAGGTTACAGAACTCTCTATGAATGCAGCCCTCTATGGAGCATGGGTGTGTTCTTTTCAACTCTCTATCACCAGAACATAGCACACGATAGGCAATTAATAAGATTCTGCTGAAAGAATACAACGATGTGTGGACACTCTTGGGGGCTGGGTAGGAAAGGAGAACAGCAAAGCACAGACACAGGATTCGAGCTTGCCACTTGCAGAACAGGAGGGCTTTGGCTTGTCAGAGGTAACAGGGCAGCTGAGTGAGAAACTAAAGCATGGGGAACAAATGTCAGAGTCAATGTGGTGAGCAATAGGGAGCCAAGTTTTTTGAGCATTTGTTGTACGATTAAGATCATCTGCCAGTGAACTTGGGATCTCTAATTTTCCAGAGGAAGTAAAAGGTTTGGAGATACCCACATTGAACTATGATTTGTTCTTCCCTAAAAATACTTACTTGCCTTTGATGGTTCTAGTTTCCAGGAAAGTGGAATCACGGACTACCAACAAATTTAAATTCATCGTATCTCAGCTGATGAGGGACATAGAGAGTCTGGCAAGGAATATCTGTGCAGAATTTGGTGAGTTCTCTTAACTCTCAGTGAGATAAGTCTCATATATTGTGTCCCTTCCATTGGAATAGCCATAGAGCATTCACTAGTGGCTTTCCACTTTCTCTTTCATTTAGACAATGTCAACACCATATTTTTTTAATTTAAATTTAATTTAATTTAATTAATTAATTTATTTTTAGGTAGACACAATATCTTTATTTTATTTTTTTTTAATGTGTGCTGAGGATCGAACCCAGTGCCTCACGCATGCCAGGAGAGCGCGCTACCACTTGAACCACATCCTCAGCCCCATATATGGACTTTCTTAATCATAGGTTATTCAGGAGCCTAATAAGTTCTCCTTTATTCTCTCTTGCCCGTTTTTCTTTTTAAATCTCGTGTAAATTGTTTGGACATGCACACCTTAAAAAATAATTTAAATCAGTTCATCAGCTTTCTTGACCTTCCAAATTAGCTTTCCATACTGACTTTCCTATTCACATAACATGAAACCACCATTTTCCCGCTGGTGATTAAAACCTAGAGATGATTAAAAAAAAATTTTTTTTTTAGTTGTCAATGGACGTTTATTTATATGTGGTGCTGGGAATCAAACTCAGTGCCTCAATCATGCTAGGCAAATGTTCTACCACTGAGCCACAACCCCAGTCACTAGAGGTGATCTTTGAGATATATATATATAATTTTTTTTTTCATCTGAAACTCCCTCATGGAGTAACCAAGTTCTGTCCTTCCACTTTTTATTCATTATTCCATTCATGAAATATTTATCGTTCTAGGCACTGGGCTAGGCAACAGAAATATTGAGATTAAAGATAAAGTCCCACAAAAGAGAGAGAAATAGAGAGAGACACACACAGAGACCCTGACCTCAACTCAAGAGTCAAATAATGGAAATCTGATACAAATGGTTGCCATGGGGTGAGAAGTCTCACACTGGGCAGCAGAGTGTCCTGGACTGGGAAGGGCTTTTTGAGGACCTAATGGCTGAGAAAATTCTTGAGGAAGTCAATCATGTCAAGGAGAGAAGCAAGTGAGGTTGGAAGGATAGCAGGCAAGGAAGGAAGAAAGAACACAATGAATTCTAGGAGCTTTTTGCTTTTACCTTTCCTTTTCTTACCAAGCTTAACTTAGGACCCATTCTAATAGCCTTATGGTAATTTTCCCACCTTCACTGTCTCTTCCATTTCATGTTCCATTCATTGGTTAGTCTTCTTGACATACCAAGTTTATGTTCATATAGCCTTTTGCCTAGGAAATAATTGTTGAACTCTAATGCGCATGGACAATCTGCTTCCCTTTATCTTTACAATTCCAACTTGGATTTAGCAGTTGCTTGAACATGTTTATTCATTCTTTCAGTGCCAAGCAACGTACTAGGGAATACAGTGTGAAATCCTGAAGTGTAGCTTCTGTCCTCATGAAATTTCCAATCTAAGGGTAAAGCCAAAATTAAGTAGTGAAGCTTCTGGGTTGTCTGGGTGCTGATCATCAGCTATGTTTCAGGCAAAGGGAACTCAATCTGCAAAGGTCAGCAGACTAGAGAAAGTATAGGGAATTCCATTTGTCCTATAAAGTGAAAGAAGGGAAGTGGAGTGGCTAGAGGTGAAAATTAAAAGTAGGCCAAGGCCAGACACCAGAGAACCCTGTTCACCCTTTGTGAGTAGAGGCACTAGCCTGTTTTTACTATAATGAAATACCTGTGACTGGGTAACTGATAAAGAAAAGAAACTTATTTAGCTCATTGTTTTGGAGGCTAAAAGCCTAAACAAAATGGCCCAGGCTCTGGTGAAGGTCTCATGGTGGATGGCATTGGTGTAGGAGTACATGTGAGAAGATGAGATCCCATCTCCAGGCAGGAAGCCAGAGTGGAGCCAGGGAGGGGCTTCTTCTTTTTTTAACAACCCTCTCACAAGAACTACTTTAGTCCCTTCTAAGGGAAGTGCCTCCTCCTAGGCTCCATCTCTTAACATGGCTACACTGGAACTCATCTTTCAATGCATGAGCCTTTTGGTAGACGCTTAGCCATATCTAAACCATAGCACCAGGGTAGGAGTTTGGCTTAAGGAATCCATTAGAGGCGTTTATGCAGTTGGGTAGCATGGTTTCTCACTTGAAAATTTGTAAACTCCCTCTATTTTCTGGGTGGGGAAAGAATTGAGGAAACAAGGGAAGAGGTGGGGAGAGCAGTTCAAGGTCATCTGGGAGCAAGGTGACATGGTGAAGTGGCAGAGGGAGGGAGAGATGGGGTGGAGTCACATGATTTTCTACTTTCTTATTCTGCTAACCCCTGGTACATTGCCTTCACCCTTTCCTTCGTATCCTTTCAGTTGGTCATTTCCAAATTGCTTAAGTTGTTTTTACACCTAACCTATTCAGTAAATACTTGGTGGTTCATCTAGTTTCTGTTGGCCATCTTGTTTGTCACTGGGGCTAGGAAAGAGGCATGTTACATGTTAGAGCAGTCTCCTTTTTCCTCTTACTAAAAATGAATGGATGAGGGGAATTTTAATGTACTGTGCTCATCTGGAGGAGCCCCAGAGAACTGATATGTTTCAGGCAAAGGGAACTCAATCTGCAAGATCAAACCATTTGAAAACAGCCCAGGCTTTGCCTTCCTTATCTTTTTATCCTCAGCCCTAAACAGAGCCTGGACCATAGCAGACTCTGTTTTTGAACCAAGGAATTGAGGCTTAGCTTAGGGGATGAAGGCATACAGAGGCGTCCGTAACATGCATCTCTTGAGTTCCTGTTATGTCTGGCCCTCCTGTTCTGTTTGACTGCTCTCTGGAGATCAGGTGGCCTAAGTTCACAGCAAAGCAGAGCAGGCTGTGTTGAGTCCTGAATCTCCTGCTTTTATACACCCTCTGGTGAAGCTCTTGAGACCTGTTATTTTTACTCACTGCTTCTTTATTTTTAAAGGTAAAGTCCCCTCCCACCTCCCAAGTCCATTGTTGTATCTCTGTGATCCTTTAGTTGTCATAGACAATAGAATTAGGGCATCAGACACTCTGGGTTTGAATTCTGGCCCTCCCCACTCTTTCATCTATGTGACTTTGGTAAATTACTTAGCTTTCCTGAACTTCCTATAAACAACTATAAAGTGTGATCTCTACCTCATGAGTTTGTGAAATTATGAAAGTAAGGCCCTGTGATTCTTGGTACATAGTTAAGGACTCAGTAAATAACCATATGTACACAGAAACACACTGCTTAAGGCTCAGACTGTTGCAGGAGGCATGCCCTGTTTAAAGATAGTAAGAAAGGAAATCAGAGCATGGGACATGCTAGAACCTTAAGTGATTGACCATATGGCACAGTGAAAAGCTTTTTTTTCCTCCCTAGGAAACTTATTTCAAACTCAAAATGGGGACTTTGGAACACAGAAGTATGAACAACGTATTGTTGGAGTTCATAAAGCAGGCATGGTGTTTCGACTGCCAGACAAAGAGGAAGAGAGCAGGATTTGCAAAGCACTATTTCTGTATACTTCATACTTGCGGGTATGTTACTTCTTTTGAAAGGCTATTTTAGTCATAGCACCCCCTGGGAGCTGCACTGTGGTAGCCGAGAGACTATTAACATTTATCTCATCCTCTCCCCAAGAGCTCATTTAGGAATCTTTGATTTGAAAGGAAAGTTCGGAGCCAGACATGGTGGTGCATGCCTGCAATCCCAGCGACTTGGGAGGCTGAGGCAGGAAGATTGCAAGTTCAAGGATAGCGTCAGCAACTTAGCAAAACCCTAAGTAACTTAGTGAAACCCTTTTATAAATAAAATATAAAAAGGGCAGGGGAGGTGCTCAGTGTTTAAGTGCCTCTGGGTTCAATCCCTGGTGAGGCCTTATTTCTGAAATGATAATAGTGGAGGCAACAGGACTGAAACTTGACCATCACTTCAGCAGTCCCATGTTTGACATGGTTGGGAAAAATTGGGTGATGATAAGAGGACATTTTCTTGATATGTGACCAGTAGTAGCCATCTTTAAAGCCTATGTGAGTCCCATTGCCTGAACTTGTGATTTCTTGCTTCTGATAAAGCCCCGTGCTCAGAAATCTAGGGTCTCTGGTTAACAGAAGCCGAGGAACAACAGTAATAATCATCATCTTTGCTCATAATGCCACTGAAAATATTTTAAAATGCATTCAGTTAGCATGTGTTTGTAGAATTTTAATTATCTTAATTGAATTGGTATAGGTGGTCAGTAATGTCATTGTAAAAGGTGTATTTATGATTTAGAAATTCAACTTCAGAAATTAAGTTGAATGTTTGAATTATAATGTAGGTGTAGAAGTTGATATGCTTTTGTTATTACTTTTTATGATATGGATTTTTCATAGTTTCTCTACCTGCCCCCTCTTGCCAAGATGGAGTTTTAAAATTGAAAGTGCTACTAATTACTTAATGTTTCTAGCTAATTGAGATTTTTAAAAACTGTATTTGGCTCAAATTTTGATTATAGAACCATCAGGGAACATTCATCTAAAAAACCCAACTGAAATAGACTTAAAAACGAATTCCTTGTTAAGGGCAGCTAATTGAATTTAAGCCGGGCAAATATGTTAGACGATGGAAATATATTGAAAATCAGTTTTTATTTTAAACAGAAATATAATGATTCCCTCATTATCAGTGAGGATGCACAAATGAAAGATGCTCTGAATTACTTGAAAGACTTCTTCAACAATGTCCGAACAGCGGGATTTGATGAGACTGAGCAAGATCTTACTCGGAGGTTTGAAGGTGAGGGGTGTTTTCTGAGAAGGAAGCCACCAGAGTCTGGTAATTCTGAGTGGTAACAAACAGACATGGTGTTGTATTTAATATACATAAGTTTGGTGGTGCTCAGGCAGTTGTACTGGGTTTAAGAAGATATTATGGGTCTGGGGTGTAGCTCAGTGGTAGAGTTCTTGCCTAGCATGTGTAGGGCAACAATTCAGTCCCCAGCACTCCAAAACAAAATAGTGGGACTGGCTTCAGTGAAATTTCATACCTATGGAGAGAATCGGTTGCTTAAACCATTACCTATTTGGAAGAAGGAAAAAAGCAGAATTTGCAAAGTATAATTCTCATAGAGTTGATGACATTTTTTTTGTTTAACTTTCAGTGATTTTTATAAAAGTTTAGAGAATACAAATAAGTATTCTAATGATCTTTAAAGACTATATGTATATATACCTCTATATGAAGAGGAAATCAAAATGACCCTTAATTCGACTGCCCTCATATTATTACCAAAAATATGGAAACATATAAAGTGAAAAAATTTCTTCCTCTTTCTTTCAAATTTCTTTTCCCAAAGGTGATCATGGTTGTTGATCACCTTGTCCTGGACTGAAGTATTCACTACACATATGTATTCCTAGTGGTGTGCTGTGCTGATAAACATTTAACAGTTTTCTGGGAAGAATGTGTGCATATATTATACATAAGTTTGATATAAATTTTATTGATATAGAAGCTATATAGCATGCAACTTACAAATAATAAATACAATCTCCTTGATTGTAAATTCTACATAGCCAGTTGACTTGTATAAATGGCTTTTAGTGGTTTTGTAGAATCCTGGTACTCATTACCAACTTATGGTTGTAGCTAACAGACAAATATACTTCCGACATGGATGTTGGTATATATTTTCATTAATGTTGGGAGTAAGATGGAAATGAAACAACAGAGACATTGAAGCTTCACTTGTTTGTCAAGGATCTGAGCAATTATTTTTTGTTCTGAATTGGACAATAGCTTTTCAAACCCTGGGAGATTATGTTTATTATTATGAATATTATTATCAGTGTACTCTTAATAGCTAAGTTTGATCTGCATAATTTTCTAATTGCTTTCATAAGTCTAGATTGTCAAGAAAATAGATCAAGCACTGATTTTCATTGTTTCCTGACTTTCCTGATATCAGTACTCCCACTGTCATCAAGTTCAAGCCACCAACATGTTGTCATCAAATGAGTGACCAAAAAACTGAACAGTAGCACACCATTCTGTAGTATCCCTACCCTACAGACACAATAGATGTAAATAATTTAAGAGCATATTATAGTAAAAAGTAATAAAATAATTAAGAGATATGAGTGTGGGCTATTTATTATCTTCATTTTTAATATGTTATTGAGTGGCAAATGTATATCAATTATATAAATTTTAATAATCTTCGTATTTAAAGCTAGCTCATGCAACTCTCAAAAATTTAACAATTGACTATCAGTCTGGTATGATCTGGCTCTTGCACACCACAGCTTCATTCATACATATATATGTATGTGTATACACACACACACACACACACACACACATACACACATATATGGCACGGTACTGAATATACTATCTTGTATTTTGATTTTGTTTTTTTGGTACCAGTGATTGAACTCAGGGCACCTGACCACTGAGCCACATCCCCAGCCCTGTTTTGTATTTTATTTAGAGACAGGGCCTCACTGAGTTGCTTAGTGCTTTGTTTTCCTGAGGCTGGCTTTGAACTCTTGATCCTCCTGCCTCAGGCTCCCCAGCCCCTGGGATTATAGACGTGCAACACCGTGCCTGGCTGTATTTTGATTTTTTAATCTAAAATATCTGTGAAACCATTATGTATGTATTAATCCCTTATAAATTTTTAAAAATATTTTTTAATTATAGATGGCCACAATATATTTATTTATTTATTTATTTATTTTTATGTGATGCTGAGGATCAAAGCCAGTACCTCACATATGCCTGGCAAGTTCTCTACTACTAAGCTACAGCCCCAACCCAATCCCTTATTAATCTTAACAACTGACATGTATAGCCCATCATGATCTTTTGAACTGTTTCCTACCTTTTGGGCATTTAGGTTATTTTCTAAATGAAATTATTGTGACTATTCTTGGAGATATCTTCCATAATTTTCTAAATATAGTGGTATTTCAAATTCTTAGATATAGAATTATTGTATCAAAAGTTGTGTGAGCTTTGTGTTTTAATGGATATTGCCAAATGACCTTCCTAAAATGTACCAACTTATATTGGTAGTTGTTTCTTAGAAAATTTTGGTCTAAGATTGAGAGATTAACTGAACTTTTAGGTCACGATGTGTTATAAACTTTAAGAATTTTGAAGCCATTTGTAAAGTGTTCTCCATTTGCAGAAAAACTGGAGGAACTAGAACGTGTTTGCAGAGATCCCAGCAATGAGAACCCTAAACTCAACGACCTCTGCCTCATCTTACAAGAGGAATACCACTTATATCCAGAGACCAGAACCATTCTTTTCGTGAAAACCAGAGCACTTGTGGATGTAAGCCTTCCTTTTTCTTGTGAATGACAAATTGGCCTAGTACCATGTAAAAGACTGCCTTTTCCTCACTGCTTAGCAGTCAAGTATCCATATGTGTGTGAGCCTGTTTCTGGGATCTCTATTCTGGTTTTCTGTTTGTTTATTCTTACATGAATACCTCACTATCTTAATCACCCTAGATTATAAATCCTGATACCTGTGGATTAAGAACTTCATCTACCCACACAGAAAATTAAATTCTAGCCATTCTATGGATGTGTAATGGTATCTCACAACAATTTTTATTTGTATTTCATTAGTGATTGAGATGGCTAAACATCATTTATATGCTTTTTAACTTTGTTGGGGTATCTGTTCAGTTTTTATTTTTTGGTGCCCATTTTAAAATTGGATTGTTTATCATCTTATTGAGGTTTTGAATATTCTTTTTAATGTTCTCACAAAAAGTCCTCTGTGAGACATGTGATTTGAAAATATTTTCTTCTGGCTTATGCTTCCGCTCACCCCGCCCCCTGCCACCCAATTTTCTTAACAATAGCTTTTGCAGATTGAAAAAGTCAAAGATTAGTTTATCAATTTTCTCTTTTCTGGATTTTGCCTATGGTATATCTAGGAATTCTTTGCTTGTTTAAGGTCCCCCCGATTTTCTTTGTTATCATTTAGAAGTTTTATAGTTTTACATTTTATATCTGGGTCTGTAATCCATTTTGAATTTTTGTATGTGGTTCGAGGCATGGGTTGAGATGCTTTCTTTTTCTTTTTGAATATGGACATCCAATTGTTCAGCAATGTATGTTGAGACTCCTTTCTCTATTGAATTGCCTTTGTAACTTTTTTTTTAACCAAAAAAATCAGTTATCTGTATTTGTTTGGATCTATTTCTGGATTCTTTTCTCTGTTCCTTTGGTCTGTCCATTCATCCATCCATCCATTCATTCATTCCACAACTGACTTGATTACGGTAGCTTTATGATGTCGTGAAATGGAATAGTGTAAGTCTTCCAATTTTTTCTAAGTTGTTTCAGCCATAATCTTTTGACTTTCCATATACATTTTAGAATTAGATTGTCCACATATATGAAAATGCTTGCTGGAATTTCACTTGGAATTGCATTGACTGTATAGATAAAATTTGGGAAGAAATGGCATCTTAACAATATTGAGTCTTCTAGTTCAGAACCATAATATATATCTTCATTTATATAGAACGTTTTATTACTTATATGTTACTAAGTAACAAATTAGTCCAAATTAATGCTAGGGAACAACAAACATTTATTATCTTAACACTCATGGATCAGGATTCTGGAAAAAGCAGCATTTCTGGCTCAAGGTCTCTTGTAGAATGCAGTCAAGGTGTTGGTCATGATTTCAGTCATCTTGAGGGGAAGATCAACTTCTGAGCTTTCTTATCATGGCTATTGACAGGCTTTAAAAGATGTGCTTCCAAGTTTACTCATGTGGGTCTCTCCATCAGGCTGCCTCACAACACGGCAGCTGGCTTTCCCTAGAGTGAGTGACCCAGGAAAGGTTGAGAAAAAGAGGGCCTGATTTGGAAGCCACATTCATTTTATAAATTCTTTTTTGAATTTGTATCTCATCAGGTCTACTGTACTTCTTAGAAGTAAATTATTAAGTGAAATTCACTCTTAAGTTGAGGATTTGAATTTAGGAGATGGAAGTCACTGAGCACTACCTTAGAGGCTTCCACTGTGTTTTCTTTCATTTGTTTTACCAATGTTTTGTCATTTTCTACATAGAGACCCTGCATGTATTTTGTTGGACTTTTACCTAGGTATTACTTTTGGTTACATTATTATGAATGGTACTTTTAACATTTTTTTTCAAATTCTAATTATTTGTAGTATGTAGAAGCACAATTGATTTGTGTATATTGATTTTTGTGTCCTGCAATTTTGCTGAACTCACTTATTACTTCTCTGTACCCACTATTTTGAACTTTATTTTTTTTGCTTAAGATATATTTTGGCAGTTAAACCAGATAGGTCACAAAAATCTATACCACTAGTCTGTATTATTGCATGGATTTCAAGGTTTATCAGTCTGATATCCATCTGTATACTATAAATCTTTTTTGTTTATATAAATATATATTTCAATATTGAATTAATAAAGAGAGTTTTCATTTTTAGGCTTTAAAGAAATGGATTAAAGAAAATGCTGCACTCAACTTTCTAAAACCTGGTGTATTGACTGGTCGTGGCAGAACAAATCAGAATACAGGTACTTATATATGTAGTAAATTACATTTAGTATACTATCTATATAAAATACATAATACACATAAATTCTTTTTAAATGCTTCTATCAGGGTTCAGTCAGAGAAGCAAAACCAGTAGGAGATTATACATATATATGGTATATGTATGTGTATTTTTATGTGTACACATACCTATGCATAACCTAGAGATTTCTTTGTTGTTGTTGTTTGTCTTTAAGATTTAATAAATGTTTTACAACTTTGAAATACAGTCACATAGTAGCTTTTTAAAATTAGTATTTGCATTGTCTCTGTAGGTGGTTATAAAAAATAAAAAATAGAATGAAAACTTAGAGCCATGAGAAATGTCACAGAAGGAATTGGCTTATACAATTGGGTTGGCAAGCAAGTCTTGAGATCTATAGGCAGGTAGACAGGAAGGGAAGATCAGAATCAGGTTGAAACCCTGCAAGCATGAACTATTTGAAGTCCCTGAGCTCAGGGAGGGCCGAGCTCATTGCTTCCCATCCTGTTCCCTTTAAAAAGTTCACCTGAATAGGTCAGGCCCACCTAGAATGAACTCCCTTTTAGTTTAAGTTAAATTCAACGGATTGTGGATTTTAATCACATCTGCAAAATCCCTTCTCAGCAGCACCTAGATGAGTAACTGGGAACTGTAGCTCAGTTTCACTCAGTTGGTGAATTAGAAGGCCATCACACTGCTCAAACACCACAAACACTAGTCTCTTTGCTGGTAGACAGTTGCTTCCTCTCATATGTCCAACCAACAGAGCCAAAGTTGTTTTCCAAATACTGGTTGAATGTATCCCTTTCCTTAAACTCTCAATCAGCAAATTTAAGATTAACTGAAAATACAAATATTCTGTATTATTATTATTATTTAAACTGTTGACATATAGCTTTTATGTATATTATATATATTATGGTATAAAAACAGTCAAAGGTGACAATCCTGAAGTCTAGCTAGGGTGGTCAAAGGATAAAAGGTTTCTCTGTTACCATCTGAGAAGGTCCTAGATGGCCAGCTCTCATTCTGACCTCTTCACAGCTGTGCTGCCTGCCCTCTAGAGACTATTTCATGACCTACAATGATGGGCTCTCACTCTGCTCTTCTTATTGAATGTTGTTTGTAGTAAGCAACTTCTCATCATCCCATCATCTTGATCCTCAGTCGTTGCTCTTATTCTTTCCCCATATATAATTTCTAAACTTTTGGAATATGAAAAGGAGATTCATATTTTGAAACTGTGACTTATCAAGTGAAGTACAGCATCACCTTAGTGTGGTTGGGATTCAAAGTTCTCTGCAAATGATTCCAACATGAGTTTTCTGAGTAGGCATTCCAAAAATATTCTTACTTTAGAACTCCCTCTGTGTCAGGCGTTGTTCTTCTCCCAAGCAGCCACCATCCTCTGAAAATGAACAGAGACGCCCTTCTTCTACATTTCCACAGCATCCATTCTACCTGTTTCATTGCTCACCTCATGGAATCACAGCTTCCTATTTATATCCTCCTACAAAATGTGAGCTCCTTATGGATAAAAGTGGAACCTATAACCATTTTGCTGCTATCTGACAAACCATGATCTATGATTACTAAATAAATGTTTAATGAATGGATAGATAGGTTAAGATGATTTGGATAGATGGGTGAAGATAATTTTGACTAAATATTTTTTTTCTGGTCTGTCTTCTTCTTGTTACCATTAAACTAGAAAAATCGTGAGCTTTTATAACAAAACTTCAGGTAGAAGATAAATGTCAGTTCAGTTGGCTAAGTCTGAATATTTACAAATTCCCATTCCTATTGCCTTTTGATTTTCTATTTTGTGAAGAAGCAGGTTATTTAATCTATGCTCATTTTCCTCATCTGCCAAATGGAAAAATAATAATATTCATTATAGCTCATAGGGTTGATGTGAATAGCAAAATACAGCTTATTGCCTGATTTTGAATGACTCCTGAGCTAAAAATAAGATTTACATTTTTAAATGGTGGAAAAAAATCAAAAGATTTTTTCATGTCATGAAGCAGATATGAAATTCAAATTAAGTGTCTATAAAAAGTTTTGTTGGAACACAGTCATGTTCATTTATGTATTGTCTGTGGCTGCTTTCACACTGCAGTGACAGTGTCGAGCAGCTGTGACAGCATGGTCCACAAAGCCTAAAATATTTACTAATAAGCCCTTCATAAAAAACGTTTGCCAACTCCTGGTTTAGAAATGCCTGGCACATAGTAAGTGTTTAATACAGATTCAATATTAGCTTCTCACATATAGACTTCACGTATAGACTTCTCACAGAGTGGTCCACATGTACTGTTTCATTTGTTTGGTGTCAGTTTTACTGAGAATCCACGGATTCAAAAGAAATAGAAAGTATGTTTATATCTTAAAAAACAGTAATCTGAGTAAAGAAACCCAAAAGTAAAATCAAATAATTAGGGATTAAATTTAAGTGAATTTCTACAAATAAAACCGATTGCACTTGAGTTTTCATGACTTGGAATTACAAATAATTCATCAACTTGGAAAATGGTCTTTGTACAAACTGGATCCCATGGCCAGCTAGGTAAAGGAGATAATATTACTTTCCTCTGCTTGCTTGAGGTGGGGCTTTTCTATGAAACATTAAATGGAGATCAGAAGATGATTCCACTAAAACTTAAATGCCGATGGGTCTTTGGGGCCCGTAAAGTTTGAACTTAAGTGTGCGTATTCTTTCTCACCATTTTGGGTGTTGCCATGATCACGTGAACTGGGCAATTACCACATCCTAACTTCAGTCTATATAGACAATTTAAATGTAGCCTTCAAGATCATACTGCTATAGGATATCATGGAAACATGTGGATATCTTAGTCGAGGTCCTTTCTTTCTCCTCAGTTAATAGAAATCTACTTAGCTAGTCTGAGCAGAATGGGGGCCAGCTACAAGGATGCTCAGGTCTGTATAGGAAGTGCACTTAGGCTTCACAGACATTTACAATGAGACTGGGAAGTCCTCTGATTCCGTATGTCTGTTTCATTCTTTTTTCTTTACAGTTGCTCTTCCATTTCTTCATTTAAGACTCCCCATACCTTCCCAATTTACTACCTGTCTCTAAAACCCAATCTCAGAATCCAAGAGGGAGAACGTGGCCCAACATGATTGAAGTGCTTATTTCAACCCAGGAACTGCTATTTATCATCCCAGGGTGTCTCTACTTCCTCTACCATAACCTTATTTAGTCCATTGAGGAGATACGGCAAGAGTATGGATGATTTTTAGGGTCAGTTTTGGAAAAAACGAATACACTGCTTTTGTCTGTATGTCATTAATGAGAATTAGTCATAGGCACTCCAAATGCAAGGGAGGCTAGGAAGTCTATTTTAGCTGTGTGCCCAACAAGAGAAGAACAGATAGACAGATAGTGTTTTCTCTTTCCTGGAGAAACAATACGACTACTGGTGAACAGCGAGTGCTGTCTCTTTGATTGAAAAACATAATACAACTGCAGCTACCCAGAGTTTCCTCCTCAGAGCATGAGAGGAATTCTCAGACAACAGAAGGCAGGGAGTGAAGAATACTCCAGGAGGCACACTATTTGGGCATTAAACATAAGTTAAAGAAATGAAACTACTGCTTGCTAACCTGTCAGTTTACCATACCTCTGGAACTGTAAGGCCCTCATCTATAAAGGGGAATCATGTCACAATTCCTTGTTCATCTAAAAGGGCCTTGTGAAGTTCCAGTGAGTGCAAAAGTATGAAAATGTTTTGTCAGCTGTAAATTCCTGTTTGCATGTAAAAGTGTTATTGTTAGTTGATATTTTTGCAAGAAGGTATTTGTTTTGGAACGATATTGTTGAAGCCACACAACTAGTAAATGCTGCAGTTGGGATTTGAACTGTTAGTGTTGTCGCAAAGTCTCAGCTTTTAAAGGTCTCTCTAAATTTCCTCTCTAAAACTGGCATAAGAATAGATCCTAATGCTTATGGTTGTTGGGAGATCAGGAATATAAAGCACTTATTATAGTACCTTGCATATAATGTGTATTCCATAAGTAGTTGCTAGTTTTTCAAGTGGAAAGTTTTCTCTTTGGTGAGTTGTGTAATGTCTGTTTGCTTGATACAGGCATGACCCTCCCAGCACAGAAGTGTGCACTAGATGCATTCAGAGAAGATAAAGATAATATTCTGATTGTCACCTCAGTTGCTGATGAAGGCATCGACATTGCTCAGTGCAATCTGGTCATCCTGTATGAGTACGTGGGCAATGTCATCAAAATGATCCAAACCAGAGGTGAGAAAAACTGATACAGTTCCTATATGGCTCCCACTGTATTTTGTTTGGTGTTTGTCATTTTGGCCTATTTCCTCTACTGAATGAGGTTGAGTATACAATTGATGGTACAGGGGACTCAGGTATGTGGCTCAATTGTGACTTGTTTGGTCTGGATTGGGTGTTTACAGTTGTGCCCATTAATTTGTACCCTATAGTGATTCTGTTCATAATGATACTGCTTACTTGCCCAACACTGACATATTTGTGAAGGGATAATTCCAACTTGGCTTGAGACTTGGCCAGTGTGTATCTTTCTAACTGGGCTGGTGCTCCCTGTGCTCCAGAGGAGATTCTTCAGAGTTCTGTCCCACCTGGACTAGAGAATTTCCCAACTAGCCTACTTCCTTTTCCCTTTTTTCCCAATTTCTATGACTACCATATTAATTTTCCTGAAAAACAGCTCTGAGCACGTCACTGCCAGTACAGAAACTCTAATATTTCCCCATTCCACTTCATGTTCAAGTTTTCAAAATCCAGGACCCACTCACCTTTCCAATCTATTTCCCATTCTTCTTCCCCTTCTTTCATTCTCCATTTCAGCCAATCAGACTTCATCATTTGCTGTTGAAAGTATCGTTAGTGTACTGCTACTATTTTTACTTCTTCCTCTGCATCCATCTTACCTGTCCCTAAGTCCCCCAGCTAGAATAAGATCTTTGAATGCCCATAGCCCTCTATGTCTATCTTTGTTCTGGTGATTGTGAACATGTCATTGCCTAAAAGGCTCTTGAGGAAGGACCTATTCATTATCATCTTAGAATCATGCTCAGAGTCATACAAAGGGTTCATATTGAATTATCTTTTAAGTGGCATTTCTGATAATAAGGCTATACAATCACACCGTGCCATTGGAGACCCTAAGAGAGGTAGCCTGAGGTGGGCTCCTGGTTTATCCATATGTTTAACATGCAGGTGAAAGCAGGATTCAGTGAACCAAAGTTGAAATTTTAGGAATATCTCTGTCCTTTTGTTTTTGTGTTCTCATGATATATGAGTTTTAAGTCAAAAACACCAAATAAAATATATATTTTCCAATAGGCAGAGGAAGAGCAAGAGGTAGCAAATGCTACCTTCTGACTAGTAATGCTGATGTAATTGAAAAAGAAAATATAAACATGTATAAGGAAGAAATGATGAATGACTCCATTTCAAAACTTCAGACATGGGATAAAATGAAATTTGAAAAAAAAGTAAGTCAAATTTTCATCTGACCATAAATAACAGAAAACATGAACAGGGTTTGTACCTTTTATCATATTGTTCAGAATTTTTGTGTTAGAATAGTAAGTTTGTTTTTGTTCCACAGTGAACATTAAATTTACTGGGTTTTGTTTTGTTCTGTTTTGTTTGTGGTGCTGGGGTTTGAATCTGGGGCTTTGTACATGCTAGGGAAAGTGTTCCACTACGGAACTACATACCCAGCTAAATCTGTTATATTTTAGGGTCAATGAGATTAAAATATCTGAAGTTCTGTTTTTAGATCTAAAAGGCAAACAGAGCTATATTTTCTTTCAAGTGGACAGTTCTTGAGGACCACATCCTGACACTGCATGACACAGCTCTCCTTTGTTTCTTCCTGAAATCTCTCTGCCATCCAAAGTCCTCTGAGAGGAGCTCACAGGTCACTGGGCAGATGCTGGAATGCCTACATGTAGCTGTGGACAATAACATATACCTTAGAGTGGCACATTTGTTCAGAGCAGCCTCTTGGTAGTAACCCTCATTCTATTGTAATTTCCTTTGTACCACAGAAACATGAAATCAGATTGGAGAAGTCAAGAAACTGCCATGCAGGCATGCTTACCCACACTTTCTCTAGACCCTTTGCAGAGATTTTCATCTCAGAAACCTTAGAAGCACTGAATACTGCAGGACTGGGGAAGAGTTTTTGAAAATACTCAGTGTTTCAAATCTCAGTTTTGCCAGTTGCATTGTGACCTCAGGCAGCTACCCTGTCTTAAATAATCAATCTCCTCACATGTCAAGGTGGGAAAATGTTTTTTTTTTTTTTTTAACTCTCAGGGAAGCTATGAGAATTAAATGAGAAATATGTATTACTTAGCACAGTACCTGGTATAAAATATGTGCTCATATGTGTCACCAAATAGAGGTGTGAGGCATAGTTAAACTTCATTACGATGAACCTTACAACTCAGTATACTAATTCTGTAGTGTCCATAATTGCAAAAAGGTCATAATTTCTATGCCAGAAAAAGTATTTGGAAGCAATGATTTAAAACAAATTAACAATTATTTTTGGATAAAATTACAACTTTATGTCAATGTTTACTCATTTGAAAAACATTTCTTTCTTAAGTTTGGAGACTAATATGTCTAAAACCACCTTTTCTACATTTTCACTCTTAATTTTACTGACAGGTTCTTGTTTCACTGAGTCAATAAATGTTTTAAAATCCTATTGAGTTTTAATAACCATGGCATAATTTTTATCTCTCACTGAATTACAATCCACTTAATAAGACACTCGTGACGGAAGCATGTCTGTTGAGAAAAGTGGAGACTGGACCAGATGTAGACTTTTTTTTTTTTTTTTTGTGGTAGCTGGCACACCAAGCCAAGGTGTGGGGTGAGGAGACAACCAGTGAAATATCTAAGAAATGGTAAAGAATGAGAGGGATTAGTGAGGCCCTAACTTAATAAGACCCTGTCTCAAACAAAACACACATAAAAAAGGAAAACACTGGGGATGTAGCTTAGTGGTTAAGCACCCCTGGTTTCAATGCCTGGTACCAGTAAACAAAAACAAAAAACCAAAGGGATCCCAGAATGAGTGGAGCCAGGGGTCACTGGTAGCTGGTAATTGAGGCAGCCGGGAACCTGGAGTCTTGATGCCATTCTGTCCTGTCATAGATGACCAGCCTAGTTGCTCTGTTTAGAGGGGGAAGATTTTGCTTTCAAAGCTTAGTAGAACAAAGTAGGAAAATCTTATATTCCTAAAATTAAAAGGAATTGTGGTTCTTGGGGTGAGATTCCCTTTTGTGGCATTTAAGGATGACTTGTGGTTGAATTCGAACACTGTGGTCCTGCATTTCAGCTTTAACAGAGAGAACAGAAAGTCTGGAGCTCTTTTGGGCAATCTGCTGGGAGTCTGTACACTTTCTTTCCTGGCACCCCCACTGCATTGTCCATGGTCTGTGGTGTACAGCCTGCCATCACTATAGCACTCTGGCTCCTGTGGGATTCTCTGGTTACTGTGCAGCAACTTAACATGTGGGCAGTCCAGAGGTACCCAAGAATTTATCTCCGTGGTGGAAACTTCAGGATTTGGTCCTGTTTCATTGTAGAAGAGTAAGGTATAAAGGGTATTTTGAACTGTTTTGATTAAAGTGGTATCTGAAAACAGGAAAATGAGGAAAGCTCCCTTCTTCATGGAGGATAGGACATAAAATAAAGTTTCTTTAGAATGAAGAACTTCCAACATGATGTGTTCCTATGACTACCCACCATCAGAAGTCCTGAGTTTTGCTTTTCTCCACCTCAGTGCATAGAGCAAGGCTTCCTTTCCAACCCTGGGTGTGTGTGGGAGGAGGGACAGTACACCTCAGATTTAATACTTATTTTGAACCTCTTTACCCAGTTATTGACTTCTATTTAGTTTTAAATATAATATAAATAACTTTGACCTATTAGGGCTATATTTACTGCCAATATTAACATTTAAAATACTTGAGATTGTACATAGTTTAATTAGTATATGATTAAATGTCATCAGTTATAAGTGAATTTAAAAAACAATTGAATGCTTAAGAAGAGAGTTTATATTTATATCCCTCTCCAACCCTCCCTCTCCTTTTTCCATACCCCCCTCACCTGTTATGGATCAGCATCAACTAATCAGAGAGAACATTCTTTGGTTTTTTGAGATTGGCTTATTTCACTTAGCATGATATTCTCCAACTCCATACATCTACCTGCAAATGCCATACTTCTAATTCCATTGTGTATATATACCACAGTTTCATTATCCATTCATCTATTGAAGGGCATCTAGGTTGCTTCTACAGTGTATCTATTGTGAATTGAGATGCTATAAACATTGATGTGGCTGCATTACTATACTATGCTAATTTTAAGTCCTTTGGAGTGGGATAGCTGGGTTAAATGGTGGTTCCATTCCAAGTTTTCTAAGGAACCTCCATACTGCTTTCCATATTGGTTGCACCAGTTTGCAGTCCTACCAGCAATGAATGAGTGTGCCTTTTCCCTCTCATCCTCACCAACACTTATTGTTGTCTGTATTTTTGATAATTGCCATTCTGACTAGAGTGAGATGAAATCTTAGTTTTGATTTGCATTTTTCTAATTACTAGAGATGTTGAATAATTTTTCACATATTTGTTGATTGAATGTATATCATATTCTGAGAAGTGTCTGTTCAGCTCTTTAGCCCATTTATTAATATATTTTCCAGAAATATAGATTGTTTGTTTTTTGAGTTCTTTATATATCCTGGAGGTTAGAGCTCTGACTTGTGGGTGGCAAAAATTTGCTCCCCAAACGTAGTCTCTCTCTTCACATCATTGTTTGTTTCTTTTGCTAAGAAGCTTTTTAGTTTGAGTCCATCCCATTTCTTAATTCTTGATTTTATTTATTGTGCTCTAGGAGTCTTGTTAAGGAAGTCAGGGCCTATATTGATATGATGAAGATTTGGGCCTACTTTCTCCTCTATTAGGCACAGGGTCTCTGGTCTAATTTCTAGGGCCTTGACCCACTTTGAGTTGAATTTTTTGTATGGTGAGAGATAGGGGTTTATTTTCATTTTGGTGCATATGGATTTCCAGTTTTCCCAGCACCATTTGTTTAAGAGGCTATCTTTTCCCCAATGTGTGTTTTTGGCTAGTATAATTGTATTTATGTGGGTTTGTTTCTGTGTCTTCTATTCTGTACCACTAGTCTACATGTCTATTTTGGTGCCAATACCATGCTGTTTTGTTACTATAGCTTTTTAGTATAGTTTAATTTATGTATCTGAATGGATTTCTAAAATTTTACCAGTTACTAAGTGTGAAACATGGTTCACATGACTATTTCATGAATATATTTAGTCCTTTTATGGCAACTTTGAAGAAGAAATTGAAAGACTAATTGGAGGCCACAAACATTGACTAACAGTCAAGAGAGCCAATAAACATTTCCATGTGATATTTATAAACAAAGCAATATAAGTAGATATTGTCTATTCATAGGTGTATATGAATGATTATATATGTACTTACGTGTGCTTTTATTTACACATATGTTCATTTATAAACAAAACAATATAAGTAGATATTGTCTATTCATAGGTGTATATGAATGATTATATATGTACTTACGTGTGCTTTTATTTACACATATGTTCATTATACTTAGACTATGTTTATGAGGCTCTTCTTTTGGCACATAGGTTCACAGTATACAGATACATGATAAATTCATCAGAGATAGTCAACCCAAATCAAAACCTGTCCCTGATAAGAAAAATAAAAACCTGCTCTGTGGAAAGTGCAAAACCTTGGCATGTTACACGGCTGATGTACGCGTGGTAGAGGTAAGCAGCCTTTTATAAGAGCATCTGGTTGATTTTTAGCATAAGTTAAAACTTGATGAAATATTTATGTTAAGATTACTATTTTTTTCTGCTGTGGTTCATGTATTAAAAAATACAACATCTTGCTCATGTGGTAGCTATAACCGTTGATATAGTAGAGAGACTAGTGGTCATTGTGGGCTAGGAAGGGTAGTGAGGAGGAGCATAAGAGGCTAGATAACAGGTGCAAAGTAGAGTCAGGAGGAATACATTCTCTTGTTCTGCAGTATAGTAGGGTGGCTAACAGTGGACAACAATTATTAAATATTTCATAAATCTTTTTTATAACAAAGCAATGATAAATGTTTTAAGGAGATGAAAATGCAAATTACCCTAATTTGATAATTATACATTGTACTCATGTGTTGAATTATCTCACTGTGCCCCATAAATACCGTTGTTGTGTGTCAAGGTAAAAATTACTGTCTTTTAAATATTATGAAGCTCTTCAGAATAATGGTTGTGCTAAATGCAGTGTAGTCTCAATTAGATCCTAGAATAAAGAATTTTAGTAGAAAATCTGTAGTTTAGCTAATAGCAATACACAGATATTAGTTTCTTAGTTTTATGGTTTGTAATATGTTAGCATTTAGGGAAACTGGGTCAAAGGTATACAAAGAATTTTCTAGGAATTTTCTTGCAACTTTTCTCTAAGTCTAAAATTATCCCAAAGTAGAATTTTATTTAAAAATACGATTATGAAGCTTATGTAGTATAATAAAAGTGGAAAAAATAAACTGGATACAAAACTATAAATATGCTATTTTAAAAAAATCTGGTTTTAGTTGTCAATGGATCTTTATTTATTTATATGTGGTGCTGAGAATTGAACCCTTTGCTTCACACATCCTAGGCAAATGCTGTACCACTGAGCTACAACCCTAGCCCAATATGCTATTCTTATAGTTGCATGAAACAATAATACCATGGGGGGGGCGGGTACCTTTGTAAACGATATTAAAAGAAAGCCAAAATGTTATATTCTGATGATGAGGTTCCGTGACTATTTTCTTCCTACGATTTTATTTTCTAAACTTTATGGGATATGGAACACTTTTCCAATGAAAACAAAATGTTCCTTTTCTAATGTGACACGTGCAAGTCGACCTTCTGTTTTTTTATTATTGTTTTTTTCCTTATAAATAAAGGATTAGAAAAATCTCCAAAGACAGGGCTGGGATTGTGACTCAGTGGTAGAGCACTTGGTGAGCATGTGTGAGGCACATGGGTTCGAATCTCAGCACAGTATATAAATAAGTGAATAAAATAAAGGTACATCAACAACTAAAAATATATATAAAAGTAATTTTTAAAAAAATCTCCAAAGACAAACATTGAGTGTAACTTGCTGCTGATGGAGAGCAGGTTGAGTGGCTGGGCTAGTCAAGAGATGAGTTATTACTTGAGAGTTCCTTTTGGTCTTCAGAAAATTAAACCTCATGAGCCCAACTGTTTGGGCGAGAAGCATATTATGAGTGATACTAAATTCCCCTGCCTTACTTTAGCTGTAAAAGGTCCTTTTAGCTTCAATTTTTTTTTGTGATTTTTTTTTTCTTGACAATGGCCATTTTAGAGTTTGTATTCCTGGAAGACTAGATGTTGGAGTTGCATTTGTTTCTGTGCAGTTTATTGTAAAACTGACTGTATGAGTGGCCGATGGACATACCGTCCATGGTGTTCTCTGGGGCACACTGATCCTTTGCTGTTGTTCCATGTGTCCTTCGGATTGTGCCTGTCCTTTCATGGACCAATTTAACACTCCACAGATCTTCAACAACTATGTCTTTTGTTTCTGAACTCAGAATATGAACTTTTAGGGGGTAGGTTTCCTGGAAATTTCTTAATCTTCCTTTTCATGAGGTACCCAGTGGCACTTAATTTAGGCCTAATGTGGCCTTCAGGTGATTTCTTTTTGAAACTGTGAAATAAGTGGGATTCCATCTGTTCTTCATCTCAGATTATTGTGGAGTATTTTATCTTAAATCACAATTATGGATTGCTTCTAACATTTTCTATATTGTTCCAACTATTCATTTTAGACATGCCATTACACTGTGGTTGGAGATGATTTTAAGGAACGCTTTGTGAGTAAACCACACCCCAGACCGAAGAGCTATGGGGGTTTTGAGAAGAAAGCAAAGATATTCTGTGCCAAAGAGAACTGCAGACATGACTGGGGAATCCACGTGAAGTATAAGGAATTTGAGATTCCAGTCATAAAAATTGAAAGTTTTGTAGTGGAAGATATTGCAACTGGAGTTCAAACACGGTACTCAAAGTGGAAAGATTTTCATTTTGAGAAGATACAGTTTGATGCTGCAGAATATCCCAATGACTTCAGGGCCTAAGTCTTTAGCTACAGGGAATGGTGAGTGAAGAAATTAACCCTGTGGGTAATCACCCATTGCTTGTGCCTCTATGAAGGTATTTTACACAAGGCTTATACTGTATTGCACACTCTCAGTTAACTTCACCTTCTGTTGGTTTTGAACAGTTTGTGCTACATCATATATGCAAAACACATGTGAGTGAATTCTCATACATTGCTGCTGCAAATAGGCACAACCACTATGGAAAGAAGTATGGAGATTCCTCAGAAAACTTGGAATAGAACCACCATTTGACCCAGCTATCCCACTCCTCAGTCTACACCCAAAGGACTGAAAATCAGCATACTACAGTGATGCAGCCACATCAACGTTTATAGCAGCTCAATTCACAACAGCTAACCTTTGGAACCAACCTAGGTGTCCTTCAATAGATGAATGGATAAAGAAAATGTGAGATATATATATATATCTATATCTATATATATATATATATATATATCTATATATATATATATATATAGTCTATTGAGATATATATATATATATATATATATATATATATATATATATATATCTCAATAGACTATTACTCAGCTTTAAAGAAGTATGAAATTATGGCATTTACAGTAAATGGATGGAGTTGGAGAATATCATGCTAAGCAAAATAAGCCAATCCTGAAAAACCAAAGGTCAAATGTTTTCTCTAATATGCAGATGCTAATTCACAATAAGGTGGGGGGCACTAGAGAAGAATAGCATTACCTTAGATTAGGTAGAGGGAAGGGAAGGGAGGGAAGAGAAGGGGATGTGGGATAGCAAAGATAGTAGAACGAAACAGATATTATTATTCTATGTATATATGTGACTGCATGACCAATATGATTCTACAATATGTACACTCAGAAAAATGAGAAATTATATCCCATCTATGTATATAAAAGTGCATAAATGCATTATACTGTCATGTATAACTAATTAAAACAAAAAAAATCTAAAACAAATTCGGTTCTATCCTTTTCAGAACCACTGCCAATGCATACAATGTACCAACACCATACACACTGAGCTAAATAAATGAATGGGATGCTGAAAGGTTTTCCATACCCCTATCCCCATTTCCTTAACCATTGTAAACTGGCTTTTCCCCTTAATCTGCTGTTCTTTTCAAGGCTGCCAGTGACTCTAGTTGCCAAATCACATGGCCATTTCTTAGTCCTTTTGATTTCTTTGTTGCATTTGGCTGTCGTATTCTTTTCTTGAAATTTTCCTTGGCTTCTGCCTTTCTATTTTTTTTAATAAACATAAAAGCATTTTTATTGCTTCTTCTTTGCTGATACCTTAAGTGTAGATGATTCCAAGGGTTCAGTATATACCTACACAAGTACAAGTTACATATCCTCATGTTTTCTTAATAGAAATGTGTGGCATGGTAATCATAAAATTCTATAGTAGTCCATTTTTTAGTGGTGAAGGCACATCAGGGATACAATGTTCCTAAGAAGTTGTTTACTTGCTCATTTAATTTGTTCTCTTAACTCATGCCATTCTTCCCTTGGAATAGTCATCTCAAGCCATTTTTCATTAATAGAGATTAATGCTTAACACTTGGTTTATCTGTCCTCAGTTAAGCCCCTTTGCTACTGTGGAAATGGTTCAATTTTGCTGTTCTTGTTACTTTAAAAAATTAGAATATGTACTCACATGGCATTCCTGTGTCTTTTAGCAAGGTTTGCTGATGCTTCAGAGAGCTTAGTTTGGGGTTTTCCAGATATGGTAACAGTGCCTAGGTTTATTTTATTTTTATCTTGTGTTTAGTTCTGGGAAGGATCTATAGTAATTTAAGTATCACCCCAAAACAGATTCAGATTGGTTGGTTGTAGTTCATTACGACCATTAAATGACCTAAACAAAATTCCAGAGAGCACACAAGGTTAGTAATATGTTCAGCACATGTGATGACATGACCTTTTCAAGTAAGACATATTTATATCTGAAGGCTATTTGGAAATTACCCAGATGAGCCCTGGAGATTAATAGGATAACACATTACAGCAGCTTTACTTTCCATTTCAGCAGTAGAGCTGGCAAGTAGTCAAGTAAACTTGCCAGTTACATAGGCTCTTTGTAAAACAAGGATAACCCCAAACTATCAGGGTTAGTTGTCAGCTTTTAATTAAAATATAAGAAAAGTACACACCCCCACACACACACACACAATAATTAATTGCTTAACAATGGTTACTATAATAGTATTCTTAGATGCAATAAAAAGATTATTTAAAACAATTTGTTGAGAGCTGATTTTTTCATTTTTCACTATTAGGATCTTTATATGTAATTACTATTCTTCGCTATTACTATTTAGGAACTTCAACAGGATATATTAAACATCTACTAGAAATGTTATTCAGAAGAGAAAAATGCTTTTAACATTTAATTTAGATGGAAGGCAAATAGTCCTCTCTTCAGACTAAAGTTGAAACAAAAACTTAAAATTTCCTCATTTGACTTTTATATGGAATCAAGCCATTGTCAGGCATAGACCTGAGAACAGAATAGGCACTTGGTTAATATGTACTGAATGAAGAAATAGGTCATTGCTGTCATTGGATTTCTTGATCAAAGGCTGCATTTGAGAGCCAACCAGGGAGTTTCATGGACATAATCCCAGTCCCCAATATAGTATCCTAGCAGGGTGTCTAACCATGTGTGTTTCTGTAAGTTCTTCAGGTGGTTCAGATAAACCTGTTCTACCACTTTGTTATCTCCATGGTTCTAGCTGGTGCTGACACTATGATGCTTTCACCCTGAAATGGAATCTTTCAAAGCCTTGATTGTGCAACAACGTCAGTAAACTGATTCCTGTACTTAAAACAGATTCTATATTAACTGAATTTCAAATAACAAAGCAGAAGCCAGTATTTCCTCAGGTGCATTCTGTGGAACACAGTGCCATGAGATTCTCTGAAGAATGTATTCTACGGTCAGGTAGGTTTCTGTACCATTTGTTGCCACCCTTTCCCTCAGTGACCTACAACATACACTGTCATTGTCACTGTCAATTCTTTAATAATTAAGACCTATCTAACACTGTCTTCCAAATACCCTGACTCTGAAACCATAATGTCACATATCAAGAAATAATGAAACTTGAGTAGGACAGTGGAATGTGAATTTCCATGCTCGTCCTCCCACAGAAACATCCATTTGAACAACTGTCCACACACAAAAACACTGTCCTAAAAGCTAAGGCTACCAAGTGGGATATTTATATCACCTAGATGTGGCACAGAAGTACAGATGCACTGAAAAAGGTTAAGAAGTGCTTTACCTCACCTGTGCCACTTCTCCCTCAATCTTAGGCAGCATAGTGCGAGGTACCCTAAGCTTGGGGCTAGGGAAGGGAAGTGAGTCCTGGCTTTGCCTTGGACTCCAACACTAGGCTTGCCAAAGCAAAACCCAGTGCGGGGCAGGGCTGTGTCCCAGACTCAAAACTTGTCTGGTAGACTGTTTCTAGGCCCATTCCCATGCCATTCATTCTGGTTCCAGGTCCACCTGAGTCAGGCTGGCCCTAGCACCAGACTAGCATCATAATTGCATGTCTTAGCCCTGCTGACCTGCAGTGCTACACATGAGGCTGGCTCCAGCAGACCCTTGTGGGGACAAGCTGCACTCCAGGACTGACCCTGTGAACTCAGTTCCAGAACAGTCCTCATGGACCCGGTTTCCATGCCAACCCTGCCTAGTGATTTTAGGCATCAGGTCAGTACCCACAATTCCAGGCCTCACTCATGTCCTGGCACCAGCCAATCCCTGTGGCTCAAGGCTCCAGTGGAGCCAGCATCTAGACCTACTTGAGAAAAGTGGTGCAGATTCTAGGATTACCCCTGCAGATGTAAGGCTCCAGCCAGTCAGCATACTACAGTAATTCAGGCTCAAGGATTTAGGCTCAAGGCTCACCCCAGGTCCAGGTTAGCTCCTGTGGACAGAGGCCAGTTCTTACAGTCCTGCTGAATAGAACTATTCCAGTGGATCCACACTTTGAATCCAACCTGACTCATCTACCTGCTGATCTAGATACCAGGCTAATCAGCCAAGGACTCCAGTAGCAATCCCACCCACAGGCCACTCCAGATAGCCTACCCAGAATCTCTAAATGGGTTAACCAGTGAAGGGCTTTCCCACTCAAAGCCAGCCCACAAAACTAGATTAAGACCTTTTTGAAATGTGCAGATACCAAGGCATGGCTATAAGGATTAAGAACAATAAGGGAAACAGAACCCCACCAAAGAACAAAATAAAGCCAATCACTGACATCACGAGACTGGAGATTTATGATCTGTCTGATAAATAATTCAAAATGACTGTTTTAAGGAAGCTTGGCAAACTTCAAGAAAACAGACAATTCAATGGGATCAGGAAGACTGTAATAAATGACTAAAATGAGAATTTTAAGATATTGCATTTTTTTTTTTAGAAAATCAAATTCTAGAGATGAAAACATGATGAATGAAAAGCACAATAGTGTCCATAGCAAGGACAATCCAGTAGAAGGAACACCTGTGAACCTGAAGATGGGTTATTTGAAAATATATAGAAGAAAGAAAAATTAAATGAACAAAAAGAAAACTTATGGGATTTATGTGACAGTATCAAAAGAAACATTTAAGTTATAAGAATTCAAAAAGAATGCAGAAAACTCCAGATCTGGGGAAAGACATAAAAATATAGGTCTCCAATCAGATTCAGTCCAAATAAGAAAACACCAAGGCATTATAATTAAACTGTTAAAAGTCAAAGACAAAGAAGAGCCTGTAAAAGGGAAGTAAAGCATATATAAGGGAGTTCCGCTAAAGCTAGCAGCAGATTTTTTTCAACATATAATTGAAAGTGCTGGGGAGAAAAAGAAGGGAAAAAAATAAATAAAATCAAAATCAACCGAACCAAAAAACCCCCAAGAATATTGTACCTGGCAAAACTCTCCTTCAGACAAAAATTAAGGAAGTTCATTTAAAGAACATCAGTTCTTCTCAACAATTTCAAAAAACTGAAGAGGAAGTACTTCCAAACTCATTTTATGAGCCTAGCTAGCATTATCCTAATACCAAAGGCAGACAAGGACACTGTAAGAAAATTATGGGCACATAAGCATATATGCAAAAAATTTTTAACAAACTAAATAGTATGTTCAGAGAACTCTTCATGTTGAAGTAGGTAGGATACATCCCTTGGTTGCCAGAATAGTTCAGCATACTCCAGAGTATATACTATATTAACAAAAGGGACAAAAGCCATAAAATCACCTCACTAGAGGTTTAAAAAACTGACAAAATTCAATATTCTTTCATGAGAAAAATTCTGAAGAAATTAGGATTGAAGTAATTTACCTCATTCAGGCCATAACTGACAAACACACAGATGACAGCATACTCAATGGGGAAAAGTTCAAAGCTTTTCCTCTCAGGAAGAAGACAAAAGATGTCAACTCTTATCATTTGTATTCAATGCAGCACCGAAAGTCATAGAGAAATTAGGTCAGAGAAATAAAAGGCATCTAAATTATAAAGAAAAAAATTGTCTGCAGATAACATGATTTTATATATGGAAAATGCTAAAAACTCCACGTTAAAAAAAGCTTATAATAAACAAATTCAGTAAAGCTGCAGGATACAAAAAAATCACCATAAAAATTAGTAGTATTTCTACAAATTAAAAATGAACTATCTATAGAAAGGAGTAAACCATTCTATATGTAGAAGGTACAAAATAGTGCTTAGAAATACTTATTCACCAAAAACAAACACTAATGAAAGAACTGAAGATGGTATCAAAAAATGAAAAGATATCCCATGTTCTTTCAGTGGAACAATTAATGTTAAAATGTTCACACTATCCAAAGCAATCTACAGATTCACTGCAATTCCTATCAAATTTCCAATGTTTTTCACAGAAATGAAAACAAGTCTGAAATTTATAGGGAATCACAAAAAACTCCATATAGTCATTCACCTTGAACAAAAAGAAGAGAACAGAGGGAATTACCTTGTCTGCCTTCAAAATACACTACAAAGCTACAACAATCAAAATAGCATAGTACTGGCATAAAAACAGACCATTGAAAAAGAAGAGACACCCAAGAAATGAAGCCACTCATGTATGGCCAATTGATTCCTGACAAAGGAGACAGGAACACATGATGGCAAACAAACAGTTTCTTCAATAATGGAGTTGGGAAAACAGGATAGCTACATGAAAAAGAATGACATTAAACTCTTATTTCATACCACATATAAAAATCAACTTGAGATGGATTAAAAACTTCAGCATAAGACCTGACATTGTAGATCATAATAGATGAAAACACAGAGGAAAAACTCCATGACATTGGTCTAGGCAATGATTCTTTTTTTTTTTTATATGACCCCAAAGCAAAAGCAACAAAATTTAAAAGAGACAAACAGGACTGCATCAAAATTAAAAAGCTTCTGCAGCCAGGCAAACAGTAAAAAGACAACCTACAGAACAAGAGGAAATATGTGCAAACCATACATTTGATAAGTGGTTAATAACCAGAATATATAAAGAATTATAACTCAATAACAAAAAACCAAGTAATTAAAAAATGAGCAAAGGACCTGAATAAACATTTCTCAAAAGCAGCACATAAATGGCCATTGTGAAAAAGAAAAAATGCTTAACAATATTATCAGGGAACTTAAAATCAAAACTACAAGATGGCCACTCCAGACCTGTTACAATGGTCATCAGCACTTACCTTTCATCAAAAAGATGAGAGGTAAGTGTTGGTGAAGATGTGGAGGAAAGGGAACACTGCACACTGTTGATAGGAATGTAAATTAGCATAGCCATTATGGGAAACTTTATGGAGACCTCAAAAAGTTAAAATGATCACTATATGATCCAGCAATCCCATTTCTGGGAATATATCCAAAGAAAATTAAATCAGTATGTTCAAGAGGTATCTATGCTCCTGTGTTTACTGTAGCATTATTCACATTAGCCACAATATGGAATCAGTCAAAGTATCCATCAATGGATGAATGGAGAAAGAAAATGTGATATGTATTCATATACATACATAATGAATGTTATTCAACTTGAAAAAATAAAATCTTATAACTTGCAACAATATGGATGGACCTGGAGGACACTATGTTAAGTTAAATAAGTCAGTACAGCAAGATAAGTACCACATGATCTTTCTTATGTATGGAATCTAATGTTCAATTCAAAGAAGTAAAGAATAGAAAGGTAATTAACAAGGGTAGTCAGATGTCAAAGGATACAAAATTTCATTTGGGAGGAATAAGTTCAAAAGCTCCATTGTACAACATGGTGATCATAGTTAATATAATCTTGGAAATCACTAAGTATTCCCACTACAAAAAATATGCAAGGCAATACATAGGTTAATAAGCTCTATTTAGCCATTCTACAATGTTTATGCATTTTTAAAACTTATATATAGTAAACACATAATTTTCACTTGTCAATTAAAAATTTTTAAGATACAAAGAAAAAAAATTCAAAACACATTCCACTTTAATCAATAACAGAAGCACTGGCTGGATTGGAGCCAAGGCTCAGCTCTTTAGCTCTCTGGTTCTCACAAGATAGGGAACCCCAAAGGCACAGGTGAGCAGGCCCACAGCATGAGAGGGTAAGAGGCAGCAGGCTGGCTTCCAGAGGGGGGAGAAAGAGAACAGACAGGGAGGGAATTAAAGAAATTTACACCTGATCTACAAATTGCTAAGATTTGGAAGTCCCATACATTCCAGATGTTAACTGTCAGCCATTTAGAAAATCAGCTTTGAAATCTTGGCACTTCTATATATTAGACTTGTAAATTATTATTTAGCCTCCCTGGTAACTACAGTGGAACCACTAATACTTTTCCTATATTGCTAACATTATATTAAAATGTGAACTTATTACAAGATTAACTACAAGGTACCTTGTCAAGAACTGAATGTTTGTGTCCTCCCAAAATTCATATGTTGAAGCCCTAACCCCAATGGTAGTGTGGAAATAGTAACTCTTAAGAAAAATAATTTAAACTTAATTAATATTAAATGAGGTCATAAGGATGGGACTGTTATCCTATATAATTAGTGTTCTTCTAAAACACCAGAAAGACAATCCTCTCCCTTTCCTTCTTCTGGTGCATATCAAGAAAAAGTCACCTATAAGTCTTGACCTACAAAGTCAAGAGAATGCTCACCACAAACTGAAGGAGCTAGAACCTTGATTTCCCAGGTTTCAGAACTGCAAGAATATCAATTTCTGCTGATTGTCACTCAGTCTGTAGTATTTTGTTATGGCTGCCCATGCAGACTAAGACATGCCCTGATATGGATTTAGTGATACAAATGAGCAAATAAACACTAAACCTAATCTGCCCACTACTCTCAACATCCTTGCTACTGCTACCAGGTACTAGGCTACTCTTCCTTCATCTGCTGCTCCCAAACAGGGAAGGCAATGTAGTAGTTCCTCAACACAGTCTGTATCTACACAGTCCAGAGATATGTTTAGAAATAGGAGAACATGAAAGTCATTCAGACTTCAGGATGAAAGTGCTTTAAATATTGTAAAACTGGATTTCAAAGTCAACAAATTTTCCATGAAAATATATTTAATCTTATTCAAATCAGAAATGTTCTATGTCTCCCAATCCATCTCCAAAGGTCTCCTTGACAGATAAAATGTTTCCTAGGGAAAATTTCTGAACATAATAAAGAAAAATTTTTACTGTTATGTGGATCCATCAAAAGGTACATCATCAAAAAATTCAACGTTTGACCTGACCATGAGGCATCTGGATTACTCACTCTGAAGGGGGATCACAATCACTACCATGATTTGAAGGGTGAAAAAGTTCTTACCTACCTATGCCAATTAACACTGGTATAAATTGCAAAGGAACAGACCCTTAAGAGAAGGGTTTCACTGAGCAGAGGAAAACAGAAGAGCAAGGGAAGGGTAGGAGGGAAAACAGGGTAGGAGACATCTTCAGAGAAGACTTGCTAGTGCTTAGCTGAAAATTAATAGGGAAGAGTGAAAACAAATCAATGTCACTGATTTAAAGACAGGCTGATTCTCTTTCTGCATTACTGATCTTCCCATGATTACAGCTTCCAAATTCCAGAAAAAGATTCAAAGATTAACAATAACAGAGAATGTAGAAACTTTTGGCTTTGTGCCTCCAGGAATGGCACCCAAAATGCAGTGTTTACTTGCTGTCTGCAAGGAAGTTTCTCCACTAGGGCCCCAGCTGGCTGGGAACCCATGGGGTGCAGCACCTAGTGCGGATCCTCTAAGAAACAAGGGCCTGCCTGGCCATCTTTCGTATCATGTAGTTGAGGATGCCTCCGTTGTGGAAATAAGTAAGCTCCACATCAGTGTCGAACCTCATGACAGCCTGGAAGGTCTTTCCAGTATCCAGCTGTAATGAAAAAGAAGCAGAGAAAAATCGCTGAGGAAGAAGGTGAGACACCTGTCTTAGGGATTCTGTCCAGTCTCCCCTTAGTCTCCCATTTAAGGTGTGGTTCACATTCCGGTGCATTTAGAAACAGATGGTCTCTTCCCCCATCCTGGACAGTGATCAGAACCTGCATTTTGACAAGACCCTGTGAGATTGCTCTGTTCACTAAACTTTGAGAAGCACTGCACTGAAGAGTATAAATGATGGAAGTGAGAGGCAACTGAGAACTAGAACAGCTTCTAAGGGCTGTAGCCACTAGTGACAATGGAATGGTATTTTCTAAACCTTCTTTGGGGTCTTCTTGTGGACAGAAGTGTCTCAGCATCAGAGGTTTCACTGAGGTTGTCCTTTACTACCTCTCTCCTAGCAGGGTGCTAAGTCACCCTGGGATGTTGGTGCTGGCACTTCACCCTTATCTAGAGAGGTAGGATTGGAACCGATGAATCATTCTATAAACAGAAATCGGTATTATCCTTGGTATGCTGTGAAGGCAGGTGGGAAAGGTGTCAGCAGGACTCTGAGTCTAATGCAGTCCTGAGTGACTTTTATTTTTCCCTCTCAAATCCCATTCATTTCCTTCGCTGGGCATGGTGGCACATGCCTGTAATCCCATCAGCTTGGGAAGTGGAGGCAGGACGATGGCAAGTTCAAAGCCAGCCTCAGCAAAAGTGAGGCACTAAGCAACTCAGTGAGACCCTGTCTCTAAATAAAATACAAAATAGGGCTGAGGATGTAGCTTAGTGGTGGAGTGCCTGAGTTCAATACTGGGTACCTCCCAACCCCGCAAAAGAAAATTGTCTAAAAGGGCCCTTCTAAATGCATCCTAGTGTAGAGAAGGTCCAGCTTACCTTAACCTGGACTTTCATTTGTGGTTTGAGGTTCTCTGGAATGACAATAGTGTATCGTTCCCGTCCTGTGAGTCCCAGGGTGTCTGCATTCTCACCAGGGAGATATTCAAGGGGGATCACTCCCATTCCAACCAAGTTACTGCGGTGAATGCGCTCATAACTCTCAGCTAAAACAGCTTTGATTCCCTGATGAACAAAGAGAATAAGTTGGACACAGTCCCAATTTCTTTTTTTTTTAGGCATACAGAAACTTTTTAAAACGCTTAAGTCAAACTGTTCTCACAGCTAAATTCTCTCTAAATACTTGATAGTATTTCACTTAAAATATCCTAACATTAATTAGAAATATAGTAGCAAGTCTTACCAGATTACCTATAGTATAAGCACTGACATGAATTCTCTCATTCCACCCTCCACCAAATGGGGCACAGCAGATGCTACCATTCTGCCCCTTTACCAGGTTTTCAGTGTTGGGATCTGGTATTTGAACCTATGTGGTCTGACTCTGCACTTAGCCACTCTGAGATCCAAGATCTCTTAGCAAACTTCCATTATATCCAGAACTCATACCATGAATCAACATAAAGAAAATTCATTCCCTGAATTTTTCTATTATTATAGGTTTATCAGCAAACACAGAAGGTTTAACCAAAAAAGAAACTTTCTGAATATATTATGAAATAAATGATTACTACTTGCATACTTCCTGTTTCAAGGATGAAACTGATTGAATACAGTCTTGATATTAAGCTTCTTATAAAGGACATTTTTTTTGATAAAGTGTATATAGCAATAGTCAATAAAACAGGGTACCTGACTACCTAGAATTCTCCATTAATTATTAATAGTTGATGCTAATTATAATATTGAGGTACTCTAAAAGGTACCTTGGTATTTAGAGCACACCTTTGAGACACCACAGACTGAGTGACAATCAGCAGAAATTAATATTCTTACAGTTCTGAATCCTGGGAAGTCAAGGTTCTAGCTCCTTCAGTTTGTGGTGAGCACTCTCTTGACCTTGTATGTCAAGACTTACTGGTGAATTTTCCTTGATATGCACCAGAAGAAGGAAAGGGAGAGGATTGTCTTTCTATTGTAATTGTATAGGATAACAGTCTCATCCTTAAGACTTCAATTTAATATTAATTAAGTTTAAACATTTTCTTAAGAGTTGCTATTTCCATACTACCACGGGGGATTAGGGCTTCAATCAAACATATCATACTTAGGGAGTTTATTAATAAAAAATTAAATATTCTTGAATATTTAACCAGGTCTACTGAATCAGAATGTCTTGTGTATGGTGGGAGGAACCAGTGACTTTTATGTGCTGGAGAACCATGGCCATAGAACAGTAGTTCTCCATTTGATTTCTTCCCCATTCTGATACAGTCAGAAGCATGATTCAGAAATCTCCATTTATTTATTTTTCTCCAAAAACAGTGGTTCTCAAACTCTGTTGTATATCAATCTCCAGGGAAGACTTTTAAAATCTAGTGTCCAGGACTTTGTCCTTACCAATTAAACTAGAATCTCTGGGGATGAAATGTAAGACCAGGTGTTTTTTTTTCTTTTTCTTTCTTTAATATTTTCTTTAGTTGTTGAAGGATCTTCATTTTAATCATTTATTTATATGTGGTGCTGAGAATTAAACTCAGGGCCCCACACGTTCATTAGGCAAGAGCTCTACTACTGAGCCACACACAACCCCAGTCCCTGTTTTTTTTTTTTAAAAAAAAAAAAAAAAAAAGGTTACAGATGTCTCCAATTTGAGAATCACTACCACAGAGGAAGGGAAGATTCTTTGGGGTAGTAGTTATTTTGTAGAGATTTTTGTACATTTGTATTTATTCTGGGGAAGAGGAAAGCCTTCTAAATACAAGGAGTCATGTCCCTAGCTCTGTGTAAATGGCTGTGCAGCAGGCACAGAGTTGGCAGCCATATGAGTGGCCTAGTTCGGACAGCGAGGACTCAGAGAAGTAGAGACTTTGGTGTCCCTTTGATGCTTTTATTCTCTTTTTATCCCTCTTCCCCACTTGTTTTCACTGCCCAGTTCTCATTTCTGCCATCAGCTCTCAACTCCCTCCCTAAAGTCTTTTTATTTTTTTTAAATTTATCTGGTTCATTTTAGCAGTTTCCAGCAAAGTCAGGCCTCTGACCTATTACCAACTAATCAGAAAACATTATTTTTTTCCCCTTAGAGCAAAATGATCAATAAAATAATAGGTGTGATGTTGGAAGACATTTGCAGAGGCTAGAGGGCTGCTAGGAAGCCAGAGTTTTTACTGTACTGTGGATATTAACTTGTTTTTCCCAAGTGCATTGATTTTCTTGAGCTATAAATTATTTAAATTAAGGTGAGCTAAGACATTTTTACTTTATCCTTAGGATTAAAGCCAGCAACACGGTTTTCCCCTGATTTCAGATCAAGAAAATACTCAAGAGGGAAAAGCTCTCTGGTTGGCCCACCCTATGGGGACACCTCAAACAGGGTGAAACCTGAATCTGGAGAAGGCTCTAGAGATCTCTTTTCTCACTTAGATGAGAAGCAGACTTTCATAGGCAGTGAAAAACAACTTTAAAATGTACACACTCCTAGTTTTTCCAAGAGACCTGGAGCCTGTTCTTGTCAAACCAACTTCTGAAAATAGCCCAGGTTCCTTAACATTTCCCTTCTGTGAACCTTACAATATCTGTGGCTTATTCCTTACATTCATCTGGGACAGTGGCCTTAAATAGATTTTGGGTACCCAAGCTCTGAGAATGTTATGAAAACCATAGAACTTTTCCCTAAAAAAATACAATCTGGATATAATGTCGGAGACTTAACAAACCTCCTCCCATTGATCTGTAGACAATGAATGTCTGACTTAAGGAAACCAGTTCAACTTTGTAATATTACTTTTCACTGAGCAAAATAAATCTAGATACACCAAAAGCAGAAGGTAAATAACCATTACATGTTTTCAGAGCTTACTCTTCCATGCCATCTTGGAAAGCAAAGCAACAGAATTTATGCTTGGGCACTTTGCCAGCTTCTCTTCCAGTTTGGAGGGGCAGCTACTTCCTTGAATGTCTCTGCTTTATACTCACCAGCAGGAAAGGGCCCTTGGCAGCCCAGTCTCGGGAGCTACCTGAGCCATACTCTTTGCCAGCCAGAACAATTAGGGGAAGGCCTGCTTGTTGATACCGCTCAGCAGCATCAAATACATCAAGCTGAAAGAGAGAAAAGGAAAGTTTTACAGATGCAAAAGAGGCAAAAAACATGGTTACAGGCCTAGTAAGCCCTGGAGTCACAGGGTCAGAGGGGTCTGTGAGAGCCAGGTCATAAAGCCAGTGCAGAACTCAAACAACTGGCTGTGTGGACTATAGCCACTCAACCTATTTATTTCTATCAAACTGAATTTTATATTTTTGACTTAAATGCCTACATGTTGTCCAGTTTTCTAAAAAAAAAAAAAAAAAAAATTCAAATCCTAGGGCATGGGGTGGGGGGGAAGAAAACTAGATCAGATTTTCTTCACCTTTTTCCATTGACTAAACTATCTAAAAACTCAAAAACCCGAGAATACCACCTATGCCTCAGTTTTGACTCAGTATCAGACCCAGAACTAATTAGTTATGAAGGGGAGAAAACAGTAGGTAACAGGCTCTATAAATCACATAAAATACCAATTTTTGTTATTTTCTACTTGTAGGCCATGGGTAGAGATAGCATAAATATGGATGAAAGCATGAATCAATAAAGATCAGGGAAGGATTAGCTACATTCATACATGAGAAATATCTTAAACAGATTTGTTTCTCACAGCAATCTGAATATTCTGCTAAGATGAGACTTCACCAAGACATTTGGTATTACTATTGGTAACCAAGTAATGAAACAATTATTTTTCCTAGCTATGTAAGTCAGAAAATAAAATCCCTTAAAATGGAATGTATATCATTTCAAAGGAGCTTAAGACAAGCATTTAAAACTCTGAATAGGCTTTCCACAAATTAACTTGGTGGACTGATAAGAGTTAATTTTAAATCTGGGAAGATCCAAATATTTTCAGCTGAAGAGAACTCATGAACATAAAATCTGTTACAAAAGCACTAAATGCCTTCTTCTGTTTGGTCAGGATCCTTTCAGAGACCAGGAAGAAACAACCTACTATTTTCAGAGATATTAATTTTGCATATTAAGAATGTGTTTTAAGAAGTGTCTGTTTAAAAAGTGCTTTTGAAACTAGAGAAAATGGGCAGGGAGATAGCTCAGTACTATAGCACTTGCCTAGCATGCATGAGGATTAGGGTTCAAACCTATCACTACATTTAAAAAACAAAAAACAAAAACAAATACCCAAAAAATACCTATAGCAAAACTGAGGATTCCATGGCAAAGTAGTCGTGTTACCCAAGAGCAGAGGGATTATGCAGGTCTGGAATTTGGGTACCCTGATGCTTCATCTTCCATGTACTCTCCCTTCTCGTCTAAACAAGAAATATGCCATTTCTTCTGTTACTGTGCTGTCTCTGCTTACTGTTTAAACTTCTAGTTCTTGTTTCTCCATCTGTCATCAGTTCCCTACTTTGCTCAAGAGGATTTAGTTCTCTTTACCACTGCTCTTGCCAATACACAACCTCTCACTATAGTTATGCCATAAATTTTGATAAGCAAATATTTGTTGTGTACATTATAATGATTATACAAATTCTGTTTGCAGCTGAGCCATGTAATGTACTATGATTTCTTCTTGGCAATTTTGACAACATTTCTACTGCAATTAGTCATTTTCCTTTTTTGGTGTGCTCAACCTGTGTCTATACTCCTACCCATTAACTAATCCTTAAACACTCAGCCTACAGCACAAACCATCTTTAATATATTGAAATATATCAGGCAATCTATCATTTTAAAACGTCATGGTGGCACCACTCTTGGAGCCCTTGGTCTGTACTAATCTGGACTGACTGCTCTGGATGCTCAGTGCATTCCTGTGACAGATAAGCTTCTTTCCCCGCCATCCAGGGGATTCTCTTCAGTCCTTTTTCTTGGATCTTGCATTCCCCCCGCCCCCCCCCCCCCGCCATTTTGGTGGAACACATTCACCAGGCAGCTTCCAGAGAGAAGGACTGAAGGATATCTTTTAAGCTTTTGGATCTCTGAATATGCTATTGCCCTCAATGTACTTGGCTGGCAATAATCATTTTCCTCCATCTAAGCTTCCAGTATTGCTATTTAACAGCCTAGAGCACTTCTGATCCCATCATTGCATGTAAGCTGTTTTTCCCTTTTCAGAAGTTTCTAGACTTTTCCTTATCTCCGTTTTCTTGATTTCACAATGATGTGAATTAGAGTGGGTCTCTGTAAAGCACTGGTTAGGTATTCAGTGAAATTTTCAATCTGGATCCTCAGATACTTTAGTTGGGGAAAGTTCTTTATTGTGTTATTACTCTGATAATTTCCTTCTATCTTGTTTGTTTTCTTTTTAGTACCTATACTTAGTCAAATATTGGGCCTCCAGAGTTCAGTTCTTAATTTTCTTCCATCTTCTAATTTTCTCTTTGTCATTCTGTTCTATATTTCAGGAGACTTTCTAAATTAATTATCTTTTCCTCTGAATTTTTTGAGTGACTGTTTTGTTTTTAATTCATTTCTCTGAAGAGGTGATTCTTTTTCTTAAAGTTTTCTATCTTTTGCAAGGTCTCTGTCCCCCTACAGCACCCTTTTTTGTATAAGTTGGTTTTTCAAGTTCAAATCTTGGTTCAAATATTTGCTCTTCCCTGATTATATGTCCTTATTTGAAATGAGGCACTAAGCATCTGACTAGAAGTCAGTCCTACATCATGACAGAGTTACTCTGACATATTTTATTGTCCCTGCTCCCATCTTTCCCCTTAGTCTCTTGGGTATTCCATCATTTGTATCTACCTTTTCCATGTGATAGTTTATGATCCCTGTCACTCATTAAACAAGCATCTGCTGGGCTTGTCCTGGTGAGGACCCAATTATCTCAAAACAAAGCACCTGCCTGACAAAAATATAGTCAGTTGTGAGTATAGAAGCATGTGGGGAAGTCAAGGGCACTGACTTTAGAGCCAATCCTTGGGTTTTAATCTCTAATTTTTTTTTTTTCACTGCAACCTTAGAGAGTTATTTGACCTCTCTATGCTCAGGTTCTCAACTTAAGAACAGATAATTATTATATCTGCCTTAAGGGGTTGTGAGAGCTAAAAAAGTCCATATATGGAAAGGCTTATAAGAATACCTGTAATATAGCAAGTTCTGTAGAAATCTTGGCTGCTATTATTTTTAAATAAGTTGGCAAGGTTATTTCTCAAGCAGGCTAAACAGTTTACAAGCAGTTTCTCAGCATTCCCTAGGAAGGGGAGTGACACTGAGGATCTACATCCTGTGGCAGACACTATGCCACGTTTTACACATCATTCCATTTCATTTTAAGCCTCAAAGTCGTATGAAATAGGTATGATTTCTACTTCACAGGTAAGAAAAGAGAAACTCAGAGAAGGAAACCACCCACCAAAGGATCCACATTTCATATGAGGTGGTGCAGGACTTAAGCCCAGCTTCACATGGTTCAAGGTACAGGTTTCCCAGCTGCTCACAGGACCCACATTGTAACAAAAGCCTAGCTGGAATATACCAACTTCAAATGGCTTCCCTGAGAACTCAGGCCTATAAGGGCCTCTGTATTCCTTGTTCTAATAGATATAGTACATTAAATGCTAATAAGTCATACCGTAACCCTTCTTGAGAAAAATATTCTCTAACCTGAAATTTTCCCACTATATAATCGGATGAAATTTCACTCAAACTTTCAACTCCCTGGAAGGTAAGACTTGGTTAAACCACAGTGCAGAATCTCTTAGGTAAAAATTTCTATCAGTGATGAACTCCACACATATGGGCACATGGAAAGAGGAACTGTAGGAAGCCAGAGGTAGAATAGAGTTGGAAAATAAAAATGAAACCTAAAGGAAAGTCACTGTAAATAACCAGCCTCCAAGAGCCCAAAAAACACAGGTTTCTGAAGGAAGCAGAAGAGAGGATACTCACAGTTTCTCCAGAAGGAAGATGTATAGTCTGCGGTGCCTGCTTGTTCAAAAATTTGTTTAACAAGCGAATGTTGGCAAAGGTTCCCCGTGCCATGATGGCATCATTCCCTCGGCGGGAGCCATAGGAGTTGAAGTCTCGAGGAGTTAGGCTAATAATGCAAGCAGAATAGGAGCTAGTTTAGTGAAGTTAGCCAAGATTAAACTTAGCTTACACCAGAAAAGAAAAATACCATAAACCTGCCATTTCTCTAAGTCTACTAAGGTGTTCTCCAAGGCAGAAGAGCTGTTGTTATAGCTTCAACTAGAGGCAGAGTGACAAGTCAGGTGGAGAAGGGCAGGAATCAATATTCATCTTGGGTCAACTCGGTGAATTTTATATTTGGATAGAAAAATCAGGAGGAATTCTAAAAAGAGTATTTATTACTCAGTTGGGTAGCTTATAAAGTTTCACATAACATAAAACAGCTAACTTAAAATTAAGAAAATAGAAATAAGAGAATAATCAGCGTAGATTAGTCTGATGGAGTCAAAGATGGGAGACAACAAAATACATTCCACAAACCAACCAGAAGTAAATTCAAATGCATACCCACATTATGAGGAACTCAATGCAAAAAGAAGTCACACATTGGCAACATAATTTACAACTTCCATAATATAAAAATCAAAGCAGTGCCAAAGAGGCAGAACATCTATTTCTGGTCCCAGAACCAGAGAAATATCCTATTTGTGGGAACCAACAAAAGGAAACTGTGATGTCAAGAACATTATCTTACAATTAATATAGTGAACAGTTCACCAGCTTGTTCTTTAAATACAAGGGGGTGACTGGGCATGGTGAAGCAAACCTGTAATCCCAGTGGTTCTGGAGACTGAGGCAAGAGGGTCATAAGTTCAAAGCCAGCCTTAGCAATGTAGCAAGGCCCTAAAAAATTTAGCAAGACCCTGTCTCAGAGTAAAAAATGAGAAGGGCTGAGGATGTGGCTCAGTGGTTAAGTGTCCCTGGGTTCAATCCCCAGTACCAAAACAAAACACAAAAACAAAAACATAAAACAACCAACCAAGGGGATGGGTGTGAGTATTAACTTGATTTATGGTTACAGATTCATTTTATGACTGGGTGTCAAGAGCAGGCAAACATGGCTATGAATCCCTGAAATCCTATTCAAAATGCTTGCTTCCTTTCAGCTCACCAAGGATTCCATATGTCAAACAAGGTCAAGAATCACCACTAGAGAAAAAGTGAGTGGATTCTATTACTCAAATTTGCTCTGGGCCCTATCCCTGAAAGAGTTGATTCTGGAGGAAGGGACAAGAACCAGTAATTCTTATTTCCCCTTATAACTCTCATAGATTTGGGAACCACTGACTTCAGTTAATATCAGTATATTAGATAATAGGCAATACTGATATATTCCCCATGAATATCAGTATATGTCTAAAGAACTGATGAATGGATGAATGAACTGCAAATTCCTGAAGCAGTTCTGTGTTTACAAAGAACCACTGCTATAAAGACATAGCAAAGGCATTTGGGGTTATATCACTGTGGGCCTGAAGCATAAGCTACATCCACCACTAGATAATAGATGAGCCTAACTTACACACTTGTTCAAAAAGAAGACTGTTTTCCCCTCCCATTGCTGGGATTCCTGTGCTATGAACAAACAGAAAAAGTGACTGATTTTTGAATTCCAGAGTTCAGTGAAAAACCAGACTCTGGTTCCACAGAGATCATGTAACGAGAAACACTGACCCTCTCCATTTCATTTATTCTTCTTTGGCCTTTAGTCTTTTCAACCTCACTTATACTTACCCTCTGTTAGTTAAGTAACGAGCAGCAGGGCTATTTCTTGCAATATTTCCAGCTGGAGAGATGTGGTCAGTTGTTACTGAATCTCCCAAATTTAATAGAACGTAGGCATCCACTATAGATTTAGGGGGCTGAAGATCCAAAGTCTAGTAAAGAATAGAACAAGTCCGTATTTACCCAGGTTTTCTCAAAAAGTCACTAGGTGAGACTCAATAGTAGGAGTCCATGAAACTGGACCAGATGACAGTGCTATATAAATGAATAGAATAGCGTAGTTTTCTGGGTTTAAGCAAGGGTGCTTAGAAAAAGGAATGTGAACTTACTGAAAACATTCATATCTCAACCTCAAGAGAAGGCCAAGTATTGGCATGTCTGGCCAAAAGAGACATGAATGCAGCTGCAAATGACATTCATTCTTCTCCACAGAACTCAATTACCAAGGATAACTAGAATCCCGATTTCTCCCTTCCCCTTCCACAGTGACCATCGAGGAGTGGGGTGGGGTGGGGGTAAAATTTTAAACATGGTAGGTCCTGGGGATGTTCTTTTGGAACAGTCCCTCAGACTTTGCAGGCCCTTATCCCTAGTGGCAGCTATCATCATGATGCCTCTGCAGAGCTACCCAGAGAAACTATCACTACAGCTAAGTAGCTGACTCCTAAAATATTCCCCAGCATTATCTGCTTGAATATACAAAGGTGTTTTTTTTTTTTTTCTTTCTTTTTTTGGTGCCAAGGATTGAACCCAGGGGCACAACAACTGAGCCATATTCCTGGCCCTTTTCATTTTTTATTTTGAGGCAGGGTCTTACTAAATTGCTTAGGGCTTTGTTAATTGCTGAGGCTTTGAACTTACAATCCTCTTGTCTCAGCCTCCCAAGCCACTGGGATTACAGGCATGTGCCACTGTGTACAGCATGAATGTACAAAGGTTTTAATGAAATGGATAGTCAAAGCAAAGGTATGGATTAATAAAGTGGATTTTATAAGAATTTTATAAGGATAATAAAGTGGATTTTATAAAGAGAGAAACCTCTTAAAGAACTTGTTTTGTTTAAAAATAAAAAGTCATACCAGATTTTCAAAGAATGGTGGTGATTTAATATATGTAGATTTGGGATTCCAGAAGTACAGCTTATCTGATGGAGCTCCTAAAGCATTCCAGCTTTCATTCACAGTCTTTAAAAAAAAAAAAAAGTAATCATAATCTATTCCAGGGAAAATTTAAATATGTAAACACAAAACATTCAAGCTAAGAGGTACAATAACAACCATTTTTATTCTAAATAGTCACATACAAGAGTTCCTTTATACTAAGACAATGTCAAGCTAACTTAAAAATAAATAAGCTCTGATATAAGAGGGCTATAAAATGGCAGGAATGGTCCTATCCCCAGGATTTATACCCTTAGGTAACCCCCCTCCCATCCAGCATTGGCTGATCCTATGACTTATTTCCAAGATTAGGTTATAAAGACACTTTGCCTTCTGCTTCTCTTATTTACTGGCTCTGATGGAAGCCAACTCCCATACTGTGAACTGTGAAGAGACACATGCATAAGATGCTTTAGGAGGTCCCTAGCTGACAGCCAGTGGAGAATTGAGGATCTTAGTCTCATATTACATGAGTGAGCCTAAGTGGATACTCCTCCAGAGACCACAGCCCCAATGATATTTTGCTTTGAGTCCTGAAAGTACTGGCACCCAGTGAGACTGCATCTGTATTCCTAACTCAGAGGAACTGAGGTAATAAATATTTTTTTTGTTTTGATTTTCTCAGTTTGGGGGTAATTTGTTATATAGCAATAGATAATGAATACATATAATTAAAGATAATATTTAAAATAACAATTCAGATTGTACCAAAGGGGAAACTACTCTGGATATTTTGAGGAAGTAGACTTCCAGGTCACACGGACACTGGATAGTAAATAACCGTTGCAATGTTTTAAAAATGAACTGAATTCTCTTCACAGATCCATTAACTTGGCCTTTGGAAAAATGTGTTTAATCAGATGGCTGCCAAGCCTCCTAAAATCCAGTGAGCAGCTTGTGAAAGGGTATGGAATGCCTCAATACAACTGACCATTTCACTCTGTCCTCAGACAGTCCTGCTCTCATTTCAAACCAGTCAGAAGCGTTGGGCAGCTTAACACAAAAAGCAACAAAAGGAACAACATCCAATGATAACAGGGTGTTTGAGCCTTCACAAGCCTCCAAGGAAAGGAATAACAACCAAGAATCTCCAAAAATGATTCAGATTTATAAAATGCACTTTACTTTTCTTATTTCAGCAGTTTGTGGCTAATTCCTACTGAGGTTTTCTTTCTTTTTTTAAACACCCAAATAATGCATTAAGAGGTACATTCAACGCACTGATTCCACCTCAGTGACACAACACAGTGACCATCAGGGTCGTCACCACAGATGACACACATCCCAGGGTGTCTGAGAAAAGGGTGGTGCTGAACCTGAGCCCTTTCTTCTTGAGGCTCTCACACACTTGTCCATATCTGAGAACAACTGGGAAGTGTGAGATTCATAGAAACATGAAATCATGGGAGAAAGTTGCCTGAGAATCACCTCCTTAGTTATCTGAAGAAATAAGGGTTAATTTCAATACATACTCCCATTAACTTCAAGGTCTGCAGAAATGACACGAGGAGAGGCTTTCTCATATATCATTGTGGGGCTGCAAAGGGCCTCACCTCTATTTTCTGATAGACCTCCTTAAACATCCCAGGGATGACATACTGTCGCTCCACCGCCTGGATCTCATCTCGAGTGGGCCAGATATCTTTCAGAAATACTCGTTGTCCCTTTGCATTTGTCCCTGAGGAAAATATGTTTACCAATGAGAAAAGCCTCCTCTAATATCCTCTTTGCATTATTAATACAGTCAGGTCTCTTTTCTCTCAATGGTTATGTTTGTTCTGAAAAGTATGTGTGAAGAGTCAATCAGTGAACCATTGCTCCTAGGAGAGATACAGGTTAAGGCCCTAGCTGCTTCTGACTACACTTTCATCCATACATAAACTTGTTTTAGGTGTCCTCCTGTTTAAAGACATCTTATTTACTATACAGTTGGGACCCTGTATCTGTGGGTTCTGCATCTGTTGAATCAACAATGGATTGAAAATGCTCAGGAAAAAAAATTGCATCATACTGTGCATGTATAGATATTTTTATCATTATTCTCTAAACAGTACAATATTTATAAATCTATTTTATATAGCATTAACATTGCATTAGGCATAATAAGCAATCTAGATATGATTTGTGTAGGTTATATGCAAATACTATATCCATTCATATGAGGCACTTGATTGCCTCCTGATTTTGGTATCCCCAGGGGTCTTGAAATCAATGCTCATGGATACTGAGTGGTATAGATATAGCCTTGGACTTATAATTGAAAAGCACTATAACTCATGCCTCAATAAAGCCTACCTCAACATAAGGTACACCATCATGGTCTTCTTGTGCTCAAAATATCACAGTACTTCACACTATGCTCTAAGACCAATGTAAAAGTGGAACCACCACAAAAAGGCATAAAAAGGAGGAAAAAATGGCACTAAGTAGACTGTGAAAAGTATACTTGTTCAGAGTGTGGGAGCTGATACAAGAAGATAGAGTGCAGCCTTCATGGACCTTAACATGGAAGGTATGTTGAGTGACTTGAGAAGTTTTCACTCCTGTGCATGTATGTCAGTGGCATTAAAGCATCAGAAGTACTGACTGAAGGTTAAAATACATTTTAGTGGGTAGGCAAAATTGCAAATATGGAATCCACAAACAATGAGGATCAACTGTACTTCTGAAGTTATGATTTCCTAAAAGTAAATCTAAGGGACAATGTTTGTGTATCATCTAAACTTCTTGGAATGGACTGAGACGGTACAGCAAGCGAGAGGCCCACAGGAAAGAAGTCAAAGCATCAGTTCTAAATTTTGAGAAGTTGAAATATCTTAACACGTTTAACAAAGAACATGTTAAAACAATGCCTATCATTAGAGTAAAGCAAGAGTGAGAAAGGTAGGAACTGTAGAAGCCAGGAAAGCAAATCTCTACTACTTTTGGCATTTATTTCCCTTTGCCACTCTTGTCCACATTCATGTTTAGTTCAGTATGTGTCTTCCCTGTGTATGGAGAATGTTGAAAATATTCTCCTCTTTGTCTTATCTCTAAAGGTTCTATGCTTCATTTTTAATCAAGAAAAGTAGCAATTTTCTTCCAATACTGTTTTTTAATTCACTGGAAACAAATTATAGACGCACAAACAAAATCTTACCCAGTGGTTCTTTCTCAAAGTCAATCCTGATGGTCCCAGCGATGGCGTATGCTATTACTAAGGGAGGAGACGCTAAATAGTTGGCCCGGGTGTTAGGGTGGACTCGACCCTCAAAGTTCCTGTTCCCAGATAGTACTCCAACAGCTACTAGGTCTCCCTGTATAAGGAAAAGATGGAAAAAAATCAAGTCATAAAGAGGAGGAGACTGCCTAGACTTCTTATCATAGATCACTCACAACAGTTCACATAATGTGGGTGTGGCCCTTTCATTTTCACCTGGTCCTCTCGGGCTACAAAGGGAAGGGTCTTTGGGAGCAGAGTTGTGCTCAATGATCTCTTCTCATGAGAAAACTCCAAGCAGGTCAAAGCACAATCTCCCAGATACTGCTGCCTGAGCTGAAGAACGGGTGGGGAACATAAGCTGATAGCTAAAGGGAGCTATGGTGACCTATGTAAACTCAACAGTACTGGGGACAAAAGCCAATGCAATTTAGATTATTTAGGTGGAGACCAATTTGACTTGGAACCAATTTTCAACAAAATTGTAGCCAGAACTAGCATGTACTGAGCACTTACTTAAGTGCCAGGCACTGGGCTAAATGTTTTATGTTGACTGTCATTTTAATTCTCACAACTCTAAAAAATAGAAACTATCATCATCTCTAATTTACAGTTGTGGAAACAGAGGAACAAACAGGTTAATTAACTTAACCAGGGTAACAGAGCCAGATATTTTAAAGACCATATTCTTAACCACATCCCCTGTTTTTATGGTATATCTTGAAATTACCAGCATTTTTGTCATATCTTATATGGGTGGAAAAAAAAGCTTTGAATACCTACAGGTTCCTCTGTAATTACCTGAGTGATGGCTTCTACCACAGGTTCAGGTAAGGGCCCACTGTTGCCAATGCAGGTCATGCAGCCATAGCCCACCACATCAAACCTTTGAGTCAAAGGGAAGCACAAGAAAAAGAATGACTTTCCGTAAACCCTTTGCAGGCAGTACTTCTGGGAGACCATGGATCACAAAGGAATAGGAGCGCCTGAGGTTAAGTTCAGGACAGTGTAGTTTTCTAAAGCTTTCCTTCTAACTTATAACAAGGAGACAAATGATTCACCATTTTAAAAAATTCAAATCAGATATGGTATTTAATATTTCCATTTACTACTGCTATTGTATGATCTCAAGGATTTTTGAATTTTATGAAGTGTACAGAAAAAAATGTCAACTAAACCAGGAATAATATGGACACTGGAGAAACTATATTTGGCAACTGATTTGTCTCAAGAAATTACAATGTTATTAGCCATAGTGAATACTTATTTTCATGCCCAAAGGCATACTCTCAGTTGCAGAGTCTCTGCTAGCCCATGGCATACCTCAATGCAAGTAAGAAAAAGATGCACCCTTCCTCCAGGAGGGTGCAGCCCCACATTAGGTGGTCTCAGTTCCAGCCCCTGCTTTGTCTTTAGGATCATCCTTGTATGATGAACAACCAGCACAGGTGGGCCATATTCAGTTAAAATGTCTGGGTTTAAATCTATCAACCAACTAATAAAAGACTATACTGTTGAACAGCATCAGATAAGCTCATAGCTACCACATGGTGACACAGCAAAATATATGAGGAAAAGCTACAACAAAAGCAACGGTGTAAAACAAAATACTCCCTTACCCAAGCTGAGACAGATAAGGCATGACTCCACTTTCTCGCAGATAGTAAGTGACCACTCCACTGCCAGGAGATAAGCTGGTTTTGATGTATGGCTTCACATTCAGGCCAGCATTCACAGCCTTCTTTGCTAATAATCCTATAAAATGTAAGCACAAACAGTGTGTAGTGACTACCTGCCCCAGTTATGGGCACTTCAGAAAAGAGCCTAAATTTTCAGTCATACTCCCTGCCACTGTCAAGGCTTCCTTGGTGCTGGCATTCTGTGCCATTTCTGCTGACTATCAGAAATCAAAGTTCACTGGCTCAAAGTTGTTTACACATTTGTAATAAAGTCAAAACTAGTCATGAAAATAAAGAAAGAGAAGTGTTTAATTTTCTTTTTTAAAGAATAAACGCAAAACTTAAAAATATGTTACAAAGTGAGTTTTTAATTTTTGGAGGAAGTGCAATTTTTTAAATTGAGTTTGATCTGTGTGAAAATTATAATTGGAAGGCCTCTTTCTATGAATTGTATACTGGTTGGTGAGAAATATAGTGAGCCTAGAAGTAAAAATTTAGACTACAGATATTTCTCAAGAGCTCCTGGGCCTTTGGACTTTGAGCAAATACAGGAACTGTTACTGGAACACTGGGTGCTCTCACTTAGTTAAGTATCACAAAAGTAGAAAAGAAGCGAGAAATGGGGGTGAGGGTGTAAAGGGACAAAGAGCTACAGATAAGTTGGTGATGTGTCTTAAGAAAAACTGGTTTGTTCCAGACAAGGAAAGCTTAAACCCAAAAGATGAACTCTCTGACAAAGGTTTTCCTTATACCCATAAACAAACTACATGGACACAAAGGAAATTTGTGGGGATGATTAAACATTTGGAAACTAAATGAGATTTATGTTAGTGAAACACTGCATGTAAACATTAACTATTTAACCAGAACGGTGTAACAAGACAGGTGCACTGAGTTTTATCAAACAGTGCCTTGTGCCCTAGTTCCGATGCACTTGCCAATGCACCTAAACAATACTAAATTTCACTGGTCAGGAGTTTTACAGAGAATAAAGTATGTGACAAGACAATAGGTTCTTTTTTTTTTTTTTTTGTCTTCTAAAGTCTGAAAAGATTCTAGCTTTGAAAAAATTCAGATTCCTTTGGTTTCCTCTACTTATTTTCTCTAAAGAGAGAGACTATTATGCATCTTTGTTAAATACTTTGCTTTGGATGCTATTGTTGTATAGATATTTCTGGGCCAACAAATATCTTTATCTACAAAGACAAAGTTCAGGGAACTATGTGTGCAACTGTTATAACCCTGGGTCATATCTTGGGAGATTTCCACAAGCATGTACACATGGTAGTGGGGATGGACTCTAATGCACTTACCTGCTCCTAACATCACAGATGGATTACTGGTATTTGTGCAGCTAGTAATGGCAGCAATTACCACAGAACCATGAGCAAGGGTGAATTCACTATTATTGTAGATAAATGTCTTCTGGTCATTGTGATGGTCTGCAGCAACTTGGAATCCTTTAAATCCTTGCTATAGAAAGAAAAAAACACAATTTAGGAAGAAAAAAAATATAAGAGATATGGTTTTTAATATAGGAGGAAAATATATATATATTGCCAAAAATTCTCACTTTGGAAGAATTGGTAACCACAATTTTAAAGGCCAGTTATTAACAACAAAAAATCTCTGCCAGTAATCTATGAAATATCACATAAAGTTTCTCTACATTCTTTTAAAATATTCACAAAAGGCAGCCATAATTCCTGAATCTTACTCTGCATTGAAATCAATAATGATTATTTTCTTCTCTCTTAAAAAATGAGAATGCTAGACAGGTGCAATGGGGCCCACTTGCAATCTTAACAACTTGAGAGGCTGAGGCAGGAGGATCACAAGTTTGAGGCCAGTCTGAACAATTTGGAAAGACCCCCTGTCAAATGAAACAATAAAAAGGGCTGGGGAGGTAGCTCAGTGGTAGAGAACCCCTGGGTTCAATACTCATACTGCAGATAGATAGACAGATAGATAGATAAAATTACAAGTTTAGTTCAAAGTTGATCTACTTAGAACTCCAAGACATTACTGTATGGTTTAATGGACATGGACTGACTAAAACTACTAATTCTAACCTTAAGGAAATTTAGAGAAAGTTGTCATTTTTACCAGGTTCAGTTCACTATGATCAATAATAGATAAAACAACTGAAAATCTTATATAAAGCTAATGTCCCATGGATAAAAATCCATCGCACATCTTATTCATTTGGAAGTGTTCATTGAAAATCCGTGTCCAAGATGTTGCTGGTATTCTGTGGGATACCAAAACAACTGGCAGTCTAGTAAGGGAAATCACACATGCAAACAAAACACCAACAGTGTGAGTTGAAGAATATGGAGTCTCATCAAAAGGATTCAGATCAACCGAGCCATGAGATGCTGAGGCCACAATGTAGAGGAGCTGGTACCTGAACCAAGCCTTATGAAGCTGACAGAATAGAATGTGATGAAATGAAGACAGGTAGGCAGGGAATGGCATGAACAAAAGTAGTGGCTGAGTAGTGAAGAATGTGGTGAATCCAGTAAAGAATAAATATGCTTAAAAATGATTGAGTTGTGCTGTGTTTACAGATAGGCACATGCTCTTTGGAAGCTGTGTGGCCCACAGCTTCCAAATGGGGGACTCATTAAGGATTTTAGGATAGAGAAGAAACATCCCCAGCACCAATGCTGAAGGAGATTCATCATCCAGTGGAGTGAAAGCCAGGGCACAAGGCAGAATTAGGAGTCCCCTACCTTTGCTCCAAGGCAGGTCTCAAAGTCATTTTTCATGTCAGACACAGCGACTTTGTCCTGAGGCCTCTTGGGTCCACTGCAGCAAGGTACAACTGTTTTCAAATCTAATTCCACAACCTGTTCACCCAAGCGAAAAGGAATTATAGAATTCACACTATACCCACAGAGAAGAAACATAGCCATGACAGAAAATTTAAAATCTTACAACAATAAAAATAAGCAAATAAAGAAGCAAATCTGCCACATTCCAAATAAAGGAAAGAGGAAACATGTTTGTTGGAAGGTGCTCTCATACCTGGGTGAAGGCTGGGTCTTGAGAGCAATCACTAAAATCTCGAAACATTCCTACAGCCTGAAGATACTTTTTAATGTGCTTGACTTTGTTTTCATCCCGACCTAAACGGCATCAGGAGTACCAAGAAACATGTTAATAATAATATTCCCAGAAGCAGTCACATAATTAAATGTTTTATGTACTCATACCTTTGTTATCTTTCAGCTTCCAGGCTTTAGACTGTGACCCTCTGGCTGATGCTGCGTTTTATTAGGGACTATTAACTGTTCCATTTCCTACCAAAGTGACTATTTTCTGGAAAGGTATTGGTTCTACCCATAGATACTCCTCCTCTTTTGGGCCCATAATTAAGAGAATTGTAAGTCTGAGCTAATTGTCAAAGTGCACATATATATATATCTATCTTCAATTGGCCAAGAAGACTCTTGGCACACTATATTACTCTTGTTAAAATCATTATCCAACCCATCCCAACACCAAGCCTCCTGATATTAATAGCACTTTCTGTGTGCTTGACACTGTGTTAAATGGGCTAACTACATTATTCCATACTCTAATCCTTTATCCTGACCTTATGAGACAAATACTTTTATTTAAAGATGAGGAAACAGTAGCTCAAGATTAGGTAACCATCCTGTAGAACACAACTAATAAATGGCAGAACCAGAATTTGAATCTGAGTTTGCTTTCAAAGTCCAAAGTCTTAACTTACAGTGCTGTCATCAGGAATACAACCCTGAACCTTCTGCTCTTTTCAAGATCCTGGTATAGGAGATAATAGTACCCATGAAGTACGCCCAATAGACACACTATTGACCCACCTCTCTGATAGTTAAATGAGACTGAAATTCTGACCCATAGATCAGAATTCGTCTGTTTGTATTAACTGAATTGTAAAGATCATCAGCTTTCAGCACAGACCTCATAAAAGATGGCTATATGAGCTTTATTAACAATTTATCATGGCCTGTGGCAAACCCACTGTTCATTACACCCCATGCCATCTTCTTCATGAACATGAACAAGAGAGATTTCTCTTAGCGTTTATAAAGAGAAAGGATCTCATTCTTTTGAAGAAGTATGCTTACTTCAATTAACAGTATACAAATTTGGCACTGGGTCACCACCAGTACTGCAGAAATGAGCCCAACCTCTGAATAGATTCTGCAGCTCTTCTCCCTTTCCCAGTCATTGTCCCTCTCCTTTTCTTTTTTCAAGGTAATGCTCCCTATTATTTATTCTGTTCCTTTATTATTATCTTTTTCACTTCAAATCCTTTGAAGGCAACAAAGGACTTGTGGGAATGTATTAATTCCAATTCAGTTATATTTGATAAAACACTTTTAAAAAAATAAATGTTATTCATCATAATTTTTACTGCTTCCAGAAGAATTTCCTCATAGGGAGAAGACTTGGATTTATTAGGATTCTCACAAATCCCTTCCCATGGCTTGCCCCCTCCCTTCACTCAGACATCTGTCCAATTTAAAGTTCCATCAGCCCCTTGTTGACTTTTCTATAGAAAAAGTACTCTTAAGCACTCTGACCACTTCCTGGCTTTCTTCTTCATTGTCACACTTTTGTGTCTGTTCACTAGTATTCCTTCTTCCTCCCTCATAGGAACATAAGCTGTATGAGGGCAGGGACTTTATTTATCTTATCTACTGCTTCCTATCTGGGATCTAGGCTTGATACTGACTATAGAAAATGAGTATCAGAATGAACATTGAACATTTTTTTTTTTTGTACTGAAGATTGAATTCAGGGGTACTTTACCCCTGAGCTACATCCTCAGCCATGTTTTGAATTTTTAAATTTTGAGACAGGGTCTGGCTAAGTTGCTTAAGGCCTTGCTAAATTGCTGAGGCTTGACTGAACTTGTGATCTTCTATTTCAGTGTCCCAAGCCTCTGGGATTACAGGTGTAAGCCATTGTGCCTGCTGAGAATTTATTTTTAAAAAGGATTTCTCAAAGAAAAAGTCAAATGTCTAAGCAAATTTATACCAAGTTAAAGATCCATTGATATAAAATACCTTCTTATGAAGTCTCTCATTTCAGTTATTGGACAACATGAGATGGGCATTGCAGAGTGAGGGCCCTATTTGAAGCCAAAAAGCTGCAGGCTAGGATTCCAACTGTTACTTATTAGCCTTAGGTAATAACATTTCTCTGATCATCAGTTTTCTCTCCTACTATTTAACTAACTAATCCATCTCCCCTGTGGACATGTGAAGAGGAAGACAGCAAATGCATGGCAAGTGCCTGGTCTACTACAGCTACATTACTAACCTAACTCGTTCATGTCAGAAACTAGTTGCAGAAAACCCAGTACAAGTATCCAGGTTTCCGTAGCACCACAGCTCTTCCTATGGGTAGTACTACCTCTGACTTATACCTCCTTAAATCCCAACAACCCATCGTGACTTCACAGAGTGAAAAAAAAAGCCATGTAACTCTACGCTAAGAGCATTGTGAGGGACAGAGAAAGAAGGCAGGGCTCAGATTCTCAGTGTTCCATGAAACTTTAACAAGGAACTCTCTGCTTTCACAGTCCTTCACTTACCTGTCTGCACCAGGTACTTGATACTAATTTCATCAACTGGGAAAAAGGCAGCTGTTGCTCCATATTCTGGACACATGTTTGCAATTGTAGCTCGATCAGCAATGGACAATTGGGCTACTCCTGGCCCAAAGAACTCCACAAATTTGCCCACAACCCCAACCTGGCGGAGGTGCTAACCAGCAGAAACAACAGAAACATTTGAGACAGCCTAGATTTAAAATGAAGAACTGTCATCTTGTAATTCTTATAATTCTTTACATTCCCTTATTACTTGTAAACATAAGTAATAAATTAGCCCAACACATTTTAGATTATTTTAAAAAACAAAACTTAAAATGCAGTGCCATCTGAATGCAACATGACATCCTAGACTGGATCCTAGAACAGCAAAGGGACATTAGTGAAAAACCTGGAGAAGTCTGTGGCTAAAAGTGCCATACCAATGTTAACTTCTTGGCTTTGAAAAATATATCATGGCTATGTAAACTGTTAAAAATAGGAGAAGCTGGGATAAAGGTAACAGGGACTCTCTATATTATTTTTTCCTGTAAATCTAAGATTATATCAAAATAGTTAGGGCCAAAATTACAATAACATTTAGGAACTTTTTTCAAAATGAGAAGCACTCTTTGGATCACTAGAAGTGCCAAGTGTTAAAAAATTGAATTCTTCCAATCTAAATAAATCTAAATTGTTATGCAGTCATACTAGTTGAATAAGTAAATGACGTGTTTTCAAAAGTATAATGCATAAAATTCATTCAACAAGTCAAATGTAACATCAATAACAAAAATATTTTCTAACCCCAGCTTTCCACACAAGCCATCAGCCTGCCAAGGCTCTGGGACTGCTGGCAGTTTGCAAAAAGCCAGTTTCATAGAACACAGACAATTACACAGAAAAGCTCTTTTGATTATGTGGATTCTAAAAAATTTTGTGGGAAAGTTCTATATTATTCCATGTTTGAAAAACAGTGTATAGATATTTGTGATAAGTGATAAGTTATGGTGTTCAAACAAATCCAATTCCAAATTCCAAAGATTAAATCAAAGAGAAACTTTTAAAATTTCTTTTTGGCCTTTTACAGTGTGGTGCCTATATAAAAAGAAGCAAATTAGACACACCAGAAACAGATGGTTTCTTACAAAATTTTAAGAAAAAACACCCTAATATTTCCCAACCTGGAAAACCATCTCTTATAATGATGTAATTTATAATACAAATAAGTAAATTTAAAAACTCAAAACATCACAGGGAACTAATTTGCTATTTACAAATAAAGAGAAACCATGTGGAAAAATGTAGCCAAAGTATTAAGATATGCATGGAAATGATTCTTACAACTACAGGACAGTGATTATTTCTAGGAATGGGAAGCAGGGTTTAGCCATAAACACTATATATTTACTTCTTTAAAAACAGTCACGATGCAAATATGGCAAAATATTATCATCTGTTAAATCTAAGAAGTGGGCATATAAATATCATTTTAATTGCTGCATATTTAAACTATGTCACAATTTTTAAAATTAAGAAAAAGATCTGGGTAGCTAAAGAAGAGTAAAATGCACATAATCATCTAAACCACAGAATATTCCCATTATCTCATCTCCTTTTAAGACTATCAACGTATTGTTTCCTAGCATTTCCAGAGACCTCACTATCTATCTCTTCCCTGTTTGTCACAGAGTTACCTTAGTAATGGTGAGCACAATGTCAGTGGATGTTACCAGAGCTTGGGGCTTTCCCATCAACCTGTAGCCAATCACCTGGGGAAGCACCATGCTGATTGGTTGACCAAGCATGACAGCTTCTGCTTCAATACCACCCACACCTGCAACAAACAGGATGGCCAGAATAATGCTTCATTATTTCTCATTGTATCCCTCAGCTATCAATTCAATAAACACAATTATAATGTTTAACTGGTAGAGCTGTAGTTCTATAAGAAGCAGTTATTCTATTTTCCACTATACAATTTTACAAGTGTTTCTTAAAGTATGTCCCTACCAGTAATTGTCACCAACATCCCCCAAAGCTATACCCAGTGGGGTGGGTAGGGTTTAGGAGTATCTGTTTTTTTGTGTGTGTGTGTGAGGGAGTTACTAAGAGACTGAACCCAGGGCTTCAATGCCAGGCAAGCCCTCAACCACTGAGCTACATCTCCAGCCCTTTTTCTATTTTTTATTTTGAGACAAGGTATTACTATGTTGTTCAGGCTAGTCTCAAGCTTGGATCCTCATACTTCAGCCTTCCAAAGATTCTGTGATTACAAGTTTGAGTCATTGTGCCTGGCAGAAGTCTCCACTTTTTTTTTTTTTTTTTTAAATAAGTTATACTCCATGTATGTATATTTATTTATTTTTATGTGGTACTGAGGATCGAACCCAGTGCCTCACATGTGCTAGATGAGCACTCTACCAATGAACCACAACCTCAGCCTCAGGAATCTTCATTTTTAACAAACATCTCAGTTGATTTTTTATTTATGCAAAGTGTCCCTAACCTATTATTGCAGTTTATTTTTCCAAACAAAATCTGAGTTTCTATTAGATGCAAGGCACTTTCCTGGGCACTGGAAATACAACAGTGAACAGACAAAAACAATTCTCTTATACATGTGATTATGCAAATACATGGTACTGAGATTTAATTGCAGCAAAGTGAATTAAGGTACATGCTCCAGAACAGCATATATGGAAAAGGAACGTGGAAGTACACTTACCCCAACCAAGAACACCCAAACCATCAATCATGGTAGTGTGTGAATCTGTGCCCACGAGGCTATCTGGGTAATAATATCCATCCTGATCAAACACCACTCTTGCCAAGTACTCTAGATTCACCTGGTGGATGATTCCTGAACCAGGGGGAATAATCCGCATGTTTCGAAAAGCCTGAGAACCCCACTGGGATTGAACAGAAAGAACATCATGAATACCAACATAATTCCACTCTGCCCAGTCTGAACACCTCTCTCTTGTACCCCACAAACAGAAAACCAAATAACAAAACCAAACTCTGCCCATACCTTTAAAAATTCAAATCGTTCTTTATTTCTTTCAAATTCTAGGTCCTGATTCTTCTGTAAACTGTCAGCCCTGTGAGAAAGAAAAACTAAATGTATAAACTTCAATGCTTAATGTATTATGGATGAAATTCATTAGTGATGAATAAACAAAATGGCAATTTTATAATCAAACTGCATTGTTTTGAGTCATTTCACAACTCCAGTTTTAGCACAGAGACAGTGCTCATAAATTGATTATCACAGATTGAAGAAACACAGTAATCAAAGACCGAAATCAGACTTTATAAGTTAACATAATTAAACGTTTACCGATTGATATTACATGTTTCAGGATCCAGATCAAGTGACACTCCTTTGGACAACAATGAATCCTTAGTCAGGATGATTTGCCCCTTCTCTCTGGTGACTACTATATTAAAGGTGTGAGTTCACTTATCCTCTTTCTTCTTAAACTAACCTGTTTTCTGAATAAATACAGTGCTCATAGTATGCCCATTAAGTTGATTTAATTTAAAAACCCCACAACCCCCACCCCCTAAACCCCAAGAAAGCACCTCCAACCATATTTCTACTAGTACAGGTGAGAAAATATGGCCCTGTCCCCGTGCTCATCTTTTCTCCTTCTGTACTTTGTGCACTTCTGGATTCTCGTCACTTTTTCCTTTTCCCTGCAGCACCAGGAAGATATGAGAGCTTCTCATAGCATAAACAGGGCTGAAAGGGAAACATCTACCTGAGGAAATGTTGGGTGCATCTATCTGATAGATGCAATATATTCACAGGATGAACAGAGGCCAGAAACACTTAGGCTGTTCTATGATATGGTATTTCCAGGTACTAAACCTCATGAAAACAAAACAACTATTATGCTAAAGTTGGCTCAATTAGCCTAATTCTAGTTACTAGAATGAATAAACAGAGTTCAGGTTTTTTTTAATCACTCAGAACTTTCCTAAATTAGCCCAATGTAGTAATCTTTTAATAAGGTCTCTGAATGTGAATGACCTCATAGACTAAAGGGAAAATTTCTTCTTAGTTATATAATTTGAATTCACATTTAGACATAGTTCATAGTTCCTGAGAATTACACTGAATGGTGCTTTAGCAGTTCCCAAGTAATATTTTATAGACAAGATAGTTTTCATACTCATAAAATCTGGTCAGAAATTGTGAAATTTTTGCTGGAATTTTTAAAAAGGGTATTTCCAAGGTAACTGTATAAAACAGTATAATAATGTGTTAGTTAGATCCTCAATTCCCAGATGATGTGAGGCCAAATAGTATTTTTCAAACTAGAACAAAAATTATTTTGAGAAATATTTAACTAAAAAATGTCTCACCCTACTAGCCCTTATCCAGTTTTTCTAACTTATTTCTGAAACAGAGACGAAAATAAGCTCAAAGCACACAGTTCCAAAAGAGCTGAGACATATCATATTTAATTCCTTTAAAAAATGACAAAATGAGAAAAGAGACCAGGAAGTGGAATTGCAAAACCAAAACTCAAGAAACAACAAAACACCACCAACGAAAATGTTTCTAACAAAAATCTTCTAATTACATATTTTCACTAGATTTGAATATCTGAATCAAAGTTCACCCCTGCTTTCACAATAAGGTTTTCAGTACTACAGTATAAATGGAAAAGTCTATAAAAAAATTGAACCAGAGTTTCAATTTAAAAGGAAAAAAAAAATCAGACGGTACTTGGTAATGACCCAGTGCATTAATAACCATGAATACTTTAAATTTTGAGTCAGCAGACTTCAGACATGAAATCAATTACAATTCTGTTTCCACTGGTACTTTCACCTTCCAGACGAGTGAAATGAAAGTAAACCTAGGAACATCAATGAGTCTCTAAGAAAGATGGCTATTATTTGTGAGTCTACTTTTATAACTTTTGAAGCGGGACTTTAGGAAACAACCTTACTTTCAAATAGAATAACAATTTTATGCTTATATTTTTAACTCTTCCTTTTGAAACCAAAATATTGAATTGAGCTCATGTAATTTAAAAGGAAAGAAAAGACAGAGAAAGAGAGATGTTGCCTAAGGATGGTTTCAGGGTTGAAAGAGAAAGTTGACATTTGTCAACTTCAATCTCTTTGTCCCAAGAAGGGTCAATTCTGGGACAAAGCACATTTTTCTTTACCCTGAATTTATCTTGTTTGGATACTTGCAATATTAACTGGGGAATGGTCATTTTATTACTCTGAGCCACATCCCCAGTCTTATTTATTTTTTATTTTTAGATGGAGCCTCACTAAGTTGCTTAGGGCCTCACAAAGTTGCTGAGGCTGGCCTTGAACTTGTGGGATCTTCATGCCTTAGCCTTCCAAGTCACTGAGATTATAGGCCTGTGCCACCATGCCTGGTTTATTTTATATTCTTAAATAACTTTTTAAAATTATCAAAGTAATAGCTTCTTACTATAAAAATCAGTTATAATCCTAGAGATAATTACTATCTGGTACCTCTTGCTAATCTTTTAATTCCTACATAACTTTTAGTATAGCTGAGATCACTCTATATATGAAATTTAGTATCTGGCACACTGAAATACAACAGGAACATGTTCCAAATGATTAAGCACCTTATAACTATAACTGAGAGGTTACCTAATAATTCACTTTGGGCATGTATACTATAAGTTAATAAATCATTCACTTTGTTGAATATTTAGATTGTTTCTAGGCTTTCATTTATAAATAATACTTTAATGAACTTTATTGGCCAGTAAGCTTTTTTTTCAATTTTAGCTACCTATTAAAGATATGCTTGGAAGCAGAAATTCTAGGACAAAGGATATGGAAATTTGTAAGGTCTTACTATATACTGCTTTCATCATTTCTAATTTACAATGCTATTAGATTATAAAAGTGCCTCCTTCATGACACTTTTTATAATTAATGTTTATTTTCTAATCTTACCTACATTGATAAAAGAAAATGCTATCTCAAATATTTTACTTTATTACCCATAAGACTTAGGCTGCAATACTGTTTACCACTTGGAATACCTTTTAGTATGAATATACACTTTCCTTTGCCTTTTTATCTGCTGAGTCTTACAATTTTTCTAAATGAGTTGTACACACTCTTAATAAATTAAGGATATTAACCCTTTTGGCACATGTATAATTACATTTCCTTCTTATGTTTTTAAACATTAACATTTTCATTCTTATTAACTGCTTTCACTAAATGTCTGATTTCCTCAGCATTATATGTGGAAATTCTTTCTTTCTCTATTGAACAACTTTATGTAGTCATAATTAAGATACCAGCCTCTTAACAGTACCTGAAATCCAAGTCCTAGTTCTGTAATACTGCAATTATTCCTACAAAAGATGGACCATATTTCCATACCGAAATTCTTGGCTTGCCCATGTAACTTGCTATGATCAGTGGCATCAGGAACAGATGTGATCTGTGCGAGTCCTTAAGAGGTATTACGCTTTTCTGATTGCCCTTCTGAGCCTCTGAGATCACCAGGTTACTGTTTTCCCCTTTAGCCTGGGTCCCAAAAGAAACAAAGAAGCAGAGCTGTCCCAGCTACCCTGCAAGTGGTGGTACAGGATAAGCAAGAAAACCAGCCACTGCAGTGGGAAAGTAGGGTTGCCCAGTTGACCTCAACCCGATCAGCTTACTTCCCAACCAACTTGTGAATATGTTAGAAATAATTTCTTGTCATTGACTGCCACTGAGATTCTGGAGCTACTTTGTTACATAGCAATAGCTGATTTTATATCTTTATATTGAGATTTCATGGTTTGGTGGTAGAAACTCTTGCCTTTTAGAGCAAAGGACAAATGGCAGAATTTCCTCTCATCTCACTCTTGTCTATACTATCTTGACTCCAAGGGCAAAGGTGATTGTTCTTTCCTTCAGATCAATGTCATCAAGTGCTCTTTTGGATTCTATCAAATCACTAAAAGCTTCACTTGGATTTTGCTATGGTACTTTTTTTTTTTTTTTTTTGGTACTGGGCATTGAACTCAGGAGCACTTGACCACTGAGCCACATCCCCATCCCTTTTTAATTTTTTTTTTTTTTTTTAATTTTGAGACAGGGTCTTACTAAGTTGCTGAGGCTGGTTTTGAACTTTCAATCCTCCTGCCTCAGCCTCCTGAGCTGCTGGGATTATAGGCATGAGCCTCTGCACCCAGCTGTTTGTGTCATTTATTTTTTAATGATTTTTTGGTGTGTATACTAAAGGAAACTAGGAATGAATGATGTTTAATGTCCTAATGCTATTTTAAGCCAAAGAATTCACACTTGCCATTTAAAGAAAAGTCTTTGGGAGAATGAGTTTGAGGGATACAAATTCATTAAAATAAATTGAATCAGGAAAATTGACCATTACTACTTGATTGTTGCCTTGGTAAGTGTTTGCTCTCCAAATATGAGAGCTGAAAGTGTAATAGGTACTTAACATACTAAGACAGGTGACCTTGAAGTTTTCCTTGGATTAAATGAGAATCTTGATGGCTAAGTTAAAGTGGTTATAATTCCTTTAGAAAGGGAGAAACTAAATTCCCCAAGACATTGGGATTCTCTTTTATCTGTCTTCTCACCATTGGCATCAAAAGATATTGGTATTAAAAGGTCCTAGTAAAAAACCCTTTACTAGGGAATGAAATTGACTAAATTATACTATTATATTGTGTGCATGTGTAACAACAAATTCCACTGTTATATATAATAATCAACAACAAAAAGGGAAAAATTAAATAAAAAGAACACTTTTTTCAAAGAAGAAAATTTAATATGCAAGTATACTTTTGTGAACTAGCAACTTAGGCCTGGCCTCTTAATAAACTTTAAAGGTAAATAAATACTACTTAAGCAACGAACATGTAGCACTATTAATCCTGGCCCACTGAAGAAATAACTAAGTCTATGAGATTAACAAAAAGAGGATTTAAGCTGGCCAGGAAAGACATGTAGGGTTTGGGCAGGACACGAGAGGATATCCCAAAAAACAAGCAGGGGGAAAAGGATAGACACGATGAAAACCCACATGGAGAGGCACAGACAACCAGGTATGAAATTTACTTGGGCTCAAAAAGGAATAAAACTCCAATGGATGAAAAAAATCCTTGCTTTTGCTGAGGCTGGCTTTGAACTTTCCATCCTCCTGTCTCAGCCTCCTGAGCCGCTGGGATTACAGGTGTGTGCCACCACACCCAGCCCCAGTGTTCATCTTAATCCTTCCTCACCTTCTGTTGAAGTCAACCTGGATAGAATGGTCAATTACAAGATCAGCAGGACAGACAGGGTTTATTTTCTCTGGATCTCCTCCCAACTTTTTCACAGCATCACGCATTGCAGCAAAGTCAACCACAGCTGGCACACCCCTAAGAAAGAGAGAATTAAGCAGAAAATAGCTTTAAACAGGTATAATCAGATTTTGCAATTTTTGCCACCATTGAAGATGCTGATGAGAGACTACCTTGTCAGAGTTGATAACAACAGGTGACTTAGAAAAGTGAAAGTTTCTAAGCATATTTCCTCCAATAGAAGTCACATAGCTAACATAGTCACATAGCTATGACTGAAGGGTCTTCATCCAATTTTACCACTATATTAAGTTTAATGACAATTAGGACTAAACAAAGACACTGGGAAAGCTGGCACATACACTCAGGAGCTTTTACTGCTGTGACCATTTCCCACTCTCATGGTGGGTAGACAAAGACCTGGAGAAGACAGACAGATCATACCTTCAACTTCAGCCACATTTAAAAGAATGGATGTAATTTAGAAAAGTAGGCTGTGAATCAAATTTATGTTAAGTGAATCCTTTCATTATCTTAAAAGTATAAAATTTGGTGATTTTCCTCCAGAAAAATGAAATTAGGCTGTTTGGGAAAAAATGGTATCATTTAAAAATGGAAAGACTGTCTCAGAAAAGGGAATGTGATAGGAAGCAAGGATTCCTAGGAACCGCAGGATGTGGACTAATAGTCAGGCCTGTGAAGTACATATTGTCCCTCATAGACAAAACCAGAATGTTCAAGTATAGCTGCCAGGAACCTGGCTCCCTGGGCAAAAGTTTCCAGGACAGTTCTGCTCCACACACTTTCTTTTACCTTTCCCTGGGATACTCAGGACTAGATCTTCAAGACCAAGGATGATGACAACTGCCACTGGAAAAGTGGATAGACAACACATCTGTGATCGCCTGAGACAATCCCAGTTTATTCTTGCTGCCAGGAACAAGAACCCCTTTTGAAAGTGTCTGGATATTAGGTGATAAATTAAACAATCACTACAGAGATTTTTCGGTTGGATTAAAAATAAAAATAATAAAAATTTTCTTGAAAGGCTGACAAAGGAGCAGTAAAGAAAGAAGTGACATTAGGCTCACGTAAAGTCCTGTAGGATGACACGGGCAGGCTTAAATGGTACTTCTATGTTCTTATGCTGCATGATATTCCAATTTAGAATATTTTCAATGTCATTTTTCTTCACCAAAAACTCATCACAGTTCCGAACAGCTGCCTCCAGGAGAACTCTGATTGAAAATGGTAAGCGTACTGCAAATAAAGGAGGAAGCATTAGAAAACAACAAAAACTAAAAAAAAAAAAAAAAAAAAAAAAAAAAAAAGAGATACCATAAGAACCCTCTTTAAAACCTATTATTATGTAAACTTGAATGAGGCATCAGATCATTCTTCCAACAGGTTAAGAGGGTAAATTAGCTGACAGTTCAAGATAATGAGTGGATTTAAGAGACATTCAGTAGTAGAAAATGCTCAGTTAGTCAAAACCCAAATATTACAGTTTATTTTTTCCCTCCTATTAAAGGTTGCCTTGGATTCAATAACACAGAGTCATCACATCTCACTATCAGTCTAGATTTTCACTGTATTATGTTGGTAAGTATTACATATGTTCATATACTTGCACAGAAAAACATTTCTTATGAAAAGTAATGCTCAAAAAATGAGAAAAAAAATAATCCTTTTATAATTACTATAATTGAGTCCATAGAATCTTTGATATAAAATAAAACCCTAAACACTACATAGCACTGTCACTGGTAACTGGAGTTTCTAGGACAAAACAATGGAAATTCATAAGAAAACATATTTTGTTTATTTACAAAACAGAAGTTTAACCTTGATATAAGAAAATTATTTACCAATACTATCTGAAAAAGACAATGAAAGAGAGGAAAAAGCTTTGGAATAAAGCTTTTTTATTCCAGGATTTGGAATAAAAATAACTTGTGTTCTTTCTCTTCTGCTGCCCACACTTGTTATCTGAGCACACATCATTGACTCACTCTGGGTCTCAGCTCACTCAGGACTTTTTACATTTTATAAACATGACCCCATGTGGTTATTACTCACATAAAATCATAGGCTATTTATCTACAAACACTATATATTATGAAGTGATAAAGTTACATGTAACTAAAAATAATCAAAAAAGAAAGGTGTGTGTGTGCTTAATCCAAGAACATTCAGCCATTCTGTTATTCCCTCTTCCAATGCTCCTCAAAATGAATTAATAATATAGCTTAATTATTATGCAATGAATCTCAATTGCTATCTGAGAAAATACATTATAGAGCCATGTACCTACCATATCTTGAATCCTCCAATTTATTCAAATTGAAGAATTTCTTTCCTGGTTGTGCAGGATCCAAAGGCTCAGCAAGGTGTGAAAATGGGTTCTTCATGATTACTGATAGTCACGAGTCCCTAAGAAAAAGAACTTGTTACTTTCGAAGTTGGGCCTTCTTTTAACGATTACAGCACACAGTCACTTACAGATTCTATGCTTGTTATTTTTTCAAAATTCAGGGATGAGGGGAATTAAATGAAGACAAGAATGACATTCTTAGCAAATGTAATGGGCTTCTGTATAGCTATGTGAAAGCATTTACCTCTCTAGACAGCACAAAAACCACAAACTTCTTTAGTCCTATTTCTACAACTTCCCAATATTCTTCCTCTGTTAAGAGTTGGGCAAAAGGGAAATGAAGGATGTGTCTCACAGAAGACCATGAGAATGTGAACAGACCTCTGAGATGGACTCGTAATTTTATATAATTAAACATGAATTACATAAAATCTGAACATAAATGGAAACTTGACAGAAGTCATACTTATATATTTTCTATTATAACTATTTTTGCAACATTTTAATTTTTACTAATTTATTTTTGGTACTGGGACTTAAACCCGGAGTGCTTTACTACTGAGCTACATCCATAGCCCTTTTTATTTTTTATTCTGAGAAAGGGTCATGCCAAGTTCCTGAGGCTGGCTGGCCTTGAATGCCTCAGCCTCCCACATTTGCTGGGATTACAGACACACAACCAGTCTTTGCAGCATTTTTATTAAACCTGAATACCATAGTTAGAAATCTTCCTGATTTGCTTTGGCATATGGTGGCATTAGTATGTTGACATCGGGGAATCTTTTTGTTTTAAGCACTGGGGATTGAACTCAAGGCCTCATGAACATCAAACCATCTTCAAAGTATTCTGTGATAGCATAAAGGTCTAAACTCCCCAGATATGTTTACAGAGGACCCTCTACCCCAGAACTTCTCAGATATCTCTTTACAAATTACAAGCAGTGAACAGTGGAAGACAATGTTCCTGACCCTTACTACATAGATAAAGAACAATTTTAAATAATTACATAACTCAGAACAAAATGAAGTGGGGTGGGAGTCAGAGAACTTGCTTTTCTGGTCTTACCTCTTGAGCAAAAAACCTGTTAAGTCAATCCATTTCCCAATTTTTTTTTTTTTTTTTTTAGACAAGGTCTCACTCAGTTGCCTAGGGCCTCATCAGTTTTTAAGGCTGGCCTTGAACTTACAATCCTCCTGCCTGAGTCTCATTTAAGGTAAGAATACTTAACACTGTCCTGCTTTCCCAAAGTTTATATGAGTAAATATTACCCACATATTCAAAATATTTATGGAATGACCTATATGGAAGGGATCAATATATTATTACAAAATGAAAAAACACCATGTATATAAAGGACTGTTTGTGAGGATAAAATGTTACAAGTGTGCCTTGTCTCTATAGACAGGAGTTTACCTTCATTAAGGACATAACAGGGACTGATTCCCTTAAGAGGAACACAGACCTGGAAGTTAAGACTGGGATGAAGACATAGTTTTTAGTTTTTGCCTTTTTCTTTTAGCTATGAATACAAATTACAACAAAAAGTAAAAACCTAGTTAAAATTTTAAAATAAAATATATTTGTACGTCTCTTCTGTACAAGGCCTAGTACACGTTGAATATCTCTATTCCAAGAATCTGAAATCCAAAATGAAGAAAAAAGCAAACTTTTTGAGTGCTGACATAGAGCCATAAGTGGAAAAATTCCACACCTGACCTCACATGAAAACACTGTTACGCTAAAAATACTGTCTAAAATTACCTTTAGGCTACCTGTATAAGGTACATATGAAGCATAAGTGAAATTAATTTTGAGACTTGGGTCTTGTTCCCATGACATCTAATTATGCACATGCAAATATTCCAAAATCCAAAATAATCTGAAAATTGAAACTCTTCTGGTCTTAAGCATTTCAAAACAGTATGCAGCCTATACTAGGTGGTTTGGGGAAGAAGCAATTGGTTGAGAAATGGATTCTGTCTTCCTGGAGTTACCAGTGCAGCAGGCAACAGGACATGGCACAGGTATCAGACAATGCCGAGTTCAAGAAAGGGAAAAGCCCCTTTCCTTGGAACTCCTTGTTTTACCTCATCTCACATGATATTGGCAGCAGCTGCCACTTGGTAGTAGTGACAGAAGGTATTTGACCTCATCTAGGCCAACTTCCTTCTCCAGGAATTATGAAATGAAGACTAACTAAAAAAAAAATCCAGCCAGGGAGGATGGAACATCCCTAATGCCTATAAAAGTATTTATCCTAGTCCATTTGTATGATAATTACCTGGGCATCTTTCCGGTTAAAAAAAAAAATGCCTGAATACTTCCCTCCCCACCCCTTGAACCACACTGACCAGAACAGACAGACGAAAGGGCAGGAATCCATTTTAGCTTCCCAAGTGGTCAGTTTGAGAATCACTACTGGAAGCTGAGGGATGCCAGGTGAGAATTTACACCCAATTCAGGAAGCAGTAGGTAGCACAGGGAGCGGGAATTCCTAGAGTCACAACCAAAATGCCTTCAGGGCACAGACAAGGAATCTGTGCAAGTAAAGCAGGCCGCACTGGCATGGTGGCCTTAATTTTGGAGGTGACAGTGCATACAAGATAAAGTGCCACACAAATGCAAAAGATTTGTTAGTAACTGCCACTAAGTGAGAAGCCATCCAGGAGGAAAAAACCTGTCAATTCTGTTTTTTTAAATTTATTTTTTTATTAGTTGTTAATGAATCTTTATTTTATTTGTTTATTTATATGCAGTGCTGAGAATCAAACCCAGTGCCTCATACATGCTAGGCAAGCACTCTATCATTGAGACACAACCCCAGCCCAACACTCTGTTTAATAAGAAACATACTACTTACCTGCCTGCAGAAGTTTACAAATCTGTGGGCTCAGAAATGAGACTAATCATTCCACTGACTGGAATTCTGAAAGCATACATTTAAAAAGACCATACTGCTACTCTCTCTGTTATCCATGCCACAACCCCAACTTAACTTTCTTACTCCAAATAGCAGTAACTTCAATAGTAAAACTAGTTTTTACCTGATTGGAGAAAAGGATCAATAGAAGAACATCTCTACAAAGGCTGTGGGACTTTTTAGTGTTTCTGAAGCTAGACAAAGTGGTGGGAAACCCTTGGAGAACAGATCAAGATAGGTCATTTCTCTGTCCAGAACTTAGGGCTCTGAAACGTGCAATCTCTGTGTTAGGTTCTAAAGAGTCAAGGGCCCAAAGTCTGCTAAGATACTACGGCTAAACCAGTTGCTAAGCTATACCCATATTTGCCACCATACACTGGGGACCAGATGTGTCTATTTTCTTTCTCTGTAGCTTACAAACAGCCTTGACATTATTAACACTGGAAGCCTCACATGGTTCCTGCTATTCCCACCATCCTACAAAGCCCATATTTCAGATGGATACAAGACCAATATTGACTCTTACAGAAAGTGGTTTGTGTGAAGAGCTCTACTGTCTGCCTCCTGTTTCCTTTCAAAACTAGCTGTCTACATTCATTAGTCATGAAGAAAATTTGACTTGTAGAGGTTAGGGGAAAGAGGAAGCAATTACCACTTGCTAAATAGGAGCATGTGCCAAATTCTTTAAACTGTCTTCTCTAATCCTGGCAACAGCTTCAAAAATGAAAACATATCATTATTCCCATTTTATAACTGTGGAAACTGCAGCTCAAAGGGATGGAAAAACTTGCCCATGGGAATATATCTAGTAAGAGGAAGAGCTAGATTTTGAACCCTGGCTCTTTCTATTGTCTCACTATACCTCCTTGATAGATGCGGCAGCTCCTGCTCTGAAGGTCACTACCAGGCCCCGAGAGTTGAAAATAGCCACAAGAAATCCTCTAGAGATTCAGGTTTGAAAGCTGGTGCTGTCTTTACTTCTCTCCACTGGTCCCCTGGCATCTAGTCAGACCAGGAATTGTCACTTGTCCCTCCCACTCTTTACTGAGCCATAGGTCAATAGGAAACAGTAATAGCTATATTAAGGCAGGAAAAAAAAAATGGCTCTGCTTGGAAGCTGGGGAAAAGCCCCTCCACAGAAGTTGGCAGGACACAGGAATTCAGAACTGCTCTAAGGTTCCACCTATACTATCACCCTTGTGGCAAATCTGGAGGTCTCTATGGGTTAGTAACTCCCTAAGAAACCCCCCTCATAACCTTAAAATGACCCCCTTAAACTCCCTTACAATGACCTTTTAATGCATTTGGAGTTTTCTTAAAAAAAAATTCAGACCTTACAACTGTTTAGAAAATTTTTTATTTTTTTCCACTTATCAGTAGACAACAAATATCTTAATATGGCAGTCATGATATTTCACATCTTTTTTAACTACACCATAAAAATCTTAATAAGACAATAATTTGCTTCAATCCTTTTCATTAAAATACTTATTTTTCAAGTATTACCATTCAAACAATGCTGCAACTCTTGCATACAAACTTTGGAATGTCCTTAATCCATTGAGTTAAATAAATTCCTAGTTTTTAGTTTCTAGAAGTAGGACAGCAGGGTTAAAGGATTTACATTTCTTCATTTTGTTACAAAGCACCAAGATACCCGGGAAAGGCTGTCTTAATTTAATGACCCTTTTCTGAAATAGTGAATGCAGGTGCCCAAACCAGGCAACACAATTCATTTTTATCTTCTGCCAAAACAAGTGATTAAAAAGCTAATTTTGGCATCTCTTTAATAGCTAGTTAAATTAAATGATTTCCCACCTATGTTAGACATCTGAATTTCTTCATTTATACATCAACTGTCTGTCAAGACTGATCAAACGGAGAGGCACTATGATGGCCTCTAGTGACCAATTGTTCTCATTTCAAGAGATTTTACTGACATACTAACCTAGATGAGACTCAGTTCTGTAACCCGGAGAGCTTGACACTATCCTTGGCCTCTACCTAAACTCGAGACTTGCAATCCACAAGACTTCCCCTTACATGAACAACAGCCCTAAAATATTTGTACAACTTGACTTTATGCTTGTGTATATGCGAGACTCACTAGTTATAGCAAGATACAAAGGTGATTAGTTAAAATAACAGGCAAAAATCCCCATTTAGGTCAGTGAGTTTTGCTATGTGTGACCCCAGACTAAACTTCCAAGCCGGGTAAGCAATCTAGCAAATGGGTTTTTTGAGTACAACATATGGATGAATGTTATGCTATCACTCATTAAGAAAATCATGTTGGAAAAAAAAAATCACATTGGACCACACATCAGCCAACAGCGAACGGTTCAACATTAGCATCAGCATTCAAGAGAAGTGTCATGCTATGATGTTTATCTGTCACAGCTGGATTTTTAGAGTTGTTTGAAATAGGTAACTTACATTAGCTAAGTACCAAATATCAGGGGAAAAAAATTAGATCCTCTGGGGGTCTCTATCCAGTCTATGGAGTACATAAATCTATGATTTAACCGTCTCTGCTGTCAGAGGTGAATCCTCTTAGGCTGCCTTATGAAAAAGAGGAAAGGATATTAATGGGCCCTACAACCAAACACATACCAGTAGGAAGGAGCAGAGGTGAGGAGTGACCCTATGCAGCAGAGCTCCTGTAAGTAGTAGGGTGAGGACAGAGGGGTTTTTGTTTTGAGGATAAATGTTAGTTTCCAAGGGACTTTTGTAGTTTAAAAACCTTTAAGGTAATCAGTTGGGGATCACCTGTTTTCTATGGTGTATATAGAACACATATCCTCTGCATTGTTTATTTAGGATATCTAAAGATATACAAGAGGAGGTTTTCAAAATGTATGTAAACAACAGTAAGATCTCTTTTATTTTTCATGTGATGTGCCCACCTCCTTTCTCTCTTCCTCTGTTTTCCTAAATGTACTCATCCTGTATTTTCACAACTTCCAACTCTTAAGTAACGTTACTGTATTTTTTAGGGTTTATTCAGTTCACGAGAAAGATTAGCTATGTTCTTTTTTTCTGTTTAAAAGAAATTAACTGCTCCCAAACTGAATGTTGTGTATCTGAACTTTGTGCTACTTATAAACAATTTTTTTTTTTTTTGTCAAATGAAAGATTCTAAGGATGTCTACATAAGCATAAGCAATACTGAGGTCAGCACTTCCCAAGCCAGCAACATCACCATGGCTTGTCAACTTGATTCTTTCCCAAGCAGAGAGCTAGAAACGTTTATTCTTTCCTTTAATTGATGGGGATGCACATGGGAAATTGTATCCACTAAATATCTCCGAACTATACCAGACAACAGGTCACCTCTCTGATCCTTTCAGCTATTCAATAAAAGTTATTTCAATAAAACAAAAACCTCCTAATTTGTAACTAATACAAGTTATCTCTATACTTGTAACTAAAAGAACTTCCAAGGCAAGAAGCTGGAAGAACCATTTTGAAAGAGAATACAAAAACACTGGTGCAGAAGAAGCATCCTACAGAAATGAATGGTTCTACACAAAATAATCAAATCCAGAAGCATATTTCTTTCTTGAGCACTAATTATATGCAAGGCACACAATGTGCTACAGAGATGAACACACTGCCTTCTATGTTAGAGAGCTCAGCCATCACACGGTAATTTGTCTTTTCTTGCTAACTTTGTAGATTATCAGCCTATTTTTTTCTGTTTTCTGTCCCATCTGGATAACTGACCAGAATTTTCCACATACATTTCTAGATTTTTTTAAAAAGCTATAATGGTGATTAAATAATTTTCACTTTTAGTCAGCCGTAACTTTTCAGTGCTTCAGTTTCCCAATGTCTAAAATCAAGTTGGTCAGTGATCTAAAATGAAGTTGGCTAATGATCTAAAAAAGTCCTTTCTAAGGAAAAAAGTTCATGATTCACTCATTTAATCTATGTTTACATTAATTGTTCAATATGTGCAGGGTCTGTTTTAGGTCCTGGGGATATATGAGTGAACAAAGAGACAATTTCTCTTCTCTTATCATACTTCCATTTTTGTGGAAGGAAACAGACTAAACAAACAAATAAATAAATATACAAACAATGTCAGAAGGTGACCCATTCTGTGGGTAAGGCAGGGTGAAGGCCATAAGGAGTGTGAAGTCTGGGGTCAGTTTCACCTGAGCAGAGCCCTGAAGGAAGTGAGGGGATAAACTATGTGCAGTCTGGGTGAAGATAAGATCTCATGCAAAGGCCCTGAGGCAGGGGCATGCTGGGGGTCCAAGGAAAGGCATAGAGGCCAGAGTGAATGCAAAAGACAGAAAAACTGGGGAGACAGCAGAAGCCAGACTTCACAGGGCTTTGTCAGCCACTATAAGGACTCTGATAAAGACAAACTACACACTCCAGGCTCCACACCTAATTTAACATCAAAATTTGTTAATGTTTGATAAGAAATGAACTCATAGTAACCATAAGAAATGGCTACTTCCTGAAATCTGACCTAACCTTTTGCTTCTCTGAACTTCATTATTAAGTAACACTGGAAATTCTCAGGATGTGCCACAGAAATGATCGTGAGTCACTTGGCAGATACGCCTAGCCACCACCAAAAATAATGGCTGGGATTTAGGGGACTAGAGCCCTGCCACAGCAATGCCTCATTGAGCTCCTCTATCTCTTAATATCCCCAATTCTGAGCTCACTTTCCAAGTGGAAGCAATGTCATACAAGCTCCCAAAGAGAAAGATCTAATCCAACATATCCTCTAAGCTCACTTCAAATTAGTTGTAACAACTCAAAAGAGACTTCATTTTTTACTTTTTTAGTTTCACTGTGGGATAATAAAAGCAGAATATCACAAAAATCTTGGTGAACTTTGCCTTTTGTACATTCCAGAGACAGGCTGAGAAAACCAGGCCATGTAGTCATGAAACATTTGTCCTGAAAGCAGAGGAAGAAGTGGGGGCAGCACTCTTCAGATGGGTCCAGACCCAGCCTGATCTCATTTTCTCCTTGGAGAGGTCACCCTCAGCTCCTTCCTAGAAGACAAGTCTTTACCTTGCAACTCCCTTATCACCAGTGGAGCTTAGTAAATGACACCTGCAAAGAACACAACGATGTTCTACTGTATCTATATTTTGGAGGAAAGGAAGGCAGATTTTAAAAGCACTCCAGAGAAGGCCTAGATGAGACTCATTCTTTAAGAACACTGCATGATTTCCTTAATTTCCTGAATTCATTTTCTAAACTGTGATAACCTTTTAACTTAAAATTCAGGAATAAGAAAGAAAGGGATTCAAAAGTCTACATGTCCAGCTGTCAAATGTCTCCCAGAGCTACCTTCATCTCTGTGAACTCAAGTTTCTGAGGTCTTTGTGGTCTCATCACAGTCTCATACATGTTTGGATTCAGGCATGATGACTCATGCTAATGAAGTTCCCAGAAGTTTAATATATAAATCCTAATCTTACTGATTTTCTGTTAAGAAGGACAGCAACCAGGAGGACCTCATGCTCCTGGGCTATTTGTTTTTGACAAGCACATTGTTTATCCACAGCAGGATAACAACATAGTTAGGCACTGAAAATCTAAGTTATCTGATACCTGGGCTTCTCTGGACTCTAAGAAAAGGAACTGATGGGAATTCATTAATGCATTTGGTATTTGTGGACCACTAAGATGAAGGGACCAAAGTGCCCTCCTCCTTCACTCATAGCCTGAAAAGGGAAGCTGGTGAGATCATCACAGCATTGGACAGTCCATGATGCAGCAGTGGTGGACCAAGGGCAGTAAGGAAGCAGCCAGAATGAGCACCTAGTCCAGAGAGGGAGGGAGTCAGAAAGGTCTCTAGGCTCAGGAAACACCACACGTCTTCCAGAATAACAATGAAGTGGGAGTCTGATGAAAGAATAGTCTGGCAGAGAAAATGATATGTGTCAAGCACAATTGAGTGATACTGTGAGAATCATGAAGTTGTTCCATGTGGATGAAGTACAGGGTGCACACAGGGGAGGGTTAAGAGAACAGGGGCAGGCAGGGTCCAGATCATCAGATGTTCACCGAGAGATCTGGATTTACAATGAAGATAAAGAGGGCCCAAACAAGGATTCCAGGCTGTAATCGGTAAGACCTGATTTGATTTTTCAGGTCACTCTGGCATGGTATGGACTGACTTACAATGAGGCGGCTAGACTACTGTCAGAAAAGCAGGTTACAGTACTATTGCAATCATCCAATCAGAAAGGGCCTGGGGGAGAAGCAGCAATGAGGAAAGGCAGAAGGCAAAGATCCCAGGGACAGTTATGACAGCAGAATGGACTGAGGGCAGGTGAGGCAGAAAGAGAGGTCTAGGATTGCTCCTGTTTCATTTGGGCAAACTGTCAGAGCCAGTGACCCAAATGGGAACCAGGATGTTTGTTTTAGACAGAGAATTTGAGGCAAAGAGGCCAGCAGACAGCTGGAGCTCAAGAGGTAGGATAAGATAGAGGTAGGAAAGAATGGCAGCAACATGGTGCATTATGCAGAAGGTACTATGTGGTTCCAGAAGCACAGTAGCCTGGAGACAAACTGAGAGCCTCTGGGGTGCAAGCTCCCTCACCCACCAGGTCTAACACAGCAACTCTATGACAAAGGCACCACACCCTGTCTTATGGGGGTGAAGATGGCATCAGAGGGATTAGGTTACTTGTCAAGGTCTTGTGCCTGTTAAGTGATCAGGTGTCCTGATGCCAGAGTCTCCCAACCGGCAGCACAAACTATCTTTTTAAGGTCAATTCACATAGGTAGCTCCAAATTAAGTGAATTAAACAATTAAAACTTACTTTAAAATAATCTTCAAACTCTAAAGTACCTAGTGAGGACTAAATAGTCAACATCAAGCTCCCTAAAATGTCCTTAATTTTGGCAAAATTTGTACAATAAATAACTTTGAAAGGATGGATTTATATAAATAATAAAGGCATCATGGGCTCTTAGACAGTGACTGATTCCTTACCTAAATAAATAAGGGTCTAGTAAAACATGATATCCTTCTACCCAGCCTATCACACAGTTCCACCTTATCACACAGTTCCACCTTTCATACATCTGCCCTAGCATAGTTCTCAATTCATAACAAATTCTTGGCAATTCACCATTCCCCTTCTCAATAAAAGTTCAAAACTGGTGAATCATGTAGGAGGACACTTTATCTTACAGTGATGCACCTTCTTCATGAGCCATGCCACAACTTGTACCTTCTTTGCAATTCTACAATAACGTTCACAGAAAGGATTATGAAGATGATGAATAATTAAGTGGTCCATATCTGTCTGTTAGAGCAATGGCCCAAGGCAAGTCACATTATCCAAAGATGGGCAGGCCTGGAGTTCTCCTTAGGATAAGAGAGAATGGATAGAACCACCTCCACACTCAGGTACAGAGAGGCTAATTCATTGAAAGTGGATTAACTCTTGACAACAAAGACTAAAAGCAGAACTTTAGGAATCTGAGAAAGAAATGGCTACAGAGAGTGTGACATCATTTTAGTAGTTCCAAGGCATTAGGGGCACAAGAATCTGTTCTAAGTCTCAGAATCACACTGTTTAGCAAGATGGTTTCATGTCTTTGCATAATTGCAACATCTGATTCTTAAATCTTGTTTCTAATCTGCACTTAATATCAGACTGTGTCACTTAACTGCTGTGGACAAAATTCCCTCTTGCCTGTTAAACCTCAGTTTACTTCTTTGTAGTTCTAAGATAACAATGCCCATCTTCACTTGCTCTGCCCAAATGACAAGGGCTGCTGGGATAATTAAATGAGGCAAACACACGAAGCATGGTGTACACCAGGAACTCCATCTCTGTGAGCTATCGTAATTTATGAGACTGCTATTGATTTACTTCATGGGACTCAGTGAGCTCTAAATGTAGCCTATTTCTTTGCTGAAGATTTAAATCTACACTTTAAAACAATAAATATTTAAAATATAGTCAAGAATCACTCTTATCCAATAAAAATGATCCAATACTATTTAGCACCTCTCCTGAGGTATTATTCCTAAGGGGAAAAACATATAAAGATCAGAAAAGACCTAAAGGCTCCAGATATATATATTTGGGAAAAAATTTTTTAGAAAAGAAGCCATTTTTTAAAATGCTGGTTCAAATTAAAGATGTTTTTCATCATTATTTAAAATGTTTAAAAATCCATTAAAGTAGGAGAAAATGTTCTTGGTCCTAGGTAATGCCTGAGAATTTTTCTTTTAATGTGATGAATTTCTTTTATATTCAAAATTTTACTCCACTGACCTTGAACAATTCAAATTAATTTAGCATGTATTTCTTGAGTATCTTCTTTGCATTCAGCATTGCTAAATACCACAGGAGAAAGGAAGATAAGGAAAACACTCCTTTTACACAAAGATTACAATTTAACAAGAAGACTAAGATAAGCGTACAATTAATTACAATAAGATAAGGGTCAGAAGAAAGATCAAATGAAAGAGAGCTACAACTGGGATTCATGAAAGACTTTACAGAGAACTTGGAAAAAGAAAAGATGGGTTTAGATTCACAGGCAGAGGGAAAAGCAAATGAAAAAGTAGATTCATTAAAGATGTTTTTCATCATTTTTAAAAATGTTTAAAAATCCATGCAAGGGGGTGAAAATGCAGCAAGTACTCAAGGACCATTCAGAATTTCAATTTGGCTGACATTAGAAAGACTTCTACGGTGCTGGTACATGTACACTACCAAAGAGATGCAGCAAAGAATAGTTTTTTGTTAAATAGTTGAAAATGAAGATGCCTACTCCTGGCAGGAGGAAAAGAAGTGAGGTCAAGGAAAGGTAACAAGATGGGCCAATTATTAATGGTCATCCTTGTAAAGCTGAGGGCTTATACTCTCTTCTCTACCTACTTGTATATCTGAAATCCCCCATTAAAAATTTGTTTAAATGCCAGGTGCAGTGACTCACACTTGCAATCCCAGTGACCTGAGGAGGCTCACACAGGAGGATGGCAAGTTCAAGGCCAACCTCAGCAACTGAATGAGACTATGAAAATAAATAGGGCTGTGAATGTATCTTAGCGGTAAAGCTCCACACAGTTCAAACCCCAGTACCCTTAACCCCAAAAAAGTTAAAAAAAAAAAAAAAATGAAGACCAGTCAATCTAGGGAGCTGGTCAGCTGATGGCTTCTGAAGTGATGGTGCTAAAGAGCTTTCTAACCTCCTGGTCAACTGTAGGGGAAGGGTTGGAAGAGACTCCACAGAGAAGTCCACACAGCACAATGTGATTACAGTTACAAGTGTGCCTGTTCTGGGTTTCCAATGCCTTACTCTCTTCACCTGTTCTTCCACTTCCTATTGGGAGAAAGCAGCAGAAGTCTACTACCAGGCACGTTGGTGTCAGTTTAAGAAAAGTGGAGACAATGTGACCTCAATGTATCTTGTGTAAAAATATCCACAGGGGTTGATTTTAGACATATAAAATCTAGTATTTGTTCATGTTGGAAAACTTGTAAGAAAATCTAAAAGTCAACTGTATCCCACCACCAAGAGAAAGCCACTCAATATTTTGGCAAATCCAATGCCTATGTCCAGACAGATGCCCACTCATATTTATGTACATGCTTTCTCTCCTCAGAAACAGAGGATTGCTGGGAAATAGTCCCATGTAATCTGCTTATTAGTTTAAAAACTGTATAATAGCAATTTTATAACACCAGTATAAGGGTTATAACGGCCCATTAAAAGACGCTTTGATCTAGTGCTTCCAACTTTGCACAGGAGTTTAAGGCAAACATTAATATTGTTTTGACTTGAGACGGCTCAGTCTCAATGCTATTTGAGCTGATATATACTACTATTATATACTCTAGTTAGGAAATGTGATGTGACAACGGAAGTAGTTTGTCGTACTGGGGGAGAAGGGTGGTGGCAGTATTCTTACCAGAGAAATAATACCATCTTCCTTTAAAAATTATAGGTGTTGAGATTTTAGTTTTTTGTTTTGTTTTTAACTTGTAAAAACTATGTATGAATTTTGTTCCAGACATCTAGTATTACAAAAAATAACAAGAAAAATTTCCCTGCCTTCCTTCCATTCCATTACTTCTCAGAACTGGCTACTGTTAGCAGTGGTACATCTGCTATCAAATAATTATGAGGCTACTTTAAAATATCAAACAATTATGAGGCTACTTTAAAATACATAAAATGTATAATCACCTGTATATTCAATTTATATACATATACAGATATACAACTGTGCATGTATATACATGTAAACACAGTATACACATACCACACACATTGCATAAGATATACAAATATCAGGAGGATTTTTCTTTCTTTTTGAATATTTCCTTTTTCCCTGCCCCTGAAATAAAGACAGCTGTTAAGAGATGCTACTGTTTTTTGCATGACACACTAGATCAGACTACAGGTCCACCCACTCGAGCATAATATATGGGAGATGGCTCCAGAAAAGGAGTTAGGAGTAAAGATTTCCTCACTATCCATGGCTGTGTCCTCAAAACTTGAAAATACCTGGGCTTTCTTTAAACAATCTACTATGGATTCTTCTATGATTGACTCCAAATACTTTCCAGTTCTGACTGCCAGCTGAATCCATCTTGGAGACTCAGGTCCCTGGTATTCATGTTTAAAGTCCTGAAGAATTCTTTTTCTATGAAAATACCTCCTTGAAACATGACTCCTGTTCTCATATTTGAGGAAAAAAAAATCTGCAAACTACAGCCTAATGCCTGTTTTTGCAAATAAAGTTTTACTGGAACACAGTCACGATCCTTTGTTTCCATACTGTCTATGGCTGCTTTCACAGAACAGCAGTACAGCTGAGTAATTGCAATAGAGACTATACATCCCACAAAGCCTAAAAGTTTTACTATCTGCCCCTTTGCACAAAAAGTTTGCTGATCCATATTCCAAGATAAGTTCAAAACACACTGTGTTTTCTCTATCAAAGATTGTGAAGGACTTGAATCACCCTTCCCATAATCAGTGTGTTGGTCCAGGCTAAAGAGTCTGTTTTCTATTAAAAACAAATCAAAAGCAACTTGGCTTTGACAGTAGTAGTGGTATGCAGGTAAACTTTGCTCTCCAGGGGAAAAGAGCTCAGATTTGCAGCACTGGCCTATTTCCATGATATAAGTGTTACTATTGTGGCTTATTTCAAGCTAAAAAACTAAAAACAAAACAAAACAAACCAACCAAACAAACAAACAACAACAAAAACTAAACATTAGAAGCAACCAAAGTCAACCTGTGAGTCTCACTGAATTTTCAGGAGGCCAGCAAGATACATCATAAAATGAAGAATATGCACAAATAACTAGCTGCAGTAAACCACTGGTTATCTGGGACACCTGCTATCAATGGTCCAACTCCTTACTTTAAAGTCAAAGGCACTAAGGCCCAGAGAAGTATCTTCCACAAATCTGGCTCAGTGAGTAGCATTAAGTTGGAAGTAATTTCTCTATATAGAGTCTGGCTGCCTCAAAGGGAGTTACCTCCTTAATAAAAGGGGAAAAGGCAAAGAAGTTGTTGCCTGGCACAAGTTAATAAATGTTGGTTTTTATCATCACCTTCACAGTGTGGGATTCTGGTTGCTTTAGCTCATGTTTTTGAAGCACACTTCTGATAGGAATATTGTTCTTCACATAGGACCATGTTTTATTAATACTCTGACAAATGATTATCCCAATTAACCAGCAGCTTCCTAAGCTATTAGAAAGATAGAGACTGAATCTTTTGTACTCATTACTTTTCTAGCTGGTACAGAACTGGAAATGTGGTAAATAGGTGGTCAACAAGTATCTACTGAAAGGATGAAGGACAGATACTCCACAATCAAAATGGAGTCTTATTCAAAGAACCCAACATGTGCTCCAAGTTTAGATCACATTCTTTTCTCCTACCTGAGGACTGTGCATTTCTAAAGTACTGGCTGCAGTGTCCAAACTGCAGTGTCCACTGAAGCAGTACAAGCTCTTTGGGTAAAAGATACCTGAGTTAGAGAATTTTTTCCTTTGATTATACACTAAACAGTCATATATGTATATAGTATATTTGTATGCTATATATAGTATATATTTTCTATTTTAAACATGTGCTGTCAGAGGATGAAATCAAGGAAAGAATTCAGTGAAGGATCCCACCTACCACACACCAAAATGCTGGACAATTGCTTTCCAGTAGAGACCAAGGAAGGACCATATACAGTGACTCACCTTTAAAAGTGAAAAGTGAAAGAATACCAAGATTAGTAAGCATATTCCAACAAACTCAAGGTTAACAACTACCCCAAGTGCAAATAGAAATGAACACAAGGAAAGGAGGCAAGAGCATGTCTCTATTACTTTGGAAATAAATTCTCAACTACTTGGTAATTCTCACTCTAACCTCTACACACTTGGCATGGTCACCTCATTGGCACTTCTCTGAACCCACTGATCCTGTTTGCCACAACACAAGCTGTAATCCTGATGCACACACAGGTCAGGTCTGCAGGCACAGAAGCAACCAAAGGCACCTATGAATCTTGCTGAGTTTTTCAGGAGGCCTCCAAGATACATCATAAAATGAGAGGACCTAGTACTTGGTTTCAAAGTGAGGTCAAGCTTGATCCCACAAATCAGAGGTTAACCCTATCCATGGCATGTGGTGGGTTGTGCTCCCATATTAGAAGAACCCCCAAACAAGAAGCAGTCCCAATGAATTAAGTCTTTAAAGCATTTCCTCCCCTCTGGTTCTAAAAATGTTGCAAGGTCTGCAAGTTCAAAACCACTTTCATAATAACACTAAGATGTTATTCGCTTTTATCATTTTCACATTCTCAGGAGTCCACTGTGGAGGTCTCTAGAAGTTACATGACATGTGACAGAGCAAGAGACTGAATAAAGCAGATACAAGAATCCGGTTTTCTTTTATTGAGCCAGACATTAAAAGAGGTTTGCAGAAATGTAAAACAATGCCATTATTCTTGATAACTTTCTGTTCTGGAAAATACAGGGTTTTTTTTCATAAAAAATGTTAAGATATAACTAGTCTATTATTTTAAAATGTTATTAAATACTGTAAAAGATTCTCGGTTTTAATTATATATGGCAAATATCAACCTATACAACCCACATAAACAAAGGTTCCTTATGATACTAATTTTTAAGAGGGTAAAGGATACGGAGTCCAAAAAAAGTTTGGAAACTTCTGTCCTGGAGATTGTCCCCTGTAACTAGAGTTGTGTGTTCTGCACGTAGGAAGACGTGCCATTCCGGTATGCCGATCAATTAGGGAAGGCAGCCGGTCTCCTTAGAATTTGGGGTCCATTAGGGTGGGCTTTGTGTCCCACCCCTTCTAGAGGTCTTCCTCCCTCACCCCATTTCCTCTTGATGGGGATTCCCAGACCTGCCACACAAGCTCAGGGACAATGACCCGCCGTCCAAGCTCGGGACGGACTCCCGGGTGAGGCCCAAACACCCTGGGGTCAGGACTCCGCGCGGCCCGCACTGCCTCGCCGAGGGCTCCCGGGCAGCACGCGCAGCCAAAGCTAAGGACCGCAAGCAGAGGCACTCCAGTCTCCGCCGCGACAGAAACTGAGGGATGGCGGGGAGATCACTCCCCAGGAACACGTCCCCTCGGCCTCCCCCGAGCTCTGCCCGACTCCCCCGGGCCGCTCTGCCTCGCGCGCCGGGAAAAGGCCCTCACCAACTCCCGGGAGGACCCTGTGGCCGGCGTCCCCGCCGGGGGACGTCAGTCGGGACGAATTGGTACTCACCAGGGACAGCACGGCGGGGCTCCGGCGACTAGCGAGCCGGGACAGAGCAGCGGGCGCACTCGCAGGCGGTCCCTGCCACCGCCTCCGCGATCCTCCCCCGCCGCCCCCGGCCGCTGGTCGCCGGGAGGAGCAGGGGCGGGGCGGACGCCGGCCGGAACCAGCCCGGCCGCGGACGGGGCGGGGCTTCCACAGGGCCCTGCCCCGCCCCCTAGCGGCCCGGGAACTTCGCCCCGGGCGGGACTCTGGTTGCTGGAGGTTCGCCGCAGAAAGTGGGGAGACGCGTCTTTCCCCAGGGCTCGCTGGTGCCGGCCCTGGCCCCTGGGCTAGGGTGACGGTCGCTCTCGTTGGGGCCTAGGGTGTGACTGCTCAGCTCGCGCTAGGGCCGGAAAGAAATGCAGTTTTTTTTTTTGTACTGGAGATTGAACTCAGGGGTGCTTAATCACTGAGTCACATCTTCTGCCCTTTTTATGTTTTTATTTTTGAAATAGAGTCTCGCTAGGTTGCTTAGGGCCTCGCTAAATTTCTGAGGCTGGCTTTGAATTTGCGTTCCTCCTGCCTCAGCCTCCGGAGCCGCTGGGATTACAGGTTTTGGGTGTCACGCCTGCAAAGAAATGCAGCTTAAAAAAATGATAATGAAATATTTTGCCGTAACTGTAGAGGCTTCACTATCTGGCTACTCCTGAATCTGATTATCTTGCTCTTCTTATCTCCTTGCCCTTCTCCCCATTCATCCTTCACCTCCCATCCCTACCCCTGCCTTGATTCTTTGCTCAAAGTATGCCAAGTGGGACTCTGGTTTAGGAATGCAACATTTCTAGTATGAATGTATTCTTTTCAACTTGTGACCACACTTCACTCCGTAATTCATGGTGTTCTCAGATCTGTAGGAAATGGCTTGGGCCTTCTCCAGACATGCTTTAGGTGCTGGTTGGAGTTGTGCCCTGTAGGTAACTGTGAATCAGAAAAGCGATTATATTTTTGTAGGTTAAAGGTCGTGATGTTTTCTTGCCCAAATTATTTGGGAAAATCATTGTAGTTTTCTATCCGAATGAACAACTAATAGCTAATACTATTAATAATGCCAACCACTATCAGCTATCATTTACTGCCTTCACTAGGCCCAAAGCCCTGTGGCTGGATCTTTACTAATGTCTATTCAATTCATTTCATGCTTCCAACCACCTAGGAAGTGAAGACTTCAGAGCTGTGAAATGTGGCACAGCTGGATTCAGTCCTCTGACTTCCACAGCAGCATCTCCCCAAACAAGCTACACTGTAGGGCACACCTACCTGGTGATATTCAATTTTGAAAGGATAAGGGGTGGTGTTACTGTATTTCCAATAGGAGAAGACAGTTTCTTCCACCCATTTCCCAAATCCCATCCTTTCATATTCATTGAACAAATTTTCCTTAAATGTTCACCATATGCTAAAGGTTTACTGTAAAACCTGAAAAATAATAATGCTAGTGTCTCCTCAAAAGTTAAGGAGAGTATAGGGAAGGTGAGAGTGGATAGTAGGCTTTGGAGTAGGGCCAGAACATGTCCAGCTAAATTTTGATTTGTACTGAGGCAGCCCTTCAGAAAGCAGAATGTTTTAATGTTCAACACCAACATACATATAACTGATAATCTTGACCCAAAGTAATTAAAACAGGCCCATAAAAGGAACAGAGATTAGTAAGCACCTTAGCCAAACCATGAAGGGAATATTTTTCACATCTCTCCACTCTTTGACATGTTACCAATGACATGCTGGTTGAGAATCCAGTGGCCTCCCTTCTGTTCTTGTTCTTCCTTCTGCTCTGTAGTATTTGGCAGCAGTGATTAATCCTTGAAATTTTAAACTCCTTTTGAATTTTCAGCTCTCTATTTTTATAATTCACCTCTTCCTTTTTAAATCCCTCTTTCTTTAGGCTCTTTCAGTATTACCTCTCTTCTCTTGCTTTTCCTGCCACTCTGCACACTGATGAGTTTTCCTTTGTCTATTTTCTCACCATGCAAACTCCCTATCATTTCCAGCTGAAGCCTGCTGTCCTTCATTGGTCTTACTTCTTCTGATCCTCACACTCTATTTCTAGCCATTTGTAGTATCACCACTTGGACATTCCAAAGGCATCTGTCATTCATCACATCTAAAATGGAAAGTTATTATCCTCTAACCATCTGTCCGTCCTCTCCTATCCAACCAGTTTCTTCCTCATTCTGAATCCTACATCTCCAGTTGGATCCCATAGTTTGTTCAGAAAGCTAAATACATGGGTTGAGAAACACATCACTGTGCTCACACAGGGTCTAAGTATTTCTGACATGGTACCAAAGGTTCTGCTAGTGGCCCAACAGAGTGCGTATACTTTATGGACCTTCTGAGAGGAAGCCACTCAAACGTGATAACTACAAAAACAACAAAGATTCCGTTGGAGATTGTTAAGCTGAGGAGTGCCTCATTGTATTCCACACTGATTTTAGTTGTAGTCCTGTGTGATTAAACATTGGGAATACATGCTCAAAATGCATGCTTAGGCACTTTTGTTGTGCAAACATCATAGAGTGTATTTACATGAACTAAGATGTCTACAAATGTCACTAGGTGAAGTAATCTTTTGTGACCATCAGCCTGTTATTGACTGAGACGTATGTGGTACATGACTGTACTTGTATAAACTGGACTTAGTTGATTAAAAGGTCTGAAGAACTATATCCCAACTGACTTTATATCATAATTTGCAATTGATGGTGCACTTTCATACACATGGACTTAATAGAAAAGAAGTGGTATAAGAGAAAGACAAATCTAGCATAATGACTCAAACTTTGGAGTGCACTGAAAACATACATACTTTACTCTTTAGGCTGAGTTTGATGGAATCAGTCAGAGACACACCCTATGAGAAATACTGGTGGTACTTCTCAGATTTTAGATGTTTCCCAGAATCATTAGAAGACACTTATTAAAAATACAGCTGCCTGTATTCCCTATATCCTAGGATGTCTGATTTGTTAGAGTAGGGGCAGGATCTATGCTCAGATTCCGAGAAAGTTAAAATTTTACTACAGGAGATTCTGCATTAGCATATCTATAGATTGTCACCAGGGACCTGATACCTATAAATAAAAACTCCATGAAGGTCAGAGGACCATGTCAGTTTGTTCATCACCCCCAACACAGAGCCTGGAACATAGTAGGTGCTCAATGCATTTTTATCAATTCTGACCCACTGTGGGCTTCTTTGTTTTGTGTATTCTTTGGCTCTCTGTTGGCCTGCATGTGATTCAGTGTTCCTCCATGTGGTTCAGGGTTCACAGAGGGATGACATTTGTTTGACAAGGAATGGAGAAGTATAATGTCATCCTGAACTTCTTGCTTGAAGGGACTCTAGGATCTCCAACATTTCAACAATGTATATCTTTTTCATACCAGAAAAAGTTTGAAATGAATACTTTCTGTTCCTCTAAAAACCAGAAAGCTATATTTATATAAGAAAAGGCAAGGCTCAGTCTCCTCTTGGCCCCAACTCTGCCACATTTCCACATACTTAATTTTCCTTCTCTTTCTTAATGTTTAAGCATTAAAATATCCCTAGGCGGTTTCCCAGAGTCTTCTGGCCAGCTGCTTCCAGTTAAGCACCATTTCTCTCCAAATAGCCAATAATGAAACCCAAGCCTTATTAAATGTCCCACTAAATCTTCACAACCACCATTTGAGGCTGGGAACATTACTGTTCATACATAGGTAATAAAATTGAGGTTCACAGTAGTTACATCATTTGCTTCAGGTCGAAAATTCCTGACTGATAATCCTGGGGTCTGAATGGAGGCTGATCTCACCCTCACCCTATACTTTTTAACTTTTAGGCTCCTCTCACCCTATACTTTTGACTTTTAAGCAACAAAAGAGCTGTAAGTTAGAATATATATATATATATAAAATTTGTAGAAAAGAAGACTTAAATGTACTAGGAGAGAACACCAATCTCCATATAGTCTAGAATTACTTACTTATTTCCAGGTCCTATTTTCCCTGGTTATAGTAAGGGCATCCTTGTTGCAGCCTTATAATTTGGGAGCACCCAGGTAAAATAATCTGGGGATGAAGGTGTTGGAAATCAGGAGACAACTAAAGTATGAATTTCAGGATTTGCACATAAAAATTAGATATCTAGCACCATCTTTCACATGTTATTTTGCTGTATAAGTTTTGAATGTGTTATTTATAATATATGTGTGTGTGTGTGTGTGTGTGTGTGTGTGTATTTTTTTTTTCCAGAGTAGAGAGGGGGAATCTGCTGGATTGATCTATTAATTTTTTTATGTACAGAAAATGTAATTTTATGAGGTTGCTGATACTGATTTTCTTATTTTATTCCAAGAAAATGATTGATAACTTTGACATATGAGAATGGGGGAAAATTTTGCTAATTCGTCTATAATTTGGCTCATTTCTTTTGCCAGTTTTTGAAGAGCTTGCTTTCATATATCAGTTTAAATCATTTTAAAATGGAAAATCCTAGCTTTTGCACCATTTTCCTCCATTCTTGGTGGTAGGAAACAACAAAAAATATCAAGGTACATGTGTCTATTCCCTGTTAAGCCTTCAAAGTATCTGAAAGACTAAATAAAGAAGATGATGGTCAGCTACTGCCCTCTGTTGATAGAGTGTGAATTTGCAGTAAACACATTGCCAATTTCAAAGAGCAGAGGATGGTTAGGGTTAAGAGAGTGAATGTTAAGAAAATACTAATGGACTAAGAAATTTACTTGTGTCTTAATTTCATAGTTTCTGCACACCCTAGAAATTAAAGAGCAGAAACTTATTCGGTCAACAAACTGGCTTCGCTTGGTGTAAAGGGTACAAAATCAAACATGATTAAATCAATTCCTTCTCTGAGGACCCTGAGAATTTATTGTTATTATTTTCCAGGAACTCCTTCAATATTGTTTTAATATTTATCCAAGACATTACAGCTTTTCTGATGCGAGGTGCTTGGGATTGAACTCAGGGGAACTCAATCACTAAGCCACATCCCCAAACTTTTTTGTATATTATTTAGAGACAGGGTCTCACTGAGTTGCTTAGGACCTGAGTCTCTGAGGCTGGTTTTGAACTCACAATTCTCCTGCATCAGCCTCTCAAGCCTCTGGGATTATAGCTGGGCACACAGTACAGCATTCATCCTTGGCGTATCAAAATCTAATGTTGTTTACTTTTCCCTGAATAATGCCAGGTTCTTATAACATTCCATTTTGACCCTTCTTTAAATTTTTATGCCATTTTAATCTTTTATTTCATACACATATGTGCTAACTCCTCAAGACATTATTATTGTTTTATGTAGTTAAGATTTATTTATCAAGATTTAAGCACACACTTGCCATTTTTGTTGTTCTTCATTCCTAACTGTCGGGCTTTCCTTCTGGAATTATTTTCTCCTATTTAATTACTAATTCTCTTAATATTTTCAGAAGTGTGAGTCTGATGAGGGCAGTTTTTCTCAGGTTTCTTTTACTATTGTTCCTGAAGGGTATTTTTTTCTGGATATTAAATTCTAGGCTGGCAGTGATTTTCTTTCAGTTTTTTTTTTTTTTTTTTTTTTTTTTAATTCACATCTGCTGGCTTCCATAGGTTTTCATGGAGAAGTACACTGCCCACCTAAAACCTCCTCCTCTGAAGGTAAGGGGTCTTCTTCTCTGGCTACCTTTATAATCTTCTGTTGTCTTTGGTTTCCACTAGTTTGAATTTTCCATAAACATATTTTATTATTTTTTTCTGCTTGGTATTCATTGGACTTATTGAATTTTTGTGATATGAAAACAGTGGTCAACTGGTAGGGTACACTGTTTGCTGAGTTTCCCTACATGGCCCCCTGTAGGCCAAGGAAGGAGACACACTGAGTCTCTGCAAATTTTATAAAACTCCCTTTTTGTATAGTAGGTTCCCATTATAGGTATAACAAATTACCCAAAAATTACTGGTCATCAAATAATGATAGTTTGAGTTCTTCTTTTCCTATTTATATCCTTTTAATTTCTTTTATCTGTCCATTACTCTGGCTAGAGTTTCCAGGACTACGTTGAATAGAAGTGGTGAAAGAGGGCATCCCTGTCTTGTTCCAGTTTTTAGGGGGAATCCTTTCAATTTTTCTCCATTTAGAATGATGTTGGCCTTGGGCAGCATAGATAGCCTTTACAATGTTGAGAATATGTGCCTGTTATCCCTAGTTTTTTTTTTTTAGTGTTTTGAACATGAAGCGGTGCTGTATTTTGTCAAAAGCTTTTTCTGCATCTATTGAGATGATCATGTGATTCTTATCTTTAAGTCTATTGATGTGATGAATAACATTTATTGATTTCCATATGTTAAACTAACCTTGCATCCCTGGGATAAACCCCACTTGATTGTGGTGCACTATTAATATGTTTTTGTATTTAGTTTGACAGAATTTTATTGAGAATTTTTGCATCTATGTTCATTAGAGATATTGGCCTGAAGGTTGTTTTTTTTTTTTTTTTTTGATGTATCTTTGTCTGGTTTTGGTATCAGGATGATATTGGCCTCACAGAATGAGTTTGGAAGGGTTCCCTCTTTTACATTTCATGGAATAATTTCAGGAGTATTGGTATTAGTTCTTTGAAGATCTTGTAGAACTCATTGTGAATCCTGGGCTTTTCTTGGTGGTAGGCTTTTGATGGTATCTTCTTTTTCATTGCTTGAAATTACTCTACTTAAATTGTGTTTATACTCCTGATTTAGTTTGGGTAGATCATATGACTCTAGAAATTTGTTAATGTCTTCAAGATTTTCTATTTTATTGGAGTATAAACTTCCAAAATAATTTCTAATTATCTTCTGTATTTCAATAGTGTCTGTTGTGATATTTACTTTTTCATCATGAATTTTAGTAATTTGAGCTTTGTCTCTCCTTCTCTTGTTAGGGTGGCTAAGAGTTTATCAACTTTATTTGTTTTTTAAAGAATCAACTTTTTGTTTTGTCAATTTTTTCAATTGTTTCTTTTGTTTTAATTTCATTGATGTCAGCTCTGATTTTCATTATTTCCTGTCTTCTACTACTTTCGGTGCTGATTTGTTCTTCTCTTTTTTAGGGCTTTGAGATGTAAAGTTAGGTCATTTATTTGTTGATTTCTTATTCTTTTAAGGATGAACTCCATGCAATGAACTTTCCTCCTACTACTGCCTTCAGAGTGTCCCAGAGATTATAAGGTAGTTCTATTTTTAATTTTTTGAGGAATCTCCATATTATTTCCATTATTACTATACGATTTACATTCCATCAACAGGGGCTGGGGATGTAGCTCAATAGTTGAGTGCTTGCCTAGCATGTTTGAGGCCCTGAATTTGATCCCTAACACTTTAAACCAAACCAAAACAATAAAATTCCCACACCAGTGTACAGGACTTTCCAACAGAATGCTTTGTTAAACATTTAGATTTTCTGTCATTAGATGGTTCCACTAAGTAATAGATAATTATTATGTTTTATACACTGTTTCATAGTACAGAAAAATATTGAAATTATGATAGTTTTCCCTTTTTCACACTCGTATAATGGTATTAATAATGCTTATGCAATACTTTGAAACTGCACAGAAACAAGACGGACACAGATAAATAAAAAAATTCTGTGTCCAAAGATAAAGTAACTGTGCAAAATGCCCTAAACCATTTGTTGGCAAAAGCAATACGCTTTCTCAACACTTAAAGTAGAGAAATCTTGTTTTTTTTTTTTTTTTTTATCTCTTCAAATTTTACGGTTTATTATACTCAGATTTGAGTCCAGAACAGCTTTTGCTATAAAATAAACCTCACTATTAAAAGTTCTTATTTGTTTATTTTGAGATAATAGATATAAAAGGGAACATCTAGAAAATTCTCAATAGGTTGTTTTCATTTCATATGTATTTTTGACATTCATACATATTTTTATGAAAGCAAATTTGTCACTTAATATTTTTTTTAATCTTTAAAACATAGCCATGGTGATTCACACCTATAATTCCATCCAGTAGCTCAACTGGGGAGGTTGAGGCAGGAGGAATGCAAGTTTGAGGCCAGCATGCGTAACTTAGATAGACCGTCTCTCAAAATTAAAAAGGCCCTGGTTGTAACTCAGTAGTAGAGCAGCCCTGGGTTCAATCCTTAGTACTGCCAATTTTTTTTATACTTTATTAATTAAATAATTGTTTTTCTTGATTTATCTATAATCTCCTCAATATGATATTCTTTTTAGACTACATTGCTTTTCTCATTTTTAAATGAGGAAACCAAAACATTCTTCCCAACTTTGCCCTAAGTTAAATATTAGCTCAGTATCCCCTCCTAATAACACCATCTAGGAGGTGGCCTATGGCCCTTCAGGGCCTGTTTCAATCCCCAAACTGAGCAGGGAGAGGCCTATAGGACCTCGTCAGGTATTTCCAGTACAGAACCCCCCTTATCAAAATGGCCCCAATTTATATGGCTCCCTGCCAGAGAGTCTGGGGAGCATAAGCTAATTTGCGTTTGTGCTGAATATCTAGATATACTTCCTGCTAGGGAAAATTACTAGGAGATACATCTCCTTACATTCTAAACACATTTTCCACTGCGTTTCGAAATCTTTGAAATCTGTAAAGGCTAAGTCATCATATAAATATCAGTGCTATTAACAATCACAGAATTAATAAGAATAATAATGAGCACAAGTGTGTAAAATGCCAGCCTTAGCATAAACGTGATGATACCTCCGTGTGTGACATTTCTGTCTTGCCACAGGGAAAAGCTCTGTGAGCTAGTTACCTAAGTAGAGCCAATACTTTATTTCTGTAAATAAATTGCTCATTATCTTATTTTTTGGGTAACTTTTGAAGAATATATTGTTGTGTGGTGAAATATAAAAGTTGTTTTAAACAAAAGGGAAATGAACAACAATTCTATATATCACTTTCATTATCATTATAAAAGTAAGACATGTTCACTTCAAAAAACCTTGAAAACACCACACACACACACACACACACACACACACACCTCTCTTTGAAACTACCATCCATGGATTACCTATCAGTTAATAAGTTTAGTTCTATTATCTATCTCATTAAGTGAGGAACAAAGAGTAGGTAGTTTTACATTGCATTTTCCTCAAACCTAACACCAAACCTTTTCTCAGCTTTTTGAAAGTTAATTTAAAACACAACTTTTGTGTTGTGGCAGTGTGGCCACATAATGTAATACTACTTGACTATGACAAGGAACAAATGATTGATACATGAAACAACAAGGAAGAATTTCAAAATGATTATTATGAGTAAAAAAAGCAATTGATCATGGGTCACAGAATTGTGGAAAGTGTAGCTGTGGATAAGATGAGGGGAACTATGGTAGCTGGATTTTGTCAATTTTTTCTCTTGTCTATGAAAAGTGGAACTATTTATTTATTTATTCATACATACATACATACATACCAGGGATTGAACCCAGGGGTGCTTAACTACCAAGCCACATCCCCAGCACCTCCTACCTTTTTGAGTTGCTCAAGGCCTTGCTAAGTTGCTGAGGCTGGTTTGAACTTGCAATTCTCTTGCATCAGCCTCCTGAGTCACTGGATTAGAGGTGTGTGCCACCGTGCCTGGCAAAAAAAGTGAGTTTTTAAAGGTGATTTTGAAATTTGCATTTGCCATCTCTTTCCTATTATTTTCTTAAGATTTTTTCTCCTTTTTTGGGCCAGAAGCTATACATTCTAAAATTATCCATTTACTTATCAATGTTAACATATCTTTAAAAAAATACTTTTATTTATTTATTTGTTTGTTTGTTTGTTTATGTGGTGCTGAGGATTGAACCCAGGGCTTTGCACAAGCTAGGCAAGCGCTCTACCACTGAGCCACAACTCTAGACCCTAACATATCTTAAACTTTCAAAATTCTGCAAGACTGAAAGAGTAAGGGAACAGGTAGATATTTAGATTGTTGCAACATGGAAAACACTCAAATGCAGCTTCTTTCTGAGTAAGGATGACAAGGGGCAGGAACTCACACTACTGAAGACTTGCCCTGCTAATACCAACAAAGGTGATTAATGATGGCAGTGTTAAATGCAGAAATATATTTCTTGTTACTTAGATAAATTAAGTGTTCCAGCTCCTTCTCAGACTAACTCATAAATACTGAGCAATGTGCTTAGAGAGGCTTTTTCTGGAGGCTTGTATTGCCTAGGTGCACCAATGTAGAACAATTCAGTAATTTTAGACATCTTTAGAAGAAGAAAAAGAAATTACCTGACAAAAGACTATTAATAGTCACAATGTGCCAGGCATGAGGTGCATACCTGTTATATCAGCAGCTCAGTAGGCTGAGGCAGGAGGTTCACAAGTTCAAAGCCAGCCTCAGCAATTTAGCAAGGTCCTAAGCAACTTAGTGACACCTTGTCTCAAAATAAAAAATAAAAAATGGCTGGGGAAATGGTTCAGTGGTTAAATACCCCAGGGTCAATCCTTGGTATCAAAAAATTCACAATGTTGATATTAATATTAGTAATAACAAATACATAGAATTTATTGCTTTATTATAATCTCTAATAAATTTAAACTTATTTATATTTTTTATTAGGTTACATTTCTATCTTGGGTGGTAGATTTTTTTCTTCATTGTTTTCTTTTTTTTTTTTTATTTATTATGTATGTGGAGCATACCTACCATCTATGTGACTTCCAAGTGACTTGATTTATTAAAATGTCCCTGCAGGGCAGATTTGTATTTGCATTTGATAGATGCCCCAGGATTATTACTGGAATCATTACACTTTATGTGATAATTTCTCAGATCGATATTTCCTATACCAACAGCATACTGGAGCATACTACATCTGGAGTACAAACCACCCAAAGTGCTTCACTTTTCTTATGAGGTTGCTATTAATTTGGTTTGGATGCCTAGCATATCCTGGCTCTCAACTCCCTCTTCACTTTTCCCTCCCTGGGGATTTCTCTTTCTCTTTTACTAATTCTTCCGTGGATTCAAGTTTAAAAATATATATATTTTTTTCCAGTATATAGAGATTTATGTGGGAGAACTTCAGACTTCTTACTTTGCCATCTAGGCAGAAGCTCTTTTTTATCATACAAATCATCCCAGTTTGCTTCCATCATTACCACTCGGTGGAAATTACTCTTGTCGGGCTTGTGAATGACTTCCACATTGCCAAACCAACAGTCGCCTTTCTTAGCCTCGTCATGGCAGTGGTCTTATTTGCCTTCTAATTACACTTTCTCTCTTCAGACCCTCCTGACATGCCATTTACTCCATTGGCTACACTTTGTCAGTTTCTTTTGCTCTATCCTTGTACAGTCTTGTTTTAGTCAACTTTGTGACTAAAACACCTGACAAGAACCACTTAGAGGAGGAAACGTTTATTTTGGCTGACAGTTTCAGAGGATCCGTCCACGGCTGGCCAACTCCGTAGCTCTGGTCTGATGTTGAGGCAGAACATCACGATGGAAGTGGGGGGCAGAGGAAAGAAGAAAGCAGTTTAGGACATGGCAATCAGGAAGTGGGGAGGGGAGAAGAGAGGGAGGGAGAGAGAGGGAGAAGGAGAAAAGGAGAAGGAGGAGGGGTGGAGGGAGGAGGAGGAGCATGAGGAGGAGAAGAAAGCCTGTGAGTGCACTCCACTCACCAGGGTCAAGATGTAAACCCCAAAGGAACCCGCCCAGTGATTTACTTCCTCAAGACATATCCTACCTGCCCCAGTTACCCCCCAGTTAATTCATCCAAGTGGATTAATACACAAATTAGGTGACAGCTCTCATTACCTAATGATTTCACCTCTGAACATTCTTGCATTGTTTCACTCCTGAGTTCCTGTCAAAGTTGTCAGAATTAAAATGGAGTCACTTGTGCCAAGCCCTCAAAAAAGTAAATAAATAAATAAATAAAAGATGGGAGTTTATGAAGGAGAGGATCTCATACCTGACAAAAAGAAACATCACAAATGAATCTGTCAGGACCATGACCTGGCACAAAATCCAAGACAATGTTATACAACACACACACACACACACACACACACACACACACACACACTTCTGCAAGGACATCTGCTCAGGAACTTCCTTTTTAGTCATGGACTGATGTTACTCTTGTTATTGATTTTTATATACAAGGATAATGGTTTCAAAACAACATATATAAATCCCTTTTCATTTTACCTTGACAAACCCTTGTCTTCCTTTACCTCCTTAGGTAAGCCCACATGCATTTCCATTACAACACTCATTTCCAAATAAAGTAATTGTCTTTGGGGAACCTTTCTCTGTTAGTTATTTTAAGTGTTGGAGAGCATCAGGATTTTGCTGTGGGCCTTCCCTTTTCCATTTACTTTTTTTTCTGGTGATCTCATCTACAATATTTGTTAATCACTTCCAAAATTAGGTCTCCAATTGCCATTCTCTCCTAAGTTCTGAACTCATGTAACACACTCGCTACTTGAGATCTTCATCTCATACTTTAACTGCATCCAAACTTAATTGTTCAAAATAGAACCTGACTCCTACTTCCTTCAGAAATCCCCTCTTCCTTTCCCCAACTTTTTTGTTTGTTTGTTTTAATCTCAGGAAACAGCATAATCATCCACCTTATTTCTTAATAAGAGTCAATCTTAATTCATCTCCTGTTCCTCACATCCCACCTCCCATCTAAGGACAGTCAAGTTTTCCCTCCAGAATATCTCCCCATCTGTTTATTCCTCTCCATCTTCAAGATCATCTCCTTACCCCAGCCCACCAACATCTCCCTTCTACCCCTCTCAGTAGCATTCCCTTGAGCAGCCTGCCTCCAGTCACATCCCACGATAATCCACAAAACTTTGAGATTTCCTTATTATGTGTAATTATAATTCACTAACAAAAGCACTAAAAATGAGGCAAAAACTATAAATCAGATTGCTTTGGACTATTGTCAAATCTCTCAAATGGCTTCCAATAGCATTTTGAACAAAATCCAAATGCCTCACCTTTATCAACAATCCTTTTGAGTTTTGCCTCTGCTTCATCCCATGACATGACCTCTCCTGGCTCATTGTTCTCTGACTTTGCTGGTCTTGCTTATCCTCACACTTGCCAGGTTTCAGCCCACCTCTAGGTTGCTGCTCTTTCTTACATGATAGGCTCCTCTGATCTTTCTGATCTCAAATCAGTTGTCACTTCTTCCTCATATCACATCTAAGGTACACTGCAACTGACAGCCTCCATAATATATTCTGTTATATAACCTCTTTGTAATCTCCTTAACAGCACATTCTAGGTACTGTATGATATATCTTTTGTATTTTATTGGTTATTGCCTTTTGGAATAAACTAAGAGGGACTTTAAAAAAATAAACTATTTTTAGAGCAGTTTTAGGTTCACAGCAAATTGGAAAATCTTGAGAACTCTAATACATCATTCTCACTCTATCCCCCACTACTGACATCCTTGTACACAGTGGAGATTTTGTTGTAAAATAATCGACACATCATTATCACCTAAGTTCTTTGGTTTACATTAGGATATTGGTATTGGACATTGTATGGATTTGGACAAATGCATATTGACATGTGTCTAGTATTGTGTATCATACTGGTAGTTTCACTGCCTTAAAAATACTCTGTACTCTGCCTATTTATTCTTTCCTCCCCACCAACTCCTGACAATCTCTGATTCTTAGGTTTGCTTTTTCTAGAATATAAGACAAGTGCAAAAAGTATGTAGCCTTTCAGATTGGCTTCTTTCACTTAGCAATACATGTTTATGTTTATTCCATGTCTTCTCATGGCTTGCCAGTTTCTTTCTTTTCAGCACTGAATAATATTCCATTGTCTGTAGGTAATCACAGTCATTTTATCCATTTATTTACTAGAAGAAGATTGACTTTGGATGCTTCCCAGGTTTGGAGATCATGGATAAAGCTGCTGTAAACATCTTTGTGCAGGTTTTATATGAACATAAACTTTTTCATCCATTTGGGTAAATACCTAGGAATGTGATTGCTGAATTTTATGTTAAGAGTATGTTTAGTTTGCTAAGAAACTGCCAAATTGTCTTCCAAAGTGACTGTACCATTTTATATCCCAATCAACATTGAATAAGAGGTTAGAGTGGACTGCCTGGCTGATTCCTGTGGCCAAGTGTAGGTGGGCCAGTTGCCTGCCTGCTGCTGAGAGCTTTGGCAATTGTAGCTGCTCAGAACTGTCTGTTGGATCTTTTCTCCTTTTACAAATGTTTTAATTAGTACATTATAATTATATATAATAGTGGGATTCATTGTGACATTTTCATGTATGAAACATAAAATAATTTCCTTCAATTAATTTACCAGTATTTCCCTTTTCCTTTTCTTCTTCCCTCCTCTTGGTCCACTTACTCTACTCTTTCAATCTTCCATATATATTTCACTGGTGCATTATAATCATACATAAGTGTGGAATTCATTGTGATATATTCATATGTGCATATAGCATGTGAAGAGAAAACCTTTGAACTTGGACTTTCTGAGTCTGGCTTACTTCACCTAGCATGATATTCTTTAGTTCCATCCATTTTTGGGCAAGTGACATAAATGCATTCTTTTTTATGGCTGAGTAGAACTCCATTTTGTGTGTGTGTGTGTGTGTGTGTGTGTGTGTGTGTGAGAGAGAGAGAGAGAGAGAGAGAGAGAGAGAGAGAGAGAGAGAGAATGCACGTATCTATCTCACATTTTCTTTATCCACTTGTCTATTGATGGGCACCTAGGCTGTTTCCATAATTTGGTTGTTGTAAATTGTACTGCTATAAACACTGAATGTATGTATTGCTATAGTATGCTGATTTCAGTTCTTTTGGATAAATACCAAGAAGTGGATAGCTGGGTCACGTAGTGGTTCCATTTGTAGTCTTTTGATGAATCTCCATACTGATTTCCATAGTGTCTGTACTCATATGCAGTTGTTGCATTTTATTTTTTGACCCACTCTACCAATTTCAATTTTTAATTGGTACATTTAGACTATTGACATTTAAGATGATTATTGATATAGCTGCATTAATATTTACCATATTTGTTATTGTTTTTTATTTTTTGTTCTTTGTTACCTTGTGATTTTAATTGATCATTTTATGTGATTCCATTTCTTTGCTTTCTTAGCATATCAATTAAGATCGCCACCTACCACATTTAAAGTTGTTTCCCTAGAGTTTGGAATATACCTCTACAACTAATCCAGGTTCACTTTTCAAGTAGCATGGGTGGTCCAAGTACTTTATAGGAACAACATATTCTTAACCCCTCCCTTTCTTCCCTTGAATTGCTGCTGTCATTAATTTCACCTATATATAATTAAGCATGTGTATATCCACATAAGTGTAATTAAATACATTATTGCTTTTGTTGTTTTAAACACACTATTTTCTGTTAGATATATTACATGACCTATCTCTTTTTACATGTTATTTGCTTTTCCTGTGGAACTCTTATTATGTTAATCATAGTTTTTTAAAATTCCTGGTCAATTAATTCTGACATTCCTGTCATATATGGCCCTGTTTCTGTTGCTTGTTCAGTATCCTCAAACTGTGTTTGTTGTTGTTGTTTGTTTGTTTTTCACCACTTAGCATGCTTTGCAACTTTTAGTTGAGTGGTGGATGTAGTGTCCTGGATAAAAAACTTGCAGTAAATAGGCCATGACTGTTAGGTTGGGTGAGGGAACCATCTGTATTCCCACAATTACTCTTCAGTCCTTTGGTGAGCCTGAGCCCTGGACTGGGGACCTGATCAGTGCTTCTCAGTTTTGGTGGGACTGAAAGGCTGAGTGGAGCAGTTCTTGGTCGCTGCTCTTCCCCCAGGAAGGTAAGGCCCTAATAAACTCACAGCTCTGCAGAAATGATTTCTGAGGGCAGACCTTGTTAAAAACAGAATATTCTGGTATATTTCAGTATTCTGGCATGTTGCATTCCTGGCGACAAAAACACTTAGGGGTCATTCTCTGGGCTGCACGAAATAAAGAGACAAACATACCTTTTTCTTTGGGGGTCCTGTGATGGCTTCTCTGACCTTAAGGATCTGCAGAAAGAGAGAGAGAGAGAGAGAGAGAGAGAGAGAGAGAGAGAGAGAGAGAGCGAGCGCAAGCAGGTGCTGAACCCTTTTATTGAGGTAAAGCCATTCAAATGAGGCAAGGGGTCAGGTTTCAGGGACTGAGTCTAGCTTCCTAATGTCTGCTGTCAGCAGGTTGACTTATCCATATCTAGAAAGTCCACACCCAAAGGCAGAGTAAGAGAGGGGGACAGACAAAGGGTGTTTCCATGGAATATTCTATCCCAAACAGGGGAAAGGGGTAATATCACAAAGGAACAGGTGAGCATAGCTCAATCCCTGGGGCTGCAGAAAGGCCCATGAAGACACATTCTTCGAGGATCTGTGGGATCCCCTGTGGCTAGCTCCCCAGTGGATTTTAACTCTCAGACGGTCCACACTGAGCCTCTGTCAATTCACTCGTTCCAGCTCAGACTTCCTACTCTGGCTCTGCTTCCTATAGAGGTTTCAGTTTACTGGTTTCTTCTCCAGTCAGTTGTGATTTTCTGGATCTGCCTGTCTGCCTCTACAAGTGTAGGGGCAATGGTTTGCCCTGAGATCTCATTTCTCCAATGGATCCAAGAACGGTTATTGATTTTTATTTTTGGTATGTTCACCTTTTTCACTTGTTACCACAGTGAGCTAACTTACTTGCATGACCAGAAACCAGAACTCCAGTTATCTTTTATTGGTCCTTATTTTCAGTGAGATGCTGTTCTCAGTGCTGGGACAGCCCTTCTACCTTGGCTTTACTGTAGCCAGAACCCCACACTCCCATTTCTGCTTTGCTGGCTGCTTTGTGAGGCTTCATTGATGGGGGAGCCCTCTAGGGGGAGACTGTAAGGCTGAGGAAACTGAGGAAGTTGAAAGTATTCACTATTCCATCTGTTTTTTAAAAAAAAATTATTATTAATTAATTAATTTTAATTAGATATATATGACAGCAGAAGGAATTTTGATTCATTGTACACAATTGCAGCACAACTTTTAATTTCTCTGATGTACATCATGTAGCATCACACCATCTGTACAGTCATACATATATATACCTAGGGTAATGATGTCCATCTCATTTCTCTATCTTTCCTGCCCCCATGCACCCTCCCTACCCTCTCTCTCCTTTGCCCAATCAAAGTTTCTCCATTTTTCCCATGTCTCCCCATTCTCCATTATGGATCAGCATCCACTTATCAGAGACAACATTCAGCCTTTGATTTTTTGGGATTGGCTTACTTCACTTAGCATGATATTGTCCAACTCCATTCATTTACCTGCAAATGTCATAATTTGATTCTCTTTTAATGCTGAGTAATATTCCATTGTGTACATATACCACAGTTTCTTTATCTATTCATCTATTGAAGTTTATCTAGGTTGTTTCCACAGTTTAGCTATTGTGAATTGAGCTGCTATAAACATTGATGTGGCTGTGTTACTGTAGTATGCTGATTTTAAGTCCTTTGGGTACAGACCGAGGTGTAGGATAGCTGGGTCAAGTGGTGGTTTCAGTCCAAGTTTTCTAAGGAATCTCCATACTGCTTTCCAGATTGGTTGTACCAATTTGCAGTCCCAGCAACGTATGAGTGTGTCTTTTTCCCCACATCCTTGCCAACACTTATTGTTGTCTGTATTCTTGATAACTGCCATTCTGACTGGCATGTGATGAAATCTTAGAATAGTTTTGATTTGCATTTCTCTAATTACTATAGATGTTGACATTTTTTCATATATTTGTTGATTAAGTGTGTATTTTCTGAGAAGTGTCTGTTCAGCTCCTTAGCCCATTTATTGATTGGGTTGTTTTTTGATATTAAGTTTTTTTTGAGTTTTCTGTATATCCTGGAGATTAGTGCTCTATCTGATGTGTGTGTGGCAAAAATTTGGTCCCAAAATGTAGGCTCTCTCTTTACCCCATTGATTATTTCTTTTGCTGAGAAGAAGCTTTTTAGTTTGAGTCCATCCCATTTATTAATTCTTGATTTTATTTCTTGTGTTCTAGGAGTCTTGTTAAGAAAGTCAGGGCCTATATCGACATGATGAAGATTTGGGCCTACTTTTTCCTCTATTAGATGCAGGGTCTCTGGACTAATTCTTAGGTCCTTGATCCACTTTGAGTTGAGTTCTGTGCATGATGAGAGATAGAGGTTTATTTTCATTTTGCTCCATATGGATTTCCAGTTTTCCCAGCACCATTTGTTGAAGAGGCTATCTTTTCTCCACTGTATGTTTATGGCACATTTGTCTAGTAAGAGATAACTGTATTTATGTGGGTTTGTGTCTGTCTCTTCTATTCTTTACCATTGGTCTACATGTCTATTTTGGTGCCAATATCATGCCATTTTGATACTATAGCATTGTAGTATAGTTTAAGGTCTGGTATTACGATGCCTCCTGTTTCACTCTTCTTGCTAAGGATTACTTTATCTATTCTGGGTCTCTTAATTTTACAAATGAATTTCATGATTACATTTTCTATTTCTAGAAGGAAAGATGTTGGGATTTTAATTGGAATCACACTGAATCTGCATAGTGCTTTGGGTAGTGTGGCCATTTTGACAATATTAATTTTGCCTATCCAAGAGCATGGGAGATCTTTCTATCTTCTAAAATCTTCTTCAATTTCTTTCTTTAGTGTTCTGTAGTTTTCATTATAGAGTCTTTCACCTATTTTCACCTATTATTTATTTATTTTTTGAGGCTATTATGAATGGGGTAGTTTTCCTAATTTCTCTTTCAGAGGATTCATTACTGATGTATAGAAATTTATTTGATTTATGGGTATTGCTTTTATATCCTGCTACATTGCTAAATTAATTAATTAATTCTAGAAGTTTTCTGGTAGAGTTTTTGGATCCTCTAAGTATAGAATCATGTCATGAGCAAATAATAATAATTTAAGTTCTTCTATTCCTATTTGTATCCCTTTAATTTCTTTCTGTCTAATTGCTCTGGCTAGAATTTCAAGGACTGTGTTGAATACAAGTGGTGAAAGAAGGCATCTTTGTCTTGTTCCAGTTTTTAGAGGGAATGCTTCCAATTTTTTTCCATTTAGAATGATGTTGGCCTTGGGTTTAGCCTAGATAGCTTTTACAATGTTGAAGTATGTTCCTGCTATCCCTAGTTTTTCTAGTGTTTTGAACATGAAAGGGTGCTGTATTTTGTCAAATGCTTTCTCTGCATCAATTGATACAATCATATGATTCTTATCTTTAAATTATTGCTGTAATGAAATATATTTATTGATTTCTGTATGTTGAATGACTTTGCATCCCTGGAATTAACCCCACTTGATCATGGTGCACTATTTTAAAATTTGTTTTTGTATGCCATTTGCCAGAATTTTATTGAGAATTTTTACATCCATGTTGATCAGGGATATTGGTCTGAAATTTTCTTTCCTTGATGGTGTCTCTGCCTGGTTTTGGTATTAGGATGATACTAACTTTATAGAATGAGTTTGAAAGGATTCCTTCCTTTTCTATTTCATGGAATAATTTGAGGTGTATTGGTATTAATTCTTCTTTGTGGGTTTTGTAGAACTCAGCTGTGAATCCATCTGGTCCTGTGCTTTTCTTGGTTGTTAGACTTTTGATGGCATCTTCTATTTCCTTGCTTGAAATTGATCTGTTGTGTGTCCTCTTAACTCAGTTTGGGTTGATCATATGCCTCTAGAAATTTTTCAGTGTCTTCAAGGTTTTACATTTTACTAAAGTATAAATTTTCAAGATAATTTCAAATTGCCATCTGTATTTCAATAGTGTCTGTCATGATTTTTCCTTTTTCTTCACAAATTTTAGTAATTTGGGTTGTCTTTCTCCTTCTTTTCATTAGAGTGGCTAAGGATTTGTCAATTTTATTTGTTTTTTTTTCAAAGAACCAGCTTTTTATTTTGTCAATGTTTTGAATTGTTTCTTTAGTTTCAATTTAATTGATTTCTGGCCCAATTTTAATTATTTCCTGTCTTCTACTACTTTGGGTGTTGGTTTGTTCTTCTTTTTCTAGGACTTTGAGTTGTAATGTCATTTATTTGTTGACCTTTTTCTTCATTTAATGAATTAACTCCATGTAATGAACGTTCCTTTTATCACTGCCTTCATAGTGTCCCAGAGATTTTGATAAGTTGTATCAGAGTTCTCATTTACCTCTAAGATTTTTTTAATCTTCTCCCCGAGTCCATGTGCCATTCAATAGTGTATTGTTTAGTTTCTAGGTGTTGGAGTAACTTCTCTTTTTAAGTTTATCATTGGTTTCTAATTTCATTCCATTATGGTCAGATAGAATACAGTGTAGTATCTCTATTTTTTTTTTTTGAATTTGCTAAGACTTGCTTTGTGGCATAACATATGCTCTATTTTGGAGAAGGATCCATGGGCTACTGAGAAAAAAGTGTATTCATTAGGTGATGGATGGCATATTCTATATATGTCTGTTAGTCCAAATCATTGATTGTATTATTGAGTTCTATAGTTTCTTTTAGTTTTTGTTTGGAAGATCTATTCAGTGGTGAGAGAAGTATATTAAATTCACACAGTATTATTGAGTTGTGGTCTATTTGGTTCTTGTAGTTGAGAAGAGTTTGTTTGATATACATAGATGGCCCATTGTTTGGGGCATAGATATTTATGATTATTATGTCTTGTTGATGTATAAATCCCTTAAGCAGTATGTAATGTTTTTCTTTATCCCTTTTAACTAGCTTTGGTTTGAAGTCCACTTTATCTGATATAAGAATGGAAACCCCTGCTTGTTTACGTGGTCCATGTGAGTGGTACGTTTTTCCTCACTCTTTCACCTTCTGCCTGTGGATGTCTTTTCCTGTGACATGAGTCTCTTAAAAGCAACACTATTGGGTCTTTTTTTAAAATCCAATCTGTCAGTCTATATCTTTTAGTTGTTGAGTATAGGCCATTCACATTCAGGGTTATTATTGAAATATGATTTATATTTCTGAACATTTTGGTTTATTTTTGATTTTGAACTTAACTTGGTTTCTCCTTTGATTGACCTTTCCTTTAGTGTAGTTCCTCCATTTGCTGATTTTCATAGTTGTTTTTCATTTCCTCCTCCTAGAATATTTTGCTGAGGATGCTCTGTAGTGTAGGCTTTCTCACTGAAATTCTTTTAACTTTTGTTTATCAGGAAAGGCTTTTATTTCATCATCAAATTTGAAACATAATTTTGCTGGATAAAAAATTCTTGATTGGCATCCATTTTCTTTCAGAGCTTGGTATAGTTGTTCCAGGACCTCCTGACTTTGAGGGTCTGGGTTGAAAAATCTGCTGAGATATGAATTGATCTCCCTCTATATGTGATCTGATTCCTCCCTCTTGTGGCCTTTAAAGTTCTATCCTTATTCTGCATACTAGGCCTTTTCATTATAATGTGCCTGGGTATACATCAGTTGAAATTTTTGCATTTGGTGTCCTCTAAGCCTCTTGTATTTGATTTTCCAATTTATTCTTCATGTTTGGGAAATTCCATCTGTTCTTATTGCTGCCCTAAACTTCATTGTTGTTAACAGATTCTTGGCATTTTTGCTGGTTGTAAATCAGTCTGCTTTCAGGTTGTATTTTGGGATCAGAGATTCAATAAAAGAAGGATACAGAGGTCAAGGGAATTATAGGGAAATGTGAAAAAAACCCCTTTCTTCTTATAACAACTATAATACTACTAAAATCTACCATTTATTGACTGTTTACTAGGTGCTAAGTATTTTTGAAAATATTATCTTATTTAATACTCACAAAATCCTGCAAAGTATAAGATTCCTACAACTCCAGAAATAGAGCCAAGAATCAGTAAGTGGGAAGGTATTGAATTAAAAAGCTTCTGCACAGCAAAGGAAACAATTCTTACCTGGAAGTAAGAAGAGAGAGCTTGCGGAATGGGAGAAAATCTCAGCTACTCTTCAGAAGGGGATTAATATCCAGAATATATAAAGAACTCAAAAAAAAAAAAAAAGAAAGAAAAGAAAAAACAACACCAACAAACCAACAAATAAACCAAAAAACCCAAATAACCCAATCAACAAATGGGCAAATGATCTAAAAAGATATTTCTCAAAAAAAGAAGATATACAAATGACCAGCAAACATATGAAAAAATGTTGAACGTCCTTAGTAGTTAGGGAAGTACGATTCAAACTACATGGAGATTTCATCTCACTCTGGGTAGAATGGCAATCATCAAGAATATAAAGAATGATAAATGCAGGGAAGGATGTGGAGGAAATGGTATATTTATACATTTTTGGTGGGAATAAAAGTTAGAACAACCACTTCAGAAAGCAGTATGGAGTTTTCTCAAAAAGACTAGGAATGGGGCTGGGCATGGTGGCACATGCCTGTAATCCTAGTGGCTCAGGTTGCTGAGACAGGAGGATCGTAAGTTCAAAGTCAGCCTCAGCAACTTAGTAAGGTCCTGTCATAAAATGAAAAATTAAAAAATAAGATAGGCTGGTGATGTGGCTCAGTGGTTAAGTGTCCCCAGGTTCAATCCTTGGTACCAAAAAAAAAAAAAAAAAAAAAGACAAGGAATGAAACCCTCATAAAACCCTATGCCACACCTTGGTATTCATCCAAAAGAACTAAGATCAGCTTACTGTAGTGGTACCTGTATATCAATGTTCATAGCAATGCAATTCATGATGGCCAAGTTATGGAACCAGCCTACATGCTCGTTAACAGCTGAATGGGTAAATAAAATATGGTGTATATAAACAATTGAGTTCTACTAGCTGAAAAGAAGAATGAAATTATGTCATTTGCTGGTAAATGGATGAAACTGGATAACATGATGTTAAGTGAAATAAACCAGACTCAGAAGTCAAGGGTCAAATGTTTTCTCTCATATGTAAAAAGAGAAAAGAGAGAGAGAAAGAGAAAGAAAGACAGAGAGAGAGAGAGAGAGAATTTTTGTTTTGAAAAGGGGAAAGATTCACAAAAATAGAAGGGACTTGATAGAGCAGAGGAAGGGGATCCAGAGGAAAGGAGAAAGGAAGGGCACCTGGAAGTAAGAACTGGGGAATGAAATCTACCAAATTATCTTATGTCCATGTGCGTGTATGAACATACCACAATGAATTCCATTTATGCATGAGTTACAATACTACTATACTACTCTTACTTCTACTACTACTACTACTAATAATAATAATAAATAGAAAGGATATCAGTACAGTATAGCAAGCAAATCAGAGGAAGGGAGGAGGGAAAGGAAAGAGACCATACTAGGGAATGAGATTGATCAAATTATGCTATGGGCACATAGATATGGCATAACGAACCCCATTATTATGCATAATTATAATGCACCAATCAAAAAAAACTCTGCAAAGTAATTCCTACTATTTTCATTTACACATGAAGAAAGAAACTCATAAAGAGAAAATGGACTTGCTCATCATGTCACACTCTGTACAAGTGGAAGAATTGGATTTTTGTCTTTGGTCTTCAGGGAAAAATTCAGAACATTTTACACATACATATAGATATACAGAGTCACAGAGATTTGAACATCACAAGGAGTTGGAGAACATTTTACTGTTCAAAAAATTTTAAGGTTGATGTATTTTGTTTAAGAGAACTTAGGATTACCTAGTCAAAGGAAGGGAATGAATTCCTCAAAAGTAGAGATTTGTTGTTGGGTGAGAATTGGTGAGACTGCTAGAGGTCCAATGTTTGGTGTTTGTCTAGGATATATTATGAAATGGATTGGTCCTTTTAGATATTCATATTTTTTTCATTCATAAGCTATTTTCAACTAAGGATTAACATGTTGCATTTCCAATATTTTACTCAGCCCTTAAATATGGTTTAAAATGACAATCACATCTTAAGCTGTTTCTGATTAAATCTGTGTACAATACCGCTTCATGTGTTTTTATCTTATTTTTGAAAAATTGGCTTGGCTTCTTTTGAAGTAGAGACGGTGATCCAGGACTCAGTTTTGTGATAATCATGAATTTAATATCTGTAAGTTCATAAACTCCTGAAGGCAAAAAGCTTAAGGCAAGGGAAATATATATGTAAATCTTAAGAGTAGGATTTTAAAAAAATATATTTTCTTAGTTGTCAATGGACCTGTTATTTATTTATATTTATGCAGTGCTGAGAATTGAACCCAGTTCCAAGCACTCCACCACTGCACTACAACCCCAGCCCAAGAGTGGAATTTTTAAAAGAGATACATTGGGAAAACATCTCCATAGAGTAATCAGGGAATATTTGATTCAAGATATTATTTGCAATATTAACTTGTGCCAATAGATGGAGAAGTTGTTCCATATAAATCAGAAGGCTTGGTTCCTCTTATGAGGGATAAAGAAATTCAGGTTTCTGGTAAGTTCAAGATGGATTTCCTTAATAAAAATGAGAGGCAGGAAAATTGGGTTACTTATGAATTTTAAAAGGAAATAATGTTAATAGGGGACAAGAATTTTACTAATTTCAATTAAGTGAACATCAAACCCTTATTGCTTGTACTGTTTTTGAAATTTGGCCATAGTACTTTCAGATATGTATGTAAGTATGTACTTATACTTGGCCTTGTACTAAAAGGGCTTTAAATAATGAACAAAATTTTGTAGGATAAGAATGATAAAGCATAAGGACATAAACAAAGTAGAGTAAGGAAGAATGAAATGAAGTTGGGCTACAAAGCTGGCCTGGAGTTTCCTAGCAGTCAATGGAAATAGGGAAACAGGATCAGCTGCATGATCCAGTGTCCACAACACAAAAACAAGTTGGTCTAGGAGGCATGCAGCGATTTATAATACAAAGAAACAGGAGTTATTTCCTTTGAGGAGACTGTATAATGTAATAAGTGATATCTTTGTATTAAGTACCATGATGCTTTTCACATGGCTGCTTCTTACAGTGTCAGCGAGTGGTTACACTAGAGTATTATCTCATCAAAGGAGATCAAGGTGGAGGGTGCAGGGTGAATGTCAGGCATCGCAAACACTTTCCTGGAGTGTAGATTTCTGATTCTCCAGTTTAATTGAAAGAAAAATTTATAATCCATCATTTCTCCATGAGCATTATTTCTTTCTCAGAGCGATTAATAAATAAGGAAGGATGCTACGAAGATTAACACATTACATGCCAAACAATTAGCCCTGAGCCTGGCAGGTAGTGAGGACTCAATAAGAGTCATCTCTTACTAGGCACCACATTCAGCCAAATGACATGTCATACCTGGGGTGGCTGACCCACGTGGACAGCTGTGTGTGGCCTGTTAAGTGCCGTGGTGTGTTTTTCTAATCAACTTGGGGATCCCCTGCCACCTCCTGGAAGGATTCCCTTCAGCCTCATGTTCATGGCTTCATCGTGCTTGCTCCTTTATTTGCTTGTTGGGACCTTCTTTATGTCTGATATACAGAGACCTTCTTTATGTCTGATGTACGGCTGCTCTGGACCCTGAAACCTAAGCCAAGTTCCCACTGTTCTGACCTTTCTAGAACACTGAGGACCAAATCAGGTTTCCCTTCCTCTCCAGGAAGTAAGATCAGACCACAAATATCATGTTTTATGGCTTCATTCTTTAAAAATTTTTTTTTGTAGTGCTTAATGGACCTTTATTTTATTTATTTATATGTGGCACTGAGAACCGAACCCAGTGTCTCACACATGCAAGGCAATCACTCTACCACTGAGCTACAACTCCAGCCCTTTGGCTTCATTCTTGATCAACGTTCCCCAATTTCTGTGACACATACATTTTTCAGAGCAGCTTCTGGGACTGGAAGCTGATTTAAGACAGTTTTCTCAACTTCATCGAGCCATCACTTCATCTGTTCATTTCCATACTCTCTGCCTTCAAACATGGAGTCACTGCAACCCAGGAAGTGATCAGAGGCCAGCAAACTCACTTCCCGATTACACCAATGAAGACCCCAAACTCCAATTTACCTACCTGTCTTCACTACAGTATCGATTGCAAACTCTATCAAAAAGAATATTGCAATGATTTTGTATTCTATAGCCTGAGGGTAAGTAAGAGTATATTTTTGCCTATATTTCTGGCACACTGGTTGAGAGAATGTGTCCTGAATTCTGTTTTGTTTCCATTAACCTTTTTCTGAGAAATTACTGACCCTGAATATTAGAGCTGCAAATGGTTTCTTTCAACGAGTATCCTGTCAGGAAGCAACCCCTGTGTATTATGTAGCTTTTAGTCTGCAAATGCTTCCTCTCAATGCATCAATTCCCTCAGGTTATTTGAGTGACTTCTCATGTATGAAGATTTTAGGAATATTTCTCTGCTGTTTTTAGGAAACCTACATTCAGAAGAATTTATAGTTCACCTATTTTTATAGCTGAAAGTAGCTATTTAAAACCTTGCCTCTCATTCTTACCTGCTTGAGATCTTCCCTAATCAATTATTCTTCTGACCTCTCCATAGACTTTGTCTTTACCCTATGCACTTGGTTTTAAGTGAGATATTTGTATCCTGATAAAGTTTACATGTTTCTGTCATTCTTGAGAATATCAAGGAAAATTCTTTCCTAGCTGAGTGTAAAGCCAGTTTTGTGCCACTATCATTTAGCCTTGAGTGAGATACTTTGTGTGAAGGCAAAGCAACAACACAGTTTTGATCATACATTATTCAAATGGGACTTGTGCTGTCCACAGTAAGACTGTCGCCTGTGAAATTGCTCCCCAGAGTTGCCTTCAGAGGACAATTCAGGATCTGATATACTTCTAGAGAGCAAACCCTGTAGGTAGTCACACATGAAGTCTTGGGCTCACTTGTTTTCAGAGAATAATAATAATAAAAGGCTCACTATAAACAGTGCTTTGTTTTTATTAGCATCTTATCTTCTCCAGAAAGAGCTGCTAGGATATATGCATATAGATATAGGCAAGGTGATTTATTAGGGGCAACGGCTCACATAATTATGGCAGCTGAGAAGTCTTACAGTGGGTCATCTGCAGGCTGGAAACCCTGGGAAGCAGTAGCATGGCTCAGTCCAACTCCAAAGGCTTTAGAACCAGGGAAACTGTTGATGTAACTGAGTTCAAGGCTGAAAGCCTGAATACTCGGGGCTACCCATATAAATGTATCGGGGCCACCAATATGAATCCTGGAGTCCAAAGGCTAACAAGTCTCCAGTTCTGATGTCCAAGGCAGGGGATGGACATGTCCCAGCTCACAGGAGTGGGGAGATACCAGTAGATTTTCTGTATTCGTCTTCTCTGGGGCCCCAACATATTGGATGGTGCCTGCCCACATTGAGAAGGGTTCTTTTCCACCTCATCGACTTAGACTCACATGCTCCTGTTCTCTGGACATCCCTCACAGATCCTCCCAAAATAATGCTTTTCTAAGTTTCTAGGTATTCTTTAGCCTAGTCAAGTTGACTCCTAAAATTAGGCATCACAATTTGTGAGTACATCTTGAAAATTCTTGGAATCATGGAGTTATACAATGCCCAGAATCTTGGAGACACACACACACACACACAACGAATATTATGTATATATGTGTGTACATAAAAGTCGGTGGACAGCAGGGGGCACAGAGATGAGACAGAGATGGAGATATTGGGGGATACTATCAAACTAAAAAAGCAAAAGCAAGTCCTCCCTAAAACCTTGCTGGAAAGTCAGCCCATAAAATAAAAAGAACTGCATTTCACTTGCTTTCTAAACTACTTTCAATATCCTGACTCTTAAGCTTCAGTTATTGATAACAGGTAAAATGAGGCAGCCTGGTTTCTATATAGCAGGTTGGACTGCAGTGAATTATCTCAGGAATACCTTCACCTTGTCAGAAAGTTAAGGAGAGTGAACTCCAGATGGCACCTGAAATATTTTTGTACACATTACTTGTATTTGCATTTGTGAGGTATAATCCACGTGGTGAAACATAGGAAAGACCTTTTAACACAACAACAACACATTGGTTTCAGTTGCTTTGGGAATAAATGGGAGCTGGGAGTCAGGGAGGAAGAATGCAGATTGGAAGTCAGGAAGGTGGCTTTAAATGGTTGGATGAATGTGTGCTTGTGTGTGGAAGCAGCTGGCAGATTCTTCTGGATGGAATGATTTTGCAACATCCCTTCATTAATTGAAGTGAGGAGTTCTCCATTTGAGTCATTGGCTCTGCTAGATATAGGAACAACTTTTAATGAGCATGTTAAACCAAGGGAAAAAAGAAGAGGACCAAATGATATTTTCCAAAAATGAAGCTGAGAAATCATTTTTGGGTGGAAGGAAGTGGAATGAACAAAGGGAACCAAGAAAGAAAGAAAGAAGAAGTGGTATCCACAGAGATGAGCAGAAATGAAAAATGGAATGGGGAGAAAAGAAATGGGAGAAAAATAGTTCAAAACAAGACACAAAAGGCAGGAAAGAATAAGATTAAATACCTCTAAGTAAAGAGAAAATGTGGTTAATGGAACTCTGGTCTAGCAAAACTGAGGTACAGGCCATGACTTCTTATTTAAAATAAAGCACAGGGAACACTCCACAGAGAATGATGCTGTCTCTCCTACATTCAAATAAAACTGGCCCAGTCCCAACACTGGTGCAGGCAGGGCAGCAAACATCAGGAGGCTGTCACTGGAACCTGAAGGCTGTGGACAGGCACATCTGCTCTGCCCTAGCAGAGATGGTCCTGGGATTGCTGCCTGGGAATTGCTTTCATGGGGCCTCATCAAGGCTAATTTGTGGTGATCTGAGAGGGCTACTAAAGCTGTGTTCTATCTGTTTGGTAGGAGCCTGGTATAGGGGAGAAGGGGGAAGGAAACGAGAAGCAGAAGAAGGGCATCATTTGGCCCATCTGTACACTCTGTTCCTTCATTTATAAAATGGTTAAATCTAATAGCATCTAACCCAGTCCTTGTGAACATCAAGGGAGATAATATAGTAAGATTCCTGCTCAATATATGCTATTTGTAGGGTCCATACATGTAGTCTTTTAAAAAATGCACAAGATATTAACAAAGAAGTTTTATTAAGTAAAAACATTATTTAAAACCAAAACAGTATTTATAGCTTACCACACATGAATGAACACACACACACACACACACACACGAAAAGGAGGAATCCTTAACAGTGATTACTTTTGAAGAGTGGATTATTGCTATTCTATTTTTCTTCTTATGTTTGTCTATATTTCTACAATAAACGTGAATTATTTCATAATAAGAAACACATTATTCTTTACATAGTACTGATGCATTATCAGTCTTTTTCACACCTCCCCATGTATACATTGAACATCATCCAACATCAGTTCTTGCTCTCATCTTGTCCCAATGTAGATTCATTCCAGTTGAGAACTTGGATAACTACCCCACTGGTGCCTTTCTGCCCAGAGAGAGAAGCACACTTGCATTTTGGGTGACAGTCAGAAGTTACTCTATCCTAAGTATTTCACCTGTGCTTTAAGAAAAGCACCTGAAGTTTGTAACAACAAAGATTTTATTTTCTCACAACTATACTGATTAAAGGAGCCAGAATTGTAGGCAGACTAGGAACCCTCATGATTTTCCCAAGATCTGCAATTGGAAGCCTAATTATTTGGAGGGCTATCTCTTTGCACATGTTTTATTAATCTGTGGGTATCACCATAAAAATCTGGCTTTTAGCTGAGGCAACCTTCTGAGGGCGGTTCAGTGGAACAGCTGCTCAAGACTGGAAAGTGTCACTCTCCAACTGGGCGTGCGTATGAACCACCTGGGGGTAACTGAGAGTGCTGAAAGCAAGCATTTGTCAATGGAGCAATGCTTTGCCTGGGTTCTATTTGGAAATGGAAGATATCATGTCAAGTTTCCATTGCCTGCCTGCCAGCATCCAATGATTAGTATTGTATGACACAGTGGGAACTGGGTGGTTTTGGTGGTTATAATGGTTTTGAGAATCAGGGTGAGATTTCAAAAAAAGGTGATGTGGTATCCACTTAGGTTTCCACAGTCCATCTGGAAATTAGTGATAGAAGGAAAGAAAGAGTTTAGAGTTAGAAATTTGGTCTGCAAATTGCTCTCCACATCAACTGAAGCACTGCTTCCTACTTTGATCTGCTTTGGCACGTTTTGATTTTGGGCAGGGATTCAGCCTTGTCCGTGTTGCCAGAGGCCCTGTATGTAATAGAGGCATCACATGCAGTGACAAGCTTGTAGAAAAGCAATCTTTACTGATAAAGATCAAATGGGAGCATTTCCATCGAAAAGGGTAGCGCTGGTTGTCCTCCATCCCAGTGGTAATGTGGCAACTCAGAGTCATGCTCAGCAGCTGTCCAGGTGTGTAGACACCCAGTGATGTTGATGGATGTTGAACCTAATGTCTCAGGTAGGTTCTGAGAGGAAGCTTCCAAGCAGGGGGGCCAGGACTGTGGACACAGAACTATGAATATTCCCGAGCCTGAGTGTTGGCTCTCCAGTTGTTTAAGCCTTGGGCATCACTCTGATCCTTTGTCAGAAACTGAACTGAAAGCTGAAGGGCAGGGATTATTCATGCTGTTTATTCCTCATTCTTCTTCTGACTATTGTCAGTTCCTCTTGAGGGTTCTAGAAGGCAAAAGGCAGGAGAGGGAGGAGAGAAAATTATGGGACATGTTTTCCTTTTTTCTTTATTAGTGACTATTAAAAGCCATTGTGGGGATGGGTAATTAATGATAGGAATAAAAATGTTGGATAATTTTGTGCTTGAAATTATTTTTCTACTCTTGTTTTCTCTATGATTGATTGCTAAATAACAATGAACCTCTTTCATACATAAGGGACAGGACCTGCTGCCTTGAGTTATATATTTGGTGCAAAAAATTTGCATTAATCCATTTTCATGTCTAATTAGACTGATGAGTAGTTTGGCCACTAAATATTATTGCATCTTCACTTTTGCTGAGGCTCTTTAAATGTGCTCTGCAAAGATTGAGAAGTCCCTATAAAACACTCATGGAGTACTGCCGTACACCAAACCTGGAGCAGAGATTCAGGCAACTCAGCCAAGTGCACCTCCACCTTCATGGTATTTAATATAATTACATGGACAGAAAAGTAAGCGAACATTTAAGATTCAGTGTAGTATGGGGCTGGAGATATAGCTCAGTTAGTAGAGTTCAAGTCTTTGAGTTTAATTTGTAGCACCCACCTCCCCCCCAAATAAAAAAGAAACAGTGTAGTAAGCACTCTGATAAAGGAAGTCTTGTGTGCCTTGAAATGGGTAGCTGGGTCCTTGAGAAGAATGAAGAAGACATTACGGGGTAATTGACTTCTAAATCAAGATGATAATGAGTGGAGGTAACAAGGAGAAAGGGGTGGAAGACACTAGAGTTCTAAGCAGAGGACCAGCCCGAACAACACTTGATAATTTCTGTGTACTGTGTATTCATATTTGGAAAGATGTGAGAATGTATCTAAGTATCTTATAAGTATAATTTGGAAGATGGTTATTAAAAATCCCTCCACATTATTCTTCCTCATTTAAAATTGAATAGAGCTAAAAAAATTAAAATATCTTGTGTCTTGCTTTTTCAGACCTTTAAAACTTCTCTTTCTGATTACTAGACACAGGCAAAATAAGGATGATATCATCATTATTCATTAAACAAACATTTTAGTTCAATTTATTTCAACACATTTGAAAACTTCATATGCCCCAGATGTGTAATATATAGAAAGAATACTTATCTTCCTACCTTATAGCAGGTGCTAACATAACAGTACAGAAGACAATTAAGCAGAACATCTACCCTCAAGTTACTGGCAAATATTATATGCAAGAGGTTCAAGTAAGAAATGGTGGTGGGGGTGGGGGTGGATAGGAAGGTCCCAGCATGAAGATTTGAGGCAGCAGTTCTCCATGACACCAATAGGGAGTATGGTCTTGATTCAGGAGCTTCTAAGTTAATTTAGTCAGAAAATAGGATCTGGCCCTTTGTGCGGGAGGTGGGGGGATTATGGACTGTTTCTGCACTTCTTTCCTTACCGGTGGTTATGAAGCTATTTGTGTTCTTTCAGACTCGGTTCTCTTTGAATTTTATACTGAATGGAGGTAATGTTATAAAAGTTCAATGGGAAGGAGTGAGGAAGATTTATACCACCCAGATTTTAGACTAGTTCTCTTGATTTTTTAATAAATTTTTTTATAGTTGTAGATGGATAGAATGTCTTTATTTGTTAATTTTTATGTGGTGCTGAGGATGGAACCCAGTGCCTCACTCATGCTAGGCAAGCGCTTTGCCACTGAGCTACAGCCCAAGCCCAGTTCTCTTGATTTTGAAAGAATCCTATCCTCTCATATCACCAACCAGAGCAGCCTGCATCCATTTGTTCAACACAGAATGGTGCAAACTATTTGATTCAAAACAGCTGTAGGAATTGACTGTAGAGAATGAACTTCGTTGTCTCTCTTCCTGTCTGGGTGTTGCTTTTGGACATCAGGCCATGGTGGTCCAATCAAACACCTCCCAAAAGAGCAGCCAGACAATTTTAGAGTGCCATTTTTAAGTGAATTAAAAACAAAAACAAAAACAAAAACCTCAGTCATTTGGAATCTATCACTTCAGAATTTGTGTTTTTTTGGGGAAACAGTTTAAGACTATTTATATTTTTCATTATTTAGAAGCATATAAAATTGGCATTATAATTAGAAATAATACTTACCTTTTCATGTTGAGGTCAGGTCTCTTAATAGAATTCCTGTTATATATACTGCTAAAACATTCTAGTGCTAACTTTTCACTATGGGAAGCTTAGGATAGCTAATGCTGAGTTTTCAGGTTACAAATCACCTATCTATGTTGTGCAAAGAGATGAATTAACAATGACATAAATCTAAAGGGTTGTTTATTTCCAGAAGTAGCGCAAGCTGGAAAACCATGGTAACCAATGCAGTTGGAGAGATGAGAAAGTGGCTTAAATTCTTGGCAAAATGAATTGAAAAAAAAAAAAGAGTCCTAAAACACTCACCAACAGTTATAAGCAATTTAACTTTTCCTTTTTCATGCTGGTGGAGGAGTATTTGTTTTCACTGAAATCTTATTTTAGAGTCCTAAAGTTAGTGGTAAGGTCTGTTGAAAGACCAAGGATGCATTTTATTTTTTTTTGTTTTCAGGAATGCATTTTAAAGTGGGGGTCGTGATAATGATAGTGTATTAGAAGTCTGCAAAGAACTCCATGTATGCTGTGTATCTTAAGCCAGATTCTCCCCCTGTAACAGCCATCTTTTGGGATCTACATGCAGGCCATGTTCTCATTTAGAGCATGAGAAAAATCACTGTGTCACTTCACTTATTTGCCAAACAATGTTAGCTGAGTGTGTGGTTGGTGCAATTGGTGGTTGTGTTCAGTTGTATTATAAACCTGAGGGTGCTTATTCAACCAGACCAACCTGCATCTTATCATTCAACAAATATTGTTGCAAACTTTCTGATTCAAAACAGCTAGAGGAACGAGATATACACTATGGAATTAGTTGTGCACTGTCTGGTTATTGCTGTGGAGATAGGCCAGTGTGGTCCAACCAAAGACAAGGGGAAAGGGCCAATCTGTCTCCTTTTTACCTAGAATTTCTCAGCTTTAATTCAATTCTGGAACAAGATATGTGTCTCCAAAAGGCCTCATTGAAAGGTAGCCAAATTCTTCAGTGGAAGTAAACTAATACTTCAAACTATGAACCACCCAAAGTCTGGGCCTCTATTTTTGGATAAGGATGGGCCCAGGCCAATTTCTTAGAAAGAACGCAGAGGCAACGTGACACGATCCAGTAATTGTGGTGGGGAAACAGATTGAGAATAGATTGGAATGTGAGGCCGGGGCATCCTGGATGGGCAGCACCAAGGGAGGTCCTAGGTAGTGTGGGAGTCCTGTGATGGTATATAGGGGATTAAGGTCTTAGTTGTCATAGTTTTGTGGAGGATTAACTTTACCACAGCAGTTCATTTCTAGGCCCCACTTTGGTGCAGAGAAAGGAAAGGAGTGGTTCCAGTTTATATAGCTGAGTAAAAATGATCCCCACATTTATTGGCTTGAACAGTGACAACAGTTATTTTGTTCATGGATCTGCAGGTTAAGTAGTTCATGAGGAATGATTGCAACTGATGTAAATACTAATTTACTGTCACTATAGATTAGTTTGTATTTTTCCTAGAATTTAATATAAAATGGAATCATACAGTAAGCACTCCTTTTTGTCTGGCTCCTTTCACTATTATTATTATTTCACTAGCATTATTATTGTGACATTTATCCATATTGCTCTGTGTATCAATTGTTTGCCCCTTTTTATTGCCTAGTCATTTTGCATTGCATGGATAGACCCCACTGGTTCATCTGTTCACCTATTGGTAAGGTATTTGGGCTGTTTTTTTTTTTTGCCATTATAGATAAAGCTTCTATAAATAATTACATACAAGCCTTTGTATATGTTTATATTTCAGGAGAGGAGTGACAGGTGATAAGGTAGAGGCATGTTTTACCTTTTAAAGAAACATCTAAACTGTTTCCTGTAGACTAGTTTGCATGTTCTAGAGGTTTATATGATTGGGGTCATCCAGAATTTGCTCTTCTTTGGTTCCTTTTACTTGGCCTGTCTGCAGGCTGGAGAACTTGGGATGCCAGTACCTAGCCCAGTCCAAGTCCTAAGGTCTCAGAATCCTGGATGTGGAATGTGTAACTCTCAGTCTGACGCCACAGTCTGAAAACTCAGAGAGCTGCTGGTGCAAGTTACAGAGTCCAAAGACTGAAGAGCCTGGAGTTCCAATGTTCTAGGGTAGGAGAAGCAGAGCCTCCCAGATCTAGGGGGACAGGAGAGAGGGATGGGGGGAGGGAGACAGAAAGACGGTGTGGGGTGGAGAGATTGATTGAGATTGAGATCTTACCTTCCCTCTGCTTGTCTGTTCTATCCAGAGCCCCAGTCAACTGATGGTAGGTCTCTGCTCAGTCTGCCTGCTCAGAGGCCAATCTCCCCTGGAAACATCCTCACAGACACATCAAAAAATGATACTCTATCAGCTATCTAGGTATTTCTTAATCTAGCCAAATTGATATAAAAGTAATCATCACAACCTTCTAAGAGTTTCATAGTTTTTGCTCTTATGCTTAGATCATAGATTAAAGTTTTGTATATTAAATGAAGTGGGGCCCAACTTCACTCTTTTCACTTGGGTTTTTAGTTGTCCCTGTAATATTCATTGAAAACATTATTTTAAGAAAACGTTCATGGATTAATTATATATATTCTACATACTTTATTTTAGTTGACACTGAAGTTTGTACTCGGTTAGTTTAGTGGACAGTTGTATGATTGGACAGTGATTTCCTTAAATTCCTTGACCAATAGATCGTCTGCCCTTTGCCAGGGTGTTCTGTGTATGTGTTGGGACCTGTTGGATGCCTAAACCTCACCTTCCGGTCTTTTCCCAATGGTGCTATCTATAGCTCTGCCTTAGCTTTCACTGACCGCTTGCTCAGAGCCTCACAGTGAGCCAGAAGTGGGAGACTGAGGTCTTAGGTATTTTCTGGGCATGCACATGGCCTTGCATATGTATGTGGCCTTCTTGACCCAGGATTATCTTGTGGCTTTTGAAAGCTTCTTATAGGTATTTTATTTTCAGACTTTTGTTTTAAAGTTTTCGGCCATTTTCTTCTTTGATTCAGTTGGTTTCACAGCTTCTGGCAGTTATGATGTTAAACAATTGCTACTGACTGGTTTTGATAAATGCCATGGGTGTAGGGTTTTTCCTCACTGGTGAGCTCTGCTTTAGGTCAAATAAAGTGAAGCTCCAGGGACGAGGGCTTTTCCAGAGAGCTTCTGGGCTGGTCACGTAGTGGCAACTCTTTGTGGCCTTTTAGGAAACTCCAGCCAAGGCTTTCTGCTGTCTCCACTGGCTGCAAAACTGCAGTGGCCACCGAGAGGGAAATCTGAGAAAGATAAAACAATCCATTTATTCAAATGAATAAATGTAAAAAATACATGATAAAAACTAGGCTGATAGGCACTAGGGGCAAGCTAGGAAATGAAACTCATATGACATCCCTCTAGAAAGGTATCCTTCAGTCTTCCCCAAGCTTATGGGGCTGACATTCCTCATAGTTATTGAGGCTGTCCATTTTCAAGGCTACCAAAGAAACAGGGAGAATGGGATGGATAGGACAAAGTTTTAACACTAAAAAGCTCACTCATGTTAACTAAGATTCAGCCGTTTCTCTTGGATAAATACTTCTTGTATTTAAGCAAGCCTGTAGTTTTTTTGTGGAGTTCTGGAAAAGTTAATTTCAACTTTCATCTTTTGCCAATGTCCTCATTGCTCTTATGGAGGAATGGGGTTTTGGAGATTTTTAGTCTACTACTCTGGAGGTACTTCTCTCCAGTCCCTTCATTTTTCCTGTGTGTAATAAAAAAAAAAAAAGTCAGTGAAAAATAAATGCGCTTCTGTATGCCCACACTTCTCCACAGGCACTAAACAGTAACACTATTGTGACTGCCCAACATGAATGTTTGCACACTAAGTATCTGGTGCTTGATGTTCTAGCAGGAAACTTTCTTAACCTGGAGAGGAACAAACAGTTAAAAGCCTAAAGAACAAAGCAAACACCACTAGTCAACAGCAGCGGTTATATGCATAGAGTTTTCTGGGTAATGGTGAATGCACTATCTTAAACTCATGAATTTTTTTTTTTTAAACAACAGTTGCTGTGGCTCATTTTTGTTTCATTTCACAGTAGAAACATATATCAGACTGTTAAAATGCTTGTCTAGATTCTTGTTTTTAATGCAAACTTGGGGGCTTATGCTTAGAGATAGGAGATACACTTATGCTTCCATTTTTGGATTTCCCCTTCATTGATAGGATTCTTTCCCCTGAATCTCTCTTGCAAGAACAGGGTCCACAGCAGTGAGTTCAGATGTTATCATATGAATTGGGAAATACTTGTATGGAGCACTGGGTTTTGCATTTATTAACTTCAAAGGATCAAATGAGAAAGTTTATACCAATGGACCGTTGCTGTGTAAGAAGGCTAGTTTGAGTCCAATAAGGAGTTATTGTCGACAGCAACAGCTCTAGGTTTAGCTCAGTTGTCATCTCCTCAGTGACAGTCTTCTCATCTTCCTTGGTGGAGCAGGTGTGTCCTTGCATTGCACTCAATAGGTTTCTTATTGCATTTTAAATATTCATTGCATGTCTATCTTGTCCAGTGGCTCTCAGCCAGGGGCAGTTTTATACCTGTGGACATTTGGCAATTTTGGCTGGGGTGCTTAGTGTGATATGATGCTGGCACTTGGGCATAGAGGCTATATATATGTTCTAAACTCCCCACCATGTACGGGATGGCTCTCCACAACAAAGACATCAGTAGTGCTGAGATTGAGAAACTGCTCTAGTCCATGAGATTTGAGGGCAGGAAGCTTGTAGCTACATACTTAAGGTACAATAAATGGTAAACACATCAGTTAAAGAGCAGAATAAAAAGTCTGTTTCTTATCAGTTCTTGCAGTTGCAAACAGTGGTTTGAGGGCTTAAAATGACACATTCAAATTTTTCTTTTCTTGGGTGGCCACCGAGAGGGAAATCTGAGAAAGATAAAACAATCCATTTATTCAAATGAATAAATGTAAAAAATACATGATAAAAACTAGGCTGTTAGGCACTAGGGGCAAGCTAGGAAATGAAACCTATATGACATCCCTCCAGAAAGGTATCCCTCAATCTTCCCCAATTTTATGGGGCTGACATTCCTCATTCATCAGAACAGGCATCAGAAGAGTTTGTTTCATGTTCAGTGTGACTTTGGGATATAGACTTGATTTGCCTTTCTCTGGGATGGGTAAAGTCTCAGGATAACACATCTGGAGAGACAAGAGATGGAAGAGGGATGGCAGGCAAAATATAAATAAAGGAGAAAGTTTCTGCTCCTTTTTAGTCCCCCATGCAAAGAAATCACCTCTTGCTGGTTAAAGAGAAAAGGTAAAGAGCATGGAGGAAGAGACAGCTTGACTCCTCAGACCTGGAGGCTCACTACACCTTGGCTGGCTCTGGGTACAACTACCCCCAGGTGGCATGCTGCATCTTCCAGTTACTGTTCTTGCAGGGGAGGAGAGCACAGGCCTGACAACACACACCAAACCCACAACAACAGAGTCCCTGTGGGGATTTGGTGCACAGGACAAAAAGCACAACACCCAGAAACGCTTGTCAAAGGAATGTAGGCATCCATGAATTAAGGAAAGAATGGTTGAAGAAGAGATGAGAGCTTTCATAACAATCCAGAGTTACTGAGCGTTTGCTTTTTTCTGGAACCTTTGCTAAATGCAGTTTTACTTAATTCACATATCATGATTCCTGTGAGTTAGGAATGTCCACCCTTCTTTTACTGATGAAAAACTGAGTTTCAGAGTTGGCCAACTTGTGGTTGTGGAGTTTGTGTGGTAGTTAGGACTTGAACCCAGGACCAAAAGGCACTGCTTCCAGGGAAAGGCTTTTGTCCTGTGAAACCTACAAAAAGCAAGAGAGTGAAGGAGGTGGAGTTCAGTCAGGGCTGCTTTGATAAGCATCCAGAGTCCACTCTGTTCAGCAAAAGCCCTATTAGGTGTTCTTTTACTGATTTTAATGAAGACAACAATGATACCTAGCAAGGGCTCTGTACCTGACACACATAGAAGTGTCGGTTTTTGTAAAACAAACACCATGGCGTTGGATTTTGTAAAACAAAGACCTTCATTTTGGGTCAGCTCACGCAGAGGCAAGAGGCATACTCAAGTCTGTCTCCCCAATTGACTGGTAGTGAAGGAGCCTGGGGTAAAGGGAGATTGCATCCGCCTGGTGGTTGATGGGGGAGTTTCCAGTCTCTCTGTTATTCTGGTCCATCCTACAACTGTTGACAGCACCACTTGCTTCTAATCTAGATCTTCAAGGCCCTGTTCTTCTGGTTCTGGTTGGTTCTCAAGGTCATTATAGGTCAGGCCCTTGGGTTCCGTGCTCATGTCCTGAAAAACAGGGTGCCTAACAACGTATAGAAATGGACAAGACATCATTATCCTAGGTACACGTATAGAGACACAATGGTATGACTCTACTTTGTGTACAACCGAAGACATGAAAAATTGTGTTCTGCGTACTATGAATTGAAGTGCATTCTGCTGTCATGTATAACAAATTAGAATAAATAATTTTTAAAAAATGAAAAAAGAAAAAAGAAATGGGGAAGTTATCATTAATGGGATCAAATAGCAATGACAGAATCCATCCTCTGTAATAAGAACTGTAGCCACTTCTCTATAAATTCATGGTTTGTGGCTCTTCAGACCACAGACTGTGTCATTCCCACTGCTACCACGCATGTGTCATAGACTAGTTTCCACCAGCTAGTAAGAAAACTTAGCCCTCTGTAAGACCCTCCTAGATTTTCTGTAGGCCTCGGGGTTTCTATGCATAAGTCAGGCAGCTTCCTTGAAGCGCCCTTCATTTCCATCCTTTGTCTTTGATCTGACCACTGCCAGGCGCCATCAGGGTGCTGAAGAGCTTCAGAGTATAGACAGGAGTCAAGCTTATGCTGTCTGGATCTTGTTTATCTCTAACTCACAAAGAACTTGGATAATTTGCTTATGTCTACTTTCAAAATTGTAGAAAAAAAATGTTTGTTTCTAAATCTTCAAGCTTCAAGATGAAACAGTCCATTCAAAATACTTTGTATGGTGTTGCTAATTAGCTTTCTATCATTGTGATCAAATACCTGAGAAAATCATCTTGAAGAAAGATTGATTTTGGCTCATGGCTTCAGAAGTTTCAGTCCAAGGTTGGTGGGCTCCATTGCTTTGGGCCCGAGGGGAGGCAGAATACGATGGCTGCAGGAGTGTGTGGCAGAGGAGGCTGCTCACCTCATGGCAGCCAGGAAGCAAAGAGTGAGAGAGAAGAAGGGGCTGGGACAAAACATACCCTTCAGGGACATGCTCCTAGTGATTTAGTTCCTCCAACTAACCCCAACTCCAAAAGTTTCTACCACCTCCCAATAGCATCACCATTAGGGAAAAAACCTTGAACACACGAGCCTTAGTGGAACATTCCAGATTCAAGCTATAACAGGTGTCTTAAAAATAGAATTTCTTAGCAGGGTGCAGTGGTGCACGCCTGTAATCCCAGTGACTCAGAAGGCTGAAGCAGGAGGAACACGAATTTAAAGCCAGCCTCAGCAATGGTGAGGTGCTAAGCAACTCAGAGAAACCCTGTCTCTAAACAAAATTCAAAATAGGGCTGGGGATGTGGCTCTGTGGTTGAATGCCCCTAAGTTCAATCCCCAGTACCCCCCTTCCCCCATAGAATTCCTTAAAAATTATCTATCATTATGTTTAACTCCACTATATCTCCAAAGAAAGAAAAGAAGCAACAACATTTTGAAACTACTTGTTTGGGTGGAACGTGCCTTAGAGATCTACCTGGGTATATCTGTGGGGACAGCAGATTTCTGACCATGGATGGAAAGAAGGGGACAGATGGTGAGTTCCAGCAATGTGGAATGGATTTCTCTCTCAATTCTTCTTCATATTTCATAGGCATTTTAAAGATTCAAAACTATAGGTTAATTTTTTTAAATTAAATATCTTATGACAATGTTATATCTGAAATATATTATTTAAATTATACATGTATAATATATATTATTTAAATTATACATGTAATTTGTGTTATTTATCTTGGAGTGTCTGTTAAATTGTTATGTGTATATTGAGGAGAAAGACCTTTTGTGTGATATTGATAAAAAGAATTTGGTTCTTAAAAATTTAAGCACAAGTTGAAAAAAATATATATTCCTGGTTCTTATCCCAGAGATTCTGATTCAGGAAGTATAGCATGCAGAAATAACTTTTAAGAAGAATTTAGGGGATTTTTGGAGGGAGGTGGTCCAGAAAATGCTAGAATGAACCCAAGGTCAAGTTCATGGACCTGATTATTTGGTGGAAGTAAAAAAAATAAGTCCCCAAGGGAGGTCTTGCATTGTTCCTTTGTTACTCTTCAGAGAACTTTTTTTTTTTTTTTTTTACATAGTCATTTTGGGGAGTGTGAGAGCAGGCCCTGCTGAGGAGGAGGGAATACTTCTCAATCTCCCTGTGGCTTCTTGGGACTCTTATTTATATGCTTCATTGCACATACAAAGCTGTAGCATTCCTACATCATAGGCTGCAGAATAATACAAATATGAGGTTGTTTCTGCCCACCACCACTATAGGTGAGAAGCACATGGTATTAAATGAAACCCCAATTTTTTCACATGGGGAAAATCTTAAAGTCTAAAGGCAGATTTAATGGAGAGCATATTTAATTTTGCTTGTGAGCATCTATTTCTGCCTGAAACAAGGATCCTCACTGCAATAAGCTTGGGTTCTTAATCACAATTGAGAGAATTCACGTTATTCTGTCAAAGCACAAAAGAGATTTATTAGAGAAAATAAAGATGTTTACAGGACCTCCAGGAAAGCCAGAGGACTCGAGGTCAGGTACAATGCTCAGACACACCAGGCTTCAGGGAGAGCCACTGCATTGCTGTGGAACAGACATGGCAGCTGACACTGTTGGTCCTGAGACTAAACAAACTCCCCAACAGGATGCTTCCTCTGCCACATTGCAAGAATGTAGGGTCCATGGGGAGCCTGCTGCCTTGCAATTCTTTCTTCTCTCTACAGAACTTAAGTTTAATGTAGGTGTATCTGATTGTGGAAACTTTATTTTTTTAAAAATATTTTAGTTGGACACAATGCATTTATTTATTTTATTTTTATGTGGTGCTGAGGATCAAACCTAGCACCTTGCACATGCTAGGCGAGTGCTCTACCCCTGAACCACAACCCCAGCCCCCTAATTGTGGAATTTTTCAGTGGAATGTGGAAGTTGACTCAAACTGCTCATGAGAAATAGTTGTAGTTTCAAAGATATTCAAAACTAGTTTTAAAAATGTGAACTTGAAATAGGCCACATGAGGAATATTTACACAATGGAAATAGGTAAATGCAATTTCCAAATTAGGGATTCCCCCCAATATCCTCCTCCCTGGAAAACCAACTGTGAATCATTTACAGATACCACTGCAAAGGATGCTGGATAGTTTGGCCTCATATCTCTTTTGGGAAGGTGACCTTTAAATGTGGGAAATACTCTAAGCACAGGAATGATGTTTAAAATATGCTGTGTAACACTAATGTAGGAAAGTCATTTATTGGTCCCTTGTCAAAACATCATTTAATGTCCACTAATGCACAGTGATAAATTGCAAATATGCTTCAGGTTATTGTCAGAATTACAGCCCTGTCTCCCCTCCATTGGGCATCCTTCCAAGTAGTTCAGTTTTCAATGAAATAACTCAGATTGTTTATTAAAGGACAAAAGGGAACCATGTGGCCTTTTGAAACATCACTGAGGTACTGGTCCATGACCATTCTGACGGAGCATAGCAGTCTTCTAGTATTGGGTTCCCAGGAATTAATCCCAGAAGGGAAATAGAGAGAATAGATTCCAAAGATAAACCGATGGTGGAAATGGTCAGACAGCAATTATGAGAGACAATTATAAGAGAATTGTATCAAGTGATATGGCCGTTTCTTTAAAAAGATTTTTAAAAGAGAGAAAAACCAAAACAATAAAACAGAAAAACATTAAAAGATGGAGGGAATAAGTAGAATCAGAGGTGGAAAATCATTTTGATATGAGAATCTCTCCTCTGGGAATGAAGGAAATTGGGCAGGGAATGGTGTGAAAGTAGAATTGCATCTAGAGCTATTAAAGAACAGCGAGAGGCTGTAGGTCCCATGCACTTTGCTCTCTCCTACCTTGTCATCTTCTCTGGGAACCTGGCAGACTCCTGGGACTTCAAGGAATGCAGAAGAAATAATTTTGCTTGCCAGAGACGGACAGCTCATCCGGACAAGCCAGACCTGCAGCAGGGCTGTCTTCCACTTAAGATCTTCTCAAACACAAGCATTCTAGAACAACTACCCTCTAGTGGGCACAGAGAATAGTGACCAGGGTAGGGTGATCCCTGGTTGGGATGGCAGAGATGTCTTTGGGGCCAGAAGTAGAGACAAAGTTCCAGGTTCCAAGCAAAGTGCTTCAAAAGATTCATTTTTGTGAAGGACCACAAGACCTTCTCCTAGCCCTGGAGGACCTTACCTCAGTGTCAGCATGATAGGTGCAGAGCAGGACAGACCCCCCCACCCCAACAACCCAGGCATCAGTGAGGAGCCCCTGATTGATATCAAACACTTCACCCCACTGTCAACTAACTCAAAATATAAAAGTCACTGATCATAAGAGTCATACATGATTTTGTGAAAAAAATTTAAACATTTTGGGAAGGATGGAGAAAACAATTTCTACTATCTTGCCATCTACTTTGACATTGTCAACTTTTTCTTTCAGTCGTTTCCCCTATGTATTTATATTTTATATGTTAAAATCATACTGTAAATTATGTAGATTATATTTTTATTAACATCAAGTTAAGAAAAGTATTTCTCTGTTGTTATATTTTAAACTGTCATTTAAAATAATTGCATGTATATTACACGACTGTCTCTCTCTATCTAATTGTCTACTTACCTATATAATCCAGCATAAATAAGACTAGGATAAATATCAATGTTTGTGCACATTTATGATCATTTCCTTAACTTAGATTTCTAGGACAGAAATAAAATTATTAAGTATTTTAAAGCCTGTTGATATGACTCCTTAACAGAACTTCTTGAATGACCATACAGTTTACTGTTAGGTACAGTTCAATATTGTGGTTAAGCATGGGCTTTGATGCCAGAAAGAAGTGAATTTGAGTTCTAACCCTACTACTACCTACCTGTTTTATCTTGGGTCTTTAATCCTCATCTGTAGGGTGGGGATAATAACTTCTGCCTTACTGGAGTAGGGTATGGATTAAAGAGAAGAATGCATGGACAGCCCTTAGTCCATAACTTGTCTCACAGCAAGTGCACATCTGAGAGGCAGCTCACCTCTTAGCCAATATGGGGTGACCAGTTCCACACAGGCCTGACCCACTTGTTTCAGGAGCAACCTGACAGCTCCTTACCATTCTCACTTTCTTCCAGGGCTTCTCTGATACTTGCAATGGGCACTTCCATGTATGTAACTCGGGAGTGTGAGAGATTAATATCCTTTGGGACAGCCCTTGACCAGTGGGGGAAGGCAGCCAGTGGATGAATCCTGCCTGCTTTCTTCCCTGGATAGTTCATAAGGTGTCTCAGGGATCAAGTGAGCAGTGACCCATAGCAGGGGCCAGTGCTTTCTGGCTGCCTAGTATTGGCTTTCCCTGCTTCCTAGAGCCATTCCCTGACCCACCATTTTTCCTGCTCTTAGGTCCCATTACCAAATAAGCTACCAGCTGTGAGCCTCTGTTTCAGATGCTGTTTCTGAGGGAGTTTAAGTGAAAATAGGAAGCATCAATAATTTTTAGCTTTTACTAACATTACTGGCAATATTTAAAATTTCTCCTATCTAGAATATTTTTGCAGAAAATTTAGTCACCTACCAGATATTTCTGGGGCTTTCTGGAAGTCCTCATTCTGTTCTCTGCAGGTGTCTGAGCTTTTGTTATTTCCACCCCTCCTCTTGCCCTATCACTGCTCTGCTACTCCAGCCTCCTCTGCTCTGCCTCTGCCCAGACACAGGTACCTCATTCCCAGCCCCCTCTTAATCTAGCACCTTAACCTAGGACTTTGTGGGTAACAGACAGGCATGTGGATAACCCAGGGGATACTCTGACTTTACCAGATAAGGATGTTTCCCTTTTTCTTGGAAAAAAGAATTAACAAATTACTACTGTTAAGTAAATGTTACTAAAATCTATGTGCCCTTTCCCAGAAGATATAACATGCATATTTTAATAAGGGAAGAGAACAAACAACAGCTTCCAGAGGCAGAGGAAACAGATGATTTATTTTCCTCCTTTGAGAGCATAGCTCAAGAGGCCAGGCTTTTGTTTTCAAGTAAGTAACCTCAGATTCATGCTCTACATTCCTGTGCTCCCCTGGGCCTTTGTTCTGACTTGGTTATTTCCCCAGTGGCTGACTGGAACTGTGTTGTAACTGCCCTTTCCCTCTCCCCTTCCATCAGAGTTGCCTTCCTAAAACACAGATGTGACTGCTGCACTCTACAGCTTGACGTCTGTCAATGGGTCTCACTGTCCAGATGGCGAGTGGTCTCTACATGGATTCAGAGCCCCTTGATTCAGGCCCTGCATATTTTCCAGCACATCATTCTCTGCTTCTACTTCTCACACTGCATCTAAGGCAGCAGTTCTCAGCATCAGTCCCTCCTGGGAACTTGTTAGAAATACAAATTTGTGGCCTACTTCAGATCTATTCAGTCAGAAACTCTGGGGATGTGGTCCAGCAATCTGTGCTTTAACAAATCTCTAGGTGACTCTGAGGCAACCTAAAATTTGAGGGCCACTCACTTAAGCAAAGCAAGTGCAGTGTATGCTGTCTGGAATGTCCTTAACCTCTCTAATCCATCTGTCTGGAATGTCCTTAACTTCTAATCCATCTAATCCTACTTATCCTTAGACCATCAATTCAATCATCACCTCTTCCCCATAAAGACGTGTCTGTCTTCAGTCGACAGTTTACTACTCCTAGGTCAACCACTCTTACTTCTATTTCTGTTGTGAACTGTAATGTGCTGTTTTTAAAAATTATTTTAATTTACTGGTCTATCTTCCTGATAAGGCCATGAGATTCTTGGGGGGATGGAGACTATCTAAAAGGTTGTTTATTTCCTCCCCTGCCCGTCTGTCTCTACGCACATGCACATACACATCTCTTTCATAAAGGAGCACACAGAATAGAAAAGAAAACCACTATTCAAAGTATATGGGCCTCTTCCACCAACAGGCTCTCTTTCTGACTGCCACATCTGTCTCCCACCACAAAGTGGTGTTGCCAATTTTGCCCTAGATGTCAAGGGAACACAATCATCTTCAGCTCGAAAGAAAAGGGAACCGATCATCGGAAAACAGTCAGTTCTTGGTGCTATAGCTACATAATTCCCCCTTTAATCTATGGCCCTGGGTTTCTTTTATAAATGGATCAATTGAAGCTGTGGTTCATTGCCCTTTCTCTTCTGTTTGAGAGCTACAATGGCTCTTCAAAAAAACCTTAAGCCACTTCAAGAAGCCTTGAAGTTGCCCGTCGAGGGGCAATTGTCCTCATGGAACGGGGACAGATCCTGACTTTCTTCTGATTGTGCTCTAGGACTCAGGCTTGGGTTAGAGGGGTCTCTGTTATGGACCCAGAAAAGGGAGGGTCTAAGGAAAGCCAGGGCAGATGGGAGAGAAAAGATCCTGCATTCATCTTTCTCCAACAAGGTCTCCATAGATACAAAGAGATTGGATAGTGGCCTCCATGGTGGGCAACCAAAAAGGAGGCTTTTTGTCCATCTGAAAAGGGGCAACCATAAACACTTCTCAATTGGTTCATGGGCCAGGTCCCATTGTATTTCCTTTATTGGGTGGCTAGAACAATGCCCAGTATGCAATAAATTCTAGGTAAACTGTGTTTGAACTTTTTCAGTTGTAAATTCTAGGATTTATGGGCATTATATTACAAAAAATAATTTACCTTTATCCTGTAGTTTGGATTAGACCCTAGCCTTTCTTGAAAAGTCTTAATTTTAAAAGATAGAAGCCAAAAGCCTGCAGCTGCAGTACAGTTTTCTCCAGGCCAGAAGCTCTCCTATAAACCATTTGATGAAGTAGCAGATGGCAAAGTTACAACCTTTGTAGCTCCAAGACTTAATAGAAGCCATGATCAACTACAGTAATGGACTGTCTTGTAACCCAAATTGATGCTTTTATTGTGCTGTGAATGGGTTTGTCACTTGTTCTGCCTCTTTGTTAATTGTGACAAAAATCACTATAATTATACATACTGAACAATAAATCTTTGGTCAATATCCTTTGGATATAATTTGTATGACTGAATACACTGTTCTGAGTATCACTGTAAGAACTAAAAAGGAAGGAAAGAAATGACTGACAAATCCAGGGCATTTCTGAATAAGCATGAATTGGATTATAATGGACTGCGGTGAGAGTGCTAGGATATGGCGAGATACTTTATATTCAGCAGAGCTCATCTGGGCCCTGGCAGTCAAGAACTCTGGGACATGGATTTTCTTCAGTAAAACTCTTAATTTATGCCCGTAATAGGCCGATTAAGGATGTGGCAGTGGAGTGATATGATTACCAGCTCGGCTTCTTCAGGTTGAAGTTATAGATCCCATGAGCCACATATTCTGTTTCTGTGTGGTGCTGCCTGGATGTGGTCCCTGTGCATATATGAGGAGTGAATGGATGCCCTCCCAGTGGAAGGTACCTGAGATTAATAGAAAAGCCTGCCTTTGTCAGGTATTATAATCAGGAAGATGAAAGTTTCCTCTGGAATACAGTTTTTGCTTCTGCTTCCAGGATGCTGCAATTAAAGGCCTGGACAGAGGATGGGGACATGAATAATGGGGCAGCCCGGCCTTAGCACAACACTCCATTCATCATTGCTGAAGGGCAAATTCATAACCCTCAAAATGATGCCAGGAACAGAGAAGGGAAGGAGAAGTACAAGCTCCTTGGAATGGTGATTTAGCTCTAAGTGGAGGATGGAAGAGTCTCCATAGTAGAAGGGACCTTTAACATAGGTAATCATATTTATCATCTGACCCTTGTAGAGAGTTGATTAATCACATAATTGATTTTTTTTTTCAGACAGGCATTTGATTTCACTGCCCGCTGATTGAGGGCCATCTATAGGACCAGTGTTGAGTGGAAATTGGTCTCATATTGCCAGTCAGAGCCAATCCCTTTATTTCATATCCTCTGAACCCTTCTTTAATGGCAACATACTTTCATCATATTATTCATTTATGGTTTGTAGGTGGAGGCTGTGGATTTGACTTTGTTTCCCAATCAGTATGGAATATTCTGAAGCAGAACAGAGGGTTGGAGACCTCTAGTTCAGATCAGAAGAAATGGGAGAAGTCTGACTTTGGAGAGGATAGAGAAAGTTCAATTTAAACTAGGTCCCCAACCAAGGGCTGGGAGGGGAAAGAGGACTCAGATTGCCAGAAGAGGATGGCATAATCTCTGCACCATAATTAGGTATCCATGGGCTCAAGGAGTTCCCAATGGGGGTTGTAAGGCAGGAAAACTAAGGCAGAGAAGTCGTGTCCCAGAGTCTGGATAAACACTCAGGGTGGGGATGGGTGAGGGTAGAAAGGAGACCTGGAACTGTGGGTTTACCAGTTGGTCCAGTGCAAACCCAGAGTCCTTGAGATCAGGTTGAGGTAGAGCCTCTTGGAATCTGAAGCTGCTGCTATACTTTCTGCCTCTGCCACAGTGAGCCTGGGGCTGTAACCGTGTCATCAAGTATTCCAGCTGTGAGGATCTGGGGAAGATCAGGGGAACCAGGCAGGAGCTTCCTGCTTGTGTTACTCTTGGAAGTCTGTCATGGCATCATGGTTTAGAAGCCAGAAGAAGGCCTGTTCTGAATAACTGGTCATGGATTGGAATATATGCCTATGATGGTCCAGGCAGTAGGGGATGGGAAAACAGTGGAAAGCTGCAGAATGAGTTCTCAGCTAATTCCACACTCATGCTCCAGGGACAGGTCCTCGAACAGGCAGGTGTTTCCCATTGGCCAACACAGCCAACACCCTGCTCTGCTTCAGTTCCTCAGAGGCACAGAATCCTGTCTGTGTCCCCTCTTGTCTTCTGTCTCTAACTCAGTCATGAGATTGTAGAGGATTAGTTACCAAACAGGCGACTTTGGACTTTTTCTTCTTATTGTGGATTCCTTGCACTCAGGGAGCTAAAATGTTATGAAAGTGCAGGATGGTGGCACTCTAAAGGTGAACTGGGCTACAAAAAGTCTTATCTTCTATTTCTGAGACGTACTATCTTCTTTTTGTTGCCTACTGAGACCTGGAAGCTACTATTTCTGGTGGGACTAAAATCTTCTGTTTCTATTGGTTTCTGTGTTGTGTGGTTCAGTCCTGGTTGGAGCTGAAACTTGAAATAAAACCACACTGATCTGAGCTACACATGCTGTTTCTTAGCCTTCCCCTGTAGAACCTTGTTTTGAGAGAATTATAACTGAAAGGGAAACAAATTCCCTCTGGCGAGAAAGTTGGCTTAGAAATGCTCATTTGGGGAAGCTTTTTTTTGTTTGTTTGCTGCTTAAATAACCCACTGGTATAAATCAATGTTTGTGGGTATTAGGAAAGACCAAGTAAATAAACAAAGCCCTACATATTTATTGCAAACAGAAATGCCCCTGAGATTCGCTAGGGGAAGAAGAGTGAAAGAGGTCATCATTTCCTGCTTAGAGAAAATTAACTGTTTCATTGTTTAGATATAAACATATTTTTCTTTAAAAATAGTTGTTACTGAAATCTTGCTAAGCCTGTCCCTCTTACTAGGTCTAACAAGCCTCAAAAATTTTCAGTACAAGTAATTACTATTAGGATGAGTTCTCACCTCAATCTCACTAGGTGGATATAATCACTGAAAAAGAGAAAAGCAGCTCTTGACATGAGGGATTTGGCCTGACAATCGCAACGTGTTCATGGTGTTCTGTTGGACACGAATGATCTCACAGAACATTGACAGGACAAGGCCACTCTGTGATGGTGGTGAAGGGAGAGAAAAAAACAAGTGAGATGACTTAATAATTTCCTCTAAGCACACACAAAAATAAACCACAAAGATAACAAACATCTCCCTGCTTGGCTAATATAAGTGGCTATCACAGCTTTGGCCTCCACCCATTCCTCTTGACTTACAGTTAAGAGGTAGAGAGATAACCAGTCTAGAATTGCCCCCGTTTCCTGAAAGCCTCCTTCCATGGAAAAGTCCCACTTCCTTTAACCCTTCCCTAGCCCATGTTCAAACCCTATAATTGATCTTTTCTTACTCTTTCTTACTGAGATGTCCATGGTTTCCCATGGCATGTATTCTCCTCACTGCCGTAAGCACTGAACACACCTGGCTCATCTGTAGGTTTTTCCTGGTGGTCTTTGGCAGGAGGATATTGACTTTATTCACTGGTTTCTCAACAGCCAGTCCTCCCAGCCTGTCTTTCCTGCAAACAGAACCATGATTCTGTGGCTAAACCCTCTTGGTTTTTAGGAAGGTTGGCTTCACTCCCAGCCCAGGATGACTGGAGATTGGTGTTCTCTTGGACATGAGAACCAAGTCTGGTCAATGTGACCTCAGGAGAAATAGATTGATTTTTTTTATCTATAACCAGAAGTACATGCTTTATTTATTTATTTTTGAGAGAGAGAGAGAGAGAGAGAGAGAGAGAGAGAGAGAGAGAGAGAGAGAGAGAATATTTATTTTTAGTTTTCGGTGGACACAACATCTTTATTTTATTTTTATGTGGCGCTGAGGATTGAACCCAGTGCCCTGCACATACCAGGTGAGCGTGCTACCACTTGAGCCACAACCCCAGCCCAAGAAGTACATGTTTTAAAATGACTATATAGTATTTAGAAGTATGAAAGTCCTTGATTTTTGAAAATGTAAAACATATCATTTACCTGAGAAATTTAGTGTATTTTTATTTTCTCTCATCTCAAGAGTTCATCTTAAGATATTAAAATATGATATAGTATTTTAGATCCAGATTATTATTACTTAATATTTTGTGTCTTGTTGCTTTTTTCAGGGATTATTTTTGATATTTGCCTTGTTTCGTCGAATATATTCAAACTAGTATGTTTTCTTTCCTTCTTCCCTTCTTTTTTCTTTTTCTCCATTTCCTTTTTCTCTCTTCCTTCCCCATGCTTCTCTTCCTCCTTCTCTTTAAAAAAACATTTATTTATTTATTTTTAGTTGTAGCTGGACACAATACCTTTATTTTATTTATTCTCACGTGATGCTCTGGATGGAACCCAGGGCCTTGCACGTGCTAGGCGAGCGCTCTGCAGCCGAGCCACAACCCCAGCCCTCCTCTTCCTCCTTCTTGATATGTGGTTCACCAGCATTTCTTTAATGCTTTATTTTTTCCCTTTCACACAAATTAATGCTGGATCACAATACTCTTTCTTTGAAACTCTGTAGATGTTGTAGACCGTTTTATTTTGTGAAGAGATAGATGAGCATGGGAGACTGTCTGTTGCAACTTCTAAAGTTCATATTCCACTTCATTCTCATCCTTGCCACACTGCCAGAATCTTAAAGAAATAACCAAGATTGCCAAAACACTCTTTCTTCCTACTTCTGCTTAGCACTAATAGCGATGATTAAGTGCAAAGAAGTTATTACTGAAATTTTCACTGTGTCTAAAGAACTTCATCCCCTAAGAAGTTTCCATATTTGTCAATAGGATCTGCCACAACTGATGGGAGGCAAGATTCCCAATGACTATAAGGGACAACAGTTACATTTTTTGTTGTTAAGTCCTGGTGGATGTTAGGACAGAAACTGTTGGAACCAACAAAGCAGATTGTGCTCTGCCAAATGACTCTGCATGGTTAACACACACACACACACACACACACACACACACACACACACCTTCAGAGGCAACATTAACACACTGTGGAACTGAAGTCTGACACAAAAAGTTGAAAAATATGCATAGGAATTCACAGCCCAGAAGGAAAGGAGACCTCAGTAGGAACCAGTGGAAGCCTGGTTATTTTACATAGCTAATTTTGAGACAAGTCATATTTAGCACAAAAGCAATTATAGCATAAGTAACACTTCCCTCCCACATCTCCCAAACTTTAAAAAGACTCTTGTCAGTCTTCAGTAACACTGTAATCATTCTTCAAGACAGCAGGAATGTGTAAGGTGGTCCCAAACATTGACATGAATTTTAATCTCAACCAGCTTCACACTCTGAGGATGACACATTTGAAGACTGCCATGGTAGCAGCACTAGTAATGTCAGAAATGAGGACTGTGATGAACCAGGCCATAAATATGTTGGGAGAGAGTGGCCAGTCAATAGCCATCTTGATTGGAGCCAGTGAGCGGGTACATAAGAACCCACTTTACAATGTGCTGTATTGATGGAGTGGCCAATATTTAATGCAATTTCCACAGTGAGAATAGATGCCAGTTCAATACTGAAGCCACTAGAGGATGCAATTGGTGTCAAATCCTTCTCCATGATCTGGGTAACTCTTTTTCCCTAAACCCACAGACCAATACAGATTCCATCAAGACCATAGAGTAGAAGCTATATCAGTGTCACCACTTATAAAGAAATATCTCCTGATCATAAACCAGATACAAAACAATTAGAGGACAAATGTCATTGCTAACATCATTGACTCTGTAGGCGAATGACCTGAAGCAGGCTGTAAGGGTCTGCAGGGACCCAAAGAGGAGACAAACTTCAGATTTTTTTCTGATCATACCATTCTTACAGAGAGCTACTACTTCTTTTTTTGCCATCTATACCCATCTCTGCCCTGACACTCATATTCATCTCAGATGCAAAGTGATGTTCAGACATTGCATTGAATTCAACTTTACTCCTTGGTGTCTGCATCAGGCCATGCTAGCTCCTCCATTTCTTCACCCTTATGTTAATTTTCTTTGGCACAGAATGAATCTAGGTGCAAGTCACAAATTTCTATGATGTAGGAATTATAGTTATTTTTGCCCCTCAAGGGATTGCCAGCAGAATCTCTCATGCAGTCTCCTACCTCATGCAGGTGTAATTTATGGAGCAGCTATTTGTACAAACCAGGATCTTTATGCATGGTGTGATGCTTATGGTGGCCACGGGAGTTTACTTAGTTGCTGATGGCTTGATTGAACTGAACGGGGTACCCATTAGATAGTAGTTGTGCTGCATTCTTCATGTTGCTGTCTCTGTTGATCTCTCTCCTCTGGTCCATGGCAGGGGAGAGCCTTTCATCCTCTGGAGTTTCCAACAGGTCTCTGAGTTTGAGTGAGACTATTCTGTCCTTCACCACAGCCCAGAGGGGCACAATGGCAGACTCTACCTCAGAAGCAGGATTCCTATTTAGAATAGTGAGAAACAGCTTTGTTTCTTCATGATCTTTTTTCAAGCTATTCTTTTTTTCCCCATTAAGGGGGTTTCAGAAGAACTAGGCTGCATTCTTGTTTGATTTTTCTCTCCATCCCAAGACAAAGAACAAAGTGATGAAAGCACAGAAAATGTACATCCCACTGAGATGAGAATAAGAACCCACCGAGGAAGTTTGTCAAAGTCCAGCAATGGTGTTCCATTCCAGTATAAATGATGGAAAAGAGGTTTATTCTAACTGTATAGGTATAGAAAGCTGGAAAACACCCAAACCATTAGGAACTGGATCTTCTTTGTGGAGGATGAATGTACAAATAACGAACAATAAAATTCCAAACATAATAACAGAAAGCAGTGGAGAGATAAACTAAGACATTACAATCTTCATCAGTTCAAACCACTTGTCAGCCTCCTGCCCTTTGCTATGAGGGAGAAACAATGGTTTTACTGACAATAAATACAGGCATTATGGGTCCCAGAAATGGTGAGCTCCAAAAAATGAAGTCACTGGTTGTCATACAGTGGAACCAAATGGAGCACTGACTGGGAGGAACTCAGCCTGTATTTATTATCAGATCTTATTGAATATTCTAATTTGAATGTCTGGGTTGATGTGATCTGGGAATGAAGTTTTACAACACAGCTTGGAGATACGTTGACACATAATACACCAGTAATAAAAAATGACAAAATATAATTAAAGCAACAAGTTTGTAACTACAGAATTCTGCTCCTTCAATAATGCAGCCATACTGCAGGGTTTGTGACAGACATAAATGTAATATACTTGCACTGGACCCAAAGCTCCGATGGGGAACAGTATCTGCCTTAACAATGTCAAATCATCTCCCTCCTCTCTATAGTTTGTTTTTACAAGTCTTTGACCTTTTTTTAAAACTCCAAACTTTCCTCCTGTAAATCAGGAATCACCTTGAGAAGTTCTTGATTCCTGTATTAGACAGGAATTATCTAACTACTTGGAAGCAAGGAAGGCAAGGTCACCACATTCAGCTTCTTATGGTGCCTTTGTCACCTGATTCTTTGTCCCAAAAAGAAGAGTTGTTATCTATTCTAAGAATCTCTTGAACAGGGGAGGGTCCTGGATCCAGTGCCAGAGGCTTATAAAATTCAGGATAAGGAAGGGACGGTTTTATCTGAGAAATACTAAGTCATACTAGAAGTGACCCATGTCTGTTAGAGTTATGAAAACTTGGCCAAGTAAAGAGAAAATTTTGTAGGACAGAATCAGTGTTTTAAAAATTAAAGCTAAATAGCAGAAATTAAAAAAAAATAAGGCTTTCACAGAGACTCCCTAAAAAATAGCACATTAAAAATTAAACTTCTTCATTGTTGTCTCTTTTCTTCCTTCATTTTCTCTATTCTCTTTTCCTACTTTCCCCTTAAATTGAAATGTGATATGTGTCTTAGAAACTTTTAGTAAATTCATATTTTCTAAATTTATTTTCTTGATTGACTTTATTATGAGAACATACAGATCACAAAGGATCCTCTCCATCGATGGAGAAGTGATTGTAGTGTTCAGTTAGTAATGCTGAGCAGTTTACCTGTGTGTCACATTAAAATCTATTGTCTAGAATCACTGAACCAGAGCAAATAGACCCATTTACACTCAGGCACATTGTTAAAGTGTTGGTGTAACAGCAGTGAAAGCTCTTGAATGCCATTTCTTCTTGCCAGGGAGACTATGTTTGGAAGCTACATTCTGTCACTTAGAATCATAACTATAGTTGTTCTGCTCTGAAATTTCTCATAGCCTCATAGGCAGCTTCTGCCTGTACTCCTGAGTCCAGTGGCAAGGGGAAGGGGCATGCATTATATTCTTTTTAAAGGAGCCATACAAAAACTGCTCCTTCCTTCATCAGTCAAAACCAAAAAACTTCATTTGCAAATTGATTCATGCAAATTGCTTCCTTTTGGCCTCCTGCTCTTTCACCAGACATTTGCAGATAGACATGTTTGGATCCATGTTTAGAGTCCATTTGTTATTAATTAAATATTCTTCATGCTCATGTGATATGGATTTCTGATGATTTTGGTTTACCCATTGGGAAAAAAAGGACCACCCTTAAATCAAAGGCTTTTTATGAAATATTAAAGCTATTTTAATGACTTTTCACTTAATCACTTTTCATGTAGGTCAGGTTTGATAAATGTCAAGAGTACTAGTTGTAGTGATTTTGAATGACCCTCAGTGGTTCTCTGATTCTGGGCAGAATCCATCTGGCTATTTGAAGATTTCAGCATATGGGCTATTGCATATCCAGTAATTACTTGATAGCTTCAAAGTGCAACTAGCATTCACATCACTCAAAGGCCCTGGTTTTTCATTGATTCTATGTAGTTGGCCTTAAGTCTCAAAGCAAATCTCTCCCCCTCTTCCTTTAGACTTGATGCATTTGAGGTAGGAGGAGCAGGAATCTGTCTTTCCATGTGAATCTTCCTGGTCTTTAGTCCAAATGAAAAGACAAGTCTTTTTGAAAGACAGTGTAGAATTTCCTCAGTATAAAGCTGCTTTAAGTAAGTGGAAAATGAATATGTAAGTGATTACATCCAGGCTACAATAAAAAGGGATGATGTAATCACAGCAGAAAAAAATTTGATGTTTTGGAGATTTTTGTCTTTGCTTCACTTCCTGAGTTGCCAGAAGGTTCATTTGCATGCATACACAGGAGTGTATCACTCACATACCATTATTCTCTGTGTCTTGATGCCAAAACCACATGAAAGGTTTTTAAGATAGATCCTAAAAATGTAGACACTTGCTGACTTGTAATCAACAATAGAGTGTTATTCTATTTTGAAAGTCTCATTGCTATGACACAGGACTCTACTTATGGTCTATAGTCATTTGGGTTAAAATAACATCTCATCTTATATACAAATTGACAGTGTGTCTGCACAATTATTATTTTACTCAGTTATTCCAGTAATTCTATGAGGAAAATAGGACAGGTTCTACTTTTCTATGGTAAATGAGAAAATTAAGAGTTTATCATGAATTATAAAGGCTCTGAGATTTTACTCTACTCATGAGGTAACAAACTAGCTTGTTACTGCTTTCTAGATCTTGGCAGATGACATGAAATTCCTAGATCAGAGACACAGCAGCATAGCAACAGCATGAGCATCCTGTTGCTTCCATTCCTCCATGCCCTCCAGTCCTGTGGGGTGACACAGATGGGCCTCGATAGAATCTGCACCTGTAGTGAGCTGTGTTACAGGAGAGGAATTTAATGTTTTATACTAAGCAGTAAGAGAATCCACTTTTTGTCTGGGTGTAGACATTACCTTATCCATCAAGGATGCTTGCTGCAAACACAAACCTGAGAAATGGTTGTGATAATGGTTGTGTAAGTGGGATATTAAAGCCCTCTACTATTATATTATTATACAAACTATGTCTTGCTTCATATCATTGAATATTTGTTTTATGTATTTAGTTGTTCCAATGTTTAATGCATATATATTTACAATTGTTACATTCTCTTAATGAACTAATCCCTTTATCATTATATAATGTCAGAGTCTCTTTTTAAGTCTCTTTTTTATAGTTTCTGCACTAAAATCTATTTTCTTTGATATAAATATAGCTACACCTACTTTCTTTTGGTTTTAATTTGCATGTAATATCTTTTTCCATTCCTTCATTTTCAGCCTATGTGTGTCCTTGAAAGTGAAGTCTCTTGTATATAGCCTATAGTTGAGTTTCTTTTTTTAAATCCATTTGTTTCTCTTTATCACAATTCACTGCAAAGCTGCCTCTCAGAAATGAAAAAGAGATAAAAATTTCCAAGGCAAACAAAAACTAAGAGAATTTTTCATCACTAATCCTACCCTACAGGAATTGCTAAAGGGAGTTCTTTAAGCTGAAACAAAAGGTCATAAATTAATAAAATGAAACACATGAAAGCACAAAAAACAATGGTAACAATACAACAGTCATATTCATAATAGCTTAGGATTGTAATGATGTGTACAAAGAAATTTAGTCTTGGTGTGCAGGTTAAAAGAAAAAAACTATTCATAGCAATTGCAACTAAAATAAGTTGTAATGAAATACACATTATAAAATTATATGAATTCTCACATCAAAAATATAAAATGTGGTGGTAATAAAAGTATAGCATTATACACAAAGTTGTTACCATCTTGAAATTGACTGTTCAAAGCATATGATGTTCTATGCAAGCCTCTTTTTTTTTGGAGTTCTGGGGATTGAACTCAGGGGCACTCACTCAACCACTGAGCCATATCCCCAGCCCTATTTTGTATTTTATTTGGAGACAGGGTCTTACTGAATTGCTTAGCATCTCACTTTTGCTGAGGCTGGCTTTGAACTAGTGATCCTCCTGCCTCAGCCTCCCCAGTCGCTCGGCTTAAAGGCATGTGACACCACGCTTGGCTTATGCAAGCCTCTTAATAACCACAAAGCAAAAAAAGTACTTATTAGAAGCTCAAAACAAAAAATAGAAAGGGTTCAAAGAACAACACTATAGACCCATCAAACCATGACAGCAAGAGAAGAAAGAACAAAGAATGTATAAACACCCCCCAAAACAATTAATAAAATGGCAAAGATAAGTCATTACAGAGCTCTGCTGTGTAAAGTATTCTTGAAAGTATTTTTTTTCAGTATTTTGATTATAACCTTCTCCTCTTTACCCATCTACAGGTTTCTGCTGAGAAATATGCTGATAGTTGTATTAACACTCCTTTGTATGTGATGTGTTTCTTATCTCTTGTTGCTCTCAGAATTGTTTGTCTTTTGTCTTCGATTTTTGATAATTTGATTATTATATGTCTTGGTGAACTCTTCTTTGGGATGAATTTTATTGTGGACCTCTGTACTTTCTAAATATTGGCATTGATCTCCAGATTAGAGAAGTTTTCAGACACTATTTCTTTAAATATGCTTTCTGGTCCTTTTGTCTTGATTTTTCTCCTGAAATTCCTATTATGCACAAGTTTGGTCTCTGAGTGGAGTTCCAGAGTCTTTCTTTCTTCTTCTTTTCTCCTTTGGATAATTTCAAATGTTCTACCTTATAGCTTTCATACTGTTTCTTCTACTAGATCAAGTCTTCTATTCAAGCTTTCTATCAAATTATTTTTCAGTTCAGGCATTATATATATTCTTTACCTTAAGGATATCTGTTAGGTTGTTTTTCATTGTTTCTACTTTTGTTCTTAAACTGCTAGCTCTGTTTGTGTATTGTTTTCCAAATTTTACTTAATTTTCTACCTGTATATTCTTGTAGTTCCCTGATCTTCTTCAAGAGGAATATTCTGGATTCATTATCAGTCAATTTATAGATCTTCATTTTTTAGAGTCTATTATTGAAATGTTATTCGTTTCTTTTAAAGATTTAATGATTTTTTTATAATTCTTGAGTCTTGAGTTGTTATCTGAGAAGACAGCCCCCTCTTTTGGCTTTAATAATTTTTTTGGTGTGGGGGTGGGGGGTCAAGGTTAGACTTTTACTACTTAGTCTAGTGGGTGATTCTGGAAGAGTCAGTTGGTGAGTAATCCAGGCAGTCAGAGCTTGTTGTGAGTTCTCTAGTTGAGTCACTGCCTTTGCTCTGATATTGGGTTGGGCTACTAGCTGTATTCTGCTGTCTTAGGAGACACTGGTTGGTCTGTGCTATTAGGGAGAGTTCTCTTGGACAGTATGATGGTCACAGGGTGTATTCCCTGGATAGAAAGTCCTGCTCATTGTGATATGTTGCTAGGCAAGTCTTCAGGTTGGACTCCAAGGTGAGGTGAAGGTGCTGCTTGGGACAGAAAGGACCAGAAGCTATGCTTCTCAGAAATGCATGATTGAGAGTTGCCCCCTTCTCAGAATGGACACTTGGGGGCAAGTTTTTGGCTGAGTATTTCTTGTTTTTAAAAATTTATTTATTACCTTTGGTGTTTTCTTAGCATGGATATGATGATGCATGCTGTCATTTATTTTGGAAAACTTTTGGCCATTATTTCTTTAAACATATTCTTCTGCCTCTGCCCTGCTTCCTTATCCTCTAGAATACTGTATCCCAGCCTTTGGATGTTCTGTTCTTTAAAAAACTTTTTATTCTTTTTGTCTTGTTGGATTTCAGTTTGAGTCATAGCTGTTGACTTTTTTTCAAGTCTATTTATTCTTTCTTGAGCTGGGTCTATACTACTGATGAGCTGTTGATGGCATTCTTGATGATGATGATGATTATGATGATGATGATTGGTACTGGGATGGAATCCAGGGGCATTCTATCACCGAGCAACATCTCTGTCCCTTCTATTTTTTGAGAGAGTCTAAGTTGTCAAAGCTGGCCTTGAACTTGCAATCCTTCTGCTTTAGCCTCCCAGATAGAAGGCATTCTTTATCTCTATTACTGTTTTATTTATTTATATAATCTCTCTAATGAAATTATATCTCTGATCTTGGATGTGTTCTATCTTTTAATTAAAACCTTAAACGTACTAATCAAAGTAGTTTTAAATTCTCTGTCAAATAATTTCAATGTTGGGAAGAATCTGGGATTTGCATAGGGTTTTAAGTGCTCTGTGCAGCTTATCACTGTGGAGGCTTATTGAGAACCATCCCAGACCAGCAAGCTGACTTGGCCAGCTTTCCAGGAGTAAAACTGAAATAATTAAATGGAAGAATTACTTTGACACTCTCTCTGTTAGAAAATGATTCTCATTATAATATTCAAATGTGATAAGCCTAATTTCATCTCTAAATTCATAATCTATCACAAGAGCTTTATCTCTCGTCCAGCTTTTATATAAATATACTGAACCTTAATGTAAGTATACTTTTACAAAAGTGTACCATAGCTTTTTTGTTTTTCTAACTCCATTTATTAAAATGTTTCTTTTTCCCTGTCATAACTTTACCTTGCTCATTTCTGTAGGCAGTATTTTTTTTTAGAAAATACATCTAAGGCTCCAATGCATGCCCAGACAATTAGCATCAAGATGTATTTAAAAATACACTGATGTTTTAAATCTCTGAAGTAGTCATGCCTCAAAAATTATGTGGGTGGTTTTGCAGGATAAGTATTTGTGAGCATGCACATTCACACTTTGACAGTTGTTTTGCCTCCTTTCTCCTTTCCTTCTTCCTTTGAGATGGGGTTTTGCTGTGGTTGCCCATTGCTATTTTGCCCAGGCTGTCTTTGAACTCCTGGGCTCAATGATCCTCCTAATTCAGACTCTTGAGTAGCTGGGACTATAGGCATGTACTATTACACTTTACCTGATGACAGTTCTTTTCAAAAAGACCTGGAGGGGCTGGGGTTGTGGCTCAGTGGTAGAGCACTTGCCTAGCACATGTGAGGCAACAGAGTTCGATCCTAAGCACCATGTAAAAATAAATAAACAAATAAATAAAATAAAAGTATTGTGTTCATCTACAACTAAAAAAAACAGTATTAAAAAATAGAAAATCTATCTGTTGTCATTTAAAAAAAATAAAAGACCTGGAAAATCTTGCTTATGTTAATATTGGAGAGTATGTTCTTACTAGCGACTGTTTTTGACTTATTAGTAATATAAGCTTTATTTCACAAGATTTTCATTTTCCACCCATCTATCCATTTATTTAGGCATTTGCTCACTTGTTGAACAAACATCTTTTGAAGGCCTGTCACCAAATCCATTGCAAATAATACAAAGATTCTGCTCACAGGGAGTTTGTAATTTACTAGAGGACATAAAAAGTAATGATAAGTAACAATAATACACAATGACATATGACATTCTTATTGCTCCTTAGAAGCAGAGATTGCATGGAACACCTGTTTGCTTTTTCAGTTGCTACCTAATTACCTGCATGCACTCTCTCCTGCATTAAGTTGCACAACTTATACTCATTCAGAATGAGACTGCTGGAGTTCCTTTCATGTTCTCTGAGGTTAAAAATCTCTCCCTGATGTACATGCACAATTCCAATAATATTTATGAGAGTTACAAGTGCCAGCAGGAGGCTCTGCCCCTGAAGCTGTTGGAAGGCACTTGAATAGCTTTTCAGTGAAGATTAATGATTCCAGAAAAGGAAAAAAAAAACTTGGTCTGTCAGCTGGAAGTTAACTCGAAGGGATATAACAGAAGAAAGCCAGTGAGGAGACTTCACAAGTGAGGTGTGTTCGAGGAGTTTATGTTGGAGCTGAAGTTTTGATGAATTACATGGATAATGCTACTGACAGGAAGAAGTCAAAGTTTTGGGATAACAACAGAGAAAATAATGAGGGTTACTATTCCAAAATGCCAAGGCACACCGACAATCTGTCTGTCCAAGAGAATAGTAAGCAAATGCATTTTTCTGGATTAATTTCATTCGCCAAGGTAGAAATAAAACTGTCTGAAGTGGAACTGTTGTAAAGGAGATTCAGATTGTACTTCCAATAAGGACTCAGGCTTTCAAACTTCCTGTGAGCCTCGGATCCTGCAATTAAACCAAGTTTCACTCTCTGTGAAAGAGAGTGAAACTTTTCTGGTCTCCACATCTCTCAGCCTGCCTAGAAATTTTATTCCCCTAATATACATTTTGGGAGACTTCCTCAAAACAGAATGGAGACAAATTTTGCTATCTGATTTCCTCTGGAATTATTCTTCTTGTCATGGTGGATGAGAAACTCATGTCTCCTTACATGTCAGGTTCTGACAAGGTCCTCTTGTATACTTTGATTCAATAAACCATTTGGTGCTACATCCCAAGGTCCTTCATTTTCTCATTTATTTTAGTGATTTAGGACCTTGGATGTTTTGCTGCCTTCACACAGTAGAAATCTCCAGAAAAGAGCCAGGCAGGGTGTCACATTATCCTTACAATTAAAATGAGAGTATTCTGTCACTCCCCCAGTTATCAATTCAGGGTACCTCTGAAAGCCTTCACCTGAGACAGGATCTGTAGCCAAAGGTCCTCATCCTTCCAGAACAAACTGTTTTGGAGAAAGAACTGTGTCAATATGAATCTGAGCAAACAGCCTCTCAGAGATAGTCTGGGGGGTGTGTGTGTGTGTGTGTGTGTGTGTGTGTATGTGTTTTAAATATATTTTTTCAGTGTTGGGATTGAACCCAGGGCCTCTTGCATGCTAGACAAATAATCTACCACTGAGCTACATTTCCAGTCCCACTTTCTACATTTTTTTTGAGCATTCTCTTGTCCTTGTCCTCGTCCTCCTTATCCTCCTCCTGCACTTCTTCCTCCTCCACCTTTTAAATCATTAGAGCAAATTATTTACCCAGAGTAATAAATTTGACAGGCTATGAATCTATATTCTCACTCATATTACATGAAGCTTATTGAAGTTAATACACTGAAGAATAGGAATGAGAAATATTATGTAGAATTTGGATATCATGAATAATAGACATCAACTGTATCTGAAGAGATAACTATATTTTTCAGATTTTGGATTTGGGTGAAGGAGGATCTGAATGACTATGATTCCCTGTTTTTCAACAGGAAATTGTGAAATGCAAGAGGAAAAGAAATTGTTTTGTAAGTATAGTCCTTAATTATAAAAACAATTTCTACTACTCCTAATAACATTGTACTACATGCTAAGATATTTTACTTGCATTGTCTCATTTAATTTTCACAACTCTAGATGTTGAGTATTATTTAAAAAATACACATTTTAAAGGCTTATAAAATTAAGTGATTTACAAAAGATTTATCACACAAATTTTAATCAAGTCAGAATTTGAATACAGATCTCTATGCCCTTAAATACATTCTATTGCCTTCTCAGTACAGCTACTTGTGTTGTAACTTAAAGCAGAATTATTCTTAGAGTCTCATTAAATATGCCTTAACATCTAGATTTTGCCTTTTGATACTTGAATAATAGCCCAAGGCAGGATTATTCATAAAGAAATATTTCTGGGTATTAGAAGAAATTGCAGAGTATGCCAGGCCTGTATTACTTTGGCTTTAATATTTCTTTTCTTTCCTTGCTCTTTTCTGTCCCCTCAAGGTGTCATTTGTGCTCTGAAGTTCATACATACATGCATGCAGATGCATACGTGCATACCAAGAGTATATTAAAAGAACAACTAAAATCCTGGTGGTAAAACTGACGGCAAGTAACAGATCAAAGGGTCATAATGGGGCAAATTAACTGCAAAATTAGAGAACAAGAGAGCTTAATTATGCATGTTGGCAGTGTTTTAGATTCCTTTTCATTCAATTCAGTTTTGTTCTGTTTTATTTGAATGTTTTTGGCCACATTCACTGCTCTAGACTTGAGAAGCTTGCTGATTTTAGCTTCATGCCTTTTCTTGACTAGCACCAAAATTTTGTTGTTAAATTTCTATGCTGTATTGGAATTTTAAGTATTAATATGTCTGCATTATTTCTACATTAAATAAGTGTTCCCTGATTTTAGAGGGCCTACAAAAAAGGTAACACTCTGTTTAAACTTATTTTAAAGGCTGTCTCTGCAAAAAAGAGCTTCACTGGGTCATATTTGAACTTGCCATCCCACACTCATCACAGGGTTTGCATTTCCTTGGCGGCCACAAAGTGTTGATTCAACTTCTCTTTGGCTTCCTCTCAGTGGTTGGCCAACTTTTGGAAGTGGTGTGCCTGCTCTTCATCTGTGAGATGACATTTAAAATATTGTCTAGCAGAAAAGCATTTTAAAATCTAGAAGGTATTTTTAAAGAAGAAGATCTTCCCAGCCAGTCTAGGGAACTACTTGCTCATATTTTTTCTTACTCAGGGAGTTGTCTCACCTTTTCTTAAGCAGAGCTCTTTCCATCTTTGACAGCATAAATTGCATTTACTCCTTTACTTATGAATCCTTTCACTCATTTATAATTTTGTATCTTCTACTAGGCTGCATTTATTGTTGCCATACCCCAGGACCTGATCATTTTAGGCATATGGTAAACATCAGAAGAATTATGGCAGTCTAAAAAAAAATCTAGCCTTGATAAGAATATGAAAAAAATAAACACTTTTTTTTTTTTAACTATTCTAGTGAAATATATTTTAGTATGAATTTAATGGAGGGACACTGACAATCTGTGAGAAAGTCCTTAACATGTGCCTTGAAAATTCTAGAGATCTTGTCTACAAAGTCATTGGATACTTCATCAAAAACTCAAGCAAAAGACATTTTTCACAAAATGTATAATGTTAAAAATTAATAGCAATCAAATATTCAATAATGTAGTAACATGGAGTCATTAAAATAATATTTTTGAAGGTATTTCAAAGAATGTTGATGATATTGTTAAAAAAAAAAAGTTGGCTTTCCGTATCCATGGATTTCACATATGTGGATTCAACTAACTGCAGATCAAAAATATAAACCAAAACTGTGCCTCTAACTGAACTTGTGTGAACTTCTTGTCACTATTTTGTAAATAATGCAACTATTTACACTGGATTTAATTGCATTAGTCCTGGAACCAATCCTCCATGGACACTGAAGACTACTATGTGTAAATAATTGGATAATTTTGAATTTGTAGAAAAAATTACATATGTACATGTATATAATTTAAGAAAAGCTGGGGATACATACAGCAAAATATTTAAAGAGGTCATCTCTGGGGATGTTAATAGAATGGACGATTTTCATAGTCTTTTTTTTTCTATGCTTACTTGCTGTGGTTTGGATATGAGGTCTCCCTGCCAGAATTCCTGTGTTAATGCAAGAGTGTTCAGAGTTAAAATGATTAGATTGTGAGAGCTGTAATCTCATCAGTCCATCCTACTTTGAACAGACCGACTGGGCAGTAACTGTTGGCAGTGGTGGCTGGGGGAGGTGGGTCACTGGGGGACATGCCCTAGAAGGGTGCATCTTCCTGGCAGCCCCCTACCCGCTTTGTCTCTCTGTGCTTTCTGACCCCTGCCATCAACTGAACAACTTTCCTCTGCTTTCCCCCAGGATATGCTGCCCAGAGCAATGCAGTTGACTTTCTGGGGACTGAGACATCTGAGACTTCGAACCCTAAATAAATCTTTTCTCCTCTAAGTTGTTCTTGTTAGGTGTTTTGGTCACAGCAACAAAAACTAACTAAAACATTACTTTTTCCTTCAAAATTGTTTGTGTTGGGTATGTAATATCTTATGATTGCTTAATGGGTACATTTAAAAATAGTTTTCTAAGTACAGTGATCTAATATGACTTTGTAGAAAATAATTCTTCCAAGCTGAATGAATTTTGAAAATGATATGTATAATTTAGAAAGCAAAGATAGGAGTTAAAAGTTGCTTGGACTATTTGTTGTTCACTCAACAATAGAACGTTTGACAGAGCAAATGTTTCTTGAAAATCATAGTAAAGTTCATGATTCCTCTTTTTTGTTTCTTGTGTAAAATTATTTTATTTTTGGTTATAAATATAAATATAAATTTAAATATAAATTTGTTCCATTAAAATATCAGTAAGCATTATATCCTTTGTTTTTAAAAAGCCCCATATTATAAATCAAAATCTTTAAAGCAAAGAGATTTAATCTAACCAAATTGCACGTGATTACAGATGTTGACCCTGCAGGTGTTGAATGTTGCATTACACTAGGTTCTGGGAGCTTTCATGAAGAGGAGATTTGTTTCTAGCATAACTCATTCATTTAAAGAAATCTGGCATTTTTAGATACGTCCTTATGGTCTATGAATATGACATTTTTTTTAAAGGCTGTGAGTACATAACCTGTACAACCATATGTAGCAGTCCCAAATACTAAGGAATATCAAACAAAATCATCAACAAAACCAGAATCATGAGTGCTGGTTTTGAAAAAGATAAATGCATAACTGACAATGGACACAAATGAGTGAAAGACCTCTTTAGATACTCAATTAAAAACTATTTCACTTAAATTTTGGTCATGCAACTGAAGGACAGAGTGAAGTATAAATGTGTGAATAATTATTACTCTTAAAGGTTAGCAATTTTTTTTCATTCACACTAAATTCACTGTTTCTACATTAAAATATGATTGAATGCATTTTTAGATGAAGAATATGATAATAGCTGGCATTTAATCCTTATAATGCCATTTCCTCATTTTGCAAATGAGCAAACTGAGCCTCAGAAATGCTCACTTGCTGAAGGTCACACAGCTCTTATGTGAAAGGGCGAAGATTCAAATTCTGCTTGTTCAGTGAGGTACAGGGCTTAACCTGTAGACCATCTCATTCTTTTGAGGGAATTTGTCTCAAGGACTCATACTTGGATCTTTCCTCTTCCCAAAGAAGTCTGCTTGTCTATGGATGAGCTCAAATCTAAGGTCACAGCTCTGCAGAAAGGCACAGCACGGGAAGGTGGAGCAATATCAAACGTGGTAGGGGAAAAAAAAGTCATCTCTTGGGGACTGATCTTCCAGATAAGGGCTTCCCATTGATGAAGGTAGAGCTAGCCAGTTCATTAAGGCTTCAGCTGGGAAAGAAATTAGCCAGTGTTTTGGAATTAATAGCATGTTCTGTGGGTCAGTGGTTCAGAACTAATTGGACCCAGAATTAGTGTACTGGGGACAAAGGGTTCTCCTGGCAACAATTGAAAACATATTCAGACTTTGCTTCCTGTCTGTACCTGTATTCACCTGTGAGTGTGACAAACACACTGTAATCCTATGGTCTGTGAAGGGTAACCATGTACATGCTATTTCTCCTCATGATTATCCTTTTGCTCATTTCCTGATATTTTTTTGTGACAATCTTACTTGCCAAGAACTGTCCACTGGCTTTCTGCCCTTTTGCCCTCCATGCCAGGTGTTGTGTATGCATGTGGGACCATGCTAGCTGCTGTGGGAGGCCAAGATGCTCATTTGCCAGGGTTACAGGCAAAGGTCCAGGATGTGCAGATCAAGAAGAAAAAAGTCAGCCAAGGATCCTCTATGTAGCAGGGTTGGGCATCCTGGCCAGATCCCAGGGCTTGTGTTGATTTCACTTAAGGGTTAAAAGTCCAGATAAAAGAGGCATTAATATTCATTTTCTTCCTTCTTGCAAATAGATTAATTACTGGGATATGAAGCATGCTGGCTAAAAATCACCACTTTGGGTGACACCAGGAATACTTTCTCTTAATTTGCAAAACCCATGTTTCTATAAATAAGGCATGTTTTGTGGTTAGTAATGCTGAGAAAGAGCTGAATAAGTCAGAACTGTATTGTTTCTTCTTTAGTAAAAAGCTTATTTTTAACAATGACAAGTTTGGTTGCCTCCATAGAGGCTCGGAGAAAAATTAACTCCTTTTTACCTTAAACGAACTCTAACATACAGTTTATACTATATCATGGGGTTCTCATTAATCAGAAAGACCAAAACTATCATGATTTATTTGTACATTACTGCTTGGTTGATAGGAAACTGTCTTGGAGGTGTTTTTTTAAAAAATAATATGTTCTGGAAAAAAATTAGGCTGTTTCATATAATCTACTAATAAGAAAAGGATGACAGATTAAAAAAGAGCTACTTTCCCAGGGTAATCATTAAATATTTATGCAGGACACAGCAAATAATCATAATAAGAATGCATTTTGGCAAGTTAACAGCACAATTTATCTTTAAAACACTTTATAAAAGCAAGCTATTAATCCTCCTACCCTCTACATGATAAGGTTAAAAAATCATTACCCTTCCCCCCATTTTGTTCATCAACTTTGTTTTATTTAAGTAGCATTAAGTTTAAATGTGGTTTTTTATTCTACTTGATGTCTTCCTTAGTCATAGATTCACTGTTTCCCCTACCCCTAGGCCCATGTGATGAAGTAGCACTTCCAAAGAAAAGGTGAAGTCAAACCTAGCTGGCCATCCACAGCTTCAGAGACCCTTTGTCTTTCTGAGGTTGCATGACAAGGACTTAGAGGGTGCTTTTGCTAGAAGTACTGACTCTTCATTTGGACCTGCTGGTACCCAATGGGTAACTAAAAGCAGGAAAACCCTGGCATCTCTGCCTCCATTTTGCATCTGTTTTCTTTGGTCAGAGTGATTTTCTTCTGCAGTCTATTTGGATTTCAGGAACTACAGATCTGGGGGATAAACATCTTGTGACAAGTATCCCCTAGGTAACAGAAAGCATCTTTCCTACCATGGACAAGGCCCTGCCTGACCAATTATGAGACAATGCTCAACCAGACCCCAGTTTAACTGCCACTGCTTGACCATACACACTTATTGCCTCTCAATTTTGTTTCTTTCATATTTAAACTTGAAGTTCATGCCAATCCCTCAAAGAACATGACTGAGGTTCTTGATGCCCCTTGTCTTTCTAATTCAGCTATATTGAATACATTCCTTTTCTGGTTTTCTTTAATTCTTTTTCCATTTGGTTTTTGGGGTCAGTGGCCAGACCTGATGCACTGGGGCACCCAGAGTTGGGCCCCTGGCCTACAGTTGTAGATGAATTGGAGTTTCCCAGGGGACCATGGCTATACATTAGTAAACATTTCCTCTTATACATTTTTCTTTGGAGAGAAAATTTAAGATTGAATTCAATGAAAGTGACTGCTATTATTTAATTAAGGCTTCCATCTCCCTGATGATAGCCTGACTTATATTCATATAAACTGACTTTATGACCTATTGATGATCTTAGTTTTAATGTCCAGGCCTTTGCTCTCTCAAGACCTATCCCACATATGTCTGTCTTTTCATTTTGTACAGGTTAGATAGTAAATAAATATGTCATTATTATGTCCTTTTTCCGGTTTATAAACTACAAAGGGAGTAAGCAATACGTTCTGCTATCAGCAAATTTCTTCACTCATAGTAATTGAAGAAATTTCTACAATTTCTATGTAGCAGAAATTGTATGTAGCAACTTTAGGCCTACTTGAGTCCAGTTTTACCTTCCAAATCAATCTCTAATCCACAAAAGGCAGATCTGATCATGCAATTCTTGCTTACCACATTGAAAGGGCTCCCTAGGGTTTTCACGATTTAGTTGAAACTTCTTAGCCTGGGAACAAAAATCTATTCTAAATCTCTTGATTGTCCTTTATTTTTAAACTTAAAGGAACTTAAAAGTAATTTGAAGTACCCTAACATGCAGCAATCTGCCAAAGATCATTGACCTAGATAAGAACCATTTTCCTGTGGTCCTCACTTCCCACTCATGCTCCCACCATGATGAGTCATTTGAGATCCTAAAGTTTCTTTTGCTGTTCAACATTTCCATCATTGTGTTAATCTTGTGTTATGATTTGGATATAAGATGTTCCCTGAAACCTCATGTGGGAAACAATGCAGAAGTGATATGATGAGATTATGAGAGCCATAACTTAATCAGTAGATTAATCCATTTGATGGATTAGTAATTTGACTGAATTAATGGGTGGTAATTGTAGGTAGGTAGGGCATAGCTAGAGGAAGTAAGTCACTGGGGGTTGGGGGGCTTGCCTCTGGCAAATGGAACTCTATCCGATTCCTGGCTGTCATGAATTGAGCAGCTTTCCTCTGCCATGCCTTTCTGCAATGATATTCTACATCACCTTGGGCAAGAAAAACGAAGTTGGCTGACATGAACTGAACCTCTGAAAATGTGAGCCCCCAATAAAACTTTCCTCCTCTAAGTTATTCTTATCAACTATATTGGTCACAGTGACACAAATCTAACTAACACAGAAATTGATACCATGAGTGGGGTCATCATTGAGACTAATCTATGATTTCAAAATATTTGGAACTGGTTTGTGGGAGGAGCTTGTCAAAGGTTGGAGCTGCAGGCTGGAGAAGACTTAGAATGTTGTAAGTGCCATTTAATGGGTGATTTTGGTGGGAGCTCAGAAAATTAGATTTCCAATAGGACTGCAAACAGTAAGAATTGGGCCCATATGGCTTCAGAGTAAAAGGAGGATTCTATGGTAAATTGGACTAGAGGCTATTCATGTTATTTTCTGGTAAAAAAAAAAAAAAAGTTGTCTATATTTTGCTTATGTCCTGAGACTTTCTGCAATGTGAAATTTAAAGATGAACTAATTAGTCTGACAGAGGAAATTTGAAGGCAGCACAGTATTCAGGCAGTGACATGAATATTGCTGGCATCTTTTAGCCAAGTTTACTGCCCTAATAAGGAGGAGAAGCAGAGCAGAAAGATTTGAAAAATTTGTGATTTGGCCAGAAAAGTGCACATAAAACTGGAGCCAAAAAAGTGTGGTTGTTGAAGAGATTATAATCACTAAAGGAATGTTAAGTACTTGAGGGCATCTCAGAAATTGGTAAGACCCCACACCTATCACAGGCTCCAGGTGTAAAAGTAAAAGTTCTTTGAGAAGAGACCAGGAAGTCACTTTGCTTGCACAGGGGAGCCAAAGAAATTGTTTCACTATGCTCAGCTGCCCAGGCACTCAAGAGGCTGCTGCAATTATGGTCCCAGGAGACCTGGCTACTGCTCAAGATGGTGTCAGATCTTGGTGTCAGATCTTGGCATTGTCCATGTGGTGCTGGTTCTCTAGGAATGCAAGATACTAAATTTGGAGGTCGTGGAGGCTTGGTGGGGGCTTCTACCAAGATTTCAAAGAAAGGCCTGGGATGCCAGGCAAAGTGTGGTAGGGTTGGAATCCTTCCAGGCAGTCCCTGAGAGGACAATGTGTAAAGACATGAGAAGAGAACTGAAGCTGCAGGGGAGACTCCAAGGTGGAGAGATGCCAGAAATTTGGAATATCTGCCAAGAAAAGCTGCAGAAATCAAGCAGAAACAAGCCAAGAGGGAGGGTTTATAGGATATAACCAACAAGGCTGTAGGGGAAGAGCTACACAAGTCCTTTGGAGAGAACATCATAATGTCAATGTGCCCCAGATCCTGGATGTGGAGCTACAGCACTTGTTTGTCCAGCTGAATTTTTGTCTTACTTTGGTCCCACCACTTCTTTCTATGCCCCTATTTCTCCTCTTTGGAATAAAAAATGTTTACATTGTGCCATTATGTGTTGGATATATACAACTTGCTTTTGATTTCTGTAGGGAGCTTACAGTCAAGAATTTTCCTTGAGTCTCAAATAAGATTTTAGACTTTTGGGTGATGCTGGAACTGTTAAGATTATGGGAACTCTTGGAAATGAACTAAATGTATTTCACATTGTGAGATTGGCAAGAGTTTTTTGGGGCCAGGAGCAGAAATGTTGTGGTTTGGATATAAGGTGTTAGGGTTTACATATAAAGAGTCCCCTAAAAGCTCAAGTGTGAGATAATACAAAGAAGGATTAGAGGTAAAATGATTATGAGAGTTTTAACCTAATCAGCATATTAATTCCCTTAGAGAGATTAAATGGGTAGTAACTATAGGCAGGTAAGGTAGGCCTGGAGGAGGTGAGTCACTGGGTCATGCCTTTGGGGTATATGTTGTCTTTGGTGAGGAGGGGCTTTCTGTTCTTTTGGCCATGTCCTGAGCTACTTTTCTCCATCACACTCTGCCATAATTTTCTGCCTTACCTTGTGCCCCTGAAACAGAGTTGGCTGTCTATGGACTGATACCTCTGAAATCTTGAGCCCGAAATAACCTTCAAAATTGTTCTTGTCAGATATTTTGGTCATAGTGGCAAAAAAGCTGACTAAAACATAAGGTGTCTCCTAAAAGCACATGAGTGAGGCAATGCAGGAATGTTCAGAGGTGAAATGATTAGATTATGAGAACTACAACCTAGTCAGTGGATTAGTCCACTTGATGGATTACTAATTTGAATGGATTAATGGGTGGTAGCTATAAGTAGATAGGGTAAAGCTTGAGGAAGTAGGTCACTTCAGTAGTGCCTTTGGGTTTATACTTTGTCATTGGCAAGTGGAATTCTCTGATTCCTGACTGTTGTAAACTGAGCAGATTTCTGCCACCATGCCCTTCTGCCATGATGTTCTGCCTCATCTTGGGCCCAGAGAAATGGAGTTGGCTGACCATGGACTGAACCTCTTAAACCATGAGCCAAAATAAACTTTCCTCTTCTTAGTTGTTCTTCTCAGGTCTTTTCATCACAGAGATGCACAGCTGACTAATACATCTTGTTTTACTGCCTGGAACATCCTGCACCCATACTGTTCATTTCTCAGTGCTCAACACACTTTGACATGTTTTCTGAGGTCTCTATGAAGAAACATCCATTCCCTTTTCTGCACTTTGATTTAACTCTCTACATATTCCTTTTTTTTTTTTTTTTTTTTTTGCAACTGGAACATATTCTTGGCATTGTTTACTGAATTGTAATTGTAATGAGGTCATGGATGATGTTGTTTATCAATACCCCAGAGTCTAGTATTGAATTTCATACATGGTGCTCAGTAAATGTTTGATTAAATAAATATATGAATTCTATATACAAAATAGGAATTTCCCATACTGCAACACTTAAATCATATGTCTTCTTCCTTCCATCCTTATTTTGAACATGGGCTTTAGGGTGGTAAAAGGAGGCTTAATTTTTTTTTTTTGGTAGGTCTTCTTTGGCTTTTGTAGTAGGAGGGTGAGTATCTTATTATACCATCTCATCAATCCTGTACAGTGTGGGAAAGCAAATCAAAATTCCAACTTTATGTAAGAAAGAGATCAAAGGTTGCCTCTTTTGTGAGGTCTTCCTTGACTAGGTTAAGTAGTTTTTGTCATGTATTCCCTGGTGGCACAATTGCATTTAAGTCTGGTGTTGGGGAAAGAACCAGAACTAGTAAAACTAAGAAAAAATTCCAGAGGTCAAGAAGGGACTACTTGGAAATGAACTAAATGTATTTCATTGACATTTTGCATATAATGACTTTTTTTTTTTAAGTTGGAAAACTATTTGAAAGAAAAAGAAGAAATGACAGAACACAATAGACCTATGTCTCAAAATTTCAGAGGCACTTGAAATCAGTGGTTTTCAATTATTTAATTAACCTCAGCATATATTACCATTAATTACAGTGCTTTCTCTCCCAAATCCAAATGAGAACTCTGAGAATTAGAGTATGGTACCCCTACCTCAATAAACTTTGCTATTGCCTAATAATTATATAAATATATAATGATTAGGGGCTGGAGATGAAGCTCATCCATATAGTACTTTCTTCACATGCATGAGGCCCTGGATTTAATCACCGGAACTGCCAAAATAAACAAACAAACAAACAAATAAAATAAAGCTATGATGATTTAAAAATAAATGGTGGTTCCTGGAGTCATACAAGGAACAGTGTGGCCAATCATAGGAAATGGGCCTGGGATGGATTCTGAGGTAGAACCACTGAGCCAGTCTGATGATTCTGTTTCACTGTGCAGTCACATGTAACTTTTGATATTCTTTGAGGAGTAATTTCTATGGTGGCTAAGATGCTGTAACCTGCTGGTTTGAGTTTCTATTGATACAACAATAAAGAGTTAATAGATTTCTCAAGTATTCTGTGGGTTGCCTGGCTTAGCTAGAAAGTTTTGCTGATGGTCTTGCTTGAGGTCTTTCATAGAGTTGCAATTGATCAAATGATTGAGACTCTATTTTTCAGGGTGGCTTGACTCTTAGGTTAGCACTTTGTGGGGAGCAGTTAGAAGGCTGAGCTCAGCTGGGCCTCTATCTCCAAAGGTCTCTTCATATAATCATGGCTAGCAGGATAGCTAGATTTCATACACGGTAGTTTGGGGTCCCCAAAAGTACATGTTTTCCTAAAGTTTAGGGCTAGAACTGGCTTTGCATTACTTCTGCTACATGCTAGTGGCTAAAGTGAGTCATGGGTTAGCCGGATTCATTGTGGGTGGGGAATACAAAGGGCATGAATACCAGGAAGTACTTAGCATATTGGGTGCCTTCATTAGGGGTTGGCTGCCACCATTCCCCACACCACTTTTTAATTGTTTTTTGCTGTCCTTAAAAAAAGTGTCATTTACCTATTCATAATTATTCCGAGAAAATCAGGTTGCATGTTACCCATTTTTCAATGAAGAAAACCACTGCATAGAAAGGTGAAGTGACTTAATGGAGATCCCACAAACATCTGATAATGAAGGTATGACAAACAGTCTTATGACTCTGGATCTATTCCTTTGTTCCAACACCACACCACCACTGATTTGACAAATCATGCAACAGTTATGTAACACCAATAAAATTTTTCCTTGACATTTGAGTACAGGAAATGACAATTTTAAATTTTTTTATGTCATAACAACATGGTTTGACCCTTACACAAAGGAGCAGATAGGAAATTAAATCTCATTCGTACATTGGAACCCCTGGTCTGGGGTCAAATATGTATTTATTCTTATTGTTTTACTATAAATTGTGAAGTTAATGATGGATATCAAAAAAGATTAAAAAGTAGTTGGGGGGTTGGTGGCTAATCCCTAATGATAGCACCCAAAGGACTAAGTACTTCCTGGTATGTATGTAAATGGTCAATATTTAAAAGATTGACATACACTGAAACCAATACTATTGGTTTGCTTTAAGATCAGGACTCTAAATAGCAGACATATTTAATAGAGCCAACTAGCTCAAAAATAAAAAAAAAGCATTCTTTGCATTTGAATATGAATCCCTTAAAGTTAAGGCCATCAGGAGTGGGGGATAGCTTAGTGGTGAGTGCTTACCTAGCATGCACAAGACCTTGGGTTCAATACCTAGCACTTCAAAAAAAGAAAAAAAAAGGTCCAGTTCTGGTACACAGTAGGTATTCAAGTATCCAGTGAATAAATAGTAATAAATAACTTAAAAGAGTAAATATTGCAAAATTGATTATGTTTTAGGAAGTGTCTTCTTAACACACTTCCTTTCTGCAGCAAGAAATGGATGAGAGTAACCTTTATTCTATAATTCAGAACATGAATGTTTAACCTTTCAAACTTGCTTAATAATGTAAACCACAGGCTAATCAGTTATCCTTTCATTAGTGGATTAAAACATCAAGTTTTTAATTACCTTCTGCTTCTGCTTAATAATGCAAAAAGTCATCACATCCACCACTGTGGTAAGTGTTAATTCCTATAGTTTGGTTTATGAATCAGAGTATGCATACATCCTTAAGCAAAGAAGAATATAATGACATTATAAGTATAAAAATTTCAAATAAATCTGAAAGTAAATAAATACTTCATTATTACCTCATTGTTTTTAGTAAGGAAAGTTCGATGGGGTTCCTGGTGCCTATGCCTTTTCTAAGAGGAGTTTGTGATTAATTGGATTATAGAAATGCTTTTTGGCCCAAGGCTTCAGTTTAGCAATCCACTTTCCTTTCAAGTATGTAGCAGTTAATTTTTTATTATCAAAATTTTATATTTTATATGATTATCTACATTGTTATAGATTAAAATATTGCTGAATGAATATTTTAATCCAGTCCATTCATTAAAATTCTAGAAAATTTTAGAAATAGAAAAGACTGTGTTATTTGTGGTGGAGGATACCCATGACGTTTAATTTTACATGTTAACTTGACTGGGACATAGGGTGCCCAGATATTTGACCAAACTATTCTAGTCTGTAAAATTTTTCTGGAGGCAATTACTCTTTGGATCAATAGAGTGAGTAAAGCTAATTATCCTTTCTAATGTGTGTGGGCCTCATCTAGTCAGTTGAAGAACAAAAGAAGAAAACTTCATCTGCTGGACTGCTTGAGCTAAACATCAGTCTTTTCCTGGAAATGACACTATGGGCTCTCTTCTGATTCTCAGGCCTTTGAAATAATTTTGAAACTACAGAATAGGCTTTCCTTCTGGGTCTCCAGCCTGCTGTCAGCAGATCTTGGGACATCTCGGCTTCCATAATTGCATGATCTAATTTTTTACAATCTTTCTTCCTCTTTCTCTGTCTTCCTCTGTCTCTGTCTCTCTCTATGTATCTTATTAGTTCTATTTTTCTGGAGAACTCTAACACAATTTCTTTTAGGGCATCTATTCAGTTCTCATTCATTGCCCCTTACTTGGGCAATGATTTCCCAACCTGTATTAATGGATCCCATGTCACTTGTCACTGACAGATAAATAGTCCAGAGGTGAATGCCTGACTTCATTTCTGCAAGTATTTCATCTGAGAATTGGAAATAGGGAATGAGAGGGAGAAAACAGTGTTTCCTATTTGACCAACATGTGGTTATCGTTTGGTTAAGAAACAAAGAAAACTGGTCTGTGAAGAGAGTAGAAAATACCACAGATGAAAAAGGAGATGAGATTCCTGACTATCCTCCTCACTTGCCATTACTTCCTGAAGCCTGGGTGCTAACCTGCTTTTGACTCCTCATGAGCCCCCGAATCATATCCCCCACCCTATACCCATTATTTCCCTGCTTACTTATGTTGACTTGGTTGGTTTTTGTCAACTCAATAGGCCATACAATAAATTGGCTGATCACATTTCAAACTTCTTTTACTTGTTAACTAGAACCAAAGAGAAAGTCAAAGAAAAGTTAGAGTGGGAACCCACTGAGTTGTGGCTCACTGAGAAGGAGCCATGAAATATTCTTTTTTAAAACTTCTTTTTGAGTCAATTCTAGTTTGAGGCCAATATGTTAAAGTAATAGCCTGATGTGCTGCAATACCTCCTATATTAAAAAGTAATATCAGGCCAGTATGCATTACTAAACTTGGGTTTGAAATGTTGCTTTGGGTTTGATAATCAGCAGAGACCACACTTGTACCTTTTCTTTTCACTGTAAATTGTTTGGCATTGTGAATGCAGGGTTAAGGGTTTGTTTCTTCTGCATTAAGGTATTGCTCAGTAATTGTGAATATGTGTATAAAGTCTTCTAAGGAATGAAAAAAATACTGAATTCAGTAAGTGAGAATAACTTAGTAGACACCTTGGGATTAAATAAGATATGTACTTAGTACTTGGCACATAGTAAAGTCTCCACAAATATTAACCGGTAGTTTCAGATTAGGAGAAAATAGCTCAAGATTTTATTTTCTTGCAGTCCCATGTGACTCTCTCTACAAACTGTTTAAGTCTTATTATTTTACCCTGCACTTATCTGCATGGGAAAGTGCTGTAATGGAAATGGAAAAATGAAACTCTGTGGCTTCTTATCAGCATCTAAACAAAGACATTGCTGCAGCAAAATCTCTAGAGTGGGGCTGTTGAAGACAAGGACACAGAATAATTTTAATTGCCAAGGAGAATAGGATTTTGGCCTTCCAAATCCAACAGCAACCTACAACAGGCTGTGCCCAGCCAGCCCCTGCCAGTCCCTTCCACCAGTTCATTATTGGTAGTCGTGAATGGAGCCATTAAAGAGAGGAGGGAAGGGAAAAGGCAGACAGAATTCTTATTAGGGCATTTCTATTTCTGGCAAATCACTGCTTGGTTATGTAGAGCAACACATTTATCTGGAGGCCTTTTTTTAAAAAAAGTGAACATTGCCTTATAATGAATACTAAATAAAACTGATAGGATACTGATTAATTTTTAATAAGCAGCAGTTGTGTACTGCATGTAATAATATTGAAATTAATACATAATTAAAGTAGATTTGTACAGAATAGTTCACTTGAGAGTTGAGTAGTAAAGAACAAACTTGAACATCTCCAAATGTGACCCACAGTTCGGTATCCAGATTTTTGAGACATAAGATCAGTGTTTCCTTGAGGCAGAGTCACCCTAACCAGAGGCATTAAGAAATCTTCGGGAACTTTGACTAGGACTGAAACCTTCAATGTTAGGAGTTCAAAGGAGATTGTACTGGACGCTCAGGAGGACAGAATCAACCCATGTCTTAGTCTCACCCAGAGCTTAGTTGCCATCACAGATTTCTCCTGCATTTTCACTGGCTCATGATTTTCACATTTCTTAACCCATTAAGTCCCAGATTTTAAATTCTGCAAACATTTTAATGAAATTGACACAGATATATTAAAACAGTTTGGAGAAAAACTAGGAATGGAATCCCCAGATGACCCAGCTATCCCTCTCCTTGGTATTTATCCAAAAAAAACTAAAGTCACAGCCACCTAAATGTTTAAAGCAGCACAATTCACAATAGTCAAATTATAGAATTATCCCAGATGCTCATTAATAAATGCATGGATCAAGAAAATGTGGTACAAGCCAGGTGTGGGTGATGCATGCCTATAATCTCAGCGACTAGGGAAGCTGAAGTAGGAGGATCGCAAGTTCAAAGCCAGCCTCAGCAATTTAATGAGGCCCTAAGCAACTTAGTGAGACCTTGTCTCAAAATAAAAAATAAAAAGGGCTGAGGATGTAGCTCAGTAGTTAAGTGCATCTGTGTGTGTGTGTGTGTGTGTGTGTGTGTGTGTGTGTTGTACACAATGGATTGTACTCAGCTGTAAAGAAGCATGAAATTATGGCATTTGCTGGTAGATGGTAAATTGGAGAACATCATGCTAAGTGAAATGAGCCAGACTCAGAAAGTTAAGGATCAAATATTATTTCTCATACACAGAAACTAGAGCAAAATAAGGGAAAGAAGGAGGGGAGGATCAGGTATCATAAAAATATAGGGAAGATCAGTGGAGTAGAGGAAGGAGATCAAAAGAGGGAGGAAAGAGGAGAAAGGGGAGCAAATACAGAATGAATTTGACAAAATAATGTTATGAGAATATATAACTATATCATAGGGAATTTCATTTTTAAAAATTTCTTTCATACATGACAATAGTGTGAATTTCATTTTTTTAAGTTAGAAAGTACCAATCAAAAATAGATGAGCAAAAGGAAGATCAGTGGAGTACATGAAGAAGAATGGGGGGCAGGGAGGGGAGGTAAAAGGTGGGGAACAGGACTGAAATAAAATTCCACAGATGCATGATTTTTGTCAAAATGAACACAACTACTATGTATAATTATTATGTGCTAATAAATAATAGATTGGAGATTGTAATTTAGAGCTTATATGTTATATTAAAATTAACTATAAAATATTTTAAATACTATAATACAATTTTATTCTTATTATTATCATATAACCAAATGATACTGTTGTATTTAAATTTTTATGAGTTCCATATCTGGGATGATGGGAAAAATTGGCTTACATCAGATTATTGGGTCAAGACTTGTCATGCTAAAAAATAAGAGAAGTGCTATGAATCCTCATGTTTTAAATATATTTCAAATTTATTATATTGTAAGTAGCAAAATGGAGTAATAGACACCCCTCAAATGACAACAAAAATACTTTGGGGGTGGAAGTTTTATAATTCCTTGCCCTGCTGCGGTTCTGTTCTGAAGAATGGCCTTGCCGTTGCTCCTGTTGGGGACACCTCTGTGCAGGGGAGAGCAGTGGTGGATTCAGCAGAAAGGTATCTGTGGGAACAGCTGCAGTTTTCACCCCTCAGCATCAATCTCCCCTTCTTTTGCCACCAGCTCCTCCATTTTCCCTCCCATAACTTTAATCCATGCACTTGGAATGGGGTCTGTCTCACTCTGGCTTCTAGAGTAGGCTTGCAAGTCAGGTCTGTTAATTTAAGGGCCACATCTACCTGTCCAATTAGATTGTTTCATGATCAGAAGTGACTCAAACTAGACCAAACAGAGCCAATTAAGCTCAGTTGCATAATTAAAAAAAAATTCTGTGAGAGAAGACTTCTCCCTTCTGTGGATTTAGAACTGAGAAGGAGAGATAGACCTGGAACTAGAACCTACACTAAGACATGAGAAAAACAGATCTTCAAAATGCTGCATAGCTTTCTATGACATTGTTGAAACACACAGACCCAGCAGCTATGACCAGAATTGATGTAAACCTGGACCTCTAGTTATAGGAACCAAGACCTCCGTCTGGACAGTAGCATCTGGACAACCCTGGGGACTCACATATATGTTTTCTCACATCTTTGTTTCACTTTAGGGAATCAATTGAGACCCCATACTGATGGTGAAACCCTTCAAGAAATTCTACAAGAGAGATTGTATTTTATCTTTTATTTGGCAAAGTTATTGAACCAAGGGGATTTCCTCCAAGGTACTTAGGTTTACAGGTATGAATAAAATGTCTAGAAACACCTCTAATTTCCTAATGGCAAATCACTTGTTTTCATTTGAAAAAACTTATGCAATTTAGTTTTAAATCTAAAATAAAAGTTCCTACTCACATTTTTGCTGTTCATATTAAGGTTTTCCAGAAGACAGAGCACTTACTACAGATGATCAAAGGCCAGTTTTGCTCCAACTTAATTGAGACATAAGAGTTTTCTTTTGTCCTTGGCAACACTGAACATCAATACAGATTTTTCCCAACCAGTCACTAAGTGGTCCTGGAGGAATCCAAAATCTATATTGTAGTTTAAATATGAGCTTCCTTTGCTACAACACAAAGGAAGGGACCCTGCAGCTGTGGCTGGGTGCTTCCACTCATGTTCAGTGGTGCCTGAGTGGGAGGTGGATTATCACCTTGTTTTATGGACCCAACTGGCTGGTGACTGTGGTGAGATCAGTTCCTTACAGGAAACCAGAAATTGCCATGGGGGGGTGTGCGGCGGTGTGTTTTGGGGCATGATTTGTGTTGTAGAGGAGACCCACCTGCAGAACCCAGAGAGGCATCCCTGGAGGTCCATACCCTTCACTCCTGTGTTCTTGCTTGAGAAGATCCAGGCAAGACAGGACACATGGTAAAACAATAGCAAAGTTTATTATAAGGGAAGGGAAGAGGAAGAAAGGAAAGGGACAGGGACATTCTCCAGGCTGAGAATGGATCCTTTTGGACAGGAGAGTGACAATGACTCTCACCATTGTCACTTGTCTCACTTTCCCACACGACCTTAATCTGTTTATTATCATTTGAACAGTTCTCAGTAAACTTTTTTGGTGAGGGTCTGGGCTGTCCTGGTCATAAGGAATGGTTAGGGCCGTGTGACATAGTTTTGGTGATAAGAGAAGGTCCTGGCCACCTGGAAGGGTATGACATGATCTTGAAATAACAGTTTTTCTTAAGGGGATGTAACTAATTATGGTTGGCGATGGTTTAGACATACCAGGCCCCATCCTCCAGATGTTTGCCTGTCTGATAGGGTTTCCTGTGGTTTTTAGTCATCCTTCTCACCTGTGAATGGCCGACTCACTACCTAACAATTTGTTCTGGCCACTGGATTGCACGCTAGAATGCAGGCTGCTTTCCTCCATCTTCAGAGGTATGTTAGTAGAAAGTTGGTGGCAGATACTATGTTAAACTAGAAGTTGAGTCCAGACTGTAATCCCCGTGGCTTGGGAGGCTGAGGCAGGAGAATCATAAGTTCAAAGTCAGCCTCAACAACTTAGTGAGACCGTGTCTCAAGATAAAATATATAAAAAGGGCTGGGTAAGTGGCTCAGTGGTAAAGTGCCCCCAGGTTCAATTTCTGATACTCGCCCCCCTCCCAAAAGCAACAATGACAACAACAAACCAAACTAGAAATTGAGTGCAAGAAAAGGTATTAAAAAGCATTTTAGAAAATTATTACATTTTAATGTAACTGGCATTTGGAAAGTATCTGAAGAACCATTGAAGAAGGGAAGGGTAGTGGAGGAGGTATTAGGTAAGTGTGGAGTAAGAAGCAGGGGTGTGTGTGTGTGTGTGTGTGTGTGTGTGTGTGTGCACGTGCGCGTACACTTTTCAAATCAGTGACATTAATTTCTTGGAAGGTGAAAAGAGACAATGCTACAGTCTTTTTTCTTTTTCTAATATTTTTAGTTGTAGATGGACACAATGCCTTTACTTATTTATTTATTTTTACATGGTGCTGAGAATCTAACCCAGTGCCTCATGGGTGCAGGGAAAGTGCTGTACCACTAAGCCTAGACCTGCCACAGTCTTTACATTGGAATCTGCTTCTTAGAGTTATTAGAATAAGATATAAGCTTGATTAGTATTCCTGCTGGGCTTTTTGTTTAACTTTTGGCAAAGGGTTTTATTTCCCTGAAATATTCCAATGTGATGATCATAAGCCTTGGTTAATTTTAAGACATTTCCCTTAACTTATGAAAAGGGCTCATCAGCAGTCCCTGCCGAAAACTCATTAGAATACCTTTTAAGCCCTACTTTAAGGTCATTTTTGGTATTCGTTGCACTGTTAATTAGAAAACTGAAGCTTCCTTTATTCCTTCCAGAAACCTTCTCCAGTAGCATCTGACTCCATTTGGCAATTTTGCTGACTGCCCTGTTTTTCTGAATTTAACTTTTAACAGAATAAATGGCTCTATTTTTGCTTTGCTATATATTTTTGAGCTATTAGTTTTGCAGTCTCAATTGCTAATAAACCTAAAGCTGTCATTTATTAATTTTTTTAGGTGCTCCTCACATTATCCACAGAGATGGAGAAAATGGCAATTAAAGTCATCACTGCAAAAATGAAATCACAGAAAATGCATTTGTATGCTCAGAGTACTGACTTACATCGAGCTGAATTCCAGTTTCATAAAAGTACAAAGGTCTTATGTGTAAATTCAATATATTCTTATTGCTAATCATCTTGGCAGATTTTCAGCAAAATGATTTAGTTTTTAACCAATGTTGCCTTCAAGAAAATGCATACAGAAAAAATATAAGCTTTATTTTGTCCATACAAATATGAGAGAGATCAATTAAAGAGGACACAGGAAATTTAGTTTCTGGTTCAAGCTATGTACTTTGTTTCCACAGCAAGTCAGGGACAGTTACTGAGTCAGAGTTTACAAAACCACAGCTCCTGGCCTTGCCTAGAACCTACTGAATTGGTCTCTGTAGTGCTGAGGCCCAGAAATCTGTATATGTGTTGATCTCCCCAGAAATTTTGATATAGTCATTCCATGGAACACTGTTTGACAATCAGTATCTTAACACTGGCAAGAAACAGAAATATTGAAATTAAAAACTTTTATCTGTAGTTATTTAATCCAGGCAAATATGCAAAAAAGATACCGGTCTATCTAGAATCATCTGTTGTGTTTAAGATGGCTGGAGGTGGAGCATTTCTTACCCATGGGTGAGGAATGTGAAGTCAGCAAATGGACTGGAGATCTTACCTGAGAGAGTGTTTAAAGTTGAACTGGAATAAAAATATCCAAACTAGTCTTTGGAGTAGAGGAACAGTTCTAGTAATAGGGCTGTAAAAATGACAGAAGAAAGGGTGCCATGCTGCATATCTCCAGGAGCCAACACCAGTTGTATCAGTCTTCCGCTGCTGTGTAACAAATCACCCAAACAACACGTATTTATTATCTCACAGTTTCCATGAGTGAGACATCTAAGTCTCTCGTGTGGCTGTCTTCAAGTTGTTGGTTGGTGCTAGAGTCATTTTAAAGTTCACCTGGGGGACATTTATGGTGCTATGGGCAGGCCTCCAATATGGTTACTGATAGCCTTCGTTCCATGCAGTCTGGGCCTGGCCTCAGACTTCCCGAGTGTTCTCTTGACATAGCAGCTGGCTTTCTATTGAGTCAGTGATGAAGGGGTGTGGGAGGGAGGGCTTTCTATTGAGTGGGTGGTGGATAGATGGGTGGGGAAGCAGGTAGAGAGAACTCCAAGAAACTCCCAGGACAAAAGCCAATGTAGCCTAATCTTATGAGTAACATTTTATTACTTCTAAGGGACTCTGTTCACCACAAGTGAACAGTCTAGCACAGACTCGAAAAGGAGGGGAATTAAGCACTTTGAAGCAGTAATGATTTTGAAACCTATTTTTAAAACCTTCACAGTAGTCTGTGTCCCCTCCCTCCTCTAGTTGGGCAGGGTACAATTTGCATGGTTGTACATAACAGTCCTGGCTACAAACCAGGAGACCAAGGAGTAGGAGTAAAAGGTGGGACAAACTTGAGGTTAAGGGCCTCAGGCTTAAGTGTCAGTTTCTTTATAAATGGGCAGTGATCTTGCTGACCCCATGAAGTTGCTTCCCACATGAAATTTGTCGGCAGGGTTTGCTGATTTTACCACTACAACATACCTCACAAGTATCCACTTTTCTCCATACCTATGGCTACCTCCTTTTCTCCATCATCTCATCTGGTTGGCAATAATGTCCTTCCACTGTTTTCCTCATTTCCACTCTTGCTTATCTAAGGTTCATTCCCTTCACTGCAACCAGAATCAACTTTAAAAAGTAGAAATTAAAATAAAAAAGATTCCCCGACAGCCAAAAAGCCCGCTGAAGTACCATAAAGGAATTACTATTTACTTAATGTTATTTTAGAATTGAATAAACATTTCAGACCACAAAAGTAGAAATCAGTCTGGTGTGGTGCTGTACACCTGTCATCCCAGTGACTCATGAGGCTAAGGCAGGAGGAGCGCAAGTTCCAGGTCAGTATGGGTGATGTAATGAGACCTTTTGTCAAAACCAAATCAAGTAAAAAGGACTGGGGATGTGGCTCAGTGGTAGAGCACCCCTGGTTCAATCTCCAGTACTGCAAAAATAAGTAAATAAATAGATAGAAAAATAAATAAATACATAAATAAGTAAAATGGAATCAAAATTCCTCATGAACCATAAGGCCCTGGATCTTCTGACTCTCACCCCCCTTTTCAGATCGACCTTGTACCATCCCACCTCTGCTGTTCTTTCCACTCAAATGGCAAGCCAGACGATTTTTCCCGTTAGGGCCTTTGCACTTATTCTGTCCTGGACCTTTTCCTTCATGTCTTGGGATGGCTATCTCTTCCATGATTTCAGGTTGGACATTATCTCTGCACCACAGAAACTTCCCTGATCACCACCAGGCAGTTTTATCTCTTCACTTAATTATTTTCCTTCCTGGAACTAACATAATCTGCATTATCTTGTTATTTATTTATTATTTATTGCTGTCTTCAATAACCTGGAAAGCAAGTTCCATGAAGACAGTGCTTTATCTATTAGTTTGTTTGTTGCTATACACTTAGTGGTTAACCTAATCCTTAGATTATAGTAGACTCTCAGAAAATATTGGAGTTTTGTTCCTTTTTTTTTTTTCTTTGTGGTACTGAGGATTGAATCCAAGATTCTCTACCACTGAGGTACATCCCCATCCCACTTTTAAATTTTATTTTCAGACAGGATCTCACCAGGTTGCCCAAGTTGTCCTTGAACTTGAGGTCCTTCCTGCCTCAGCCTCCTGAGTAGCTGGGATTCAGGTGTGTGCCACCAAAGGGGACTAAAAAATTGAAGGACTTTCTTATTGAAGGAAAAAAAACAAAAGAAAACAATATGTTTAGCTTAATATATAAAATAAATTTAGCTTAACACTGTGCCTGGCCCAAATAACTGCCAAATATATGTTAGATAATTACAGATTGGATATACTAACATCTATTTCACAGAGTTGAGGAAGCAATTAATTGGGATAGGTTATGAAATATAGCACCATTTCTGAATGCTTAGCATTGTGTTGTATAATGGGTCTGGAGAGGGGCTGACATATGTCTACTCAACATCTATATATTTGGGAGCCACTTTATGTTTAACTGAATTTTCAGATTTTCATATGGAAATTATTTATATTTTAAAATCCCAAGCTACCAAGTGTTGTGCTCTAAGTAGAGAGATGTGAGAGAAGTAAATTTTTATTACTTTGGGCACAGTTTGTACCATAAAGTAAGTCACTAAATAGACCTCATTGTTGGAAACATCATTAACTGAAGCACTCCATTAGCTTGCCTTTCCTATACTTGACAAAAATCAATCTTGTTTGTGCTAGAATATTTGTGCTCCTGTAACAGGGACACAGCTGAAAAAAAAATTTAGATTGTATCAGAAAAATTCTCAAAAGAAAAAATTCTTAAATATAAGGGCTGCCACTGGCAGGGATTTCATTCTGGGTGCTGGATCTTCCACTGTGGTACCCCAGTGTCAGGTCTTCTGGTGCCTTCCTTGGCAAACATCCTGGCACAAAGAAGATGCTCAATAAGTGATTATTAACATAAAGGAAGAGTGAATTAAAGTTTAGGCTGATACCTTTTACACAGTCTAAGAGGAAAGAATACGGGATCTAAGCCTTTGAGAACTGGACCTAAGTTCATATCCCATTGCTTACTAGCTGCATACCTAGGGAAAATTTCTTAACTCCCCTGGATTGTAGATTCTAAAACCATGACATGAAAAAAATTGTTAATTTTGGAGCATAGGATGGATGTGGTAGCAAAGGGGATATAAGCTAGGTCGTTAAATAAAGTGGATTACATTTACTTTCTACTGGCTTTAGAAAATTAACTTGCTTTCCAACTTTTTAATCTCTATATAGTTAGATAACCCTTAAACAGTAGAGTGGCCCACAATCCTTACCCTATTTGTTTTATAGAAGATAAATCCAGGGTTTTTTGATTTTATATATTTTAATCTTAATTAAAATATGAAACAAAAATAGAAGGTAGTGTATTTCATACACTACCTAACAATAATAAAGATTTTGTGAAATATTTTTCCTTTTGAAAAGTAACCAGAAGCTCTGTTAGACTCCTAACCGATGCTGTTGTACTGGGGAAGGCTCAGCAAAGTCCCTATCCTCCCAATGTCCTCCTTGTAGAAGGAGTTGGAGCAGATACAAAGGGACAAAGCAGATCAAAGTGATCAAAGTGATCTAAGTGATCAAAGTGATTTATATCTCTGAGAATGTTTAGATGCTTTTAACTGAGTCTCCAGGAAGGGTCACCTTAACCATCTCTTGCACAGGATAATGACATGATCTGTAAAGGTCCTCTTTGAATATGAGACCTTTAACAGCATTGTGTGCTACTCTGATAATTCCTAGAACATTTTCTAGCAAAATTTACTTGTTTTTTTTTTCTTTTAAAAATCAGTTCTGAAATTAGATTCTGTTTCCATCTGTCAGTTCATAAACATTTATCAAGTCCTTCCATGTCAAGCTTTGTGCTAAGATCTCAGGATAAAATGAATATTATATTCCCAATTTTAAAGAGCTTCAGATAGATCACAATATGCAAATGCATGACAGTTCTATGATAGAGGCAGGGTACAGGGCACAGCTAGTTGTAAAGGAGAGAGGAGTTAATTCTTTCTAGACGGGTAGATACTAGGATTTGAATGTCAAGAAATGATGACGTTAATTTTCAATTGATGGGAGACAAATAACCCTCAAAATCTGTGACTTTGAACAACATTTATTATAGTTTCAATAGGTCAGGAGTCCAGGTGTAGGATGGCTGGGTGGTTCTTGCTCAGAATTTTTCAGGAAACTGCTGTCCCCATGGGGACACCCTCAGCTTTACTACTTGACTAGAGTAGAACCTGCTGTGACTCACTCACATGGTTGTGGTTCAGTTCCTCACAGGCTGCTGGACTCGAGACCTCAGTTACTTGTTTCTATTGGCTGGAGGCTCCCCTCAGTTTCCAGCTGCTTGGACTTCTGCTTCGGGCAGCTCATAATATGGCAATTTACTTCCTCAGAGTGAGCCAGCAATAGGAGGTAAAGAGAGAAGGTAAGACTGAAGTCATAGTCTCATCTTCAAAGTGACATTCCTCCGTCATTCTTGCCATAGTCTGCTCACTAGAAGTCAGACTCTAGCCTACATTTGAGAGGAGGGTGTTATACAAAGTCACAAACACCAGGAGGTGGGGACGGGGGTGGGTGCATATTGAATTTCCTACTACAGATAAGTAAGAATTCAGAGCAGTCTTGGGATGGTGGAAGTGGAGAGGTATATTTAAGAAAGGAGACGTAAGTGAGCTAAGGTGTGAAAACATAAGTAAGGCCTGATTGGAGAACTTCAGAGAGTTGACTGGGTGCAGGGGATCAAGCCTGGTAATGGTGGTAGTGGTGACAGCAGAAAGTGACACTAAAAAGAGAGGTTAGAGACAGGTTCAACTAGTGTAAAGCTACACTTATATAAGAGGAATAAGTCCTAGAGATCTGCTGTATGGCAGAGCATCTATAGTTAACAAAGTGTTATTGTGTACTTAAAAATTTGCTTAGAGGGTAAATCTCATATTATATACTCTAACCTCAAAACAAAACAAAACAAATCCTGTAGGGACACAGGAATCTTGGGGAGGTGATGGATATATTTATTACCATAATCATGATGTTGGCATTTCAGTTATGATGATACCATATGATGAAAATTTACAAATGCATCCAACTTTATAGATTCAACATATGCTGTCTTTAAATTTTTTTTTTGTAGTAGTTGATAGACCTTAATTTTATTCATTTATTTAGATGTAGTTCTGAGATTCGAACCCAGTGCCTCACACATGTCAGGCAAGGGCTCTACCACTGAGCCACAATCCTAGCCATGTGCTATCTTTTGCCTATCAGTTATAGCCCAATAATGCAGTCAAGAATAGGGAGACAGGTTATCAAGGACTTGGTATGAAGAAACAGAGAAAATTGAACTTTAACTCAAGGTGCTGAGAAATGATTTAGGAATTTTAAAGAGAGACGTGATTACACATTCCCTGTTGAAAGATTACTCTTACGGCAGTGTCGACAAAGGGGTCATTTATCTTGCTTACAGCAGATCCCCTTAGACCCTCATAACCAACATGCATGTCAGCTTTTTCTGGTCTGTGAATACAAGGAGTTTCAAGGCTATGCAAGGAGCCATCAATAATCTGTCACTTGATTATGAGACCATGTGTGTTGTGCTAGTTGTGAAATGGCAGAAGGATGGGCAACTGATCTCTTCTTTGCATCGATTTCAGGGAAACAGGGAAAACATAGGTCAGAAGCAGTTGTTGGTTTTTGTCCCATGGTGGGATAAAATTTAATTAGCTTTTCTCCACTGTTCATTTTAGCCCCACCGATTTAGAACATCCCACTGTTTCTGTCTCAAAGCCTTATTGTTCTACAATTGGAAAGTGCTGAAAAGCCATTAACAAAGCACTAAGGGGCACAATAAATGTGGCCATACTCTGGTGACTGTTTAGAGATTTAGAATGTTTTGAGCTGAAAAGTCATAAAGCCGTCGTGCCTCAGTTCCTTGTTTGTCAAGCGAGCATCTTGGTGACAGTGGTCTCTGAGGCTCCAGAGCATTCCACACTCTAAAATTCTCTGTAAGAAGCATAATTACTTAGGAATCTGCTAGCTTATTTTATGTCCAGAGAGCAGTCTTAGGGCAGGCTTTATGCTTCCCATTTTAGCTTGACACTAATTCTTTGATGTTTTGGGGTCATATCGTTGTGAAAAAAGGCTTTTCTTGTACTGTTGCAAAATGTTTAGAAAAGCAGTTGCTAGATAACATTGGGACATGTGAAATGCATTTCCTTCTCACTCTACTGCTGACAGGCTGAGCCTTTCCTTCTTTCTTTCTTTCTTTTTTTTTTTTTTCCAGCAGAGATATTGTCATTTCCAACAGGGAGCATATAATGCATGAAAAGAGGAACAGCACAGAGTGATAACACCGAAGTGGAGAGTCTGCCCTCCCTTTCTCAGTCAGCTAGGAAGTGAAAAGAGACTGCACTTGCATCAACGTTTGCCCAGAGCATCTCTGCCCAAGCTGCTGGCTTCTGGAGCAAAGCAGTACCGGGCTGTGTGGTGTGGGGCTGACCCAAACATGTTTCTTTCAAAGTGAGAAGAGGCCTGTGTGGTTAGATAAAGGGGTTATTTACTGCTATCTAGATGGGTCTTGACCTTAACATCCTGTGAAGAGAGCAGAGAGTTAGTGAGAAATGACTGGACTCTTATTCTGCTTGAGAACTATATATAATTGGTCACACACATTTATTCACAAAAGGGAAATGTGGGGTTTGGGGATGCTTATAGGGTCCCCTCATTATAGAGGTAATGAGAACCTCTAATCTGTTCAAGAAGTATATTCAGGGAGCATCCAATATATTTGTAATAATTTATTTTTAAGCTGGGTGATTAATATGTAGGTATCCATTATATCTTTTACTTATACTTTTTTAAATGGAGAAAACATGTGGCAATGGAATTTTAAAACTTTATTGAGGTTTAATCAAGATACTGTAAGCAGCACGTGTTTAAAGTATACAATGTGAGAAGTTTTGACTTATGTATACAGTTGCAAAATAATTACCACAATTAAGAAAATGAACATATTCATCATCTCCCAAATTTTCTTTATGTTCCTTTGTAATCTGTCTTTTTAATTTCTCTGTACTTTCTCTACCCCTGGGAACCACTCATTTTCTTCCCATAGCCATTAGATTAGTTTTCATTTCCTACAATATTATATGACTAGGATCATATAATATGTATTCTTGGTTGGCTTCTTTCACTCATTATATTGCTTTTGAAATTCGTCAATGTTGTTTCATGTAACAATAGTGCTTTCCTTTTTTATTGGTGAGCAGCATTCTGTTATAAGGATGTACCATGATTCACTTATTTATTCATCTACTGGGGGACACTAGGTGGTATCAAGGTTTTGGATATCACAAACAAATTGGCTCTAATCATTCTTGAACAAGTATGTGTGTAAAACTATCCTTTCATTTCTCTTGAATGGAGTGACTAGATCATGTAGTAGTGTGTATTTAGGTTTTTATGGAACTACTAAACTGTTTCCTGAAGTGGCTGTACCATTTTGCATTCCTATCAAAAGGGCGGAGAATTCAAGTTCTTCTACGTTCTCTCCAATACTTAGTATGGTCAGTGTTTTCAGTGTGGGCCACTTATAGGTGTGTCAAAGTATGTGATAATCATTTCAATTTGTATTTCCTTCATTACTATTAAGGTCAAGTGCCTTGTCAAGTGCTTATTTGGCATCTGTGTACTTTTCTTTGATAAAATGTGTATTCAAATCTTTTGCCCATTTGAAAAAGTGGAGTGTTTGCTTTCTTATTGTTTGGTTTTGAGAGTTCTTTATGCTATACAAGTTTTCATCAGATATATACTTTACAAATGTTTTCTCCAAGTTAATGACTTGTCTTTTCATTATTTGACACTGTCTTTAGTTTTAAATTTGAGTTCTACTTTGTCAATTTGTTCTTTTATTGATTATGCTTTTAGTAGTTAGTCTAAGAAATTATTGCGTGATTCAAGTTCTCAGAGATTTTTCCTGTGATTTCTTGTAGTAGTTTTATAATTTTTAAACTTTATATTTAGGCCTATGATCTACTTTGAGTTTTTTTTTGTATGATATGAAGAATAGTTTCAAATTCAATTTTCTTTTTCTTTCTGTATAGGAATATCCAACTGTTCCTGTGCCATTTGTCGAAAAGTCTATCCTTTGCCACAATTCTTCCCCCATCTGTAGCTTATCTTCTGCACTACAATAGTTTTTAACTTTGATATAGTCATATTTGTTAGATTTGTCTTTTATGATCTGTAACTTTGGAGTTGTATCTAAGCAAATTTAAAAAATTTTTTTTCCTTGAAAATCTCTTGGTTAGTATCAAATCTCTAAATTCTGGCTATCTGTCCACTTTATGATAATCAAATATGCAAATGTAGATGACTTATCCTTAGTGTATGCAATATGCTAATATTGTGAGGACAAAGTCCTGTTTTAGAAACTTAAGAGAGACTTTGGATAGTTATAAGTAGCAAACCAGAGACAGAAGGAATTTCAAAACTTTGTTGGAAAGAAAGGGTGAAAAAAAACCCTGCCATAAATATCTCTATTTCTGAGAACAGAAGGATAATAGTGATGGAGAGAGGAGAGTTAGCATTAGGTGCAGCTTTGTGATAATAACAGCTGATATTAATATAATGGGGAGTAGGTGGTGTGTATAATTCTACTTAAAGTGAAAGATCAACCATTAAGAATTAGCGGCCATCATCTTATTCTGCGAACAATTTTGAGAATAAATTTGGGTGCAGAAATATATTACTCATATTCCTTCTCCTACACCTCTTTAGAAAAACCCAGTTTGTGATCCATGGAACATTTTGCCTTCTTTCCTCTTATATGCAAGGGACTCTCTTTGGTCAGCATCTTCTCCTGTTCCAAATCTTCACCACTTGCCTTAGACTGTCTAGTCAACCTACACTGCACCTTGGTTTTAACGGGTCCCTACCTTCCCCTTCATGGAGGCCATGGGTGTTCTTGTACCAAGATACATATCCATATCCACAACTACCCCTTCTGCCTTTGCCTTCCATCCCAGACAAGTGAGGAATTCCTCCTTTTGTTCCAGGTCAGCCCGTTTCCCCCTTTGCCCTTGACATACCTTCCCCTTGTATTCAAGATGAGGTCCTCTGAAGACATTTTTTTTCCCTTGCATCCTCAAGGCTACCTCTCCACTGGTACCAAGGATTTTTATTCCTTTGTGCAGTGAATGAACATGCTCATGCTTCTCCAGATCTAAAAATTTCCTCTATTGGACTCTGGATTCTCCCCTTTTTTTTGCTTTCTCTTTTTTATCCACGTTTTTTGAAAGAGTAATATTACTACTACCATTGCTACTTCTCTAGCTTCCTCCTCAATTCACTGTGTCCTGACCTCTGCTGTTAACACTCTGTTGAGATTGCTCTCTCTAAGGCATAATGGCTTCTTAATTGCCGTATCTGATGGCATTGACATTTTCTAAGACTATTTTACTGAACTTCTCAGTTGTATTTACTTCTTTTTTTTTTTCAAAACTCTGCACCCTTGGGTACTAAGAAATCTTACTTTCTTGGTTCTTCTTCTGCTACCCAGTCTATTTCTTTATTGTCTGCTCCATGAATTTGACTTTTGGAAAAAATTTAATGGCTCATCTAAACAAATGATAAATATTGTATGCACACTGCAGCTATTTCTTGTTTCTTGTCAAGCTTTTTAGGTTAGGTATCCAAATGAAAATCTTGTTGTTAACTTTTTTTTTTTTTTAAAGTAGGTCACGATTCTAATTTTATTCAATTAATGTTTTACTTTAACATGAGCTTAATGGGGAAAGAATCCTCTTGGATCTGTTTACCTGTTCTTTTTGCACAAAGTTGGATGGTCATCAAATCTGTGCACTAAAATAGCTGAGTCCAGAATACTCAACTCATGGGACAGAAATACATAGTGCTGTGCTTTGGAAATTATGCAAACCTTAGAAATCTGTAAATGAGAATTGAATTTGGAGCCTAGAGGTAGAAAATGTGATTAAAGAGAATATGAGAGCTTCTAAGATATATATATATTTTTTTCCTGGGCTAGAGTTAAAAAAAAAAAAAGACAAATCTTATTTGCTTTTTTTCTCTACCAGCTACAAAGGCAATACAAAAAGCCTTAGAAATGCAAAGTTGCTTTTGGCATTTAAACAGAGTTTTGGCATATGGTATACTAATCCTTGTTTAAGTCAGCAATATAGTGTGGAGACACGAAGTTAGGATAAATTCTTCAGACATATGATTTTACTGTTATGTTTGGTAGAATAGAGAGGAAACCTTAAATGTGAATATATTTTTCTTTCTGTTGATATTATCTTCGATCTCTTAAAAATCTAGTCTAACTTAAACCATTTTGTGGTGTTTAAAAAATGCCAATGGTCATTTCATTTGTTCAAAAATTTCAAAGATATAGACACATGTTTTTTAAAAAAGAAAACTAAATAGCTTGAATAAAGGTCCATGAGGCTTATGCAGGATAAAGCAATAGTGTTTATATTTATTCTTTATTTTATCACAAAAGATTTTGTTTCCTTTCGCTTGCTCACATGAAATATAGCTGGTTTATGCCCCATAAACAGCACTAGCCTTCTGCAACTGAGAAGGGAGCGGCAGCGTGCCTGACTAATGGCAGTTTAAAGTCTCTGATGCACAGGGATCAAATTAAATAAGGCTTCTGAGTTGTCAAGATTTAGAATCTACTGATGCACCAACATTTATTCATCTGCTTTTTATTTCGCTTTGAAGGCGGGCAGGTCAGCTGCTTCTGATTGCTCTGGCCTCCTTCCAGGACCAACTGCGGCCTGAGTAGCAGGCTCAGTTACAATTCCACTAGGTGGCAGTCTTGGACGGAAAAAAAATCCTCTCATTTGCAACCACTGGTTGCTATGGTCCCCCTCCTCCTCCTCCTCCTCCTCCTCCTCCTCCTCCTCCTCCTCCTCCTCCTCCTCCTCCTCCTCCTCCTTTTCCTTCCCCTTCTCCCTCTTCCCCTCCCTCTTTCTTTTTCATGTTATATTTTGGCCTCTCATTCCCAAGATACATTTTATTTATATCTTTATGAATATATTTATTATTTATTAACTTTCTTACTGTCACAACCTTCTTTCCATCTCTGAAATAATGAGGAGGGTTTCTGAATGCCACTGTGGCAGAAGGGACTGTTCCAGTGAATAAAATGTCCATGGAATAAATGCATAAAAGATGACCAAACCAAAACATCAATCCCAAATCCTCCCACCCAAAAGAAAACAACATTAAATAACCAGAGACCAAATGTGAGAATAATCCATCTCCTGTGTTCCCTGAAAAATCCATGCTGCTTTTTTTTTTTTCCTACAAAAAAGTGATTGACTGTGTTTGCTTTACTCACTGGTCACCGGGAGATGGTTTTCTGGTTTCTGGAGCAGACAGCTCAGGCTGAGATCTGAAAACCTCCTCATGTCCATTTTGCTTTTAACCTCCAAAGGAACCTGCTGTTTCGGTCCTTGATGCCAGTTTTATCCCTGGGGCATGAGGAAGAACAGAGGCCTGGAGGCCCTTCAGCACAAGGGGTGGGTGGGATAGGGGCCGGGAGGTCTGTGCAAAGCAGGAGGGAGAGCTGCTTACATTAGTCAACAGGGTTTGTTGTTATGCCGGGTTGTTTACTGGAGAAATGAGGTTGACTGAGTTAAATATGTTGTTTTATTCAATCTTCACAACTGTACTTTAAATTTTAGATGAAGACAGTCAAGGATCATGTAAACCAGTAACTTTCTAAGGGATGTCAATGTCATCATCAGAGGAAAAACTCAGATCCAGGTCTATTTCTCTCTGTAAGACCTCTAGGCTGCCTCCTTCTAAATTATGCTAGGCTTTTCTCCCTGATTCTTTCTGTCCTCCATATTGAGCCTGTTCTCCATATTTTCTGTATCATTTTCTCCTTCTTCTTCTTATTCTTTTGTGGTTCTGAGGATTGAGCCCAGGGGTACTTTTACCACTGAGCCAGCCCTTTTTATTTTGAGATAGGGTCTCACTTAATTGCTGAGGTTGGCCTCCACCTTCGATCCTCTTGCCTCAGCCTCCTGAGTTGCTAGCATTGCAGATGTGCACCAGCGTATCTAACTTATTTTCTTATTGTGCACCAGTGTATCTAACTTATTTTCTTATTCTTAAATCCATCTTCTCATTGCTCAGATCTTTACCAGATTCACATATCACCATGGACATTACCCTAGATATTACCAATCTCAATGTTGCTTTAATGTTCATTACTTTGTTATTATATATAATACCTATTTGTTAAATAGCCTGTTCATGCTCTCTACCTATTTTTTTTAACCCCATTGGAAGGTCTCCTTTTCTTTATTAAGTTCTCTGTCTATTTTTATGTAAATTAAGCATATGACCTGTTTGTCATGTTTCAGATATTCTAAAAATGTTTTTTCATTTTTTTAATCATTTTTTGAAAAACCTTTTTCTACATAGAAAAATGTTAATCTTTACAAATTTGAACCTGATAGTTATTTCTGTTTTGTTTTCTCACATATACTTCCTTATTGCAAAACTGTAAAAAAAAAAAAAAAAATTCCTGTGTTTTCTGCTAGGGATGTTTTTCAATCTTCATTGTTTACCTTAAAGTTTTCAAAGTATTATTTTTTATATGTTGCAAAATAAGAATCTAACTTTATTCCACTTTGAATATAATCTACCCTTTGAAATAATGCAAATAAATGTAGTATTTACCATGTACATTGTAAATTTACTCTATGAGGTGTTATTTTTATTCTCATTTCCAATAGAAGAAATTAAGGCACAGAAAGTTTATGTACCTTTATGAAATACAAGCACTAATATTTGGCTTTAGGAATCAGGGAGGCCAGTACCTCTCAGCAGGTGAACTGACTTGAGAAACTGGTCAAAGATGTTAAGGTTCATTCTCAGATTCAATTAGGATACAATTTTCCTTATAATTATATTTTATCCTTATTTTCCTTTTTAAGCATTTAAAAATGGGGCAAAGGTTAATCTAATGTGCTTTCAGGTTGAATTATGAAAAACTAAGGATATTGAAGGCTAAGTTATAGAGTATAACGTAAAGATAGTTATATAAATACAAATATACATTGACAAATCTAAGTCTAGATGTGTATCCCAAACTCACTCAATATATTTGAAAATGCTCCACACATTTCCATAAACTGCCCAGCTGTACAAACTCCTGACACTACCTATGCATTCCCAAGGGTGGACCCTGACCTGCTGCAGGCTCTCTTGCTTGCACTCCTTAGGACAAATGGCTCGGATTTCTTTCTGTTTGGGATGCAGTATGTTGCTTTGGAGCCTGCCCAAGCTCACTCTCCTACACTAATCTCACATGTTTCAGGCTCATTACCTCTATACACTAACAAGTGAAGTTCATTTGAGTTACATTTGTTAATTTACTCTGCCAGGGAATTACTTACACTGTGTGTGTGTGTGTGTGTGTGTGTGTGTGTGTGTGTGTGTGTGTGTTTGTGCCTCTCAACAGCCTGAGAGAATGCTTATTCTTTATTATCTAAGAATCATTCCAACAAAGGGAAGATTTTTGACTACTTTTTATCCATAACACTAGAATATCAACTTTCTACATTTGACTTTGTGCATCCAGAAACAACTTTTGAATAAAATGAAACCATTAAAACAGCAGAGGAAATCTGTACTCAGGGGGACTGTTTTTAAGATATGGACATTTTAGCACATAAATTATTAAATAATTGTTTTGAATGAAGCAGTAGTCAAGTCAACATCTCTTGTGATTCAAACAGAATTATCTTTTAAATATTGTAGGATGTGAATTGTGCTAGTGTTTTGAGCATCAGATATTTAATTAAAAAGAAACAGAAACATACATAAAGTAAAAGAACATTTCAAGACCAGGTGAATAAAGCTTGACCTTACTGGAATGGGTTTTGAAAGTGGCTTGCTGTTTAAGACAAATTCCTGAGTTCCATTTAAAAATTTAACCTCATATTAAGTTTAAATTCTGACTCTGCGGGTAATATTAGGTGTGGTCTATGAGGAAACAGACTCTGTTTTGAGCTGTAGAATCTTGTAGTTATCTCTGAACTTTCAAAAAAGGGGATCTTTATGTGTTTGTCTTTCTCCTCTCTCTCTCTCTCTCTCTCTCTCTCTCTCTCTCTCTCTCTCTCTCTCTCACACACACACACACACACACACACACACACACACACACACCAGGAGACATTTTGGAGGGAACAGTCTTGGGTGCTTTGCAGAAGAAACCTACACTGAAGAAAACCAAACCTCCTTTAGTTTTCAGCAGTGCCCACGTCTGAGTAAGAAAGAGATGTTGTTAAGATACTCAACTCGAACTCTGATCCCTGCGCAATTGTGGACATGTACTGAGTTTCTCTGTGAGTGCATAAAAACCTGGAGGCATCAGAGAGCTAACATCTCTGTCTACAAGCATAGAAAATGAAACAATATCTACTGAGGAATTCATTGAATCTGGGTAGGTTGTAAGTTCAGAAAAGGGGGCAAAGAAGGAGGCTCTGGACCAGAGACCAGAGCTACTTCCATAACCTATAATCAATAAGGATATCCCCCATTCTGTAAGTGAGGTGTGAATAGAAGCTGACACTAAAACACCTTGCATGATTCTTATGGTTTCGTGACCATAACGGCTCAGGTTAACTGTGGTAAATTGTCAAGTTCAATTCATTGTGTTGTATTTGAACTTTATACATTTGTTACTATAAGATTCTCAGTAGGATAATTTCTTCATAGATCACTGAAGAGAAATGGCAATAGTTGGTAAAATCCTGTTGATAATTTTCCCCAGAGATTCTCAGTGGCATCTCTGAGAGAACAGCATCATCTTAAAAGACAATTTCGTGGTTTCATTCAGAAGGAGAAAGAATTTTATAGAATTGTAAGCACGGAGAGAGACTTTGTATCTCACCTCCAACCAAACCGTGAGAGATTAAGGAACTTAAGGGCAGGAACAGCAAGTGACCTGTCCAAGTCCATCATGGCAGCATAGGTAACAAGACTAGGATGGGGACAAAGACCTCAAGGCCCCACTCCCTGGCTTGCCACCCCCTTCTTCCTGATTTCACCAAATTTGCTTGTTCTGGCAAAGAAGAAATTATCTCTCTTAATCTGTTCCTGGAATAAAATTTTCTCTGCCATTCGCAACACTCCAGAGAATAGAAACATAACAAAATCATTGTTTTGCATTAATACTTCCATTTCCAGCCATCTCGGCAATCAATCAGAACTTTTATCTTGTTGCCTGAAGAGACAAGGACATTTAATTCACAACAATTTCCTTTTCCCTTTCTCTCAGTGACTCTATTAAATAAAACATGATGGATCACACTCCACATTTGCATGCCAGCTAAAACAGAGCCAAGGCTCTCCTTGAACAGAGAGAATCCTGCCCTTGCCTAAACATGACAGAGGTGAAAGAGAGGCTCAAGTTATGCACATGTGTATCTGGTTCACTTTAAGGAGAAGTGAAAAGAAGTGAAAAAGAGGCCCAATTAACAGCCAGAGTAAAAACTAGAAGCTATGTGTTAAAAATTAGTAAATTCCAGTCAATATGGAGCATAATCCTGACTAATTAAAGGTAGTTTCTTAGTAACACTTGGATCGTAGAGAGAAGAGCTTGACCTAGTATGGCCAAGTATTCCTAGCTCTAGACTTGCTCTTTGAATTAATTCCCTCCTTCCCATAACAATTAGAATAGAGAATTTTCGAATCTGTGCATTTACAGAGAATGTTCATCTCTCCTCTTCTTCTGAGTACCCAGGGGTGCTTGCCTTGCATATGTTTCAGAGAAACCCAATGTATCTTGTCACCTCTGGCATATGGACCTATTGGTATAGCGTTGAAAGGATCATGAGGGCATTGCCGAGTCCAGCCACCTGGTTTTTTGCAGACAAAGAATCACATTTCTACTTCCAGATTCTCTTCTGCAGAGATTTTTAAGGTTTGTGAAGATCAAGGGCACACAGTGAAGTTTTGACTTGAGTGCAGGTCTTCTGCCACTTAGTGACAGGGAAGTTTCCATTCATACATTTGCTCATTCAGGAGATCCTATTTTGTGCTGAGAGTGTGAACATAAACCAGATGTAGTATCTTCCCACAAGACATTTACAAACTATGTAGGATTATAAATAAATACACAATAATAAAAAGTGTGGTGGGAATCATTAGAGAATGAGCCTGAGATTCTGTGGGAACACAGAGGAGAGGTAAATGATGCATGTGGGGACTAAGAGAGCCTTCTGGAGAAAGCAAAAATCTCACGTGCAACCCGAAGGATGGAAAGGAGTTAGCTTAGTGAAGGAATGAGAGAATCAGGCAGAGGGAATAATCTGAGGTGAGAAGATTCATTCAAGGGGAAAAAAACAGTGCCGTTTATGCACAGGATGCTATGATAATGGAGAGAGAAGCTGCAAAGAAAAAATGTTCAGGACTTCATAAGTGATATTAAAGATTTGGGGGCTTGCTATTTATTGCAATGAGAAATAGTTGCATATTTTTAGGACAAGAATGAGAAAGAAAAGTTTATGTTATAGAATACATTCAGCCAGGGGTGTGGATATTGGATTATATAAAGTTAAGAGAAGCTTGGAGGGGCTGGGGCTGTAGCTCAGTGGCGGTGTTCTTGCCTAGCACGTGTGAAGCACGGGGTTTGATCCTTAGCACTGCATACAAATAAACAAATAAAGGTATTCTGTCCATCTACAACTACAAGAATTTTTTTTTTTCTTTTTTAGAAAAGAGAAGCTTAGAAAAAACGCCAACACCTCAAACCTGCCACAGCCTGGGCTTTCTACTGACAAATTCTTTAGCCTCAATTAATCATAAGGGATCTTATCTTATTTAGCAGATGAGCAATGGTTGGACATTCCACTGACCTGGTAACCATATTTCATAGTATTTCCAAGTTTCAAAAGTAGGATTCTCTATTGTTATAGTTCCCAGAGGGACAAGATCATGCTGCTTGGCATGGCTGACTTATTACATCTAAACTTGTAGATGTCTCACTTTTTTTTTTTTTTTTTGTGGTCCTGGGGATTGAACTCATGGGTACTCTACCAATGAGCTACATCCTCAGCCATTTTGAATTTTATTTTGAGACAGGTTCTGACTAAGTTACCAAGGCTGTCCTAAAACATGTGATCCTTCTACCTTGGCATCCCGAGTCTCTAGGATTATAGGCGTGTTCTGGTGGCAATAGTCACAGCTGTAGCAAAAAGATGTGTTTTCTCAGGTTACCCAAGAAGTTTCTATCTCTCCAAGTTCCAGTTTATAAGCTCTTGAACATTCAGATATTTATCTGGTAGCCTAAAACTGTCTACCTCCTTTGAAATTCCTTATTGTATGACTCTTGACTCAGGATCCCTGATTTTAATTTTCTGTCCACTTGGGGATGGGGTGGGAGCTATATGCAATCCCATGTTTATGAACCCTCCACTGACTTTTCCAGGAGTATTGATTATACTTGTCCAAAGATGTATGGCCCTGTTCCATGGTGTCTGCTCATCCACCTTAGGACTCATTGTGCGAAGTCTACATATATGAGAAGTAAAATGTCCTTAGATGTCTCCCCAAGTAACAAAGGGAAAATAGAAACAATCACTTGCTAAGGCTCACTAGTTCCTCACGGAACACAAAAGGCTCCATCTCTCCATAGCTAGTTCAGGCCTCACTTATTCCTTAGAGCTCTGGGAAATAATCCTCACACAAACCACACCGGGGTTTATAGTCCCAGTGTTTGAATTTAGAAGTCAAGGTAGTTCACATCTAAAGCCAAAAGAGACTGGCTCACAACCAGGAATAAGGTGATAGGAGGGGCTGGGCGAGGTTTTTGGAGCTGCAGTAACTTCCTTCCCCACAAGTGGTTCCTCTTCATTTCAGACATTTTTCTGTTCTGAGCAGAAAGCATTTAATTCTTATCTTCCTACATAGCTATTCATACTGAACCTGGGGCTTATCAGATCTGAAAACCTCTCATTTCTCTTCATGTCACTTGCTGTGAAATTGACTCACATATCATTGGCCTGGCATCGAATTGGCCTAGAACTTAAAACTACCCCGAATACCCTGTTGTCTCCAAGGAAATCTTTCGGGCAAAATCATCTCGTGATCCCATACCTGTTTTCCCAGAATTTAACAGTATTGGTTCAGTTAATATTTCCTGAATGGATTTAAACTTTCTAAGAAGCAAATGGACCAAAATCTCCATATGAAGTTTGCATCTTGCAAACAGTGTTCTAATGAGGGTGCAGTGTTGGGGTGATGGGAGGCTTACCATTGGGGACCCAGAGATGGCATTGGGCACTAGGCTGACAAGGTGCTGTCAAGGCAAAGTGATGGACAGATTTGCACCAGGGAGACAGTTATTTCAATAAGGTTTATCTGAGTTAGCCCAGAATAACCAGCTGCCTTTCTCCACAGGGAACACCATTTGACATAAATGAAGACAAGGACAATGATCAGGTCTGAAAGAGAGTTAATTGAAAAGGAGTAGCCTGCTCTGATCTGCAGATTGAGCTCCTTAGGAGAGTTCGAGAAGCCAAAGTGAGTTAAATGCTTTACATGGAAGGATTTTTTTTTTTCTGGGGTGATACAAACACTGTACTATATTGACCTCAAATCAGAAAAAGGCTGACATTGCAGCAGTGCAAAAGGGGCTTCTTTCCAGGTGATGCATCTCTTAATTGCAATGTTCATTAAAATGTAGTTCTTTTTCCCTTTTAGATCTACACAAGTGTTGGAAAAAATGTCAAAGAATAGGGGAATGAAAGAGTAGGCATTAAGTATTTGATTTTTTTTTCTAACCAAATCCATCAACCTTTTGGATGAAAGATAAAGAAATTTGAGTGGGGACTCATTTTTCTCAATGAATCTCAGAATCAAGAACTGATATACATCTGTCTTAGGAGAACCAATATTAGCTCTGTCTTATGAACTGCCTACCATCTTTTCTCCACCATGCCACACAAGTCTTTGTTCAATGTCAGACAAGCTGCCAGACCACCAGTCTATCTGCCTTAGGGTCTTCATTTTTTTCTCCACCAATATCTGCCAGGCTATGTTTTTATTTGTGGTATCTAATATTAAATATGTAATTATTTGCCTGTCTTTCTGATCTGGCTGACTGTGATCTCCGTGAAGGCAGGGTCTTTGTCTAATTTACTATTAAAGACATGAGGTGTATTTTAGCACATAGATGAGTGCTTGGTGTGTTAAAATGAATGCCCACATACAACAGTCCAGAATTTTCATATTACTTTCTATTATATTGTATTCACTTCTTTTCTTGTTTTAAATGCCACTGTATTGCAGATTTCTTCTGTTCCTTTATGATGAAGCAGTAATAACAGATAAAAATATCATTAGCAATATTCAATAGAAAAATTAATTATATAGTTATACTAGGTGGAGGAGATGAGAAATGCCAAAAATTAAAGGCTGAGAAAATAAAAAAAAGGTATCACAGAAATGCACATTCTACATAAATATACTACAATAAAAGAGATGGGAGTAAGCTACGTAAAAGCTACCATTAATTTCATCATACAGCTGGTATATGTGATTATAATAGGTTCATCAGCGTTTATAAATGAACTCTGCTGTGTCTCACTTGTATTTGTTTAAATTAAAAATTTTGTTGAGGTAATTATAGATTTGCCTGCAGTTGTAAGAAATAATAGAGATTCTGGGTGCCCTTTAGCCTTGTATTTTCCAGTGGTTATAGTTGGTAAAATTGTAGTACAGTATCACAACCAAGAAATGGGTATTCATATAATTTACTAACCTCACTCAGATTCCCAAGTTTAAATGTAGTCATCTGTATTTAGTTTTATATACTTTTGCAACATGTTGACATTGTTGTATTTGCCAGTATATTTAAGACACTGAGCAGCTCTATCTCCAAAAGAATTACTCCTGTTGCTTCTTTATTTTTTTCCCTATTGTTGCTTCTTATAACAATGTTTATCTCCCTTTGTCCCTCCTCATCCCTCGCCCGCAACAACCACTGATCTATCCTCCATTTTCATAATTCTGTCATTTCCAAAATGTTATGTAAGTGGAATCATACAATCTATTAGAATTGAGTTTTTTCATTTAGCATAAATAGCATAATTCCTTAGAGATTTATCCAAGATGTTGAATGTATCAACATACTTCATTCTTTTTTATTTCTGTTTTCTGTTTTTTATTTCCATGGAGTGTATGTGGCTCAGTTTGTTTAACCACTCAACAGCTGAAGGTCATCTGGGCTTTTAACAGTTTTGGGCTATTTCAAATAGAACTGCTGTGAGTGCTCATGTGCAGATTTCCATGTAATGTAGGAATTCATTTCTTCTATTCCACTTTTAGGCAAAACACATTTAAAGGAAAAAAAAATGGGACTACTGAACCTTTCTGCCATAAACACATTGCAAAAATTGTAGCCACAAAGGTTTTTTGACCTTTGGATAATTTTGGATGGGCTCTGGGACAGATTGACATCATATATTCTCTAATGTGATACACTGAGGGAGACATAACACACTTACATAGTATTGCTGCCCAAAATGTATGACCTGCATCTAATCATGAAAAGATCAGACAAACCCAAACTGAAGAACATTTTTCAAAATAAATGGCCTATTTCATAGTCCCTGCTCATCCATGGGGGATCCAAGACCCCAGTGGATACCTGAAATTGCAGACAGCTCCCCCATCCTGTATATTCTGTTTTCTTTTTTAATATGACAATTTCCTTTCCTAATATTTCAGTCTAGGCGACTGGATTCATGACAAAACCTCTAAAGAGGAGAATGGGCTAAGGAGTTTTGGCAGAAGGAAAAAAAAATATTGAAGGAAGATAATGAAATGGTATGAGATAGAGAAATTTGTGTCACAGTAAAGCATCACAGTAATTCAGTCCAGAAAACAGTTTATGCATTAAAAATGAGTGATTACTGTGATAACAGTCAAATGTCATCCAAATATAAATCTAGGAAATAATGTGAATGGTTAAATTAGGTAACATAATTTTGGCTTGAAATAAAAGTATCAATATAAAGTACAAAAATTATATGCTATAGGACTGAGTGTGCACTATAGTGTCAGCTAAATATACTATAGTTTCATGAATTAATCTTAAGTTTTTGCGGCATGATAATGGTTGTGTGTGCACATAATATCCTTCTTTAGGAGTTGTATACTGAAATATTTCATGTGAAATGTCATGATGTCTGTAACATACTTACAAATGGTTCATAAAAAAAAAAAAATAGCCAGTAGGGGTTGGGGCTGTAGCTCAGTGGTAGAGCACTTGTGTTGCATATGTGAGGCACTGGGTTTGGTCCTCAGCACCACATAAAAATAAATAAAGAAAGATATTGTGTTCAACTACAACTAAAATAATATTTAAAAAATAAAAGTCACTTGGAATATTTTGTTTCCATATCCACTTTACTTTGTTCTGCCTTCTCCATCAGGCATAGCCTGTGCCTAGAACCCATGATATTTTAATTTCTTTTAAAATCAGAATAAAAAATTGAATTTCTAGGTTTAATGTATAATATATAATATTAATAATTAATATTTATGCTAACATGACCATAAAATATAATTTGTTTTATATATATATGTGTGTATACACACACACACAAACACACCCTTCCCTGTAATTACATTTGTATATAATGTAGTTCCATATGTATATAAACTTACATACATATAAGTATATATATATGTGTGTGTCTATATATATTTATCTATATAGATAATAATTATTATTTTAAAATCATTTTATTGTGGTTGTTTATTTATTTATTTAATTTATGTGGTGATGGAGATTGAACCCAGGGCCTCATGCATGCTAAGCAAATGCTTTACCACTGAGCTATCTCCCAAGTCTGATTATTATTATTTTTAATGGACGAAAAGGCACATAGAAGTACCTACCTCGATGAAAGCTATTATGCAACCTTCGTTGCTGCCATGTTCTTTTTCCCTCCTGTATCTCAGAAATTGAACACAGTGCAGGATAGAAGGCATAGCCTCAATTAACATTTGATTGAATGAAACTATAAAGTGGCTGAGCTGCTCAGGTAGATCAGATACAACATATTAGAATAGTCAATGGTGTGTGCTTTTGTTGGTTACTCCCTCTATCCCTTCCTCCATCCTCTTTTCTAGAAATACTTTAAATTTTCCATCCACGTGTGGATTGTGTGGCAGTCAAGTAGCACATTGGTCCAGAGGGATGCAGATAAGCAAGACCCATTAGGATCAATAAGAACATGTTTTGGGATTTTGGTTGTGGGAAGCAGATTTTCTCTTTTCGGATGGAAACATGTAGCCTGGAGAGATTCTTGAAACCTCAAGGGAAATCCTGTTGGGAATGGAAGAGATACCAGTGAGAAAACATGGCTGAGGAATAAGAGGAAACAGCTGCATTCCAGTCACACCACATGAATCATCACTGAAGATTCATCAATCTTCTGAAACAATACCTGTTTCTGGATTTTTTCAGTCATGTGAATCAATACATTTTTTCTATGGTTCAACCCAGTTTGAGTTAGTACAACTAAAGTCATCCTGATAAATATATTGAGCTATTGGCAGACGCATGATCATGTGACTCTCAGTTCCAGGAAGTATTTGGAAGGGCTAAGCAATTTCCTGTTCTTGAACGTACTCTTACCTCTTTACTGGATCCACTGCTTCTAAAGTACAGCATGTTGCATGTTTCAACCTCTGAGACTGGAGGTAGAGGAAGTAGAATTCAGTCTTGGCTATGACAATTTCTTTGATTACATGAATTCCATAATTAAAAAAAAATTAAAAAGTTAATGGACTACTTTGACTTTTTTTTAGTTTTTTTTTTTTTTAATTGTTTTTGGTGGTACTAGAGATTGAACCCAGGGGCACTCTACCACTGAGCTATATTCCCAGCCATTTTAAACATTTTTTAAAAAATTGAGACATGCTCTCAGCTAAGTTATTGAGACTGGCTTCAAAATTGTGATCCTTTTCCCTAAGGCCCAACAAGAACAATTTTAGAGGAGGAAAAGTTTATTTGGCATTCTTACATCAGAGGTCTCAGTCCATGGACAGCCTACTCCAGTACTCTGGGCCAAGGTGAGGCAGAACATCATGGCTAAAAGGTAAGGGGGAGGAAAGCAGCTGAGGACATGACAATCAGAAAGGAGAGAGTGCTCCACTCATTAGGGACAAAATACAAACCTCAAAGGCACACCCCAGTGAGCTTTGTCCTCCAGTCACACCCTACCTGCTTACAGTTACCACCCAGTCAGTTCATATGAGTGGATGAATGCACTGATCAGTTAAGGTTCTCATAACCCAATTAATCATCTCACCTCTAAACTTTCTTGCATTGTCTCACACATGTGCTTTTGGGGGATGACTCATATCTAAATTGTAACAGAGGGACTGGAAAATGCAATATAGAGTCAGTTCTATCGGATCAAGTTCAGATGGGGGCGTAAAAAGAACCCTGAGTTGAGGATGCCACATAATAAAAGGGTTCCAGTCTCAGGAGAAGACTGGGGAAGAGCAAACAGTGAAGTATGCATGAGGCTCTGGGTACCTTAAAGAATTAAAGGGAAAGAAAGCTGGAAATATAGGTGGGAGGGAAACAGGTGAGAGGTAGGAGGTTCTCAACACTAGTGAAGGAGTTAAGGCTTAATTTAGTACATCCTTGGAAATGTATAGTGGGTTGGATATGTAAAAGGAGCTCTTGTTGTGAGAATAAATCAGCCAGGGCTGTGTAAGTGTGGCACGGATTGGGGAGAGGAGGAGGCAAAGAGGCTCATTCAGTGTTTATTTCAGCAGTTCACAGGGTAGTGAGGGGGCTGGAAATTTACTGGCAAGTACATTATAAATGATACAGGTAAGACAGATTTCAACTGGTGACTGATTTCAGGGATCGAGGGCAAAGAACGAGTTAAGCACAACTCCAAGATTTTGACCCATGATGACTAAGAGAATAATGTTGCCTTTGCTCACAAGAAGGAAGCTAGGATGAGAAGCAATCTTCTAGTTGTTGAAAGATGACGAATTTTGTTATACATGCTCAATTTAAGGAAGCCACCTGTATCAGGTAAACAACGGGCAATGAAGGTCTAGAGCTTCAGAGAGAGCCAAAGAAAAAAAATTTGGCCATCATTTTCATAGAGAAGAAGGAGACAGTAGCCAAAGATACACATTTGTTTAGAGGGACTAAAAAATTATTTCTTGGAAAACAAGACAAAATGTTAAGGTGTGGGTTGAAGTTGTTATAAGGCATCACAGACCATGCTGAAAAGTCTATTGGATATTGTGCTTTGCCAGATATATTTATGAACTGAAGAGATTAATAAGAGTGAGTGATAAATTGCTTTCCTCGTCACTCCCCATGTGCCTTTCTCATATGGGGAAGTATAGAGGTAGTAAGCAATTAGGCATGAGAGGTCAGGAGTAGGTGAACTGTCAGCTATTCTAGTGGAGTGACAGAATTAGGTCTGTGCTTTAGGAGAATGGCAGATCCAGTGCATGGAGAGAAGCTGCTGTCAGCAGGAGGAGGTTGGACACTGTTACAACGGCTCAGATAGAAAATGACCAGGCCCTGCACTCAGGCTGTGGCTGTGGATGTTAGACACTTTACATGGCAATGTAATACTTCAATGATGCCTGTTTAGCAGAAGCTTTCTTCTCAAAGGCAGAGTAAATATGGGACATGTGGGCATGCGTGGCAGGAATTAGAAGTTTCTTTGTGTCCATTTATAGGTCTGCTATCCAAAATGGTTCTTTACCATCAATATCTTAAAGTGAAAAAGACACTGAGATCCCACGATTCATTATTTAGAAATAAGAATTTAAAATTTTAAAAATTTTTAGCTTAGTTTTTGTTTTAAGCAGAAGAAGGTGAGAATTTGTTGTGTCCCTTTTAGTTGAAAGGAGCCAGGATCAAAAGTGGCACATCAAATGGGACTAACCTTACCTTTTTTCTGCTTTAAAAAAAGAAGAGGACTCTCCTTTGTTTCATTATTTCATATTTTAATTCTTTTGCATGTATTTCTATGAATTTGAAATATACTTGCTCCCTCCATGGTGACTCTGTGGGATGATTTGTTTTGTGTTGATGGTTATGGGTACAGAATACCCAATACTGAGTGTGTTCTTTGTTTTGGAGTACATAGCAATTTGAATGCAGTCTAGGATTTTATAGGCAATCTTGATTTAATATGAATGTTAAATTTCATTAGATGTGCCTCTAAATGACTTTTTCCAGAGTCCATCATTCTTTGAACTGAACAATTTTCCTTAAGATTCCAGGAAAGATTTTAGTACAAATTAACTCTAATTTATGAAGTGACATGATCATATTTCTTATAATACTGAGCCATGCGTGAGTTCTGCTGGAATAAATACTGACTCTCATTGTTCCAAATTAGAAGGAGCAGCAGGAGTCAAGCCACTAGTTCTATGTTCCCAAGGGCTCACTCCCTTTTTGTACATGATATATATCATCAACACAAAGATACCTTAAATACTTGCTTTACACAACAATCTATAAAATAGTGCTTTAGGTGAAATTGCTGTTCCTATTTCCTTACTCTCTCTGGGTAATACCATTACACATCTGTGACCTTTGTGATGCGACTTTGCAGAATATCTCACTAGAAGGTGTGGAACATCCTTCCCAACCCACTGGTGCTGTTACAATGTGCCGGTTCCAAGCAGAGGCTTTTTAGGACATTGTGTGATTCTTTTCCCTTAATGCTCTGCCACTGTTGCTCAGAAGAACAGTGTAGGTAGCTCTTGGTTCAGAGAGAAAGACAGACGGAGCTGACCTGAAGTCTTCTGTATCCTGAAACAGAAACTCTCTAGGCAATCATCATATCTGTGTGACAAACAAATGGATGTTTGTTGTTGTAAGTCACCAAAATTTTAAGCTGTTTTTGTTATACAGCAAAAACTAGTAACAATGGGAATTTCCAAACTTCCCCATTTGGCCTCACAGTAATATACACAAGCAGAGCCGAATATATCTAATCTGTGTGCCTGGACTTCAGAGTCTACATTTTAATTAAGTTATAATAATTCTCAAGTCAAGTTCACTGAACATCTGAAAAATATCCAAGCTGTGAGCCTCAAAAATTATTTTGAAGTCTAAAATATGTGTAGTTTTCTATAATGTTGAGAAACATCCAATAAATATCATGGGGGGAAAAGAAATTGTAATGTTTAGGGGTCACCTATCTTTTATTTTTATTCATTTTGGCCTAATGGTGGGTATCTTAAACAGTGTGACAAAAACATGGCAAGGGACAAGAACATGCGGCAGAAAACTTGCTAAGACTTCTTAACGCGTCTTTGACTCCTGATTTCTTCATCTGCTAAACAGGGAAAAGAGATTTAGCTACCAAAGACAGATGGTGATCACATCAGATGGAGTCCTTGAAAACTCTGAAGGGCAACACAAATGTCAGATAAACTAGCGATCCCCATCCAATATACTCAGTGTTTGGTTTTAAAGATGCCCAGTGTTAAGAATTTTGAGGCTATCGTTTAATCCAAAATGCATTCCAAATTTCTGGAGCAGGAGCCAGAATACTTGAAATCCAGTTCCCAATTATTTTTTAAGTAGCGGTTTTCCTTTGTACCATTTGACATGTTTCTGGAGTGAACTCAGAGATTTTTGGTTTTCTCATTTGTTGTAGAGCAAGAATAAGCAAGCTAGGATTTTCCTACCAAACAGACTGGCTTCAACCTATCCATTATTCTTTCATCTTTAGGATGGGTGTACAAATCTTTCTCAAGGTGAAGAGTGTAAAACATTAAGAGATCTTTGAGTATTGGAAAGGATCTCAGTGTTACTGAGTCCCAACTTAGCCTTCATAGTTCTTTGGCCTGGTCATCATTTGTGGTTGTACATGAGTTTGACAATCTGCCTGGATTTCCATATGTTACCTGTGTTTGGAGGGAGCCCTGATCTCTATACCTTACTAGAACATTCTACTTGGTGTACCCTGATGTCAATTTATAACTTTGTTCTTGATCCTGCCACTAATAATAACTAACAACGATAAAGACAGCAACAGCTAGCATAGCAAGGAAGAGTAGAAGCTTTGGAACAAGATATTTTGCTTCACATAGTTTTGCTTCTTAGAAATTATGTGATCTTAATGTCTCTTTACCTTTTTCATCATCTGTATAATGAGAGTAATGATAAAGTACCACCTTGTAATATTGTTATAAGGTGTAGATGAGTTAGCACATTCAACAAATTTAGAATGCTTTGTTTTTCTTCCAGCTAGATTGAAAGATCATTTAACACCAAATATTAAGTAGAGCAGAAAGGTATTATCTGAGTAGTAAGGAAAAAGTTTAGAACGTGAGGCATTTTGGATCCACTCCAAGGAAATTAAAAGTAACCTCAAATTTTAAAGTAACCTTTCTAAGCAATCTTCCAAGGAATGCCTTTGCTTCTGCAAATCAAATGGTCAACTTAATTCTTAGCCCTTTTATCATTAGTAAGTGATGCTTCCCTGTAAGTTTTTTTCTTTGCAGGAATATTCTTTTGACAACACTGCTGATCTATTCTTCATACTCCTTTTTGGTCTGCAGTCACTTTGCCTTCGATTATTCTGTAGATACCTTTTCCCTTCACCAGCACCATTTCTTCTCACATCTTTCTTCATTGAAATTTAAATAAATTTCCTTCAATTATAGGGAGAAGGATCATCATTCTCTAACAAAAACTTATTAAATCAAAATGATGCATTCAGCCAATTTCAACAAAAGATAGAAAATTTCTAAACCAAATTATTATGAAACATAACTGACATGTGTGTCAGAAATGTAATTAAATTGCATGTTATTTACTGACTTCATCATTATATCTGCATGAATGAAGCTTAATTATTCAGTTGCTTTGAGCCATGCCAACAATTTTACTTTCATGTTTCAATTTCTATAGAATGTTTAAAACCCCAAGTTGTGGGGTTGGAGGGAGAAAGACTATAAAGCCTGCATATAGGATTACAGGATAATTGAAAGCATGAATTTGGATTTCTGGTTTTTCTAACTTCAAAGCCTTGTATAGATAACGTAAGAACATTTGCTCTTAATCATTTTTTCTGAGACCACTGGAGAATTGTCTTTTAGTCTAGCTCTTGTCTCAATTACTGCAAATCTTCATTTGTGAAAAATAGAAATAAGCATTGTGGTTTCTTATAAATTTGGCAAATATATGAAATCAGAAGAAAAGGATCAAAACAACAAACTGTTATGGCTATGGCATGACAGAATTGGTAAGGCCCTTGGAGAGTATCAGACTAATGCTCTTAGCCCATCTTTCTCTTTTTGTAGATAGGTAAACTGTAAAGTTCTAGAGAATTGTGCACCCTACTGCTGTGGATGTTCAATGGCCAAAGACCAACACCATGGCCCCTGCTCAGTGGCCTCCTGACATGGTCAGCAAAAGAAGTCAGAGATACTGTTTCACTATCCTCCTTCCACCGGAAGCCCAGAGTGTTCTCTGGTCAGGTAACTGAGGCCTCACCATACACAGGGGAGCATCTGTACCACCTGCACTAATCCGTCTGAATCTCTAGTGCCATGAGAGGAAGGGCTTCAAGGGACCCCTGACAGGACCATTGAGTGAAAGGGTCCAGAGAGTGAAGAAGGGCTCCCGCAGTCTCCCTGCTGGCTCTCCTGCCCACACTGCTGGCAGCTGGAAGTTTTCTGTTCCCTGATGCTTTAGATGAGTAAAGAGGAAGGGGACCTGCTAAACAGAACTTCAGTAAGGCTGACCTAAGAGAAGGTACAGGGCAGTAGCCCCCAGCCTCCACCAGCGAGGGAAGGGGCTCTTGGGGGCAGCATTAGCCACTAATAAATTCTGGGTCATAGTTTTTTCTCCACTGCTGCAACTGCAGGGCCTAGCCACCCCCAACTTTATGAAAAATAAAACTACTTTTATTACTTTTGTCTCTTACTTTTCTTGGAAGCTAAGTGGGTAGGTTTCCCAAAGTAGGAGACCTTTGCAATCCTCTTGGCCCTGCGGCTGTATAGAGTTCTAGGTAGCGGGGGAGGGAGAGAAGGTCTAGTCCTGGATGGAATCTCTATTGCTTTTCACTTTGAAAAGCCCCTACATAGTTTAAGGTATATTTTGCATATTTTCCTTTGAACACTCTTATGAAAACAAAACATTTTGCAAAGAGTACATTGGAACAGAAGCTACAAACCTGGGATGGGGCAGATGCGCAATGCCACTGATGACCTCCCCGCAGGGCCCAAGCAGGCCCTTGATATAAACTGAGGATGACTCCTTTATTCCTCTAAGCTCAGATTCCTGGGATTTCCAAAGCATGTCCCCAAACACAGCCCAGACAGAGATAGTACGCGGCAATGAGAAGAACAAACATCTTTAGGAAGAATAAACATCCTCCCTTCTGAGAAATAGACACCAACTTTTCAGAGGATGTACCAGATGTGGACTAATTGATTTTCTCTAATTGTATGGAAACAATTCTATCCTCTTCAGAGGGGATGGTGAAAAAATTTCCAGCTGTCTCCATGAAATGTGTATCCACAAAGATGAAATCTAAAGCAACGGGGAAGGTGAGATTAAAATATGCTCTTCTTATCCCAAGGAGGAAGAACAGCAGTGGGACTGCAGGGGCCGAGGACAGAAAGGTCTCTGGGTGTTAGGGATAAGGTTGATGGTGGGATAAAAGCAAGAATATGGAATTAGGGTAGAATGAAAGACAGGGAAAACAAAGGCAAAGAAGGGTGAGACAAAATGTGGTGTACTAAATGACAATGGCTTCAGAATTTCTAGCAGCCCATAAGCCCAGGGAGGAGAAACTGAATGAGTCCTTGAGGAAAGACTCTCGAAACTACCACTTGAAGTCTCCTTGAGAAAAGGCAGACAGTTGTGGTAGGGCTTACCTGTAATCTGAGCTACTCAGGAGGCTGAAGCAGGAGGTTCTCAAGTTCAAGGCCAGCCTGAACAACTTAGTGAGATCCTGTCTCAAAATAAATTTTAAGAACTGGGATGTAGCTCAGAATCAGAATGGTTTGGGGTTCAATTTCCACTATACCTTCCCCCCACCCCCCAAAAAAGCAGATCATCCCCTAACCATATTTTTAAAGGATCATCAACCTGCTATACACGCAAAGAGTACAAACATTTAGGGCCTTGCTCTTCAATAAGAATACAATGCTATCATGTCAGATAGTTAAGAAAGGCCTTCCAAATGAAAGAGCCTTAAAAAGTGAACCAAAGCTGGGTGCAGTGGCCCTTGCCTATAATCCCAGTGGCTTAGGAGGCTGAGGCAGGAGGATCGAGAGTTCAATGCCAGCCTTAGCAACAGCGAGGAGTTAAGCAACTCAGTGAGACCCTGTTTGTAAATAAAATACAAAATAGGTCAGGTGCCCCTGAATTTAACCCCAGTACCCACCTTCTTCCCAAAAAAAGAACCAAAATTAGAATGCAGGAGAAACTGAAGGAGGCAGAAAAATAAACCCTTAAAAGGGAAAAAAATATCTTCCAGAAAGATTGGCCAACACAAAGAAGAAATTACTTAAAAATGTTATTAATAGTATTGCTCAGAGCAGAACGACTATGCTTTGTAATTTAAGAACTGGGATGTAGCTCAGAGTCAGAATGGTGGGGGTTGAGCACAGAAAGGTCTCTGGTGGCAGGGTGTTAGGGATAAGGTTGTTAGGAGTAAGGTTGAACAGTAGTCTTAAATCCTAATAATAATAAGCATAAATCCTAATAATGCAATAAGCCATGCTCAGAGAACAAGCAAACCCCCAGCAAAGCATACTAGGAAGACATTTCAGAATAATGGGGATTAAAAGAAAACATACAACACAGTCCCAGCATCTCGGGAGGTGGAGGCAGGAGGATTGTGAGTTCAAAGCCATGTTCAGCAGCTTAGTGAGGCCCTAAGCAACTCAGAAAGACCCTATCTCTGAATATATATATATATATATATATATATATATATATATATATATATATATAGTGAATATATATTATGTGAATATATATGTGTATGTGTGTGTATATATATATATTTTTTTTTCTTCCAAGTCTTACATACACACACATACACACACACACACACACACACACACACACACATATATATATATATATATATTTTTTTTTAAGAGAGACAGAGAGAGAGAATTTTAATATTTATTTTCTAGTTTTCGGCAGACACAACATCGTTGTTTGTATGTGGTGCTGAGGATTGAACCCGGGCTGCATGCATGCCAGGCGAGCGCGCTACAGCTTGAGCCACATCCCCAGCCACATATATATATTTTTAATGTTAATATATATATATATATATATATATATATGTATGTGTGTGTGTGTACATACATATATATATGCATACATATATATGTGTGTGTGTGTGTGTGTGAGTACATACATATATATGCATACATATATATGTGTGTGTGTATGTATATGTATATGAATATATATATATGTATATGTATATATATACATATACATATATCAGGGCTGGGATGTAGCTTAGTAGCACCCTTGGGTCCAATCCCTGGTACTAAAAAAAAAAAGGAAAGAAAGAAAATATATACAATTGTCAGGATGGAAGAAGCAGATACATAAAGTATAGAAGAATTGGGAAGACACTAGGTGTCTCACCAGCAGTGCAGGAAGCTAGATGACAACTTGAAGATATCTTCTGAATTTTAGCAAAAATGGGTCTTCTAATTAGGTAAACTATTAATTAAGAATGAGGAGCTGGGGATGTGGCTCAAGCGGTAGCGTGCTTGCCTGGCATGTGTGCAGCCAGGCAAGCACGATCAAGTTCGATCCTCAGCACCACATACAAGCAAGTTCGATCCTCAGCACCACATACAAACAAAGATGTTGTGTCCGCCGAAAACAAAAAAATAAATATTAAAAAAAAAAAAGAATGAGGAAAGAAAAAATATTTTTAGAAAAGCAGTGTTTCCAAAGTATTCCTTCCTGTGCACTCTTGTCTCAGGAAGTCAATGAACGTTCCAATCAAAACTATAACGAATGAAAATGCCAATGACAGCATTGGATCCAGAAACATGGTTTCCAGGACTGGTGAGAAAAATCAAAGTTCCTGTGAGACATCTGTGAAGCAGGATGAGGAAATTAATTGTCTTTATTGGGCTAGTTGGAGAAAGCCATTCAGACAGGATGCCCCGATGGTGAAGTGCAAACGGTTATTTAATTCTTCTGGCTGTTTATTAAACAGGCACGAGAGACCATATATACATAAAAATATGAGTAAAAACAATGAGGAAGGTTATTGACTATAGGGAAAATCAAGTGCTATACAGGAAGGACACATAATTGGAATGTTATTTGGTATAATAGTGAACAGTAATCTTAAATCATAATAATGTAAATAATGAACAAAAGTTGTTTTTTTTTTCTTCCAAGTCTTGAGAATTATTTTACTCTTAAAATAATATACATGTCTTACTTTGAAAATGTAGAAGTTAAAGTTATAAACCCACTCCATTAGTGTTTGCTAGGAGTTTATTTTAAAATTTGTAAGCATGATAAAAAATCCAGAAAGCAAACTTTGGGAGAACTTCTAGTTCTGGAAAAGAGGGAGTAGACACACTTCTCTATTCCTCCTACCAGATGGAGCTAAAATCAAATTCATAAAATTCATAAAATAAAAGGATCAACAAATAGTACATTATAAAAATAAAAATTATAATTTTGCTTTGTGAAAAATCTGCTAAGAGGATAAAAAGACAACCTACAGACTGTGGGAAAACATTTGTAAATTACGTTTCTGATAAAGGATTCATACTTAAATATGTAGAGAACTCTCAAACTGAATAGTAAAATATTCCAAATGATCTACTTAGAAAGTGGGCTAAAGACATAAAGAGACATTTCACCAAAAGATATGTGAATGGCAAATGAGCACATGAAAAGATGTTTGGCTATTAAGAAAATGCAAAGACCGTGCTAAGATATCAATATATGTCTATCAGAACAGTTAAAATTAAAAAAACTCATGATAATTATAATAGTATGCAGTAATGTGGTGTGGAGAAACTTGCTCTTATATGTTATTGTCAGAACATAAATGGTATAGCCACTCTCTGGAAAATAATTTGGCAGTTTCCTAGAAATTGAAACATAAAATTACCATATGACTCAGCAATTAGACTCCTGGGCATTTGTCCCAGAGAAATGAAAATTTATGACCACACAAATACCTGCACATGAAACTTCACAGCAGCTCTATTTGTAAAAGCTCCAAACTGGAAATAGCCCATCTATCCTTAATGGCTGAGTGGTTAAGTAAACTGTGTTACATCCAACCCATGGGACACTCCTCAGCAATAAGAAGGAATGGACTCCTAGTACACATGATAACTTGGAGGCATCTCAAAGATGTGATGCTGAGTGAAATGCCACTCTTTAAAGATCACAGACTGAAGATCTCATTTATACAACTGTCTTAAAATAACAAGCATTTGCAGAAATGAAGACCAGATTCATGGTTGCCAGAGATGACAGTGGGAAAGGGGCATGAGTGTGACTGTGAAGCAGTAGTGTTAGTGAGATGTTTGTGGTGGTGGATGATGGAATGGTTCTGTCGTTGGTTGTGGTGATAATTACAGGAGTTTACATACGATAAATGAACACAGGAAAACATACACACACATACCATGTCAAGTTATTGGTGTTGCTATGTGACTGTAGTTATGTAAGCTGTAACCACTGGGCAAAACTGGGTAAAAGCATACAAGACTCTTGGTACTATGTGTGCAACTTATGAACCTAAAATTCTTTCAAAATAAAAGCAAGCAAGCATAAAGCCCCATCCACTATTGGTGAGAACTACATCTTGGTCAGGTATCTTTTTGGAGTTAGGCAGAGACATCTTTTAATTCCTCCTCTTTCACATTTTAGCTGACACCTTGTGACAATTGCCTTATTTTCCTGAACTTCAGCATCTCCATATCTACAAAGGCAGTGGGTGTAATAGCTCACAGAACTGTGCAGAAAAACAAATAGAATTAAATAACATCGTGTGAAATTGTCAAATGGCAAACCCTTAATACATATTAGTATCTTTAGGGGAGTCTTGTTTCCCGATTCTATGTTAATTTTTTCTAGAAGAATCCAAAGAAATACAAGTTTTTCTTTGCTTCAGAAAAATTGTATACCAGATGCCAATTCATCCTGGAAGCTTATGTTATGTTACTTTAAAATACACTTAAATTAAATTTTCAATTTTTAAAAATCTAGACTCAAAAATGGTAATAGCTAATATTAAAAATTCTTGAAATGCAGTGAGATAGTTTCCTGAATGTTATTTAATATTAGGAAAGAAATCATGCACACCATGTATTCTTCCTTTCTCCCAATTTTAATGGAGTTGTCGAGAAGTAACATCTACCTGGGTTATTAATGTTGCACCTTTTCCTATTAAGCACCTTTTTTGGAGTATGTATCTGTCTCTAATAGTTCTTAAGCAAAAGAATTTCTAGGATAACCTTCTATCTGTTCAATATTTCACATCAACTCTTTCCTAGAAAAAATTCTTACAAGATATATATTTCTAAAAGGTTTTTACAAAGACCATTGTAAATGGTTACAAAGACCATTTTGGGTTTCATGAAAGAGCACAATCCTAGGAAAAGAACAACAAAACAAAAATATATAGATGAAATAAGGTTAGGAAGCAATATTTCTATAGTTGCTTTTAAATAAAGTCTTCATGTAAGTTAAACTTCTGAATACAATGTTACACACTTCCTAGAAGCTTTAATTTTAACCTTTCAATGTCTTATCATAAGAATGAGTGTATCCAAGGATTTCAAATTTCAGAGGAAAGATAAATTGTAAAATGATAGTCAAACATATTAAATGGGTGAATAAAATAAAAACAAATCGTATTTGTTACAATAGGAAGTCTAATCAAAGGAATGTTTTGTGGGCATAAGTTTGGTTAGAAGACTCAGAGAGCTCTGAGGAAAGATTTGGAAGTATTCATTAGAAATGCTAGCTGAAACACACAAAAGAAACATTAAGGTAAAGTCAACTTCGAAGTTAAGAAAAGGAAACCCCAAGTTTTCTGACACTGAGAAGAACTCAAACCAGAACAGTGAGCTAAAGCTAAAGAATGCAGAAGACCCAGGGGAGGTAGATGTGGAAGTGCCCTGCAAGAGTGTCCCTTCATAGGGGAGGAAATTTCCCACTAAAGATGACCTCTTGATCAAAAGTATCAAGTTCTTGAGGGAACTAGTCACTCTGAGAAAGTCATCACAGGTAATGAGTGGATGGATAGACAGTCTAAGAATTTCCAATAATGAGTGGTCCAGAAAAGACTTTAAGATAGGTATAATTGGTTCTCAGTATCCAAGATGATGTGTGTGGATTATATGCAAATAATTGTGCTATTTCATATAAGAGTCTTGAGCATCCATGGATTTTGATGTCTGGGTGTAGGGGTCTGGAAACCAACCCCTCAAACATGCTGAGGAATGATGACTGTATGTTTAAAAAACAGTCAGCAATGGGAAGAGGATAGAAACTGTAAGATATGAACAGGGCATAATGAAAAAAGGAAAATTTAACATGGAAAGTACCAAACAGGGGAAATTGTAGAAGTAAAGAGCATGACTAAGTTTAAAAATAATAGTAGTAACAGCAACAACACAACATCAACACATCTAAAAGTATAAGAGCAAGATGGAACAAAAACATAGATGCTGGCACGGAGGTGTAACTCAGTGGTAGAGCACTTGACTATCATGTGGGAAAAATATAGCTGCTATGTTTTAGTCAGCTTCTGCATTGCTGTGACTAAAAACCCTGAAAAGAACAACTTAGAGGAAGAATAGTTTATATGAGGCTCATGGTTTCAGAGGTTCACTCCATAGACAGCTGACTCCATTGCTCTTAGCGCAAGATGAGGCAGCATGTCATGGGGCAAGGACCCAGCAGAGAGAAGCTGCTCAGCTCATGGTGGGTCAGGAAGCGGGGTGGGGGGGGGCAGGGATGCACCCTTCCAAGGCACACCCTCAGTCACCTATCTCCTTTAGCCAGCCCCACCTTCCTACAGTTACCATCTGCCTACAGTTACTAGCCAGTCTGGCCATTCAAACTAGAATGGACTGATCAGGTTATAGATCTCATAATCCAATCTTTTTACCTTGGAATATTCCTGCATTAACAGGAGCTTTGGGGGACACTTCATATCTAAACCATAACATGCTACTAACAGGAGTAAGTTGGGGCAGTGTCGGAAATAAGTCTTAATATATCACTAACACAATTAAACATAAGAGAACAATTGGAAACAAGTTCAATAACTATCATTTGGGTAAATGGACAGATCATAGTAAATTATACAATGGAGTACTACTGAGCAGTTAAAAATGATTCAGATCACCATGCAACAATATGGATAGAATTCACAAGCATATTGAGAATGAAAGCAAGTTGTAATATAATGCATGTGTCATACCATTCTTGCTTATTTGAAAAATTCATAATGTGATATGTTTATGGATATATAAATAGCTAAAATATATAAATACAGAGAACTCACTCAAACATTGTATAAGCAGTTGTTTCTGGGGGGGAATGGAGAAAAATAAAACTTGGGCCATTTTCAATAGAAACTCAAGATGCATCTGCTATATTTTATTTACTTATTTAAAAAACAAAAGCAAAAGTAAAACCATGTTTATGCTCCTAGAAGATAAGTATAGCATTTGTTATGGTATTCTGCACTTTTTGATGTGTTTAAAAATTTTCACCATTAAAAATATAGAGGAAAATGAAAAAGATAAAAACTGAGAAACTTACAGATGGTCACGGGGTTTATTAACTCTACTATTCTCTTTGCTTCCCTAAAATGGGAAGCAACTCTTCAATGGGAGCCATACTCTGGGAGTACAGTAGCATTGCTATAGATAGCAATAAAAATCCCCCAAGTTAACTAATGCAACTCAAGAGATAGGAAGAAGAGATTAACCTTTTTGTCCAAGGTTTCTGTTTGTGTTTACTCTGTTCCCCTTTTTGTGAGTTCTATTAGCAAAACTTTTCTAACATAAGGTAATAAGTAAGTGACAGTAAACTGTTGCTCCTCTGAAGTTCATCTTTTAGTTCCCATAGTAAAGGAGTCCTCTTCCACTAGACTTCTTGTCTTATGGCTCAGAGTGGTACCTGGAAACTGGTAAAAACTAGGGCTAGGCTGCATAGAGCTTTACAGATTCTGATCATAACAGAATGAATCCACTTGAAGGATCTATTATTATTCCATACCAATAGGGGGTAACCTTCAAAATTCAGTGACCAAAGAAAAATAGTGTGACATACAGGAAGTACATTTCTGTAGTAAGAGAAAATAGAGAATTCGTAATTAAATCATTTTAGTCAATTAATAATTTAAGAGACAAGTTTAACCATCTTTTGTCTTTGATGTCAATTAGAGTTTAACATATTAATTGCCCCAATCTGATCTGAAATAATGCAAATTTAATCCTGCAACTGCTCTTTCCTATTTGCTTTAACTGATGAGTCTTTCATGATTCTTCAGCATGAGATTTTTCTTTGTAAAATATTCATGATTGTGCCAAATATGTGCAGATTCCTTCAAGAAAATGCCTCATTTTTCAAAGCAGTTAAAAGTTAAAATACGTCCCATTAAAATTCAGGAATAAAACTTGTCATTAAATGGAAATAATCTCTGTGCTGAATACCAAAGCAATTGGCAGTTCTAGGCTGATGACTCAGAGGCCTTGGCTAAAGCCGAGTAACAAGGCTTTAGTGACTAAAACATGAGTTATGCTAGAATCCTACGAGCCAGGATGAACTTCATTTGCACATATGAGAAATGGAATAAGTATTTTTTAAAAAACATCTTTTGAGATTTCCATTGATCAAATGCCTGTGAAAAAAGAAAAAATGGTGGGGACTTAGAATAGAGGGTGGTAGAGTATACATTACAAGTATACATATCAATCTGTGCATATGTCCCCTGAAATATTTTCATTCAGGGATGGATGTTGTAATCTGAGCACAAAATGGTAGAAATTGGCAAATTTTCTGGAACTAGGCTAGAGTAGCCAGAATTAAAATGTTCTTTAATGCTCTTATCCAATGCCTGGAAAAATGATCTATAGGATTATCCAGAACAGGGGAATTTAATTAAATTCATTAGATATCAAAAAATTTATAATATCTCTTTTCCTCCCTTACACTTCTCTGATGATTCTTATTCTTCTAAAAATTGATGCTAAGAAGAGTCCTGAGATATACACATGCATTCTTTATTCTTTGACTGCTAGAATCCCTACATTTCTATTGCAACAACTTTAACTTAATGAATTCTAGAAAAAGAACCTGTGGCTTTAACTTTTTATGTGTTTATGTGGGAGTGGGGTATAGGAGTGGGGTTTGAACATAAAAATATTAATAGTATAAACTAGATTTAAAGAGGAGATATAGGGGCATGTTTCATTTTACTAGGCTAAATACATCAAATTCACTATCTGATAGAAGATAAATTGTCCAAAATTTTACATTTTGGCTGTAAAATTTTTATATTTAGCTAAAAATTCTGCCACACACTATGCTCCCAGTTCCCCTGATTTTGTCATTGATGGAATGAGCTGGATGCCATGTACAGCTCCAAGGCCTGACAGCTGCTTCATGATCCTTTCCCTGGACTCACTCTCATCTTGACATTTCAGAAGAAGTAGTACCTTCTGAACATGCCACCTCCATGCTGTTGGAGTTTGAGAAGAAATCAGCTCAGGCTGGAGGAGAAATGCTGGGCGTCTTCCCTCTTCCCTCAGAAAACTCCACCCTTTGTCAGAAGTGGAGCAGGTGTTTGTCATGTGCTAATGCAAAAAGATTCTCATTCTTAAGGCAGAGGGAAGAGGTAGGGGAAGACCAACATTAGCCCTCACTTCACGTGTATTTATGGAGGCAGTCTGATAAGACAATGTGCTAGGTTTTAGGTGCTGTTGCCAATACCATTGAGAAAATTATTACCTAGACAACTGGAGACTGTCTGGGTTTCAGGTGGTCAATGTTGAATAAAACTTTCCCTCAACTAAGTTTAAACCAATAGATAGAGACAAAGTTGAAAGGATGGTAAGATAAAAACAAAACAAAACAAAACAAAACCCAGTGTTGGTATGATAGTTGTTAACAAATGTAGCTTAGATGTGAGGTAACAATGGGATTCCTGATAATACTCAGAATTAGACAGATGAATCCTCTAAGTCGTGACCTCCCCTGCTGGTCACCTGGGCAGAGGGCAGCCCCTGTAAATCCCAAGTGTAGATCAGCAGAACTCAGGCTGTGCTTCCTGAAGAGTCAGTTTCCAAGAGGAAAGGTAGGCACATCTTGCTGATTATTCCAACTTTGCAAATCAGATAGTTCCTCTCCTTCCCATGGAAGATTACATAATCAAGAAATATTTTTTCTAACATAATCTTCTAGACTTTCTTTTATAGGTGCTCCTAAGTAAAACATACAAAATCAATGAGTTTTGGGTCTGCCCCCGCTCCCACATTTATTGTTTAACTTTTTGTTTTTTGCCTTCATTTTTCTGACTTATGCAATTCCACCAGGTAGTGCTCTCTATTTAGATCAGCATCTAATTTAGACCTGATGCCATCCATTACCATCTTTCACATATGCCATAAATGAAGCTTCATCTGTAGTATTCTAATTCCATAAGCTTTTGGGACATGGTCCCAATTTTATCACTCTGCATTCATTGTAATCCCACTGAGTGTTTTACACTGGTGATCTTATGGGTTTTCCTCCTGTGCCTTTAGTGATGGCCCGTCTGCTGATGAAGTCAGTCTGTTCTGCTCTTTGGTATCTTTCCTCTTCCTCGCTAGATTTTGTTCAGTGCTAGACACTGATATGGTAGCAATTAAAACAATTAATCAGTCCCATGGTTAAACATTGCTTCTGAAACTTGTCTGTGTTGGTACAACCTGGGAAACTGTAAAAACACAGAAGCCAGATCCCATCCCAATAGAGATTTAGTTTCATTTGTTCTGGAATATAGTGCTCCAGTGTAACATCAGCAGTATTTGAGAACCACTGAACTAAAACATGTTCCCTTTTTCTAATACTTCTTTGAGAGTAGTGAGGCCCTTTTCTATTTTCCATTCATCTATTCTGACCTTTAGGTTCTGGTATCTTGCATACCTGTGGAATCTGTCTGATTCAACATCTGTTCACTCAGAACACACTAGCTGAAACCAATAAACAACCCCGCCCCCAAATAGCATAGCACAACATAGGCCGCTAAAACCAAGGGCCTAGAAACATTTGTCTCTCGAGTCACCGTAGATGCCTCAATCTCCAGGTATTATTCTACTACCCAAGCTCCACTCTTTGTCTTTTTCTCCTGGGCCTTTACGAGGGCAGGAGAAGGACAAAATCTAACAGATCTTTTCTCTATTAAATTTAAGACAAAGGGAGAATGAGATCAAAACACCAACTTTTTACTAATAGGGCTTTTTGAGACCATGACTCAGTTGTGTGACAATACCAATCTCTTTAATATTACACTCCAGAACTAGGTAGGTTTATCCCATCACAGGTGACCTAGAAGAGCAAGGCATTGCCAGAAGAGGGAGGAGCCAGAAGAGGGAGGAGCCAGCTGTTGTAAAATAGGAGGTTTTCCAGAAGGGACCTCAGCCCTGAAGCTAGGCTGGCCCAATTTAGGCTTCATCCCCAATTCTACAGTCGTCTAAATCACTTTTCCAAGTGCTCAGCTAATTGAAAACCCAGTATGAGAACCGGAATTCCCTGGAGGACAGGAATTTCCCTCTAATGAAGGAGATAAGATCTGAACACAAGTGTCCATTATATCACCAATATGTGAGTTAATACCACATCAGAACACACGTGGCAGCATTAGCTCCGAGGAAGATGGAAGGACTCACTTGTGTGATTATTGCCATGAAAGAGACAGAGAGAATCCTTTCATTAGATCACAGAGAGTGGAGATACAGTGAAGGGCAGGAGATTTATGGATGCATCCTTGGCAGAAACATCCCTAGAGTTAGACAGGAAAATTACAGTTGAAATGCCATCTCAGTCACATCGTTTCTATTTAGATTCCATAATTCCTCCCTTCATCATCTCTCCCTGATTATCTAGTTGATCCCATGTAGTATTTTATAAAATGATTCTTATAAAACCTTTTCTAGGGCTGGGGATATAACTCAGTGGGTAGAGTGCTTGCCTTGCATGCACAAGGCCCTGGGTTTAATCCCCAGCACCATAAAAAACAACAGCAACAACAACAACAACAAAAATCAACCTTTTGTATGTCTCTTCAAGTAATAGACAGAATTGGACCTTACCCCTCTAATCCCATGTATTTTCTGGTTGGTCTTCTTAATCAGAATCATATTCTGAGAGGTGGTGCTCTCAAGGGCCTGAACTCCAGACATTGTCCCAGCTCACAAGGCTCACAGTGACAGCTGGGGCTTACAGTTTTCTTGTGATATCATGGGGTAGATGGAGATAACACAAGGACCGACCTGAAATTAGTTTTTCAGTGCAGGATGGAAAGTTTATCCTGAAACCAGGTAAAGTTCTATCCTCTCACCCTGGAATGGAGAAAAAAGTGGTCTCATAGGTTTGTATTTAAGGAAGAACATTGATTCCTATGCTTACCCCATTCCCATGAGAGTGACACAGATAATCTTTAATGCATAAATGTGATAATATAAATATGCAATTATTATAAACATATAGTTCCAAAAAATATTATACTTCCAATAATATGAAAATCTTTTAGACAACACACATTCAAATACAGTAGAATTTTAGTTTCCTTTATAACTTTAAGTTCATTAGCTGTTGCGGAAAAATCTAGAATTATGAATTATGCAAATTTCATACATTAAAAATTCATATCAAGTGAGAGTAGAGAGGTGAGCATACTAGAATGTTAATCATCTTTAAAGGTAATATCTTTATTCTTAAATAATAACTCTCAGTGTCAGATCTAGCCTTTATAGCTCTTCATTTTCCACGAACTGGAAACATCACTTATAACAAATCTTTGTGACTTAAATGGAGTCATCCATGTGGGAAATCTGTCTCTGATCTTTTGGTAACTGAGCTGTTGGACTGTCCTTGTAACCTCAGACCCTGGATTTGGCCTCCAGGAAAGACCTGGGCATCTGAGCAGAAGGTCTGCTTTGCACTTTCTCATCTTCCTCCCTGGAGCGGTTCTTATACCTCTTTAAGCCTTATTGGTTTTGCTTTTAAAACAAGGAGATTCTTACCTTACAGGCACTGTCTTGAGGATCCCATGAGGTGTGGTGCATACAATGCCACTAGACCACAGGTTTTGAATGAAATGTATGCGCCTTCCAGCCTTCCTTCTCTTCCAAGGCACTTCCATGGTCTGCCAAATGTTGTGCATATTACCCCAAGGATCCAACTCATTTGGTGACTAATCTGTTTGGCCATCTGCTATAGCACGTAGAATCTCCAAACATTCAGCCAATGCAGAGGACGTCTCAGCCAAATGCACTATATCCCTTGCTAAGGCTAGCATGAGGTTGGATGTCCCTCTGAATGAAAACAAGATTTCCCAGTAGAATTTCAGGGCATGCAAAAATTGCTGTGGAGCTGGCAAAAAAAAAATATAGTATTCTATAAACTTCAGTTTCCTGCATGTTTATCCTTGAATCAATGTCTATTCTGTTTTTCTGTCTTGCCTTATCTGGCTGCCATGCATTGTTTTAGCTTGGCATATTTGCACTTTAAGTAAGTTGCTTACCCTCTCTGAAGTTCAGGCAGCTCATCTGAAAATATAATAGTAGTCTATATCTCAAAAGAATAAATGAAGGTAAAGTATGTTGTTATATCTAAAATTGCAGTTCTCAAACTTTTTTTTTTGGCTCAAATTTTTAACTCAGAATTTGAGGATCTCAAAATTTTTTTTATTTATATAGATTATACCTATTGGTATTTGCTGTATTAGAAATTAAGACTGAGAAATTTTTATAATATTTATTAATTCTTTTAAACGTAACAACAATAAACCCATTACATGTTAACATAAATGACATTAATTTTTTATTGACTTATTGGTACTGGATACTGAACCCAGGGTCACTCTATTACCGAGCTATATCCCCAGCATTTTTTTTTTTTAAACACAGGGTCTCCCTAAATTGCCCAGCCTGGCCTTAAACTGCTTCAGCTTCCTGAGTAGCTGGGATTACAGGCATGCCACTGCTTTAGAGAGTGGCATTGTTCTCTTTTTAATATTTGTCTTAATAGAAGATGGCTGGCTTCTCATATATATCTCTACATTTGACCTGTTGCAATATGTGGCTTAGGTTAAGTACATGGAAGAGAGTTTGTCCTCAGAGGAATATCTAGCTGGAGAAGAGGAGTACTCCAATAGTCTTTTCATATAATTGTGGATGTTTTGCTTTGCTATTCTACATAAACTTAATAAGTGGGATAGGGAGGGAGAGCATGGGAGGAATAGATGAATTCAAGATAGGGAAGAGGGGTGGGAGGGAAAGGGAGGGGGTAGGGGAGTAACAAGGATGGTGGAATGTGATGGTCATTATTATACAAAGTACATATATGAAGACTTGAATTGGATGTCAACATACTTTATATACAAACAGAAGTACAAAAGGCGTGGTGTTTATGTGTATTAAGAATTGTAATGCAAAACAAAAAAATAATGTTACCTTAGATTAGGTAGAGGGAAGTGAAAGGAGGGGAAGGCAGGAAATGTGGGGATAAGAAAGACAGTAGAATGAAACAGACATTATTACTGTATGTATGTATGTGACTGTATGACCAGTGTGATTCTACAGTATGTATACTCAGAAAAATGAGAAATTATATCTCATCTATATATGATACATCAAAGTATATAAGTGCATTCTACTGTCATGTATAACTAATTAAAACAAATAAAAAAAGAAAAAGAAAAAAATAAGTGGAACTTTGGAAAGATCAGTTGTAATCTACAATCTTTAGCCACGTCAATAAATATTTTGTACTCTGTAACATTAAAATTCATTACACTTTAAAGGTCTTTTTTGTTTTGTTTTTTATACCCACGTATGACTTTTAAAATTGTGTGGGAGTCATTTGGGAAATATTGATCTACTGATGAGTTATGCAAGTCCTCCAAGTATTGACATATTTGATTACAGAATATTTAAAAAGACATATTTGTTAACTCACTACAATTCAGATCACAAAAATCTTTATGTATTGGAAAGCTGTCAAGCTCCTTCTGGTAGATACAAGTTTTCCAAAATTATGATTTTTTTTTTTTACTTGAAAGTTCAAATTTTATCAGTGTCTACAAATGTTGCTAGTTGTTTTCTGGAAAAGACTGTTTTACTTGCTCATTTTCAAGACAATATCTGCCAAATACCCATGTCTGAAAATCGTTGTCTGTCAGTTGCTCTTTTAAGTAAAAATGGTGTTGCACAAAGAAAGTTCAAGCGCCGCTCAAGCACACAAGTGCTTTTCCTTGAAACAACCGTCATGCTTCAATGTGTAACAGGTGTATACTTCTGTTTCAACATATAGAATATTCTGAAGAGTGCACTCAAGGAGTAATATTTATTTAAGTGAACTATTAAACTTTAAAGTAATTTATGTAAAATTTATTTAATTTTTATGGTGTAATGAAGGAACTCCTTAGATGAAGTTTTTTTTTTTTTTTTCTCCTGCAAATATACGGAAGAGCACAATTATGAAGAGTACAATTATAGACTGGGATGTAGCTCAGTGATAGAGCACTTGCCTAGCATGTGCCAGGTCTGGCTTCAATCCCCAGCACCACACACACACAAAGTACAGCTATTCCTGGTTTTCACTTTGGTACCACTCTCTTGATTTGTGCTACATGCCAGCAGTTTCACCCATGCTTTTACATTTCAGTACACATGTCAATATAATAAAAAATGACATATAACTTCTTAGCATTATTATTAAATTAGTGGTGACTTTGTGGAACTTCTAAAAGGGTTTTGGGGATACTGGGGTTCTTAAACTATGTATTGACTGAACGGCTAATAAATGGTTTAGACATTACATACAGAGTGGGGCCTCAGTTAGAAACATCGATTCCATTATGATGATGTATTACAAATTTTATAATGTGAGAATGTGTGCATGCATGTGACCCTATAGGGTGGCACATTATCATTAGAGATCTAGGAGAAAGTCCCTCTGTTCATACTTGTAGGTTTTAACAATTTTAACCTTAAACAAAGGGAAGACCTTTTGTTCCCACAGCCCTAGAACTGGTAGCTGCTTCCTACAGTTACAAAATCTGTGGTAACTTTGGTGCTTTCTTTGTGATATTTTAGTTAATCAATATCTGGTATGGAAATAAATCATACCTGCCCAGATGAGAGCAAGTGAAGGCTATTTACGAAAAGCCTGCTATTTCAAGAGAGTCATCTACCATCATCTGCATATGGTAGAGGCCCTAAGGCAGGTTGGTTGTGGGAAAGCTGTTAGTGGAAAAAGAGGAAGCCTTCAGGTGTTCCCTGATCTGAGGTTGTTAGCATGAAGAAGCTGGGCTAACCAATTGTCCTGGTTTGCCTCAGACTAAAGACTTCCAGTGCTAACACTGGGACTGTCTAGGCAAATCGGTATAGTTGACTGCCTCACCAAATTGTACTTCACTAATAGTCATTTTTCTTTTTCCTACCTGTTTTTGTCAGTTTTTTTGGCTGCCGTTGCTGAAAGATTGGATAAGAACAATTAGAAGAGGAAAAGTTTATTTTCGTGGCCCATGGTTTCATAGGTCTCAGCCCATAAATGATTGGCTGCATGCCTTGGGGTCTGAGATGAGGCAGAACATTGTGGCGGAAGAGTGTGGTGGAGGAAAGTGACTCAGGACCTTACTTGAGGAAGCAGAGAGAGACAGACTCCACTCTCCAGGGATAAAATATATACCCTAGAGGCACACCCCCAGTGACCCACCTCCTCCAGCCACACCCTACCTCACCATTCAGTTAATTCCTATCAGGGGATTAATCCTCTGATTGTATTAAGGCTCCACAGCCCAATCATTTTACCTAAAATCTTCTTGCATTGTCTCAAGAGCTTTTGAGGGATATCTCATATCTAAACCATAACACTACCCAAACAGCACAATATGCTCCAATCAGTGAGAGCAGTATTGTGTTTGTGACTTTCATGGGTGGGGAAATACTACACTAATCTTGGTGGGGTGTGAGGGAGCATGAATAATTTCATAGCTCATCTTCTACTGAGAGCAGCACCCCTCTTTCCTCAGGTAAAAAACAATCTGCGTTTTGAGGAGGCAAATTATTCCCTAATCCAATGTTATCAAGGGTGTTATTTAAACAGCCTATGCCTCTTACATGCTTAAAATGAGTCAATTTATCACAAAGGGAGAAAAAGCTTTCAGAAACACAATACTATTTTTAGAAATAGGGAATATATATTTTTTTATTCCTTCACATCCTTATACAATACTGCCACAGGATGATTACAAATGTTCATAGGTGATATTTAAATTAGGCAAAAGTGTGTATTTGTTCCAAAACAATTGAACAAAGAAGGAAACTGAGATAAACACAAAGCATTTCATCATTTGAAGACATTTCCTCTGGCTCTCTAACACAGGGCAATTTAATTCTAAAAGATTGCCTGTATTGATTCAAGTGCTGCCCCTAGATACTTAGCAGATGAATGAAACCAATGAAAAGGGCACTTACTGTTCTCATTTCCCAATATGAAAGAACAAGTATTAATAAAGGAAGTGAGTTAATTTTAGAAAATGATACTTCCCCCCAAAGATTGCATTTATTGAAAATGGTTTATGAAACAAGGTTGTAGGTTATTAGCATAAGGCAATACATGGCTTAGAAGAGAAAGAGGTCAGAGAGAACAGCCTCCGGGGAGAATGCCTCCAGTCGCTGCTCTGGGCAGAGATGGCAGCCCCCGCTGCCTGAAACAGGACGGGGCTTTAAACTAGCCTCCAATTTTGGGGAGGGCTATGAAAATATGTCAATCCCCGCTTTTTGCTGTTAGCTCTTCTGTTACTTCTGCTCACTCTTCACTCTTGGTCTCTTCAGCTATGCTAAATTGTGGTCTAACCAACCACCAAAATGGTGCCTGCAAGTGGGCCTATCTTGACCAAGTGGAGGTATGCTCACTTCTAGGAGTTTCTGACATCCATTCATTAAAATTAGAAAAAAAAATACCTGCAAATCATAGGCCACATATTTAAGGTCATGTCCAAAATCAATGACAGGTAGCATATCAACAAATACATCACCTTGCAGTATGGTAAGTGGTCGGCCAATGAGATGATCAGGAAGAGCAGTTGTTTGGACAGTCAGGTTCTTTGGTTTACAAGTGTAGGTGCTTTTAGTCTTTACAGAAGTCCCCTGATAATATCCATGACTAGGGGGCTGAAGAGTAACTTGGATAAGATTGTTAAGATTGTTGTGAATTGGCTTAACTACTGGAGCCTTTCTTTCTTTTTGAGAGAGAGAGAGAGAGAGAGAGAGAGAGAGAGAGAGAGAGAGAGAATTTCTAAATATTTTTTTATTTTTTGGTTTTTGGTAGACACAACATCTTTATTTTATTTTTATGTGATGCTGAGGATTGAACCCAGAGCCCCGCGCGTGCCAGGTGAGCGAGCTACCGCTTGAGCCACGTCCCCAGCCCATGAAGTCTTTCTAATACATCAGGGTAGCTACTGTCAAAGAAAAAAATCTGAACCAGACACTGTTACACAGGCAAAGCAGACTTTATCCAAGGCTATTACATTAGGGAAGACACCAGAATTATGTTTGAATTCAATTCTGCTGGAACAAAGAGCAGGGATAGGGCAGTATTAGGACATCTGTGGTTGCTAATTGGTTATACCCAAAGGAAAAAATAGTCTTTCTCCTGTCCCCATGACAGCAGGGAGTTATACAACTTGGATTAAGGCACCTGGCGGGTAGGTTCCTACCCTCCTGTAGAAACTGGGAGATAGGTGTGCCGTCTTCCTCCATGGTTACTTTTCAAATTGATTGCTCCCAGATCTTTGAGAAATATATTCCTAGATTGTAAAACAGGAAAAGGGCTTTTAAATGCATCTACGTCTTGAAAGGGCAGAGAAAGAATTTATAATTACAAGTTTCTTAAAGTAAATGCTCTTAGAAAAGGAAAGGCTAGGAGCACAGAGGCAGCATGAAGCTGGCCCAAGTTTAGCTAAACTGAGGAAAGCATCAAGGATGTCTTGGTCAGGCCAAGACACTTGAACACTGAACACAGGGAGAGCAAGTTGGGAAAGCCAGTCCATGTGGTTGTTTCAGCACATTTCTGTTACTGAAGGATGAGTTGGACCATCTGCTGAGTCTTGGCAGTAGAAGATATGTGCTGTGAGCAATCAGGCATTTTATGGGGGCGGGGAGGGGATTCCTATGGAAATAAAAAGGAAAACAAATATTAATAGTTGGGTCAGAACAGTTTTGGGTCCAGTTAGCAGTCAGTCAAGACAATTGCTAGATAATGGCCTGGAGGCTCCTTTCGATTTGGAATGAGGACTGAGGAAGTGCTCAGTTTGCAGTCTGAATGGTTTTGGTGATGATATAAACATTTCCTAGTTTTCTCAAGAAGGCTTTTTATGCATTGGTTTCAGAAGTTGACCTCAGTTCCTTACAACTATCTGGTCATATCTGATTTTATGCATGTTATACTCAAATGTGAGATTCCAGAATAAACCTTAGTTATATTGTCAATGTTTCTAATTATGTTCTGTTACAAGGAAGACAGATTCCCATTGAACCTATGCAAATAATTATATTGCCATGAAAGTAAAAATATTTTGGAGTTTCTGAATACTGGAGGGATGAAGCAAGGGAGAAAAAGATAAAGGTTTCATTTATGTTTACAAAAGTATAACCTACACAATTTTCATGAATTATAGGTAAATTAAGAGAAAAATGAAGAGTTCCTTGTATCTGGAATATGGAATATGACAGCATCAATAATATTCCAAAGAAAATTCCTAGTCATCTTTCATTATTTCATCAGTCTTAAGAAATTAATTCTTTTGTTTAATATTGGGTTAGCAATCTCATGAACCCATCAGCTTCTCCATCATCATTCTGGAAGTTTGGAAATCTTAACTTAATCCAGTAGTGTGGTTTTGTAGTTATTTGAGATACCATCAGAAGCTTGTGTCCCATGGTACCTAGCACAGTACTTTCCATTGTTTTTTGTAGGATTGTTGTTGTTAAAGAGAAAGCACTCTGGCTATTGCTAATTGCAAGAACTTTCAGGGAAAGTTTAAAGTAAAACGAAAATATACTTATGGATGACAAAATCATTATGGTTACTATCTAATGAGAGCTCATTACAAAAATAATAGGCTGAGCAATTTCTGTGGAATACAATACTAAATAAACCAACCAAACAAACCTCTGATGAAGACTGATAACATTATATTCTAGTTTGATTACAAACATAGCAGCACCATGACGCATGACAGATGATGGACAGTGAGGGTATTGGCAGATTTTTAGGAACTTACGTAATTTCTTAAGTATTTATGTTAACATTTTACCCATACAAATATAACTTAGGACAGCATAAGAAATTATTATATTTAATAACACTTTCCATACATTTTAACACATCAGAAAAACCTAATTATTTTTGCATCTGCATGCTTTCTTGGTAAAAGATCTGTTCTGATTTTCCAGGGACCCTCTGGGAAATTGCAAAATCATCTTTAGGTGTAAAAAGATATCATTTCTTATTAGGTTTTTGGAAAATTGAATATCAGATGTTGCCAGGAGGTTTGAATACCTGGTTAAATAAGAGCTTGAGTTATTGAAAGACAATAATTGGCTGCATATTGGAATAATGAAATATTAAGACTTCAAAAGTAACTATAGGATGTTACATAATTGTAAAAAAAAATCCTACCTCCTTTGAAAGTGAGAAGATGCATTTAAAAACAAGGGCATGATAATGTCATCATAAAGGATAGGAAATTATTCTGATAAGAAATAGCATTTATTTCCTAGGTAAATTATTTAAAGGCAAAAGAAACTGTTTCTAAACTCTTATTAAAAGCTGATCAATAATCCAACAAAAATCTGTTATTTTAACAGAAAGATATAAATTCTAGTTTTGCACCAGTGTAGTACTAAGGATTATTTAAAAAAAACCATCAAATCTTAGTAGCTTTGACCACTAGAAATAAAATTCCTTCCTCTGAAAACCTTTACAACTTTCCATGTTCATTCAGGTCTACACTTCCTTATTTCTCCTTTTTGGAACAATTAATCATCTTATTTTAGAATAAGATGATTTCTTTTTCCTTAACAAAACCATATCCTACAGTTCTTGTGTACTTTGCTTACAAAGTTGTTTTTATTTTGCCGTATTGAGTTTAGTATCTTTACTTACACATATTGCTTATGATTTCTAACTAATAGTAACTTTTATTTTGCAGAAAAAGACAGAAAATGGATAATTATAACTCTCTTTGAATAATTATAACTCTCTTTAGCTAGCACTTTGAAGCAGATTAACAAAGCTAATAAATATGTCATTTAACTTTTTTAGATACAGTGGTCCACCCTTATCTACAGAGGATGTGCCCCAAGACCCCCAGTGGTTTCCTGAAACTGTGCATAGCACTGAGGCTACACAATCTATTTTTTTTCTATGTACCCTGCAGGGTTGCCACATGGTACCAGAGTTAATATGTTCTGCTATGTTTTATGCTCTGGTGCCTCCTTCGCATCGCTGCTCCTAAGCTTTGGAGCTATTATTAAATAAAAATAAGGGTTACTTGAACACAAACACCATGATACTGTGGCAATCATTTGAGAATGGTACCCAGTGGCCTGTGGAGGCTAGCATATAAAGCAGCAGGAATATGCTGGGCGAAGGATGATTTACATTTTAGGTGGGATGGAGTGGGACAGAGGAGATTTTATCATGTTACGCAGATGACACACAATTTTAAACTTCTGAATTATCTCTGAAATTTTCCACTTGATATTTTTGAATCATGGTTGAATGTAGTTAACTGAAACTGTGGAAAGTAAATCTGCAGAGAAGAAGGAACTATTGTATTTGTTTTATGATAGTATAATTTTTCAATGTAGCAAAAAAAAACCCTCACAAAATACATTTATCAATAGATTCTTTAAGGTATGTAACCTTTCTGTGCCATATAAAAATAAAAAGCATGAAGTTAAATTTATTCTAGGAATTAGTGTTTCAATACTTAATCTCATTTAGAAATCACATAGATATTTAATGAATATCTATGACTTAATTTAGCACAAGTCTAAGGTTGTAAGATACCAAAATGATTTTTGAAACTATTTTTAAGCAGATATTATATGAAGTATAATTATTGTCAAAACAATCACATAAAATGCCTCATTTTAATTGTCTCACCTGCAGCTTCCTCATGCTACCAATTCTCCAATTGGGGCACATGTGAAAACTCATTTTTTTTTCTATTATAGATCTTTCCCTGTCATTTTTCTGTATTTAAGTGTCTCCCAAATTCAAATGATAGTGGATGGCTCCCTTGATGTAGTAAGCTCTGAATAGTCTTGCTTGTTCTCATTTGAGTGATCTTCATTTATATCTACATATTCAGGAGAAACTATTTCTAAGATGTACCTTTCTAGTAAATAACTACTACTATCATCAATGAAAAATCTGTTTCTAGCATTCATAACTCAGCTGGCAGTTAGTGGCAGAGGGTAAAGATAACTAAGTCTTTGATGAAATTATGTCTGGAATGTGGCCTTTCTGATTAATTAGCAGCTGGTCATGCTTAGATTGTGAATTGATGAGCAGAACCGATTTCCTTAATCATCCTAATTCCATTATTGCCCTTATCTCCCTTAACCAATTGATCAATATGTTCAGTTGGATCTATCTCTAAAATGTGTCTTGGTTCTTTCCACTTATTTTCACTTCTAGCTGCTACTATCTAGTCCACATCACCCTTGCTCTTGTCTGGACTGAAGCAATCACCTCCTTCCAGGAGGTCCTCTTTATATTGCTCATATATACAGCCAATCTCCCCCAAAGAAGCCAGAAGAATCTCTGAAAAAATGTACATCAATTCATGTCAGCTCTTTATTTAAAATCCTCAATATGTTACGGTTGGGGTATCCAATCGGGGTCCAGGTCCTTGGTGTTCCAAACAAAGAACTGAGCAAGACATGAAGAAGTAATAGACTAGGCTCAGATTTATTGAAGGTGAAGGTGAAAGTAGCACTCCATAAGGTAGAGCAAAGTCAGCTGAGTGTGCAAGACAGGCTCAAGGCCCTATGTCTGGGAATTCTTGTCTTTTATGCTGAGCTATGATATGTTCACTACCCTACATGAACTGGGTTGAATATCTTACTCAATTTGGTCCCGTTGGTTACCTTATGATACCTAATTAGAATACTGTGCAATTTTCCCCATTTCTCACTTTAGAATACCTAATTAGAATACTGTCTATTTTACCCCCATTGGTTATTTTAGCACACTGAACCTGTTGCAGGAGTTGTCGTAGACAACTCAGTGGTGGGAGTTGTCATAGTAATGGGACTTACAGGGACTTGATAACTTATCTCCCTGTCTTGTCCTCCAGTGGCATTATTCTTGTATCCTGTCTCCACCATCTTGGCATCCCAGAACTCCTGCCAGCAAAATGTTTTCCCTTTCCACCTAGAATAATCTTATTTTGGATTTCTAACCCCTACTTGGAGAAGCCAGTCTTAACCTCTCTCTGATCATGTCTTATTTTACTTTTCCCTTCGCATGCTAGTCTGAAGTCCCACTGTCCATTCTATTTCTTATACATGCCAAGATTTTTTTTTTCACCTGAGAACACTTATACTTGATCATGAGGCAAGAGTCCTCTAGACTATCATCAACTTCTGTCTTTTTTGCTATACCCATACCCGTTTCATCAATAAATCCTATCAACTCTACTTTCAAACTACACCCAGTCTCTAACCACCTTCATACCATCTATCCTACCACCTGGTCCAAGCCAACATGATCTTTTAATTGATTATTGTCACAGATTCCCATAGGGTTTTCAGTCCTACCATCTTTTTTCAACAAAATAGCCTATCAGCCTGTTAAAAAGATTTCCAGTGAGGTCATTTTTTTGCCCCAAACCTTCCTGTCACGCAATGCTCTGCCTAAAATCTTTTTATTTCAGTGAAATTCAATTGCCTGTATGCCCATGTGAACAAGCTCCTCTTTCAATGCCAATATTGTCTTCTCCCACTCTCTTTGTCCCCCACTTTCACTCCAGGCAACGGGCCTGTTGTCATGCCTTGAATGTACTAATGGCACCTTCTTTTTCAGGGCATTTGTACATGAAGTACCATCTGCCTGGAGTGTTTTTCCCCACATAGTCACATAATTTGCTCCCTCAATTTTTTTAAGTCCCTGTCACTCAGAAGATAAATTAGAACTTCTCTGACCACTTTACCAAAATAACAACCTCTTCTGTGATTACCTGATACCCAGGAACCACTTGTTCTCTAACATGACTTCAGTCCCTTACTGTTTTACTTTGTACCTTTAAAGTTTTACTATTTAACATATTGTATATTTACTTTTTTATTACTAATTTATGGTTTATATCCTTCCAGTAAAATGTCTATTCCATGAAGGCAGGGACTTTTCCTGTTTTCTTCACATTTTAGGTCCTGTTCCTATAACATCACCCAACACTTAGTAGTAGACAGGGAGATAAGTTGTCATGTCCCTGTTTATAATAAGTCCCATTACTATGACAACTCCCACCACTGAGGACTTATTGCCTATAACAACTCCTGCAACAGTTTCAGTGTGCTAAAATAACCAATGGGGTAAAATAGACAGTATTCTAATTAGGTATTCTAAAGTGTTCAGTGAATGAATATGCTCCTGGACCATTCAGATAGCAAAACTCTTTTCTTAACTAAACAAATCTGAATTGCATTCCATCTTTTACAATTAGCTTTTTCAACTTTGGCATCATTAACATTTGGGGCCATATAATTCTTTCTTTTTTTTCCTTCTGCACTGTAGGATGTTTGGTAGTATCCCTTTCCTCTATCCCCTAAGTGTTGTCTCTAGCTTTTTTTTTTTAAATATTTTTTTTAGTTGTCAATGGGTCTTAATTTTATTTATTTATTTATATATATGTGGTGCTGAAAATTGAACTCATTTCCTCACATGTGCTAGGCAAGCACTCCACCACTGAGCCACAATCCCAGCCCAAGCCTCTAACTTTAACAACCCCAAGCATCTCCTGATACTGCCAAATATCATCTAGGAGACAAATAGCACCAGTTGAGACTCATCTCAAATATGATCTCTAACAAGGTTTGTGTTTCTCTCAGTCTGAGATAGGTGCTCTGTGTCTATGCTTATGTAATAATTTGTGTTCATTTCTGTCTCAATGTGTGTGTGTGAGTGTGTGTGTGTGTGTGTGTGTAATTGTTTCATAAATCAATATAATAACCGTCTTCTTATTTGTTTTATCAACTAGGTGGTAACATCCTCAAATGCAGGAATGCTGAAATTTCTCTCTGTATCGTGTGGATTTAGTACTGTTCTAGAATACAAAAGGGATCAATAATTGTTTTTGAGTGATGTAATGAATGAATAACACTAACTCTTGCCTCGGTAAAGCTACTGAAAGTAGAGATGATATAGGCCTCCTCATTCTGGTAAATAAGAAATTAATTAGAGCTTTGACAATTTTATAATATACAAACATAAATGGAGAGTAGAAAATTCTGAGAAGTGAAGGGCAGTGAAGATTAGAGACGAGTCCCCACTATAGAGAAGTATCTCATATCAAAGAGAATCATTCAAAAGTCAGCATAAGCGTAGGTGCTGTGGTTGGTTTGAATAATTTAGGCAATTCCATATGCAATGCGCCAGGGTGGGTAATTTTCTGCTCTATTTTCCCAGAACATGAAATGAAGCTATCACTGATATTATTCCTACTTTCTGAAATGTTCCTGAAAAGGCAAATCTCTGAGATAAGTGATACAAAAACAAGCTTGTGACTCGTTTGCTTTAGGTGTTGCTGAGCAATTTCTGTGAGAGTAACAGTGATTTGGTTCTGTAATTTGAAATATTTCACTGAAAGTAGGATGTGCGATTTTCTGTTTTGTTTTTAGTTTCTCTTTTTCGACATTCTTTCCTGCTTTGCTAAAATAATAAAGCTTGCCTATCTAATTTTGTATTGGTTTTCAAATTGATTAAACATTGCGATAATAACAACAGGAGCTGAAATTAAATTGAACTAATTCTATTTTTGTTTTTAATTAACACATAATACTCATATTTATGTATACAGAGGAATGTTTTGATATGTGTCCATTGTGTAATGATCTAATAAGAACAGATAATGGTTTATCCACCATCTCAAACATTTGTCCTTTCTTTGTGATAAAAACATCCCAAACTTTCTCTTCTAGCTGTTTTGAAATGTATAATACAATATTGTTAACTATAACAACCCTCCGTGTAATAGTAAAAAAACACTTTTTCCACAACTAGTTGTGATTTTGTACCCACTAAGCAACCTCCCCTCCTCTGCTCTCCTTCATCGCCTCAAGTTTCCACTATGTTACATTCTACTTCTATGAGATCAGTGTTTTGGAGATTCCATATGAAAACTATCATGCAGTAGCTGTTTGTCTGTGTCTGGCTTATTTCACTTAACATTATGTCCTCCATCTTAGATTAAATTCATTTTAAAATCATGTAGAAATTTTCCAATACCTTCATCTAGAGGGATTTAATATGAACATTTTCTAGTAACAAAGGGGTTTTTAAAATATATTTCCTGTGATAAACATTTTTTGAGAGTAGAAAATACAAACCTTAATTTTACCCTTTACTCAAAAACTCCACATGGGAGTTTTTCCATATCCATGGGAAAACCAAGGTGAAGAGAGGCAAAACCTACCTGGAAGAGACCAAGAGCAGTTTTTTTTTTTTTCTCATCCAAATTGAGGAGCTCAATTTCATATCCTTTCTACTCCTGGAAATATCACAAAACTAATATAATTTTATCTTTAGAAAATTCCATGGAATAGAGAGACAGATATCCTTGTCCCTATTTCATGGTAAAAGAAGATGATGTTTAGAGTGATTAAATGATTTCAATAAATCTACACCTCTGGTAGGGATGCATCCATCCAGCAGAAATTAGACATCCAGTTCTGTATCTGGGGAAAGACCAAGTTTACCTGTGATTTATGTATAGTGGGGTGGCCTTCTCTCTAGAACCTTTCAGACCCTTGCTGAGGTTTATAATTAGATTTCGTGAGAGAAAGAGGAATTATGAAATGGGTTCACATGCAGATGATCCACCTGGAATATGAATGAGCCATCTTCCAGTGCCTCTTCCAAGCTTTCTTCTTGGAAACATACCCTGTAAAGAGAAGGGATCAGATCACTTATTTCTTTAGATGGTAGGTGGACTGTACTTTTGGAAACTAAAGTAGAGTGGCCTAAGTTTAACATGACACTGAGCTGTTGACTTAAGATGGAATCAATAACTGTAGACCAAGCCTGGTGATTTTATTCCTGGTGCCCTCTTTACTCTTCTACATACTTCTGTACAGGAACTAACTGTAGATGGCTTTCAAATTAAAATAGCTATGTATAGTCAGAGTTCTGGGAAACCTAAATTTACTTGAAAAAGGGTATCAAAGTGGTGGGGATCTGCACTGTCTACGTATATAAAGAGAAGAAAACTTGTTGAGCCAGTCTCATTTTGCAGAATATTTTAGATAAAGAATAAGCACAGAAGAACTCTAGCACTCTCGCCTATCATACACAAGTCTAGGTTTGAATGATCGTATTTCCAGGTTATGCCAAAAACCTAGCTCAGAGAAGTGGTACTAAGGGACCTGCACTCTCCTCTCTCCTTTAGTTACCAAATTCTATTCCCAAAATGTGTTGAAACTCTAAACAGTGAAGAATATAGAGAACTTTTGTTACAGTCCTTAGTTTTATCATTTCCCCCTGCTTTATGCAATGTCAACCACAGTTAACAGTAACAATAAAACCCCAAAACAGCCATATGGAATTTGTGACTACCTTTGATATGAAAGAGCAAGCTATGCTATTTCCATCCTTTAGTCATAGGCTATCTTTAGTATCTTGGACAGTCTTACACAGAGAGCAATTGTCCAATGATAATTTATTGACTGGCAAGAATAATTGGATTAACAGAGGATCACCTCTTTGCTGTGCTTTCTAGAATTTCAGGTGTTGTGCTATGTGCTGGGGTATTAGTGTGAGCAAAACAGAAAAAGTCTGTGCCTTTGAGATTTCCTCTTTTCATAATGTTTTCTAAGAAACTTGCAACTAATTGGCTCAATTTCAGATATTATGTTGACTTTATGGTCATGCTTGTGTTCTCATTTTTATTTATCTGAGTATCTTAGTAATCACTTCATCCAACAAATACTTCTAGAATACCTACTATATACTATATGCCTACTAGGATGCTAGACATACAGTATCAAACATAAAAAACATAGTCTATACCACCAGAGGGTTACAGTATAGTGGCACCCCCTTTCTCTACAGAAAAGTCTTAACTGGGCTTCTCCAAGAATCTTCACCATGGCTGATTTCAGGACTGTCAGCAAAAGAATCTCTATAAAAGAGTTTAGTGTAGATAAACTTCCTATTTTCATGTTGCCCTGTCTTACTTGGCCACTGGCCAGGAAGAAATCAGACTTCAGGTGCTGGACACATCTTACTAGTTTTTTACAAACATGTATCCAGTGTAGTAGTTTGTAGAAATGTGTAAACAAGGCTGCTGGCCTTGAGCTGGGGCTACATAGAGATGTCTACATTTCTAGGATAAGAGAAGTTACCAGTTGGCTCCATGGTAATAGCTGGCAGGGGGAGGAAATAAAATGGAGTAAAAGCTCTTGCTCAGAACAGTAAAAGAAAAAGCTGCTTTTATGTGAACTTCTGAGCCCCTCCCCTTACATGCTGGGTATAAAGTTCTGAAACTACCTGAACACAGGGTTCAGGGAATTAATTGATTACAGCAAAAGCTGTGACCTCTGAACCTGGCTGCAGCCAAATAAAACTGTTTCCTACCATCTTTGGTGCCTTGCCTCGTTTGTCCCTACAACAACAGTACAGTGGGGAAAAATTAGTAACTACTCAAACAAATATAATAACCACGTGTGAAAGGTCTCGTGGGGAAAAATTATGGTATTGAAAGAGAGGGTGGCGGGGAGAGAGAATATGAATGAATAATGGAGAAGGCGGAACTATCATTTCTTCAAGGAACTGACATTTTGAATGGAGTCCTGACAGATGAAATGTGCAGATGATGAGAGAGAGGGAAGGGGGAGAGTTGCGATAGTAGAGTGCAGAGTGAACTATTGCAGGCAAAGGAAACAGAGAACCTCTTGATGCAGAAAGATAATTATTTGGTAACTACAAGACCAAGCTGGTTGATGCTTTCTGAGCTGAGAGGAGCACTAGATGGCACAGGAGGTCAGGCAAAGCATGGGAGGCTACTGTAAGGATTTGATTTTTATTCTAAGATCATTAAAAAGCTATTGAAAGGTTTTCATGGGAGAGATGAAATAATTAGAGTTGCATTTTCTTACATTTACTTTCTCAGCTATCCATGAAATGAATTAGAAAGAAACAAGTAAGGAATTTTAAAAGATATATTAAAAATGTTGTTGATATTAGCCATTCTTGTTTTAAGGTTTTTATTAATGTGCATAAATTGTGGGATTTTTTAAGTTTATAATCTTTACTGCTATAAGAAACATTCTTCCTTGTCCTATTTAAGTTGTTTTAAATAGACCATTTAAACAGGTCATTGAATGTTGCCAAGATTTTTTTTTTTTTCTGAGAAGAGACTTTGAAAGTAGATGAGTGAGTGGAGAAAATAGGAAAAAAGAGAGTGTGAAAGAAAAAGATGCTGAACACACTAACGATATGGTTTGACAAATTTTTCCATGCTGGGCCATCCATACCTAAGCTCAACTGAAGATGCAATCTGCAGTTTTGTTCACCTGGGGATAGAAAAGCCTCATTAGTAGTCAGACATCAATACATGTTTGTAGAACTAATTAACTAATTAATTAAGACATTCTTATCTTTCCCCCAAATTCTTACATTCCAAAAAGGAAGCTATATCTGGGATTTTTTTCATCTTTACCTTTCCCCTGCCTCTCTTCTCTTCATCAGAGCAGAGATGGTGAGGTTTGTCGACCCATCCATCTGTGTGTGTGGAGGGGGAGGAAGGGCAATAAAAAAACAAAACAAAAAATTAAAAAACAAACAAACAAACAAAATAACAAAGTCTTTTCCTTCTTCTCATGGTGGAGTTGATTTTGTTCCTGTCGGTTAATTTTTGTTTATTTGTTTTAGTACTGGGGATTGAACTCAGAGGTGCTTTACCACTAAACTGCATCTTCAGCCCTCTTTACATTTTATTTTGAGATAGGATCTTGCTAAGTTTCCTGGCTTTTCTTGAACCTGTGGTCCTTCTCCCTCAGCCTCCTGCATAGCTGGGATTACAAGTGTGCACCCACTGCACCCAGGTAATTGGTGCAGTTTATTTTTGGTACAATTATATATACTCTCCTAGGTTGTAAAGAAGTCAACTTTGAAGTCTGAAGTGCTTAAATTCCATGATGGCTTCCCCAAGACTACTGACAGCGTGCGCCTGCATGGGAATTCATGTTTGAATTCACAGGCAAAGGTAAAGGAGAATGTAGCTTGTGCTTCCGTATGCTGTCACTTAGGTGGCTCATTTGCTTCGATAATAGCTATATCTGGCTTATTACTCTCTCGTGCATGTTTGTCCTGCAATGAAATTGTTCTTCTCTCATTGGGAGCATGCACGGTGCTGGACTAGCAGTGCTCCGGGCTATCTTTCAGCACTCTATCACAGCCAGACCATCCAGCAAATACCATCAGAATGCACTCCATCTACTTCACACACACGGTACCCACAGCTAAATTAAGATGCTAATGACTGTGCCAACGGCTCCAGCTTGAAGATGCTGGAGCTCGACTGAAAAGGAAATGGTTTTGCAGTGCCAAATTTATTTAGAATATTTCAGGCAACTGGACATTTTACTTCTGTCAAGTGTCCTGCTCTGCAGAATGTGAACATAGAAAGAATTTTTATTTTTATTATTACTTTTTTTTTTATCACCGAAGGCTGTAATAGTTGTGGTGGATCAGGAATAGAAATGGAATGTTCTAAATGTGATCTCGATACCTTTCCTCCAGCCACATGGAGAGAAGCTGCTTTCACCTCCTGATCTCATCAGGACACCTCCTGAGAGGGGGAGATTCTTACAGCTAATGAGAGTCTTGACTTTCTTATTAGCCCTTCATCCCTGCTGTCAGGGATGCTCTTCAGCGATGCCTCATCTGTTTTCACAAAGATGAACCTTATTTAAAAGTACCTTTCTTCAATGAAACAATCAATTATTTCATAAGAAGAGTTTTGTGTAAATTTATTATGAAACTAAACTTCTATTCTTCCTCCTCTGTCTCCATAGCTCCTCATTTATTGGCTTTTGTTCTCTCAATCAAGGACACCTACACCCACCATCAAGTCAGAAGCATGGGTTCCATTCCTGATACTTCTATTTTCACCACCTCTCATATCTGCCTGTCAAGTCCTGTCAATCATAATTTTAAAACATCTCTTAGATCTGAGATTTTCTTCATCTTCACTGTTACCATTCTATTTCAATACTCCTTCCAATGGGACTATTATAATAACCCCTGAAGGGGCAAAATCTAAAAGTAGTAATGAAGAGTTTACTAAGACAATACAAGTAGTAAATAAACTAAATAATAACTGCAAACATAGCCAAACTTGAAACCAAGAGGGGTAAATCACCATGAGGCAAAAATAAAGAAAATGAGAAACATCATAGTTGTGATCAGGGGCTGCTGCCAAGGGATATTAAAAATACACTGAGATCTTCATAGCTTGGGCTGTGTTTTAGATATACACAAAGGAGATATGTTTAAACATAGATCTCAAATGCAGGAAAACAATACTAGGCATCTTGCCTAAAACCATCAAGCACTGTCCCATTCCTGAAAAGAGCACAGAAAAGTACCGTACAGCCTCTGGAAATCAGGAAGAAAGTTTACTATCCATTTGCTTATACATGAGGAAAAATACCTGTGAAAAAATAAAAATTTCATAATTTTGCTGGAAGGAGGCATAATGTAAAGAAATTAAGAGACAGTGAAATACCCTGGGACTTGCACTGCTGAGTAGGTAACTACTGTGAAGAGTATTTACATTTTACTTCCCCCCAAAGCAATACAGAATGATATGATAATGACAAAATTATAAGATTACAATTAATCAAATCACAAAGTGATCAACTGTGAGAGAGTCACAGATCCTGTAATTGAAAGAATTTAGATGCTTCACACTGAAATAAGAAAATAATCTGAAAGAAAATTTACAGTTCATTTAAACTATTCCAAAAAATGAAACAAAGAAGTATTTTGAGAAGAATGAAAATGTATAAAAAGAATTAGAAAATTTCAGAAGGACCCAAATAAGTCTATTTATAAAAAAAATTCTCAATGTAAAGATTGAACAAACACAACTGAACAGAGGATTTGTGAACTGGATAGTAAATCTTCGGAAATCACTTAGAATGTACCACTGAGAGAGCAAGAGATGGGAAACATTAAACTATTAGTTAAGGAACATGGAAGCCAAAATAGGAGCCACATATTTCCAGCAGGCAAATTTTTAATCACAGTCAAGAATTTGTTCAAGTTGAAGGAAAACATGAATTCTTAAATTGGAGAAGTACATTGAGTCTTATGCAGGAAAAAAATAAAAGAAAATGTCTCACAGAGAAAAACTCCCAGAACAAAGGTAACATGTCATTATTAAAGACAAAATTATTGTAAAGTCTATTAGAAAATAATGAAGATTTTTATAAGGATAAATTGGAGAGCATACTTCTACAGTAATAATAGATATCAAAATATAATGAGATTATATCTCAAAATGTAGAGGGAAAATGTTAAATGATAATTCATATTTTAAATTAAATATTAATAATTTAAGCCTATATTAATCTGAAGAGACTAGGTTATTCTGTATCTTAAAAAAATGTCTGTTTCTAAACCTTGACAAAGTTCAGGGCCATAGCTAATTGGTGAAGCCCTAAGCAACTCAGCAAGACCCTGTCTCTCTATAAAATACAAAAAAAGGCTGGAGATATGTCTCAGTGGTTAAGAGTCCCTGGGTTCAATCCCTGATACAAAAGGAAAAAAAATTCTTGGATATTGACTGGTCAAGTAAGACAAAAGTTATATACCTCAGGTTGTAATAAAGTTCAGGCATTTCCACTTCCCAATACAGTAAGGCAAACGTACGTGACTGCATGACCAATGTAATTCTGCAACCTGTACACTCAGAAAAATGAGAAATTATATCCCATCTGATTCAAATGTATGATATGTCAAGAACATTGTACTGTCATGTGTAACTAATTAAAACAAATTAAAAAAATAAAAGAAAAAAAATGTCTGTTTCTCATATTGCTCAATTTTTTTGTATGTGATTGTTCAAGTTAACTCTTTTCCATGTAGTGACTCAGACATGACTTAGATTACTCCAATCTCTTGGTTCTAGACCTCATGATGAAGATCCCATATTTTCTACAGTAAGAGAAGAAAGTATTTACACCTATTTTGCTCCAACTTTAGGCCAGAACTGACATGTCACTTCTCACAGAGATGAGGATTTTAAAATATGCAAATGAAATAAATTCAAATTTTGAAAGGCTACTCTTTTAAAAAGGAAAATAGACTTCTGAAGGAAATTAGGAAGACTAGTCGAAGATAGTGCATTAAATCTAGGCAAGAAATGATGGCAGAAAGTTGGCAATGGAGGGAAGACATATAATGTGGCTTAGCTTGAGAAAGCAGAGCATGTTTTGCTTTATATTTAGGGAGTCTGAGTGAGGGACAGTAAGAATGATAAACTGGGAGGAGATGAAGAAATACTTTGAGGATTTTTTTTAATTGAGCTGGGTCACATCTAAGTTCAACTGATGACAGTTTGTGGGACCTTGTCAATAACAATCTGAATTATTTTCACCTGAGAACCATCCCTTGAAGTGCAAAAAGGGGGAAACATTATAATTAGCTCACATTTCCTTTTGTGTGCTGAGTTCTTTGAACATCTGGAGTGCACAAGAATGAGGAAGGATGTCGAATGGGTTCCTGGGTATCATAAATAAGAAAGTCCTCAGTTAAGAGAGAAGAGGTGCAGGGATGGAAGAAGAGGAACTGTCAGATGGCACCTGCATAATAATGATCAGAATCCAAGAGTAGCTAGAACAAAAGACAGGCGAGACCAAGAGGATCTCAGATGGATCAAGAGGACTCTTGTATAGAGTGATTTGGTATAAATTTGTGAGGTATGAAGAGCAGTGGTGTGATGATGAAAGAAAGGAAGGAAGGTGAGCTTGGGTGGAGATAGATATGATTACATGCAGTATTTGTAATATCAGAGCATAAGTAATGGGGCCGTTCAGTCACATTCGGGACTTCCCAGAGGAAGAAAGGGATGACAAAGGTTTAAACAATCAAATAGGCAGATGAAGACATGGAAGAACAATGAGTAGTGACAGGATGAAAATTTCAACACACAGAGAAAAGTCTTGGGTAAAACCCTGGAAACAAAAGTGGGTTTCATGCATCATTTGAGGAACAGTGTACCTGGAACCATGAATTTGGGGGTAGGGAGGGGAGACAATAGGAAAGCATGAAACTGGGAATACAGAAAGAGAAACTATGTAGGGTTTCCCAAGCTATGGGGAGGGTTTAGATTTTTATAGTAATAGGAATCCAGTAAATGTGATCCTTTAAGGACTTTTCAAAAGAGCATACTGCTTGTAGGATGCAAAACAGATTGGAAAAACACAACATTTATTTGAGCAAGAATTATGGATGTGACTGTTAACATAGCTTAAGTGAGAAATGAATGAATCTGGTATGTAAGGTGGAAAAAGGGAACCAAGAATGATAACACTTCTGGCTTGAACAAGATGTACAGGCTTGGTGAAGACAAAATGTAATTGGCCAGTGTGCCTGAAGGGCCTGCAACAGATCAGATGATGCTATTTATCAGAGTGGAAGAACTGATGGACTTAATAGGGAGAAATTCTGAGCTTTGAGACCATGAGCTTAGTCTGGTACCAATCAGAAAATTTGTGCAATTATCTTCAGACTTACTTAGAATTTTGCACTTAGTCCCAAAGAAAATCGACAGGTAGATGATGCACTCTATGATTTATCAGCCAGTTGTGATATAATAATCTATCTTCTTGGGAAAAGACTTGACTATACTGGTAAGATAGTGTTATTCACAATGAGCATAGGATTCCAAGCTGAATTAAGACAGAAGTGGACCCGAAGAAAAGAAAATAAGACATCATAGGCTTGGAAATTCCTGTGGAGAGAAAGTAGAATAGTTGTTTTTTTTTCCTCCTGGGTCTGACAGAATTAGACAACTGAAACTGTGCTTCCAGTGATTCCACTGATGAATTCATTTCCTATGAATTCATCAGCACAGCCTTAGTTGTTACTACGCCCCACCTCCCCTTCAGAGGAGTCTTGGAAACTTCATGGGAGATAGCACTGCCCTTTCTGGGGTTGTTGCTATGGCTTACTGGCGGTTATCCTCAGATTATTTGGAACTCAAAATATTTCCAGTTGCCGGAACCATGGGAGAAAAGGACAAGGTGTATGAGAAAATGAGAAATGAGCCTAACTTTGGCGGGTGTTATTATCAATAGGGCCATCTCAAATATTTAGACAAAGCATGATTATGTGGTTATCAACACTTTTATGTGTTACTCTGCTATATCTGAAGATAGTATTTACAGGATTAAATCTCAAATACTAGAGTTCTAATCATGGAAAATAATATCTTGACATAGGAAACTGATACCCAGTGGGATTTGATTTACATTATTAAGGGCTGGATGGCAATTAAGGGAAGCTTAATCTGTCTGTGACTTTAATTTTTTTTTTTATTTTTTAGTTGTAGAGGGACATAATACCTTTATTTTTAATTTTTTACATGGTTTCAGGGATTGAACCCAGTGCCTCATGCATGCTAGGCAAGCGCTGTACTACTGAGCCACAACCCTGACCCCCTGTCTGTGACTTCTTAAGAACAGAAATCATTTAAAAATGTTTTGTAGGTGAATCTCCTGAAATATGGTCATGGAAATTTATCTCTTAATACAATATCCCTACTACCCTTAATACAAAATACTTCCAGGGCTGACTTTCTGTGATGGTTCTTTGCACCCACATGCCAGAGCAATTACAACTCCCGCACAGGGCCTGGTTGAAGGTAGAGAGGAAGGAGTGGTGGAGCAGTGAGAAATGAGGGTCACTTTGAAGAGGTGCTATGATTTGCACCTAAGAACAACCTCAGGAAGTTCATGTGTGGACAATAAAGCAATGTTCATAAAGTGAAAAGATTGGATTCTGAAAATAACCTCATCAGTAGATTAAACCATTTGGTGAATTAATGATTTGAATGGACTACTGGGTGGTAAAATTAGGCAGGTGGGGAATGATTGGAGGAAGGTCATTTGGAGCATGGTGTTGGGGATTATTTCTTGTCCCTGGCTCCTTGATCTCTCTCTCTCTCTCTCTGTCTCTGTCTCTCTTTTTTTTTTCTCTCTCTCTGCTTCCTGACTGCCATGAGCTAAGAAATATTCCTCTGTCATTCCCTTTTGTCATAATGTTCTGCCTCACTTGAGGCCCACAGCAACAGAACTGGCTGACCATGAAATGAACCTCTGAAACTCTGAACATTAAATATACTTTTCCTCCTCTAAGTTTTTCTTGTCCAGTATTTTGCATCCAAGTTTTTTTTTCTTTTTTCTTTTCACAGCAATGGGGATTGAACCCAGGGGCTCTTTGCCAGTGAGCTATATCTTAAGCCATTTTTTTTTTAATTTTGAGATAAGGTCTTAGTAAAGTAGCTCAGGCTGGGCTTGAACTTGGAATCTCCCTGTCTCAGAGTCCAGAGTCACTGGGATTAGACTTGGGCCATTATGCCCTTCTTGACAGATATTTTGGTCACAGTGATGGAAAGCTAACCCAGCTATAGAGTGATTAAGGTCCAAGCAGTACCCATGTTTCTTTCTTTGCTGTTTAGAACCAATGTGCAAAAGGAAAACGAAATGCTATATTATTTTATTCACAGAGTAACATTAATGACAGAGGATGGGAAATAGAAAGGGTGCCCTGGTTATTCTCAATACTATAAGATCATTGCACATCCGTGTAACTCATTTTTAAGTCATATTTTTTCCAACTAATTTAAAACTACTGTTAATGAATAAAAATGAATACACAGCTTCTTGTTGTTTATAGTACAGAAGGCATCTTCAATGTTGTTCTAAGCATGACCAAACCTATATGAGTTTGTATGAAAATACAGGCACTGTCTCTAGCACAGATTGGTTCCATGTAACATGTTTAGTCCTTAGCTCTGTGGTTTTACAAATGATCTTGTTCAGAATTTTTGCCTTTATTTCTTTTTTTCTTTTTCTTTTTTATTTTTTTTGTACTAGGGATTGAACCCAGGGATACTTTACCACTGAGCTACATACCCAGTATTTTTTATTTTTTATATTGAGACAGGGTTTTACTCAGTTGCTTAGGGCCTTGATAAGTTGCTGAGGCTGACTTTGAACTTGTAGTCCTCTTGCTCAGCCTCCTGAGTTATTGGGATTATGGGCCTGCATCACCATGCCCAGATTGCCTTGCTTTCAATCAGCAGGTTTCAAGAGCAAGTTCCTCCTTTCCTTTAAAGATCCAGTAGGGGAATGTCACCCCGGTTATGAAACCACGAATCTGTATTTTCACATTGTGACATCATAACTTGCTACTATGTAATTGATACTATGTATAAAAAATCATTTTTTTTCTAGTTCTTGATCCAGATCTCTAAAAGGAATACAATTAATGAGAATATTGGATTCACAGACCTCTTAGTCAGAAAGTATATGGATGCCAGCATTGTGGTTATGGCTTCATCACTTGATAATCACAGAGATGATTTTTAAGGGCTCCCACATGAGCACATTACACATTATAATTTTTTCCTATAATCTTGAATCAGGCCAGAAGCTTGTTAATTGCTTCAAGTACTTCAAGCTTGTTTGGATAGAAAATCACCCTGAAACCTATTAGCTCACTCCAATCTCAGCATGGCCATTTATATAGACCTGAGTATCAGTTCCAGAAAATTATTTTTTCAGGACATCACTCAATATTTCATCAATTCCCAGAATACTTGGTGCCTTGAAAATATTCTGCATAATCTTTCTTCCCCCTGAAGCATATATAAACAAATCTAATTCCTTGTTAGATGCTAATTGCAACTGCTACATAACTGAACCACGGAAACTTCCTAATAACATTATCCATATGTCAAGGTCTTTCCCTAACTGCCTGGTTCTCCTAATGAGAGAATTATTTTCTTTTCCTTCTGCTGACGGCACCCCATCTATCTTGTAAACTAAATGTCTACTATAAAAATATTGTCAGAATAACTCAAGGTTAGCAGTGACGGTATACCTGTTTCATGTCCAGTGCTCGTAATTATAACAGGATGCCCTAGAAAATCATCAAGGCATAGTTTGTGTGAGGCTGGGAAATATCCTTCATATTTGATGTATTTCTGAATTAATTAATTTTACATGGTAAGCTGAGTAACCTTCTGGAAAACAAATAAACCTAAATGACATTGATCAATAGTCATACGTATATAAGCATATTTGGAAAAATCTTGGATGTGTGTGGGAATGTTATGATGCAAAATTTCAAGGAAGAACCTTGGAATTGATGAGAGAATCTAGCCTGAGGGAAGTAGATTGGTATGCTAAACTCAACCCAAATTTTCAACATTAGTGAAAAATAATGGTTCTGTATATAATGTAGGAGGTCTTATTTCAACCCAAGTCAGTATAATGACACTGTGGTTTGACGCTACCCCAACTTCAGAACTTCCCCTCAGTTGCCAGAATTGGCTGACAATGACTCTGCTGGGTCTACTTCTTTTTTTTAAAATTTAATTTAATTTAATTTTTAAAAATTTTTATTGTTGGTTGTTCAAAACATTACATAGTTCTTGATATATCATATTTCACACTTTGATTCAAGTGGGATATGAACTCCCATTTTTACCCCGTATACAGACTGCAGAATTACATCAGTTGCACATCCATTGATTTACATATTGCCATACTAGTGTCTGTTGTATTCTGCTGCCTTTCCTATCCTCTACTATCCCCCCTCCCCCCCCCTCTTCTCTCTCTACCCCCTCTACTGTAATTCATTTCTCCCCCTTATATTTTTTTCCCTTTCCCCTCACTTCCTCTTGTATGTAATTTTGTATACCCCTGAGGGTCTCCTTCCATTTCCATGCAATTTCCCTTCTCTCTCCCTTTCCTTCCCACCTCTCATCCATGTTTAATGTTAATCTTCTTCTCATGCTCTTCATCCCTACTCTGTTCTTAGTTACTCTCCTTATATCAAAGAAGGCATTTGGCATTTGTTTTTAAGGGATTGGCTAGCTTCACTTAGCATAATCTGCTCTAATGCCATCCATTTCCCTGCAAATTCTATGATTTTGTCATTTTTTAATGCAGAGTAATACTCCATTGTGTATAAATGCCACATTTTTTTTTTTTATCCATTCATCTATTGAAGGGCATCTAGGTTGGTTCCACAGTCTTGCTATTGTGAATTGTGCTGCTATGAACATGGATGTAGCAGTGTCCCTGTAGTACGCTCTTTTTAGGTCTTTAGGGAATAGACCGAGAAGGGGAATAGCTGGGTCAAATGGTGGTTCCATTCTGGCTTTCCAAGAAATCTCCATACTGCTTTCCAAATTGGCTGCACCAATTTGCAGTCCCACCAGCAATGTACAAGTGAATCCTTTTCCCCACATCCTCGCCAGCACTTGTTGTTTGACTTCCTAATGGCTGCCAATCTTACTGGAGTGAGATGGTATCTTAGGGTGGTTTTGATTTGCATTTCTCTGACTGCTAGAGATGGTGAGCATTTTTTCATGTACTTGTTGATTGATTGTATGTCCTCCTCTGAGAAATGTCTGTTCAGGTCCTTGGCCCATTTTTTGATTGGGATATTTGTTATCTTATTGTCTAATTTTTTGAGTTCTTTGTATATTCTGGATATTAGGGCTCTGTCTGAAGTGTGAGGAGTAAAGATTTGTTCCCAGGATGTGGGCTCCCTATTTACCTCTCTTATTGTTTCTTTTGCTGAGAAAAAACTTTTTAGTTTGAGTAAGTCCCATTTGTTGATTCTAGTTATTAACTCTTGTGCTGTGGGTGTCCTATTGAGGAACTTGGAGTCCGACCCCACAGTATGTAGATCGTAGCCAACTTTTTCTTCTATCAGATGCCGTGTCTCTGATTTGATATCAAGTTCCTTAATCCACTTTGAGTTAACTTTTGTGCATGGTGAGAGAAAGGGATTCAGTTTCATTTTGTTGCATATGGATTTCCAGTTTTCCCAGCAACATTTGTTGAAGATGCCATCCTTCCTCCATTGCATGCTTTTAGCCCCTTTATCAAATATAAGATAGTTGTAGTTTTGTGGATTGGTTTCTGTGTCCTCTATTCTGTACCATTGGTCCACCCGCCTGTTTTGGTACCAGTACCATACTGTTTTTGTTACTATTGCTCTGTAGTATAGTTTGAAGTCTGGTATCACTATACCGCCTGATTCACACTTCCTGCTTAGCATTGTTTTTGCTATTCTGGGTCTTTTATTTTTTCCATATGAATTTCATGATTGCTTTCTCTATTTCTACAAGAAATGCCATTGGAATTTTGATTGGCATTGCATTAAACCTATAGAGAACTTTTGGTAATATCGCCATTTTGATGATGTTAATTCTACCTATCCATGAACAGGGTATATTTTTCCATCTTCTAAGATCTTCTTCTATTTCTCTCTTTAGGGTTCTGTAGTTTTCATTGTATAAGTCTTTCACCTCTTTTGTTAGGTTGATTCCCAAGTATTTTATTTTTTTTGAGGATATTGTGAATGGAGTGGTTGTCCTCATTTCCATTTCAGAGGATTTGTCGCTGATATACAGGAATGCCTTTGATTTATGCGTGTTGATTTTATATCCTGCCACTTTGCTGAATTCATTTACTAGCTCTAATAGTTTCTTTGTAGACCCTTTTGGGTCTGCTAAGTATAGAATCATGTCATCTGCAAATAGTGATAATTTGAGTTCTTCTTTTCCTATTTTTATGCCTTTAATTTCTTTCGTCTGTCTAATTGCTCTGGCCAGTGATTCAAGAACTATGTTGAACAGAAGTGGTGAGAGAGGGCGTCCCTGTCTTGTTCCAGATTTTAGAGGGAATGCCTTCAGTTTTTCTCCATTCAGAATGATGCTAGCCTAAGGCTTAGCATAGATTGCTTTTACAATATTGAGGTATGTTCCTGTTATCCCTAGTTTTTCTAGAGTTTTGAACATAAAGGGATGCTGTACTTTGTCGAATGCTTTCTCTGCATCTATCGAGATGATCATATGGTTCTTATTTTTAAGCCTATTGATGTGGTGAATAACATTTATTGGTTTCTGTATATTGACCCAACCTTGCATCCCAGGGATAAATCCTACCTGATCATGGTGCACAATTTTTTTGATATGTTTTTGTATCCGGTTTGCCAGAAGTTTATTGAGGATTTTTGCATCTAGGTTCATTAGAGATATTGGTCTGTAGTTTTCTTTCTTTGAAGTGTCTTTGTCTGGTTTAGGAATCAGGGTGATGTTGGCCTCATAGAATGAATTTGGAAGTTCTCCCTCTTTTTCTATTTCCTGAAATAGTTGAAAAGTATTGGTATTAGTTCCTCTTTAAAGGTTTTGTAAAACTCTGCTGTATACCCATCCGGTCCTGGGCTTTTCTTAGTTGGTAGTCTTTTGATGGTTTCTTCTATTTCCTCAATTGATATTGGTCTGTTTAGGTTGTCAATATCCTCCTGACTCAATCTGGGCAGATCATATGACTTAAGAAATTTATCGATGCCTTCACTATCTTCTATTTTATTGGAGTATAAGGATTCAAAATAATTTCTGATTATCTTCTGTATTCCTGAAGTGTCTGTTGTGATATTGCCTTTTTCATCCCATATGCTAGTAATTTGAGTTCTCTCTCTTCTTCTCTTCGTTAGCATGGCTAAGGGTCTGTCGATCTTATTTATTTTTTTAAAGAACCAACTTTTAGTTTTGTCAATTTTTTCAATTGTTTCTTTTTTTTCGATTTCATTAATTTCAGCTCTGATTTTAATTATTTCTTATCTTCTACTTCTTTTGCTGTTGTTTTGGTCTTCTTTTTCTAGGATTTTGAGATGAAATATTAGATCATTTATTTGTTGGTTTTTTCTTTTTTTAAGGAATGAACTCCAAGCAATGAATTTTCCTCTTAGAACTGCTTTCAATGTGTCCCATAGATTCTGATATGTTGTGTCTGTGTTTTCATTTATCTCTAAGAATTTTTTAATTTCCTCCTTGATATCTTCTATAACCCATTGATCATTCAGTAACCTATTGTTCATTCTCCAAGTGATGCATGATTTTTCCTTACTTCTTTTATCGTTGATTTTCAGTTTCATTCCATTATGATCAGATAAGATGCATGGTATTATCTCTACTCATTTATATTGTCTAAGAGTTGCCCTGTGACATAATATATGATCTATTTTTGAGAAGGATCCATGTGCTGCTGAGAAAAAAGTGTAACTGCTTGATGTTGGGTGGTATATTCTATATATGTCAATTAAGTCTAGGTTATTAATTATGTTATTGAGTTCTATAGTTTCCTTATTTAAATTTTGTTTGGAAGATCTGTCCAGTGGTGTGTTGAAGTCTCCCATGATTATTGTATGGTGGTCTATTAGACTGTTGAACTTGAGAAGAGTTTGTTTGATGAACATAGCTGCACCATTGTTTGGGGCATATATATTTATGATTGTTATGTCTTGTTGGTATATGGTTCCCTTGAGCAGTATGTAGTGTCCCTCTTTATCCCTTTTGATTAACTTTGGCTTGAAATCTATTTTATTTGATATAAGTATGGACACTCCTACTTGTTTCCGAAGTCCATATGAGTGGTATGATTTTTCCCAAACTTTCACCTTCAGTCTATGTATCTTTTCCTATCAAATGCATCTCCTGAAGGCAGCATATTGTTGGGTCTTGTTTTGTGATCCATTCTACTAGCCTGTGTCTCTTAATTGGTGAGTTTAAGCCATTAACATTTAGGGTTATTATTGAGATATGGGTTGTTCTTCCAGCCATATTTGTTTATTTATGTTACTAAACATGGTTTGTTTTTCTCTTTGATTATTTCCCCCCCCTTTACTGTACTACCTCCCGCTGTTGGTTTTCATTGATATTTTCCATTTCCTCTTCCTGTAATATTTTGCCGAGGGTGTTTTGAAGAGATGGTTTTCTAGCTGCAAATTCTTTTAACTTTTGTTTATTGTGGAAGGTTTTAATTTCATCTTCCATCCTGAAGCTTAATTTCACTGGATACACAATTCTTGGTTGGAACCCATTTTCTTTCAATGTTTGAAATATGTTATTCCAGGATCTTCTAGCTTTCAGAGTCTGTGTTGAAAGATCAGCTGTTATCCTGATTGGTTTACCCCTAAATGTAATCTGCTTCCTTTCTCTTGTAGCTTTTAAAATTCTCTCCTTATTCTGTATGTTGGGCATCTTCATTATAATGTGTCTAGGTGTGAATCTCTTATGATTTTGCACATTCGGCATCCTGTAGGCTTCTAGGATTTGGGATTCTGTCTCATTCTTCAAGTCTCGGAAGTTTTCTCGTATTATTTCATTGAATAGATTGCCCATTCCTTTGGTTTGGACCTCTATACCTTCCTGTATCCCGATGATTCTTAAGTTTGGTCTCTTTATGTTATCCCATATTTCTTGGATGTTCTGCTCATGGTTTCTTAACAGTCTTGCTGAGCTGTCTATGTTCTTTTCAAGTTGAAATACTTTGTCTTCATTTTCTGATGTCCTATCTTCTAAGTGTTCTACTCTGCTGGTTGTATTCTCAATTGAGTTTTTAAGTTGGTTTATTGCTTCCTGCATTTCTAGGATTTCTGTTTGTTTGTTTTTTATAACCTCTATCTCCCTGTATAATTGATCTTTTGCTTCTTGGATTTGTTTATGTAATTCATTGTCGAAGTGGTCGAAGTGGTCTTTCATTGTCTGATTTTGCTGTCTAATGTATTCCTTGAGACTCCAGATCATCTGAAGCATGTATATCCTGAATTTTTTATCTGACATTCCATCTGCTGCAGATATTACCTCTTCTAAAGCTGAGTTGACCTGCATTGCTTGTGGTCCTTTCTTTCCTTGTCTTTTCATACTGTTCGCCTTTCTTTCTGCTTGGTGAAACTGTTGTGTTATTGATTTTTCCCCCTATATATTTATATTGCTCTTGTATAGTTGCAAAGTCTCCCTCGTAGGTGCTGGCGGTGGCTCTGCCCCTCCTCCAATTGGGGCAATGTGCCTACCATGCCGGCAGGCCGCTGGGCCTGTTCTTTCGGTGGTCGCAGGTCTGCCTACCTTGCAGGTGCGGGCGGCGGCTCTGACCCTCTGCAGGCCACTGGGCCTGTTCTGCTGGTGGGTCACAGGTCCACCTACCTTGCAGGCGCGGTCAGCGGCTCTGTCCCTCCGAGGGCCTCTAGGCCTGTTCTGTCTGTTGGTTGCAGGTCTGTCTACCTAGCAGGCGCTGGTGGCGGCTTTGCCCCTCCCCCTGCCGGTGCGATGGAGGGCCACTGGGCCTGTTCTGCCAGTGGGTCTCAGGTCCGCATACCTTGCAGGCGCGGGGGGCGGCTCTGCCCCTCCGCGGGTTGCTGGGCCTGTTCTGCCGGTGGGTCGCAGTTCTGCCTAACTTGCAGGCGTGTGGGGCAGCTGTGCCCCTCCGCCGGCTGCTGTGCCTGAACTGCCGGTGGGTCGCAGGTCAGCCTACCTTGCAGGCGCGTGGGGCAGCTGTGCCCCTCCGCGGGTTGCTGGGCCTGTTCTTGCGTCTACTTCTTTAGATCATGTCTAGTACTGAATATTTTGGGTTTAGCGCCTGGGTGGAAATTAGCCTTGGCAGAGGGGAGCTGTCTTGGTCCAAGTTATATCCTAATATCTATCTGTGTAATTGGATGAGGCCTCTGGTGTATTGCATTGAAGTCCAACTTTTCCTTTTGCTTAATTTCTGTTCCCTTGATCCCTTGTTAGTGACAAGGGTTCAGGAGATCACATTCCCCAATAGATGTCATGCACACAAATCTCAGGACTTGAAATAGATGAATCAATGATGCTAATATGGAGTTTTCGGGTGATATTTTTATAGTAGACATTTATCTATTTATTTGGGTAACTCTTACTGCTAAGAGCTACAGCCAAGTAATATGATGCATGGCATTTTTGGTTGAAAGGTGATGCCAGCAAGCCATTGAGATGATATGATTATGTTAAGATTTGCATTCATATGGATATTGGACTCCTGTTGTTCACCTCAGCCTGCTATGGGACTCCTGGAGAGTTCCCATTGGTTGGGGAAGTGCAGTAGGAGGGAATTCTGGAGGAGGGACTTTCTCTTGGGATCCGGGAGAATGCCGTGTGTGTAGGTCGGCAATCTTCCCAGGAGCGTACGGGGTATTGGCGGCAGTTTCAAAAATAAAGTTTGTTCCTGCTTAGGTGGTTCGTGATTTTGTGCCCAGCCAGTCTGCAGTATCTTACAATTGGAAAAGGGAACCACTCATGTATTTAAAGGACTGTTGAGTATAGGGTCCAAGCTAACACCGATATCCATTGACCCAAAGGACTATCATCATTCTCTGTTTATAATTATGACACAGACAGTTCTGGTAGTAAGCAAAGAAACTCTGATCCAGGTTTGTCAGAGAGTGTGTCTACTGGGGACCATGAACCAGTGGTTATTTCCACATCTCTGAATGTAATATGGAATAGATGTACTTAATATTTGGTAGAAAACTTGTTTTGATTTTTTGATGTATGGGGTAAGAATGATCATGGTGGATAAGGCTAAGTCAAAGCAATTTACTCTGCCCAGTCTTAGACAGTAATGTGCTATAAATATTTAACAATGGAATCTTTAGGGGCAAAAAGCCCTTATTTATTGTATTTGCAAATTTCCAGGACGTAGTTGCCATCTTGAATAATGTAAAATTACCAACTTGATGGCATGTAAGGAATAATTGGGAAAAGATACACATACTTGCTTCTTACAAGTTAGCACAAGGTGGCTCCAGTATCTTAATAGTCTCCAGTATGAAATATTTGTCTTAGAGGCTATTTCTAGAAAGCCCAATCCAAAATATCCAGCCATGTGTCAAGATGCATACAATCTGGTATATATGATATATAGAGAAATCCAAATCATCTCATGATGCAAGTAACAAGGCTGTAGCATCTTAGTCTTAAGGTGCTTTATGCAAGTCATGAACATTCACTTCTATACCCTTTTTTAGTGAGGCTGGAAGCAGCAATCCTGAATAAAGCAACTGTGGAATTGGTGCTCTGGGTTGTATGGAGGAACATGCCAGGAATGGCAGATGCCATATCAAAATATTGGGTGATGCATCTGGAGCAAGAATGGATAGTGGCTGATCCAGAAATGAGGAATTAGAGCTTCCCAGTTACAGATATTCAAAGATAGCATGAGGTTATGTCAATAGCATGAGAGAGTGGTTGAATAAATTCACTGCTGAGGTCTAGAGACTTTGCATACTGACAATAGGTTTTGGGCTATGCCTCTTACACCTTAAGACATTGAAAGGTAGGTGGACTTAGCTCTCCTTTACAGTTGTAAAAATATAAGATGTAGAAACCAGGGGAGTTAAATGACATGTTTAAGGATATACAGATTCTCCAATTAAACAAAACTGTTCTTTCCTCTTCCTTTTGCCAAGTTTCAAAAAAGCAAATAATTAGAATTGGATGTACATGTGCCACTAAGTGTACAAGCCGGCAAAGTATTGCAAAATTATCTGTTGATATCCACATGAGGCTTTCTTCTATGTTACCCCTTTTAAATGTTTATGGCTGCAACATGGACTAGGAAGTATATTTTTAAAAACAATAATCTTGTCTTAGTTGACATAAGAATTGATGGCCTTTGCTTTGCTTTATAGAAATTTGGAGTATCTCCCTTAAGAGAGTAGATAAGGGAAAATTAAAATTCATGTATGATCAAATATGAAGGAGTATGGGATCAAAGTCCATAAATAATAAAAGGTGCACACAGAGATTCACTGCAAACAGGAGTACCAGAAAGTTTGAGATTAGTTTTGTTTCTTAAAGGAAGGGACAACTTTTCATAGTGAAATTTTATGCCTCTTCCAGAAAGGGCAGGTATGAAGTGTGAAACATGGGAATATTCAAGGAGATTCCTGGATATTCATATCTGGTACACCCTCTTGGGTGACAGGGATACCAGAGTATTAGAGCCAAACTCTTAGGCAAATTACCTTGAGGCCTTGGGGTGATGTGAGGGTGGGTGTAGGCAGAACTGGGAAAAAATCAGAGGGGCTTCAGGACAACAGAAAAAAACAAAAGCAAGTTGTTGGTTCAAGTGTTGGAATTGAGAAGGACAAACTGAATATAGGAAACAAGATAGAATTCTGATGAAAATGGCCCACAAAGAGAGCTGAAGTCAATACTTGGAGGAATTCCTTAACCTACAGGATAACTGGCATCTCTGTGAGGCACCTCAAGCTCATTTTGAAGACAAAAAAAGAAACCTGTTAGAGGCACAGCAAAGGAGAAGGAAGTCCCAGTTGGATGGTCTCAGAACTCTGTTGGAAGTGACTGATGAGAAGCATGAAATGCATTGGAAGGATTTTATCTTGAAAATTTATGCAAAATTTGAATTCTTAGTTATAGTAATATCATTTCTATTTTATTATCAAAAGTGTTTTCTGAGAAATATTGAAGTCAAACTGTTTCTCAGCTTTTTCTCATAGTATACAAAGTGTACCATGTGTATTTTCTCTAGATAAATTATAGCACCTGAAGGGATTTCTCCCCTTAGTTTCTGAGGAACAGAAGGGATTGCTTTGGGTTTTGCTTATGACTGGGACCATGTATGATTGTTTTTGTTTCTATTCAGCGCATCCAGTTTTTCTTTCAAACATCACTCTGATTTCCTTTGGGGGAATTGCTCTTCTCCATTGAACATAGTCTGGTAGGACACTAGTCAGGTGGCAGGCGCTAAACATGATGTTAGCCAAAATGAATTTCCATTCTGAATTTAATATTATACATAGTAACTCAAATTGGTGAACATCTGTTGATCCCATTGGCAGGACCAGTGATTGCACAGATACTGTTCTGTAATTTTGTCTTAACTCTGGGACACATCTTGGTTCCAAGCCAACTCTCCAGTTTTTCAAGAAGTTCTTCAAATTCCTTTCATCTACACAATAATTTTCATTTCACTTAAGTTTGTTCTTCCAAAGAGTCATCGCCAGAAAATATTTTGTTGGCTTTTTTGAAACTTGGCAAGAGGAAGAGCAAGAAAGAGTTTTATTTATTTGGTGAATCTGCTTTTAAAAATCAAGTAGAGTTTGGGGTTATAGCTCAGTGATAGAGTACTTGTCTATCTTGAGCAAGGCAGTGGATTGTATCCCCAGAACTGAAAAAAACTCAAGGAGAATAATGTGCAAGGAGTATATCAACTAGAGAATAATAGATCCATAGAGTTTACATGTTTACTAATTCACTTGTTGGCCAATGAATAAGCTGAGCAAAGATTTTAAGACCTGATCAAGTGGCAAATTAACCACCAGAATTTAGATAAAAGAAGTTTCAGGTTATTCCTTTCTAGATGTAGTAAAAGTATTGGGCAAGAAGTGCACTGGAACTAGGGCTGGTAGAAGAGCATCAGAAGAAAGGAGGAATATAACTGAATACTTATCTCATAAAATAGAAAGATGGTCCAGGAGTCAGTGGTCAGAGTTCAACATGACTAACAAATGACTTCACTCTAGTGATTTAGGAAATAGGAGCACTGAGTTAAGAAAAGAGAGACTTGATTTTGACTCTCAACTATGTCCTTGTTCACTGTTTAAAATTGGGCAACTTGCTTTAATCTTTCTGAGTTTGTTTTCTTGTTCATTAAAAAGAGGTAAACAGGACTAGGGTTGTGGCTCAGAATGCTTGCCTAGCGAGTGTGAGGCACTGGGTTTGATCCTCAGCACCACGTAAAAATAAATAAATAACATGAAGATATTGTGTTCACCTACAACTAAAATCAATCAATCAAGCAATAAACAAACAAATAAATAAATAAAGAGGTAAACAATGGCTTATGGGGAGAACTAGAACAAGCAAATACTAAAGTACTTAGAAAAGAGTAGGCCATCAATAAAACGGTAGCTGTGACTATGTTCATATGTCAAATAGGCTTAGTGTGTTGCATATATGGCTTATTTAAATAAGTCCTCATCACATCCCAGGAGATAAGCATATTGTTACTCCCATTTTACAGACAAAACAGCTGCAGCTCTGAAACAAAGTTAGGAAAATTACTGTCTGGAGGTCAAATCTACTACACTAACTGTATCATCTGAATCCAGCCAGTGTCCTTCATTTCTGTATTGCCGATGGCTGCTTTCCCATTACAAAGGCAAGGTTGAGAAGGAGCAAAAGACACTGTGGCTTGCGAAGCCTAAAATATTTACTAGGTTTGCCAGTCCCTGCTCTGGAAAAATCCATAACTGCTTGAGGTTATGTAACTGTTCTTTCTTTGGATGTATTAGTCTATTTGATCAAAAAGGAGACTTGTTAGCAATGGAAACAAAGAAAGAAGAGAATTATAAAGATACAAATTACAACATATATTATATAGGTATAGAAATGTTTTTAAAACTTAACAGGTATGTAAAGGCTAAAACAGTACATAAAATTAAAAAGCACATTTAAGTAGGGATAGTCATCAATCTAAAGACTTGTTACGTCTTGTAAGGAAGGGAAGAGTTCTAGTTAGGTGGTTAAGGGGATTGGATCTATAATTTTTAAAATGACAGATGCAAATGAATTCATGTGTTATTGTTGGGTGCACAATTACTTTTAAAAATAAACTGTCTAGCTAAGCATGGTGGCACACACCTGAATCCTCACAACTTGGGAGACCGAGGCAGGAGGATTGTAAGTTCAAAGCCAGCCTCAGTAACTTAGCGAGAGACCCTCTCTCAAAAGAAAAAATAAAAAGGGCTGAGGATATCGCTCAATGGTTAAGCACCCTTGGGTTCAATCTCCAGTGCCTAAATAAATAAATAAAAATATATTAACTAGATTCTAAAATTGAGGCTTGTGGGTTTTTTTTTTTTTTTTTTTGGCAGGAGCGGGGGTCGGGGGGTTAACCAGGGATTGAATTCAGGGACACTTGGCTACTGAGCCAGATCCCTGGCCCTATTTTCTTTTTAAAAAAATTTCTTTATTCATTCTAATTGGTTATATATGACAGCAGAAGGCATTTCAAGTCATAGTACATGTAGAGCACAATTTTTCATGTCTCTGGTTGTACACAAAGTCACACCATTCATGTCTTCATACATGTACTTGGGGTAATGATGTCCACCTCATTCCACCGTCTTACCTACCTCCTGTGTCCTCCCTCCCCTTTGCCCTATCTAAAGTTCCTCCATTCCTACCATGCTCCCTGCTGCCTCCCAAGCCCATCTCCATTATTGATCAGCATCCACATATCAGAGAAAACATTTGGCATTTGTTTTTTGGGGATTGGCTTATTTCATTTAGCATAATATATTTCATTTAGCATAATATTCTCCAACTCCATCCATTTACCTCCAAATGTCATGATTTTATTTTCTTTTAATGCTGAATAATATTCCATTGTGTGTATGTGTGTGTATATATATGCCGCAGTCCGGCTGCAGCAAAATAACTGGGGGCGGGGGGGGGGGCGGTGACGAACAACTTGTGTACATTGATACAGCAGGAGTAGGAGCCATTTATTGTAAGACAACAGAGGTATTTATACATTCCACACAGCTTTTCTTAATTAGCATAAACTAGATACAGCAGTCAACCAATCAGGAATCTCTACACTTAATGGCTCACTGGCGTTACTTCACAAACCACTCCCTCTGGCATTTTGCCAGGCACCATCCAGACTTGTTTACAGTCTCTAACATTTTCCAGGTGCCATCCTGACTTGTTTACAGACTCTAACATATACACACACACACACACACACACACACACACACACACATACACAGTTTATTTATTCATTCATCTACTGAAGGGCATCTAGGTTGGTTCCACAATTTAGCTATTGTGAATTGTGCTGCTATAAACATTGATGTGGTTGTGTCCCTGTAGTATGCTGTTTTTAAGTCCTTTGGGTATATACTGAGGAGTGGGGTAGCTGGGTCAAATGGTGATTCCATTCTAATTTTTTCAAGGAATCTCCATACTCCTTTCCATATTGGCTGCACTAATTTGTAGTCTCACCAGCAATGTATGAGTGTGTCTTTCCCCTCACGTCCTCACCAATACTTATTGTTGTTTGTATGCATAATAGTTGCCATTCTGACTCGAGTGAGATGAAATCTTAGATTGGTTTTGATTTGCATTTTTCTAATTGCTAGAGATTTTGAACATTTTTTGATTTATTTGTTGATTGAATATATATCAGCTTCTTTTCTGAGAAGTTTCTGTTCAGTTCCTTGGTCCACTTATTGATTTTTGTGTGTGTGCGTGTTAAGATTTTTGAGTTCTTTATATATTCTAGAGATTATCTCTCTATCTCATGTGTGTGTGGTAAAACAGGGATTGAATTCAGGGATACTTGGCTACTGAGGCAGATCCCTGGCCTTATTTTCTTTTTTAAAAAAATTTCTTTATTCATTCTAATTTGTTATAGATGACAAATATATGCTCCCATTCTGTAGGTTCTCTATTCATCTCACTGATTGTCTTTTGCTGAGAAGAAGTTTTTGGTTTTAATCCATCCCATTTATTGATTATTGATTTTATTTCTTGTGCTATAGGAGTCTTATTTAAAAAGTTAGGGCTAATCCCACATGATAAACATTAGGGCCTACTTTTTCTTTTATTAGACACAGAGTCTCTGGTTTAATTCCTAGGTTCTTGATCCACTTTGAATTGAGTTTTGTGCATGGTGAGAGATAGGAGCTTAATTTCATTTTGTTGCATATGGATTTCCAGTTTTATTAGCACCATTTATTGAAGGGACTATCCTTTCTCCAATATGTTTTTGGCACCTTTGTCTAATATGAGATAACTGTGTTTATTTAGGTTTGTCTCTGTGTCCTCTATTCTGCACCATTGGTCTACAAGTATCTTTTGGGGCCAACATCATGCTGTTTTTGTTACTATTACTCTGTAGGATGGTTTAAGTTCTGGTATAGCCATGCCACCTGTTTCACTCTTCTTGCTAAGGATTGCTTTATCTATTCTGGGTCTGTTATTCTGTTATTCTTCCAGATGAATTTCATGCCGGTTTTTTTTTTTTTTTTATTTCCATGAAGAATGTCATTGGGAATTTGATTGTAATTGCATGGAATCTGTATAGTGCTTTTGGTAGTATGGTCATTTTGACAATATTAATTCTGACTATCCAAGAATAAAGTAGATCTTTTCATCTTCTAAGGTCTTCTTTCTTTAGCATTCTGTAATTTTCATTGTAGAGCTCTTTCACTTCTTTCGTTGATTCCCAAGTATTTTTTTTTTTACAGCTATTATAAATGGGGTAATTTTCCTCATTTCCCTTTCAGAGGATTTGTCACTGATGTACAGAAATGCCTTTGATTTATGGGTGTTGATTTTATATCTTGATATTTTGATGAATTTTCTATAGCAGTTTTCTGGTGGAATTTTCTGGATCTTCTAGATACAGAATCTCATTGTTGGCAAATAGTGATAGCTTGAGTTCTTCTTTTCCTATTCATATCCCTAAAATTTCTTTCGTCTAATTGCTCTAGCTAGAGTTTCAAGAACTATGTTAAATAGAAGTGGTGAAAGAGGACATTCCTGTCTGTTCCAGTTTTTAAAGGGAATGTTTTCAATTTTTCTCCAAATAGAATGATGTTGGCCTGGGGCTTAGCATAGATACATTTACAATGTTTAGATATATTTCTTTATCCCTAGTTTTTCTAGTGTTTTGGCTGTGAAAGGATGCTATATTTTGTAAAATGCTTTTTTCTGCATCTATTGGGATGATCATATGATTCTTTAAGTCTATTGATGTGATGAATTACATTTATTGATTTCCTTATGTTGAACCAACCTTGCATCCCTGGGATGAACCCCACTTGATTGTGGTGCACTATCTTTTTGATATGTTTTTGTATTCAATTTGCCAGAATTTTATTGAGAATTTTTGGATCTATGTTCATTAGAGATATTGGTCTGAAGTTTTCTTTCTTTGATGTGTCTTTGTCTGATTTTGAAATCAGGGTGATATTGGCCTCATAGAAGGAGTTTGGGAGTGTTCCCTCTTTTCCTATTTCATGAAATAATATGAGGAATATTGGTATTAGTTTTTTTTGAAGGACTTGTAGAACTCAGCTGTGTATCCATCTGGTGCTGGGCTTTTCTTGGTTGGTAGGCTTCTGATGGCATTTTTTATTTCATTGCTTGAAATTGGTCTGTTTAAATTGTGTATATCATCCTGATTCAGTCTGGGCAAATCATATGACTCTAGAAATTTGTTGATGCCTTCCATATTTTCTATTTTATTGGAGTACAGATTTTCAAATAATTTTTAATTATCTTCTGTATTTCTGTAGTGTTGGTTGTGATATTTTCTTTTTCATCATGGATGTTAGTAATTTGAGGTTTTCTCTCTCCTTTTATTCATTAGCATTGCTAAGGGTTTATCAATTTTATTTATTTTCTCAAAGACCCAACTTTTTGTTTTGTCAATTTTTTCAATTTTTTCTTTTGTTTCAATTTTATTGATTTAGCTCTGATTTTAGTTATTTCCTGTCTTGTACTGCTTTTGGTGTTGATTTGCTATTCTTTTTCTAGGGCTTTATATGTAATATTAGACCATTTATTTGTTGACTTTTTCTTCTTTTAAGGAATGAACTTCATGCAATGAACTCTTCTCTTAGTACGGCCTTCCTAGTGCCCCAGAGATTTTGATATGATTTATCAGTGTTCTCATTTACCTCCAAGAATTTTTAAATCTCTTCTTTGATGTCTTTTGCAACTCATTTTTCTTTAACAGCATATTATTTGGTCTTCAGATGTTATAGTAGCTTTTATATTTTATTTTTTCATTGATTTCTAATTTCATTCCATTATGATCTGATAGAATGCAGGGTAGTATCTCTACTTTTTTATATTTGCTAAGAATTGTTTTGTGACATAGTATATGGTCTATTTTAGAGAAAGACCCATGTGCAGCTGAGAAGAAAATGTATTCATTCATTGAAGGATGAAATATTCTATATATGTCAGTAAAGCCTAAGTTTTTGATTATATTATTGAGTTCTATAGTTTCTTTATTCAGCTTTTGTTTGGAAGATCTAACCAATGGTGAAAGAGGTGTGTTAAAGTCACCCTGAATTATTGTGTTGTGGTCTATTTGACTCTTGAAATTCAGAAGAGTTTGTTTGATGAATGTAGATGCTCCATTCTTTGGGGCATATATAATTGTTATGTCTTTTTGATGTATGGTCCCCTTAAGCAGTATGAAATGTCTTTCTTCATCTCTTTTGATTAACTTTGGCTTGAAGTTTACTTTATTTGACATGCGGATGGAAACCCATGCTTGTTTCTGCAATGCTCTATACAAATTTCCACCCACCCCCCAACCTTTCACCTTCAGTCTGTGGATGTCTTTTCCTATGAGATGAGTCTCTTAAAGAGGCAGCATATAGTTGGATCTTTTTTTTTTTTTTTTTTTTTTAAATCGAGTCTGCCATTCTATGTCTTTTGATTGGTGAGTTTAGGTCATTAACACTCAGGGTTATTATTGAGACATGATTTGTATTCTTGCTCATGATGTTTATTTTTGGTATTTAACTTGACTTGATTTCTCCTTTGATTAGTATTTCCTATAGTGTAATACCACCCTTTGCTGATTTTCATTGTTGTTTTTTGTTTCTTCCTCATGTAATATTTTGCCTAGGATATTCTGTAGTGCAGGCTTTCTAGTTGTAAATTCTTTTAACTTTTGTTTATCATAGAAGGTTTTTTTTTCATTATCAAATCTAAAGCTTAATTGTGCTTGATATAAGATTCTTGGTTGGCATCCATTTTCTTTCAGAACTTGGTATACGCTGTTCCAGGATCTCCTGCTTTGAGGTTCTGGGTTGAAAAATATGCAGATATTCTAACTGGTTTTCCCCTATATGTAATCTGATTCCTTTTTCTTGTGGCTTTTAAAATTCTCTCCTTTTTCTGTATGCTATGCATTTTCATATAATGTGCCTTGGTGTGGATCTATTGTGATTTTGCACATTTTGTGTCTTTTAAGCCTCTTTTATTTGATTTTTCAATTCATTCTTTACATTTGGAATTTTTTTCTAAAATAATTTCTGAAATTAAATTATTTCATTGAATAGATTGTTCATTCCTTTGGTTTGGAACTCTATACCTTCCTCTATACCAATAATTCTTAAATTTGGTCTTTTTATGTTATCCCATAATTCTTAAATATTCTGCTCTGCATTTCTTACCATCTTCACTGTGTGGTCAACATTCTTTTCAAGATTATATACTTTGTCTTCATTGTCTGAGGTCCTGTCTTCCAAGTGATCTAATCTATTGGTAATACTTTCTATTGCACTTTTAATTTGGTTTATTGTTTCTTTCATTTCAAGGATTTCTGTTTTTTTTTTTTCAGAACCTCTATCTCCTTATTGAAGTAATCTTTTGCTTCCTGTATTTGCTTTATCGAAATGATCTTTTGCTGTCTGTATTTGCTGTCTTATATTATAATTTAATTCACAGAACACTTTTATTATGTATATCCTGAACTCCTTCTCTTTCATTTCTTCTGTTGTGCTGGCCATGGATTCTAATAATGTAATATCTTGGTTTGTTGGAGGCACTTTCTTCCCTTGTTTTTTCATGTTGTTCATGTGTCTTCCCTTCCAGCACTGCAGATCTGAGGCATTATAGTTTTTACCCTATAGGCTTATAGTGTCCCTGCAGGTTTCCAATATCTCTCCTTTAAGAGGGAGAACAATGTTAACAGATCCCAAGACAAACAATATACAACCTTAAACCAAATATCTGCTCTTAAGACATTTACAGTTTTGTCACAATATATAAAAATGTTTAGTTCAATTGTTATCTACAATTTAAACAGTAGGTTTGCAAAAGGGTCTACAGTTTCTGATGGTGAACAACGAACTGGGGGTGAGGTGTACAATGACATGTTGAGGGGGAAGGAGGTGAGGATCTAGAGTTACTAGATCTTAGAAAGCATGAAAGTGGAATCCAAAGAAGTTGGTTAGTAGCAAGAGAAGAGAGAGAATGCGATTTTAGAGAGACGAGTAAGTGGGAAGACAGTAGAGTACAAAGAACAAACAAACATAAATATTAAGAAAGGTAAAAAATGTAAAAATAGGAGATAAAATAATATATAATACTACTGTAATTAGTATTGTAATTCAGACACCCCAGTCCTTAGTATCCTAATTAATGAAAAGTACTTGGTTTCATAAATGTTGGGGATGTGAGGGAGGTAGAGGGGGGGAGAAAGAGAGAGAAATCTTGAAGGAAGGTATAAGGATTGTTTTTGTTGGAGTTCAGTATCTTTCCAGCTTCCCTTCTCATCCAATAGGTGAGGTTGTCGGTTGTTTGCTAGTATCTCCATCCTCAGGATGGTGAAGGTTATTAGGGTGGAAGGGTTGTTCCAAGGATTTTCTTTGGGGGCCTCCGCCTATTCTTATCTCCTTATATCATACATAGACCTCACAATTCCTGGTCTCTAATTTAGTTTCTAAACTGTATCTCAGGCACTCCCCCCTTCTACTTCCGAATCAGTAAACTTTCTCTCCAGAGGTCTTGTGAGCTGTGCTCTGGGAGCTGTGCACCTTTTGAGGAGAGCTGTTTTATATTAGGCAGCTCAGGACCTGGTTTTGTGACCCAGTGTTTTGAGGTGCAGACGGGCCACGTAACTGCAGGCACTGTGCCAGGTTAGCAGTGGCCCGGGAGAGAGGGAGTTGGGGACTTTCTGTACCATGATATTGTTTCTAAGCCCCAGCCAATGTTCCAAGCTAGAAGTTGCCCCGACTAAAGATGGCGATGAAGGTGTCCCAGCGTGGAGGCGGCTGCTTTCAGTGGTGGGGTGTAGGGTGGCGGGGAGGTGGCATTCAGTGGCGTGTTCAGAGATGCAGCCCTATGACGTGCAGTATTATGGCTGGTGGCTGTCTCCGGACCCAGTGCAGTGTCCTCAAGTGCAGGGTACTCTATGTAGGGGACTACAGCAGTGCTTACAGTGCCCCCAAGTGGAAGTGACCAGAGGAGCCCCACGTGGGTAGATGAGGGTCCATATGGGAGTGGTGGCCAGAGTTCCTGTGTGTGGGCAGTGACTGGGTGTCCTGTGTGGGAGCAGTGGCAGGGATTCCTGTGTGGGTGGGTGGCCAGGAATCCGGCTTGGGTGCCAATGCCATTTGTCTTACAAAGGCACCCAGAGGACCTGTGGGGATGACTGGCCAGGAGTCCTAAGCTGAGCTGAGGCCTGGAGACCTGCATGGCATGGTGGCCATGATTTCTGCATGGGAGTAGTATTCCCCCTGCTTGAATCCCAGGTCCTGGAGCAGCACAGAATGCATCTAGCCTGCCATCTTGGATCCGCACCCTCAGCTCTATTTTCTTTCTTTCTTCTTCTTCTTCTTTTTTTTTTTTTAATTAATTTAGAGACAGGGTCTCACTGAGTTTCTTAGCATCTCATTATTGCTGAAGCTGGCTTTGAATTTGTGATCCTCTTACCTCAGCCTTCTGAGCCACTGCAATTATAGGTGTGTGTCATTGTGACCAACTGAGGTTTGTATTTTTGAGAGCAGAGATGCAGATGTGTCATAGAGAGAAATGGTATGTTAATATCTCCATCTTTCATAAGGGAATCACTAAGTAGAATTTTTTTTCTTAAAATTTATATTCTTGAGCTAAAATGTGGTTAGTGGACTATATGGAAAGAAGATATTTATGTTTAAGTGAACATGTGTATATGGATATATATATATGGAGATAGAGAGAGAGAGAGAGAGAGAGAGAGAGAGAGAGAGAGAGATAGAACAGGTAGCTACAAGGTAACAAAAGAATGCAATTGTATTATCTCATTTAGAATTTTCACTTAATTTAAGTCATGTAGTAATATTTCATTAACATGGGTGAAAAATCAGATTCAAAATATGGTCTTTTTGCTGAAAGCACACCAAAAATAGTGACCATGAATGCTTAATAGTCAGATATATTTAAATCAAAAATTAATTAAAAGAAAAAAATGAAATCTTTTACTTAAAAAATCTTTTACTTTTTATATTTTACAATGAAAATATAAAATCTCGTGAAAATGTATATATCAACTAAGATAATCTAGACAATTGTTATACAAAATCACATTGGAAAGACATTTTAAAAGGTGATAAAATGAAAAGAGTGATAGGAGACTTCATAACTCTTTTTTAAATCTTTATTGATTTTATTTTTTTAAATACATGACAGCAGTGGAATGTATTACAATTCTTATTGCACATATAGAGCACAATTTTTCATATCTCTGTATATAAAATATGTTCATGCCAATTTATGCCTTTATACATGTACTTTGTTCTTTTTTGCATTACAATTCTTAATACACATATATACCATAATTTTTCATATCTGTTTGTATATAAAGTATGTTGACCCAATTCGTGTCTTCATACATGTACTTTATATAATGATGCCCATCACATTCCACCATCCTTGCTAATCTCCTGTCCCCTCCCTTTCCCTCCCAACCCTCTTCCCTATCTAAAATTCATCTAATCCTCTCATGGTCCCCCTCCCTACCCCACTATATGTCAACCTCCTTATATCAGAGAAAACATTCAGCATTTGTTTTTTGGGGATTGGCTAACTTCACTTAGCATTATCTTCTCCAATGCCATCCATTTACCTTCAAATGCCATGAGTTTGTTCTTTTTAAATGCTGAGTAAAATTCCATTATATATATATGCCACATTTTTTTAATCCATTCATCCACTGAAGGACATCTAAGTTGCCTCCACAGTTTAGCTATTGTGAATTGTGCTGATATAAACATTGATGTAGCTGTGTCCCTACAGTGTGCTCTTTTTAAGTCCTTTCGGTATAGTCCAAGGAGAAGAATAGCTGGGTCAAATGGTGCCTCCATTCCCATATTTCCAAGGAATCTCCATATTGCTTTCCAAATTGGCTGCACCAATTTTCAGTCCCACCAGCAATGTATGAGTGTACCTTTTTCCCCACATATACTCTTAATTATTGACATATTTGTCAAACATGCAAGGCAAAAAAAAATTTATTTTGCTTTACTATTAAGTAAGTTGGTTATTCAAATAATATATGTATATACTTCTGCAGCTATATATTTATCTTTGTTAACTGTGACCTCAGAAATTTTGAATACACTTATCACATGTATGACTTTTTTTTATACCTTTGTTGGTACTTTAACTAGAAAAAGGAACTACAAATGTGAACCATAGATGGATGTGTCTAAGCAAAATGTATTTTACCTCTTCTTACCTCACTTTTCAATATTCATTTCTGGAAATACACATTTCCTATGATGGTATGTCTCAAAAAGCCCATTAATAGCAACTAAGGATTGTATTTTTTTCACTTTATGAACCAGAAAAACACTTAGTAGAGAAATTTTTATAGTTCACTTCAAAAAGTGGCATTAATCTTTATTCAAATACTCTCACATAACTGAAACCACATTCAGGTTGTCTGAAAATGTTTAATGCTCTCCCTTTATGATTAGCTTTTTCATGTATGGTACCACAACATTTTACTTCTAATTGAAATGCTTCTAACTGGGAAATGTCAATATTAGAAACTTCATATTCTATATCACATGTCACAGTTAAATTCTGTTACATTTTTTTGGAAACTTGTTCCCAAACACAGTTAAGACTCTAATGTAATTACAGACATGTACACACTCAGTTATTATTTTTGTGGTGCTGGGGTTTGAACTCAGAGCTTTGCACATTTTTTTAACACTGAGCTACATGCCCAACAGCAAGTAATTTAAAGTAACATGGATTTCACAATTATTCATGGATTTTTATTATTTTCATTTATACAATAGTTTTTTTGAGAAATTGTCAAACCCACAGTCTTTCCTGCCTCAGGAAATGGATTTACATGTTGAAAATATCACATGTTCTCAGAATTCTGGGATTCAACTGAAATTGCTATTTCTAAAAGCCCAGAGCAAAATATTCACAAGGAAATGTCACTATCTTGCATTTGGTAGAATTGTGGAGGAGAGTGGTGACACTACTGGACAATTCCTAATTTAAAATGTAGTTGTGATATACAGATATACTTAATTTAAATATATATGTCTCATTGTAAGTAACTGTAATGTCAAGATGATTTTTTTAAAGTACAGTTTGTTTGATAAACCTGATATTTTCAAGCATGGAAGTCATGAACAAAACCAGATTTATACTTGGTGGATAAGAGGTACGGGAAGTAGAATGGAATTTGTGTCTGTCATATGTTAATTTATTACCTTTTTATAGAAGTGATTATATTTTTTCCATATTTTTCATTGGAGCATTATAGTTGGACATAATGGTGGGATTTGTTGTCATATATTTATACATGCACAAAGTATAACAGTACCATTCCCCAATATTTCCCCTTGCTCTCTCCTTCTTTCTCCCTCTGGTCTCCTTCTTTTTAATGCACTCCTGTGTAAGCTTTGTAATTCTTAGATGACAAGAGGAAGTCACCCAAATCAAGGAATTCTATCTTACTGATGTTTTGTCTATTTACTGCTATCTCTAGTACAGATAGAGCTGTCACCCAAATAATTTTTGGAAGGATGATAGTAATGAATTGCTTCATGAGCCAGCATGGATAGGAGATACAGAAACAAGACAGTGATACCCAATCATTCCTTCCCTTACTTCCTCAAGAACAAATATTTCCTTTCTGCTTCTCAGGCCGATGGCAACTGATACAAATAGGAATGATTTTCTTCTTATATTCTGCTATATTCTTGCCATATTTTTGCTATATTCCACTTCTATTGGAGAAATGCTTCTTTGCTCCAACATTTTAACAGGCCCTTCTAGATCCATACTTCTCTGGCTACAGTTTTTTAAGAGGCAGTGAGCTGATTAACTTGAGCTAATCATAACACACTTACTCCCCGGTGGTCCAGAAATGGAGAGGTAAAGGACTTCAGCTTGGAACGTCAGAGTCTGTTGGTTATTTTCAAGATAGAGCTGGAAGTGGAAAGCCCTTGATTTGTTTGTTGATGTTAAGAACAGAGCCATCTCCACCTAAGGCTGTAAAAGTTATTTTTCTGTTTCCAGTTAGGAAAAAGTGGTTCTAAAAGAAAAACTCAGTGTGTGCAAGTGGGGGGGGGGGCGGGTTGGGATTTATTTCTGACTGTATTCATGCCTCTGTTTTATTTATTTATTTTTATCCCATGCATCAACTATTCCCGAGAGCTAAATCCACTTTGATTATGTCTATAAATTCCTTTATTCTTGCCTGAGTGAATTCAATTTAGGTTTATTTTACTCATAACCAAAGGAGGGCTGAGTAGCACAGCCCTAGGTGCTGTAAACCTATTCATGGAAAAAAATACAAATATTGATTATATAAATACTTGGCAATTTCACCCAAGGGTAGCAAAAGGTATTTGTCTTAAGCTAATTTTAAATGATAGCATTATTTTACTTTGATGAACTGAGTTCATCAGGGTAGTTTCTCTTACTGGGAAAAACAAAATATTCTGAAGATTTTAAAATTTACTTGACCAAAGAGATAAAAGTGGTAAATGGATTTTTAAAAAAATCATAATTATTAACTCATTAGATGTACAGATTAATGGGTTTCTCTGTGACATTTCTGCACTTGCATATATCATGCTTTTGTTCAAATCCAAATAACCTCCTTTGTCCTTGCCTCTCTTCTTTCTTTCCCCAGTCCCATTCTTCCCCATTAATTCCTCTTTTACTGTCACAAAATGTGAAATAATTTTAAATAATCTCTAATTGTAATAGTGTCTCCAATTGTAATGATATGTATAAAAGACATTTTTACTATGTGTATAATACATAGTACATATATTACTATACTATATACATTAGTGTAGTACATAGTATACTAATAGAAATATACTGTATTCTATTGAAATTTATATCCTAAACTGTCACCAACCAGCCATGAACTCTGTGTGTGTGAGCTATGAGCATGTGAGCACATGGGGACTGGACTGATGTTGCTGTTCTGACTGGGCTGTGTGACGTATGTGTCTTTTTTGCTCATTCTGCCTTTGGTCCCACACAGCACCTGATATGGATGTGGCTTTCCAAGATGTCAGTCAATCTGCTGACCACAAGACATCACCAAGCAAAGCCCTGAAACCCAACCCCTTGCCTTATTTGGGTTGGACTTTCTCGAATGTCTTTCCTACCAATAAATAGGGTTTCTGATGTGCTCTGTCTCTTTTTTTGCCAGCCTCCCTTGCCTCCCATGTGGGATCTGGGGCAGAGGAGCCATCACTGAACCCCAAGAAAAAGGTACTTTCTGTGTCAGTGTGATTATTTAGTGCTAGCCCAGCTCACCTGGAGTGACCTTGTGAGTGATTTAGTTGCATGTCGTGGCACTAAACTATTTGTAGAAAAAGAAAACCTATATTTTCATCAAAATAATAAGAGAAGAAAAAAAAGAATAAATGAGGGCTGGGGTTGTGGCTCAGTAGTAGTGCACTTGCCTGGCATGTGTGAGGCACTGGGTTCAATTCTCAGCACCACGTAAAATAAATAAAGGACTATCAACAACTAAAAAAGAAAAAAAATTAAAAAAAAGAATAAATGAAGAAAAGTAGGTTAAATGAAATCTGAAGTTTCCTTGGTTATTATTTAAATCCCCATGTAATTTATTTAGAGAAAATCATGTTTTAATGTACAGGTAAAAGCCATTCTGCTGTTTCACACAGGTCTGGGGAACGAGTGATCAGAAGCCAGTTCTTGTAAAGGTCCTACGCAGCATTTGTTTTAGTTTCTCTCATTTACTTGACTTCCTTATTGCACCATGATCCCATTTTGTCTTGGGGCGGGGATGGGATTTAGTTAGGCTGAGGTAAGGACATTGACAATAGGCCCTTTTAGAGAAGATAATACAAACACATTTATTGATATTTGGAGAAATGGCAGCCTAGAACCCTTTTATTTGTTGACCAGTGCATTCTTTTTGAATTAGGAACAATTATTTAGGAAACTGAATCAATTTCAGATAATAGTATTTGTTGAGATTCAAAAAATAAATTAGCTAAATGGTATTATATCACTTTGTACATTATAAATTATAACATATAATTATAATGAAGTAGAATAGACTTACCAGCCCAAATCATTCTCCTCTGATCTATATTACTGAAACACAGATATTTTTCAGTATCTATTTGCAATATTCTTTAATTTGCCCAAATCATTGGGACTGCCATATATTTCATTAACTGTATTTTAATTTGACAATTTTCCAATTGAATTTGAATGTTGTGTAACCCATCAGAATTATGCTTATGATTCATATTTTAATGATATTTATTCATTAGAAGATACTTTAATATGAACAGTACCATAAATATACAGTGATTTTATGCTATTTTAACCAAATATTAAATAAAAAGGTAATTTTGAAAACAGAAAGCCTTTGTAAATACAATATGCTACTCTCTCACCCTTCTAGGCCATAATCTATCTCCCCTTTATTCTGAATAGTGATTTTTATTTATTATATTAATAATACCATGGAATTGATAATAAATATAATGAATGATATCCACAAAGCAAGACATGCGGTAGCTCAGTTGACTTGGCAAACGCTTATTTGTTAGTCTTGACTAACTCAACTTTCAATGAATGGACCCTTCTGAGACCAGAGATGATACCTGTATTCCAAGTCCCATTCCCCAGTGATGAAGATACTGAGAATCACCCAAGCAAGAGCAAAAAGTATTTATTTAAAGGGTAGATGAGAGAGAAAGAGCCAAAGACTGCTTCACAGAGGAGAGTGTCCCAATCTGGTGCCTGAGGGAGTGGTAGTGTCTTGCCCTTTAACCCTTTCTTCTCCTACCCTCTTTTCCTCTTATCTTGACTTCCTGAACCAAAGGTGGAGTGATCCAAGGATCAGAAAGAAGCAGTCCAAGGGTACAGGCAGGAAAGGAGCCACCCAGGAGCTACTCATTAACAATTCCTTGCAGGGAGGAACAAATCCCTGGAGGCAGGTCACCTTGGTAGCAGGTAGGAGGAGGGGAAAGTGCTCTGGAAGTATTAGTACTTTATTTATTTATTTATTTTTTTGAGTCAGCCCCCATCTTCCTGACCCAGTCATTCATTACCTACACTGACTGACTGTCCTTTTGTGCCCCTCCCACTTCCATGAACAGTTTCCTACAGTGTGATAACTGTAAAAACGGATTCTACTTCCTTCACAGAAACAGAGAGATGAGTATCACACAGATAGTCTCACCAACAAATAGACTTTGAATTGGAAATCTCCAGTCATTGTAAAAGCTCATGCTATTGGCATTTCTGGTTAAAACAGTGAGCTGTTTTTTTTTTTTTTTTTTCTCTAAATTGTTAATATTGACAACATAGTTTTCCACGTGTGTGTGTCAGATTTTCTATGAAAGGGACAGGTTTTTCACAGATTCCTAAGCATGAATATGTCTTTGCTACCAATTTCTTCTCTGTGTCACATCACATTCTCTTTAAGAAAAGCAGCATAGCAATTTTTCAGCTTGCAAATCGATGAATTAAGAATAAACCCATGGAGTGAATCACGAGGTAATCTAGAGCCCTTACAACCAAAATTGACTCATAAAATTCAATTTACACTGATCTTTTTAGACACTGAGGCATGCCGCCAGATGACATGGGACTATAAGTAATAAAAGATAAGATTCCAGTGAATTGAATTGAAGTATGCCCAAATACAGATGAATAGCCTAATTGATACCACAGACAACTTTGAGTGAGAGAATCATTTCTCTGTGTGAAAAGATCTTTCCACTAGTTTGCTGTTTAAAAAAAATTCTGTAATTATGACATATTCTTCACTTAAGCACATGCAAAAAAGTAAGTTTTCCGCTTTACTAACTAATACTGTTAATAAGAAAGTTCCTTTCTTTGGTGTGAGCGTCAGCTTTTGTAAAATGATCACAGACAATAGAGGACTGTGATTCCTCATTAGATAACAATTAGGCAGTTATTTGAAATATTATTCATAGTAAAAAATAAAATGAATTTTGTCATGTATTTTCTAATGTGATTTTTGTCATAGATGGATTCTTTCTAAAGCCTGGTATATTAAGCAGGATTTTTTTTTTTTAATGTCATTCACATTTTAATGGGGAGCAAACTGAAACTCTTAGGTACTAAAGAACTTACCTTGGGATAAACATTTATAATGGTAGTTTTTCCTCCACTGTCTGCTGTTTCCAACTAAGGAATATAAAGAGATTACACGCCTTACTCTGATGAATTTACAGAGTGAAGTCTGGCAGAATGAAAACTAAAGTCATAAAACTTTGAATGTTTAGAAAAGAAAGTTGGCAGACTTTGACTATTTAGAAAACATTTTGTAGCAAAACTCCTTGCTTAGGCTAGATTCAAACTCTACAGTCTATATATAGCCAAGTTCCTAAATACCCATCATGCGTACTGTGGCTTATTCCTTCTAGACTTACTAGAACATTATCCTTTTCTCCTAGAGGCCACAGTAAGCCTGAAGGTCCTTTTAATGCACGGTTTTTGGCTCCTACCTTTGGGATGGAATTAGCATAAAATGACATTTTCCATTGGAAAGCAGTCTGTGTGCCTCCTCGCCTTTTTACAACCACTTCCCTGCAGCACCTATTTCTGGGCTCTGCACAAACTGGAAATTAAACAAATGAGACTGACTTATCCAAATGTTTATCTCAGTTGAATCTAAACACCACACTATTTGACCTCAGAAGCTATACTCCAAGTTTGTAAGGTGATAGACAGTGGCATGTTTTTTTTTTTTTTTCATCTCAGCGACCGAAATTTAAGTCAATTTGATGATATTTGATGACTAATCTGATATTTTAGTCAGTTCAAAAAAGTTATTCACTTTCCTTGTGAATAATGGATCTCAAAATAATTTTAAAATGAGAATTTGTTCTCAATACATCTTTATAAAGTTACTATTAGAATAAATATACTCTGATATTTGGGATACTAATTTTGGAAAATTTGATAATAAACTACAAAATTAAAAGGGAAAAAAGTGTTCTTGTAAAATATGGAAAATGACAAATCCCAAAAGAGTGTTGCCTGGGAAGAGAGAGTGAGGAAGAAGCCAACATATTAGTAATATTAATCCTTTCCCAATACATCCTTTCCTACTGACAGGACAATCCCTGGAAAGGAAGCAAATATCATCCAGTGATAAGACAATCCCTGGGAAGGAGATAGCCATCAATCCTAGAATGACAGTCTTTGGGAGGAAGCCAAAGCATTGATCCTTCCCCTAATAAATCCTTTTCCAGTGACAGTACAATGGGATCTTGAAGGGAAAGAGATAAGCACTGGACACAGACCCCAGACCCTCCATTCTTCCCCAAGTAAAAATATTGCCCAGTAAAAACAAATTTCAAATTCTGACAAACCTGTTTTCTGAGTGCTCAAACTGACGTGCTCTGCCAATAATTAAATCACCTCTCAGTAAAACATATAGACGCACAGACTCTGCCTTTGGCCAGTGGCTCATCTTCCATCAGGAAAGTGGGTCCACCAGTTGCATGATCTCATCACTGTATAAAGGTCGTGCTGCTCTGTGAAGTTTGCACTTGGCTCAGTCATTTTATGCTAACAGTTCTTATTTATTTTTAGGAATTTTTCTTTTTTTAAATTTATTTTTTTAATTGATTTTTTAAAAAAAATAAATGACAGCGGAATGCATTACAATTCTTATTACACATGTACAGCACAATTTTTCAGGTCTATGGCTGTATATAAAGTATGTTGACACCAATTCATGTCTTCATACATGCACTTTGGATAATTGTGATGGACATCATTATCCAAAGGAATTTTTCTGATTATCAGAGTTTTAATCTACTATTTAACAAATGCTCCACATTGATTATAATCCTGGAACAATGTGATGTGGGTAATCTTGGAAATCAAAATATAAAAATAAATGTAGCTGGACTCAACTATCTTTGTCCTGGGAGTAGGAAAATTATTCAAGTGTTATCTTAAACAAAAAGTTATTTTAGTGAGAAACAATTTTTACACTTAATGAGCTCTGTTGGCAATCTGTAATTATAGTTCTATTAATACATGCCAGTTTTGTTTTGTATGGAAACTTTGTTTTTTGTTTATAATCAGTGTATAGCTTGGTTATAGGAAATAATTTTGACATTTAAGATGTCAGTTTTTCATAACTTCTTTTTTTTTTTTTTGGTCAAAGCCTGACTTTATTTTTGGTGTTTTTTTTTTTTTTTTTTTTTTTTTTTTTTTTTTAGTGTGTGTGTGAATACAAAATCAAAGAATGTTTATATTTAAAAATTAGAAAATGCATTTAAAAAACATAATTTAAAAAATGCTTTCATTTACTACTCATCATTCCAAAGGCAACTACTGAAAGACGATGGCATATGTCAATGGGAGCATCTTCCATGGAAAGATGCTAATTTTAGGAAAATTAGCATATTAACTTTTTTGAAATTTAAAAAATAATAATTTATTGTCACCCTCTTTGAGCTCAGTGAATATACTTTAACTGTGTGATTTTAAATGGCTCAAAGTTTGGCTATAGTGCAAGAATCAAAGCAAAATGATAGATTAAGTATTACATAAAAAAGGAAGATGGAGAAAAAGGAACAAAAAAATAGATCAGAGAACATGGGTATACACGGAAATATTGACTGTAAATGGCAATAGATTTACTTTCTAGTTTGGCAATTTCTAGAATTTTGGGGCTTCCAAAAATTTTCTTCATATGTTTGTTTACAGTCCTGTTTTATATGAGCCATTTTCTCTTTTGCAATATCCTGTCAAATGCAGGTAGGAGGATTAGCTGACAAGTTCTATTGAGACATGTTCTTATTCACTTTTGAATGAAGAGTGCATCATTGAGGAAGTGAGAAGAGAAATTTTAAAAATTATTTTAAATAAAGGGAAATGAAAATACAACATACAAAACCCGTGGGATACAGTAAAAACAGTGCAGAGAGGAAATGAGTAGCAATAAGTGCCTACATAAAAAAAATTAAAAAAAAAAGATTTCAGATTAAAACAAAAACTAATGATGCTTTTTAAGATCTTAGAAAATTAAGAACAAACCAGCGGCAGTGATCCCTGACCTCTCCCTTTCCACAGGCAGTGCAGGAACAACTGACCTGGGAGTTGAGTGGCAGAATAAGTGCTCTAAGACCCAATATTCCACAGTCTGAGATCTGGAGAGACTTGAAGTTTGGTTACCAGAGTAGGATGTAAAGGCAGAGTTCCTAGGGTGGGGGAAGGAGAGAGGACAACAGAGCAAGAAAAAGGGAGTGAAAAACACTTAAGCTCACTCCCTTGATGACAACTGGAAAGAAAAGCAGGACTAATTAAAATGTGAGAGGAGCAGCGGGGTCATTGAAACAGGCCAAGCAGTTTAAAACCAAATAGTGGCTAGCAAGCCACGCCAGGCTCCTCAGTCAGTCATTTTGTGGAGCACCAAACCAGCATGGCATCTTCTCTTCTCCAGATAGAAATAAATCAAACAGAGGGAGTGCCCCTGCATTGGGATCTCTTAAGAATCCATCTCGAAAAAACTTGTAGAGGAATGACTAGCCCAAAGTCCTGAAATCCCCTCCTACTTTCCATAAAAAGGGGAGTGGGGTAAGTAGTCTTGCCTTGGGAAGTGCTGGTCTAACCTGGTGCTCTGCACAACCTCCATGGGACCCCTATCAGCAGAAGAAAGTGAGAGCTCAAATCCAAGTGGAAAGAGAGTTTAGGCACCAGGCAGAGGAAGGGGAAGGTGTCAGGACTGTTGTTACCACTGGTAGGAGGCAAACCAAGGTGGGAAGTTGCCTGAGTCCTCAGAAGCCTAGAACCCACCTCCTCATGGTGGCCACTGCCTGCATGGTGCCTATCATGTCATGAGGCTTCCTGGATCATCACCAGCATTGAGGGATGGTCCCTGATTATATGATCAGCCAATGGGAGTCTGGCCATGGCACGAAGTTGCCTGAGTCCCAAGAAGCCTAAAGGGATGGTACTCAGATTATGACTATAGCCAATTGGAGGTCAGTCAAGGTGGAAAGTTGCCAAGACAGCAGACAATGACAGCACCCAGACTGATCCACAGTCATAGCAGGAGAACATCTGGACCTGGGTGAATGCTGCCTCAGTCACAGTCAGCAGAAGGATGCATATAGAAATTCACATAGGCAGGATCAAACAAGATCTCCAGGGATATAATAATGAAAAGTCCTAGTACGCAGAATAAAAATAGAATTTTAAAATCTAAAAGAGGAAAATGGCAGGTCACATTTAGAGGTAAATCAATTTGGATTTCAACTGATATCTCAACTGAGACTCTAAAAGCCCAGGGGACTTGGAATAATATATACTAAGCTATAAATGAAAATGGTACCAACCAAGATTTGTATATATATAGCAAAATTATCCTTCAAAATTGAAATAGAATAAAAACATTTCACAATAAGCAAGAAATTAAAAGTATTCATAATAAATAATGCAAAAAAACTTAACACCAAAACCAGAAATAACCCATCAGTAAATGGGCAAAAGAACTGAACAGATACTTCATAGAAGAAGAAATATAAATGGTTAAAATATATGGAAAAATGTTTAATATCTGTAGCAATTAGAGAAATGCAATAAAACTACACTGAGATTTCATCTCACTCCAGTCAGAATGGCAATTGTCAAGAATGAAAGTAACAATAAATATTGGTCAGGATGTAGGAGAAAAGGATTCACTCATATATTGCTGGTGGCACTGCAAATTGATGAAAACATACTTGAAAGTACTATGGACATTCCTCAGAAAACTTGAAATGGAACCACCATTTGACCCAGTTATTCCACTCTTCGGTTTAAACTCAAAGACTTAAAATCAGCATACTACAGTGGCACAGACACATCAATGTTTATAGCAGCACAATTCACAATAGCCAAGCTACGGAACCAATCTAGGTGCCGTTCAACAGATGAATGGATAAAGGAAATGTGTTGTATATACACAATGGAGTATTAGCCATAAAGAAGAATGAATTATGGTATTTGCTAGTAAATGGATGAAACTAGAGACTATCATCCTAAGTGAAATAAGCCAATCCTCCAAAACCAAAAGCTGAATGTTCTCTCTGATATTAACACACAATAAAGATTGGGGAGGGATGAATAGAAGTTCACTGGATTAGACTAAGGGGAATGAAGGGAAAGGAGCAGGTTTGGAAAATGGGAAGACAATAGAATGAATTTGACATAATTTTCCTATGTTCATATGTGAAAACACATTACAAAAAAAAAAAAACCGTCTAAAATTGATATGGAAGCATAAAAGACCCAGAATAGGCAAAGAAATTTCAAGCAAAAAAGCAAAACTCGAGACAAAATAATACCCGATTTTAAAGACATACTACATAGTAACAAAAATACCATGGTATTGGCATAAAAACAGACACATAGACCAGTGGAACAGCATATAGAACCCAGAAATAAATCCACACACCTGTAGGCAACTGATTCTTCACAATGGTGCCAAAAATATATTGTGGAGAAGGGACAGTCTCTTTAACAACAGATGCTAGGGAAACTGGATACCGACATGCAGAAGACTGAAATTTGACCTCTGTCATTTACCTTGTTCAAAAAACAACTCAACATGGATCAAAGCCCTTAATGTAAGACCTGAAAACCTGAAACTACTAGAGGGAACCATAGGAGAAACACTTCAAGATATTAGTATCAGCAGGTCTCCAAAGCACAGAAAACAAAAGCAAAAATTGACAAATGGGATTACCTCAAACAAAAAAGCACAACAAAGGAAGCAATCAATAGAGTTAAGAGACAACCCACAGGATGGGAGAAAATATTTGCCAAACATTCATATGGAAAAGGGTTAATATTCAGAATATATAAAGAACTGAAACAATCCCAAACAATCCAATTTAAAAAATGGGCAAATGTTCAGAACAAACACTTCTCAAAAGAAAAAAATTCAAATGGACAGTAAATATATAAAAATATATATGGAGCCATATTATTAGCCAGCAGGGAAATGCAAATCAAAACTACAATGAAAACCCATCTCACTCCAGTTAGAATAGATATTATAAAACATGAACCTCAACAAAAACAACAAATGCTAGTTAGGATGTGCAGAAAAAGGAATGCGACCCGTGCTGGTGAGATGAACTGGTTCAAAAGAGCTGGTTCATTAAGCTAAGGAAACAGCGCAAAAGCACAGGACACAGAAGTAATTTTCATATGGAGGGCGGGACTGTTCTTCGACCTCAAAGATTCTCTTCCAGGCTGTAAGGCAAGAGAGCAAGTACACCCGGAATCACTTTATTTATAGGGAAAAGACAACAAAGGATTTTCAATAAAATATTCTACACCAAATAAGGCAAGGGATAAGGTTTCAAAAGGGGGTTGTCCAATCCCACTGGGTAACACCCAATTCCAGGGCTAGAACAAACTTCTTTGCTGAGCAAAGGTGGAGGCCATTTGCTTCGCACAGTGTATGGGATGCATGCCAGAACAACACCCCACTTACTCAAGGCTGAGAGAGGATGCTCAGCTCATGGGCAGGGAGGCATCCCACAGAAATCTATACGTTGTTGTTGGGAATATAAATTAGTACAGCTACTATGGAAAATAGTATGGAGGTGCTTCAAAAAACTAAAAATAGAACTACCAGATAGCTATCCCACTCCTGAGCATATATCCAAAGGAAATGAAGTCAGCATCCAAAAGATATCAGCATACTCATGTTTATTTTGGTTACTATTCACAATAGTGCATAGAATAAGCCTGAGTGACCATCAACAGATGAGCGGATAAGGAAGGTATGAGTATGGTATATATACACAATGGAGCATTATGCAACTATAAAGAAAAAAATGAAATTTTGTCATTTGCAGCAAAATGGATAGAATGGGAGGATATCCTGTTAAATGAATCAATATGTCAGATACAGAAAGACAAGTATTACATGTTCCATATGTAAAAACTAAAAACAAACAAACATACAAACCCCAAGAACAAAAACATTGACCTGAAAGTAAAAGAGTGTTTTACTAAGGACTAAGAAGAATGCTGGGAATGTGGGGAAGAATGCTGGGAATGAGTACACCATGTATTTTTATATGGAAGAATTAGCAAATTCCATTAATTTGCACAATTAATATGTGTTAATAATAACCTAAAATGATAAATACATTTACTCTTGTTAATTGATAGTACCTAGAAATACAAATGCTTTTATAAATGCATTTTTTTTTTGTCCACTGACATTGGCATATTTGATAATTTACTAGTAATTTTTGACAGTCTATTAGAATCTCTATTTACACAGCAATGTCATTTGTGAATAAAGTTTTTATTTCTTCCTTTCTGATCTTTATTAAAGATAGTTATTACAGTGTAGTACACATAAGAATACTTATCAGAATTTTCTTTTTCCACCAATTCTTAGATTTTCCACTAACATCATGGGATTTGCAATTTCATCCTGAATAGAATAAAAAAATGGAAGTGGGGCATAGGTGGGTTTACCATCTCTTTGGCACCTAAAGGGAAGAGAACAGGGCTATTTGATTGACCAAATTCCTAGTTTTCTTTGTCAGGAGGCCAGACAATTTGGAAGAACAAATATTTTCTTGCCTATAGTTTTCAATAGTCCTTTTTATTTTCCTATAATTGAAGTCAGTATATGTCATTTTTTTATTCTGAATTATTTTTCTAAATCCAGCCCTATCAGCCTTATGATTGTTGTCAATTCCTCCAAGATTGCAATGTCAGGCTATCTGATAATTGTATTTTTCCTTTGTGGTTTGAGGCTCTCCTCTTTTCTCTGTCTTTGGAGATTTTAGTAAGAAGTTGAAAGGAGCTGTGTGGGAGGTTACTGAGCCCATTGCTAAAATGAACTGGAAATATTCACCATCTTTCACTGAAGAACTAAAATCCCATGTCCAATTAATTTACCTATGTATTCTAATCCACATATGTTTCAAGATAGATAGTATTGAGTTTGACATCAGAGTGTTTTAATCATAAAAAATTCTCTACACTGCTAAAAGACTAAATACTTTTGTTTTTGCTTTTATCATTACCCTATAATTGTACAGAATAGTTGGGTTCATTTTGACTTAATCAGACATGCAAGGAATTTAATTTGCTCCATTTTAGTCCCTGGTGCCTCCCTTTCTTCCTTCCTCCCTCTGTTCCCCTTGTACTCTCCTGGTCTGCCTTCTATTCGTTTATATAATTTTAGTTGGTACTTATAGATATACATCAAGGTGGAGTTCACTGTGGTATATTTATATATGCACATAGCTTAATTTTTAAAAATTCATTCTGCATGTCCTCCTCTTTCCCATCCTCCCACTCTTATTCTTCTATTCTGCTGGTCTTCCCTCTGTCCCCTCTGTCTTTATGATATCCAACTTCCCTGCCCCATTTCCCCCCTTATTTGATCTAGCTTCTGCATCTGAGAGAGAAGATATAATCCTTGATTTTCTGAGTCTGGCTTATTTCATTTAGCATGAGGGTCTCCAATTCTTTCTATTTACAGGCAAATGTCAAACTTTTATTTTTCTTGACTGAGTAAAACTCTATTGTGTATATAGACCACATTTTCTTAATTCATTCATCTACTGATGGGCACTGGGCTGGTTCTGTGTCTTGTCTATTGTGAGTTGTGTTGCTATAAACATTGAAGTGGCTGTTACCAACCATATTATGCTGATTTTAGTTCTTCTGGATAAATAACAAGGAATAGTATAGCTGGGTCATATGGTATGTACATTCTTAGTTTTCTGAGGAATTTCCACACTATTTTCCAAGGTGGTTGAACTAATGTACAGTTTTACCAACAATGTATAAGTGCCCCCCCATATCCTTGCCAGCATTTATTATTGCAGACTAAACTCTTTTCACTTGTTATTTGTTGCAATTGTGCCTTTTACAGAAACACTTTCATGGAAGAATTGAGCCATGAAATTACCCATATATTCCATAAGAGTCTGCCATAAGATCCTCAGGTAGACAAAGAGTGGAGTGTCAACAGTAATATTGAATGAAGTTACTATATCTCAAATCTTGCTCCCGGCAGAATATTTAAGGAAATATATCTTATAGAGAGTTCTGAAAAATCACTTTCAGTATAAGATTATATTAAAAACCTCATTAGGAAAGTCCATGCAATATTCTTAAATTTGTGAATATTGCATTAAGCCAGAGAATTTTACTAAATCTCTTTGTTATCTAGAAATTCTCTAATTTACTGTAATTTCTTGATGGGGTGGAAGGGAGGTGAGAAAACAGGTAAGCATAAAGAAGGAGAAAGCTCAAGAGTTTTGACTCCAGAGTCCTCTGGAATCATTGTCAACCACACATTCTGACCTTACCACTGGTTAATCTAAGACCTCTGTCTCTTGAAATCACATTATGCCTGTGTTTTCTCCTTTATCATTATCTTTGGAAACACACATGACCCATCTCTATGGTATTGGGAGGAAAGTGCTTCTTTCCATTGCCAACCAAACTAAACTCTGAAAACATACAGAGGAAGAAAACACCGAGGTTAATGCTCCAGGGGCTTGTATATTGAACGACACATTTCATTTAACCTATGTCACAATACTCTGCAAAGTTTAATAGTGATGGTAACATGTCAGGACAGAGCTCTTGGTTTCCGTAATACCTCCTTACATTCCGTGAGCTGCTCAGCTTTTTCACAAAATCGCCATTCTGTGGGAGCTTACTCTTTCAGACACAAAAAAATCCTGAATGACACTTAGAGAAGGGCTTTGAGACTTGTTCTTGGATTTAGAAATAATCCTTGGTTCATACATAAACTCCTGCAAACATCTTAGTTTAATGCAAACATTCCTGGAATGTTGAACAAAACACATTTCTTATGCAATTAAGCTTAATATGATAAGAAAAATACTTACTGATTAAACATTTGTAGATTCATTAAAAGGATTAAAATGAGTGCTGTTTAGTATGATAAATACTTTCCATTAAAAGCAATATTTTTGGTGGAAAAAAATTCTACAGTGTATGCTAATATAAAATAAATTATATAGGGGAAACACATTGGAAAGTTATAAAAATCTGCTTTCCTTTAGGGGTTATATATGCCGAAAATAATAATATCAAGAATGAGAAATGATCCTAAAATGAAATAAAACAAACAAAAACAAGAAACAATGGTAAGACAAAAAAGAATTTAACTATCAGGACTTTTTCATGTCATCTCCATAATAAGATTAGGTTGGCTTTGCCTAAGGTGAAAACAATTTTATATTTTACTTTGAGTCTTATGATATGATAGAAAGCTATAATGAGAAAGGGTCATTTTCACAACAAATTGTATCAAAGCTAAAAAGTAAACAATAATAATTCCAGTATTATTTTGCTAAAGTCTCCTGCAAATTAAAAGTAGTAAATTATGACTAACTGTGTAGTTTGTCACGTTTGTATAGTAATGTGATTATTTGATTCCCAAAAGCTAAAAAAATAAAAAAGGAAAAGAAAAAAAGTGGGTTCTACTTGAATTGAAAAAAATATTTTAGCTAACTCTGATATATTATGGGATTCATTCTTGCAGTTTTAATGACGATAGTATTCTTATAATTTAGATATGAGGTGTTCCACAAGAGCTCATGTGTGAAACAGTGCAAGAAAGTTTAGAGGTGAAATGATTGGGTTATGAGAAACTTAACCCAATGGCTGAATTAGTCCCGGTTAGTAATGTAGGACAGAAGAGGCTGGACACCTCAGAAATTTTCAGGAAGCAGGTTTGCTGAATGCAGGGTCCAGAGGGGCTATCACCTAAAGTTCTCTAGACCTTGAGTCTGGAAATTCTTTGAACTTTATGCACAATAGGAGGAGGGGATTGAAGGTTTACATGACAAGTGCTTTTTGTTCCATATTTTTAGACTAGACAGATGTTTGAATTTTTTTCCCTGCAAACCTTGCTTTTATAAAAAACAGGAAACTACCAACCACAATGCTCTCTGCAGAAGTTTTTGTTGATCTCCAGTGTAAAAGGCTTTCTGAAAAGAAGAAGAACTTATATGTTACAAATATGGTGGAGGTTTCTGCTTAATTTTTCTAATGATCTTCTGATGGCCATCTCTGGTCTGCTTCAGTAGGGATTAACTGGGTGGTAACTTTAGCCAGGTAGGATGTGGTTCGAGAAGGTAGATCACTGGGGGCATACCTTTGATGAGCTGAACTTAATCTCTTTCTGCTGGCTGATCATCATGTGAGCCGCTTCCCTCTGCCAGACTCATCTGCCATGAAGTTCTGCCTCACCTGGAGCCCTGAGGAATGGAGCCTGCTATCTATGGACTGAGACCCCTAAAACTGGAAGCTCCCAAATAAACTTTTATTCCTCTAAAATTGTTCTTGTCATGTCTTTTAGTCACAGCAGTGAAAAAGTTGACTAAAACAAGTATTATATTATTTTTTCCTTCTTATTCAATATGATACTTCGGGTGAAAAAAATCAGTCTTGGGCATCTTATGATGGGCTTTGTATGACATGCTAAACAATTTGAAGATTTCTTTGGTAGAACATGGTAAGCCATATAATAGTATTTAAAGGGGAGTAAATTAATGAGTTTGGTTTTAAAAACATTACTCTTTAACAGTAGAAATATTGATATGAGGCAGCCAGGTTGTAGTAAGGAACTTGACATTTGAAATTACATGTTATTTCTCTATACATTGATGGTTTTACTCAACTTTGGTTTGAACTGTTCCTCTCCTCCTGGTTTTCCTCCTTCCTCTTCTTTTGTTTTCAGATTGCAGTTACCTTTCTGAGAGAGATTATTTTTACTTAAGGAGCTTTTGGAATCAGGACTAATGACAGATTTGATTCAATATCACTATATTATGTTCAAAATTTATATTCCTCACCAATAATAAATTTTTTTAAGAGAGGGGAACTAGATGCCTTTATTTTATTTTTTTATGTGGGCTGAGGATCGAACCCAGGGCCTCACATGTGCTAGGCAAACCCTCTGTCACTGAGCCACAGCCTCAGTCCCCATAATAAATTTTTTTTAAATTGGTTTAAACACTACAATTTGCTGGGCTCCTTAATATGTAGGATGGGCCTGTTTGGGAAAGAGTTCTCAGATTTCTGCTTACAGACCCATCAGTGTGCCAGGCATGTCCACATATGCCTGAACCCCAGGGTCTGATATAACTAAACTCTTTCTCAGGAGGCTCCTCAACCCTGCGGGAGTTCTGACAGGCTTATCTCATCAGTTTTCAAAACATGTCTAAACCTGCCTACAGCCCAGCAGAGAGAAGGCATGTCCCAAACTGAGCTCTTGGCTTTATACAGTGGATATGGCAAAAATAAAATACAATAAAATTTGATATCTGTGTCAGACTTAATATATCTTGATAGATTTTCAGGTTTCATCTTCACAAGAACACTGTTACGAACCTAGGAAATGCATTTATTTTCATCCTATTTCGAAGCCAAGAAAATAGTAGGAGATGTAAAATGAGGGGAAGAGACGAAGCTTCTGATCATTGAAAGAGAATATAATGGGAAATGGAATTGACTTTGTAGCTGTAAGAGTAGAAGGAAGAAGTATGTGGGATACAAAGGTAATTGATAGCCAAAGGATCATGAGGAACAGGAATCCAATGAGGGAAGAATCAAAAGAGATGAGAAGATTGGAGATGGGAAGACTTTGATGTGGAGGATAGAGGTGACACTGGGTAAGGAGAAGAAATTCTCCTTACCTCAGTATGGAGTTTCTAGGAATAGTCATAATGAAACAATGTACTCCTCAATTTGCTTCCAATGATTACAGGAAGAAAAAGAAGAAAAAAAGAACCAAGTAGTTAAGAAGATTATTTAGTGTAAGAAAAAAAATACATATATCACTTCTGACTTGGTTTATAGAACTTTAATATTTTACTCAAATTGCAATTAATCCACCATGATACCATATTGAATAGAAGAAACACCATTGTTTTACATTGCTAATTTTTAAAAAATGCTGGCAATTAAATATGGAAAGCCAGCACTTGTTACATATATCTTGATTTCAGAGTTCATAAAGCATTTAAAACTGCACATCTCAGAATAATTGAATGACATTAATTATACTCTATGGTTATATTTTATGTGTGTAAGGAAAATCTGTGCATATTAGTTGATAAGGTTCATTGTATAAAAGCCAATCTCACCTAACTGGCTGATAATCTTGATCACTTCCTGTGTGACAATCTGGGGAAAGAAAATAAATCTTCTAAGCTATCACAAGGAAAGCATGGTGCCTCAGTACATGGAGTACTTCATTCCCAAGATATATTTTGTATAAGTTGCATTAAGGAAGATAGCCAAAACATAAAATTTTAAAGCTTTTAAAATATACTGCCCAATCATTTTGCATACTTGCTTTCTTGCAGTATTGTTATTACAGAATAGAAGACACATGTTTGTAAGTACCTTCAGTGAGAAAGGAAAAGTTTTCCTTGGACAATACTATCATCAGTCACCCAAAGCATGAAAGAGAATACCAATTACCCGATCGTGCACAAGGAGCTTGGCTAAGGAAGAAAATATCTTTGGTTATTCCTTGATGTACAAACGGTCTTTAGTCTGCTTTGATATATTTAAAAACTCAAGGAAAATAGCAAACCCTTCTGACCTGAGAAACTGACATGGAAAACATCTCATTAAAATTGAATGTTAATCTTTAATGGTAAGTAAGAGGGGTCAAGTCGATAGTTCATGTGTCTGACGTGTGTTTCCAGAAACCAGGAGCATCTTATTCACAGTCTTGCTAGAATAATCTTTAAAGGAGAAAGAAGTATATCAGACCTTTTGGTCAAGAAACCTAAAACAAGTGAAAGTTTACTTGACTGGGGATCTCAGCACCTGAACTCCAGGTGTAACATATTTTTATGTTACACATTTTTTTATGAATATGTGTAACATATTTTGGGAAAAATACCTGATAACTCTTCTGTTCATCCCTCCTCCCAAGAAAGTAGAAGGATTTTATTGAACACTCATCAGAGAAATTAGGGATCACTCTGATGTGATAAGAGTAGCTTTAACTTATCTAATCTCTCTGTGAGGCAAAAGTACTTAAACTGGATTTTTTTAAAAGGTCTGTTTGGTTGGGAATGTGGCTCATGGTTAAGCCCCCTTGGTACAGCGGCAGCAGGCAGGGCAGAGGGCGGATAATCTGTTTGAAGGAACGATCAGGATGTACAAGAAGCCACAACACAGGAGAGAAGGAAACTCGGGGAGGTAAGCCTGACATTCCATATTGCCTAGATTCTAGAATGGGGAGAGCAAGAGACAGAGATTCCAAGAAGGAAGCTGACCAGGGGACATGGCTGAGTAGAGTTTTTAGTGGTCTCATAGGGCTGAAAGCAAGAGATCTTGGTGACCAAGGCTGTTAGACTGAGAATCCAGAGAGAAAGAAGCACAGAGAAACTGGCCCCACCTCAGGACTGGTTCTTACCTGGAGGCAATTGGTGATTTGTCTGTACCCCATGCCCATAGTGTAAGCCAAGTGAAGATCCTGGGTAAGAGGCGGAGACATCATACAGATTGACTCATTGTCCTGGGGACATGGAAAGTAGAATCTGAGAATCCCCAATACCAGAAAAACAAAAAACAAACAAACAAAAAAACCCAAACCAAAATAAAAGAAAAGAAAAAATAAAAAGAATGTTAAGGAACAGAGAACCATGAAAAGCCCTAGGGCAAGCAGAGACTAAATCTTTTTTTTTTTTTTTTTAATTTTTATTTTTATTTATTTTTTTTATTGGTTGTTCAAAACATTACATAGTTCTTGACATATCATATTTCATACATTAGATTCAAGTGAGTTATGAACTCCCATTTTTACCCCGTACACAGATTGCAGAATCACATCGGTTACACATCCACAATTTTACATGATGCCATATTAGTAACTGTTGTATTCTGCTACCTTTCCTATCCTCTACTATCCCCCCTCCCCTCCCCTCCCATCTGCTTTCTCTACGCCATCTACTGTAACGCATTTCTCTCCTTGTTTTTTTTTCCCATTCCCCTCACAGCCTCTTATATGTAATTTTGTATAACAATGAGGGTCTCCTTCCATTTCCATACAATTTCCCTTTTCTCTCCCTTTCCCTCCCACCTCATGTCTCTGTTTAATGTGAATCTTTTCCTCCTGCTCTTCCTTCCTGCTCTGTTCTTAGTTACTCTCATTATATCAAAGAAGACATTTGGCATTTGTTTTTTAGGGATTGGCTAGCTTCACTTAGCATAATCTACTCTAATGCCATCCATTTCCCTGCAAATTCCATGATTTGTCATTTTTTAGTGCTGTGTAATACTGCATTGTGTAAAAATGCCACATTTTTTTTATCCATTCATCTACTGAAGGGCATCTGGGTTGGTTCCACAGTCTAGCTATTGTGAGTTGTGCTGCTATGAACATCGATGTGACAGTATCCCTGTAGTGCGCTCTTTTAAGTTCTTCAGGGAATAGTCCGAGAAGGGCAATAGCTGGGTCAAATGGTGGTTCCATTCCCAGCTTTCCCAGGAATCTCCATATGGCTTTCCAAATTGGCCGCACCAATTTGCAGCCCCACCAGCAATGTACAAGAGTACCCTTTTCCCCACATCCTCGCCAGCACTTGTTGTTGTTTGATTTCATAATGGCTGCCAATCTTACTGGAGTGAGATGGTATCTTAGGGTGGTTTTGATTTGCATTTCTCTGACTGCTAGAGATGGTGAGCATTTTTTCATGTACTTGTTGATTGACTGTATGTCCTCCTCTGATAAGTGTCTGTTCAGGTCCTTGGCCCATTTGTTGATTGGGTTATTTGTTATCTTATTGTCTAATTTTTTGAGTTCTTTGTATACTCTGGATATTAGGGCTCTATCTGAAGTGTGAGGAGTAAAAATTTGTTCCCATGATGTAGGCTCCCTATTTACCTCTCTTATTGCTTCTTTTGCTGAGAAAAAACTTTTTAGTTTAAGTAAATCCCATTTGTTGATTCTTGTTATTAACTCTTGTGCTATGGGTGTCCTATTAAGGAATTTGGAGCCCGAGCCCACAATATGTAGATCGGAGTCAACTTTTTCTTCTATCAGACGCAGAGTCTCTGATTTGATATCAAGCTCTTTGATCCATTTTGAGTTAACTTTTGTGCATGGTGAAAGGAGGGGATTCAGTTTCATTTTGTTGCATATGGATTTCCAGTTTTCCCAACACCATTTGTTGAAGATGCTATCCTTCCTCCATTGCATGCTTTTAGCCCCTTTATCAAATATAAGATAGTTGTAACTTTGTGGATTGGTCTCTGTGTCCTCTATTCTGTACCATTGGTCCACCCACCTGTTTTGGTACCAGTACCATGCTGTTTTTGTTACTATTGCTCTGTAGTATAGTTTGAAGTCTGGTATCTCTATGCCACCTGATTCACACTTCCTGCTTAGAGTTGCTTTTGGTATTCTGGGTCTTTTATTTTTCCATATGAATTTCATGATTGCTTTATCTATTTTTACAAGAAATGCCCTTGGGATTTTGATTGGCATTGCATTAAACCCATAGAGAATTTTTGGTAATATTGCCGTTTTGATGATGTTAGTTCTGCCTATCATGAACAGGGTATATTTTTCCATCTTCTAAGATCTTCTATTTCTCGCTTTAGGGTTCTGTAATTTTCATTGTATAAGTCTTTCACCTCTTTTGTTATGTTGATTCCCAAGTATTTTATTTTATTTTTTTGAGAATACTGTGAATGGGGTGTTTTTCCTCATTTCCATTTCAGAAGTTTTGTCCTGATGTACAGAAATGCCTTTGATTTATGCGTGTTGATTTTATATCCTGCCACTTTGCTGAATTCATTTATTAGTTCTAGTAGTTTCTTTATAGACCCTTTTGGGTCTGCTAGGTATAGAATCATGTCATCTGCAAATAATGATAATTTAAGTTCTTCTTTTCCTATTTTTATGCCTTTAATTTCTTTCGTCTGTCTAATTGCTCTGGCCAGTGTTTGGAGAACTATATTGAATAGAAGTGGTGATAGAGGGCATCCCTGTCTTGTTCCAGATTTTAGAGGGAATGCCTTCAATTTTTCTCCATTCAGAATGATGCTAGCTTGGGGCTTAGCATAGATAGCTTTTACAATGTTGATGTAACTTCCTGTTATCCCTAGTTTTTATAATGTTTTGAACATAAAGGGATGCTGTACTTTGTGGAATGCTTTTTCTGTGTCTATCGAGATGATCATATGGTTCTTATCTTTAAATCTATTGATGTGGTGAATAAGATTTATTGACTTCCATATATTGAACCATCCTTGCATCCCAGGGATGAATCCTGCTTGATCATGGTGCACAATTTTTTTGATTTGTTTTTGTATCCGATTTGCAAGAATTTCATTAAGGATTTTTGCATCCAGGTTCATTAGAGATATTGGTCTGTAGTTTTCTTTCTTTGAGGTGTCTTTGTCTGGTTTCGGAATCAGTGTGATGTTGGCCTCAGAGAATGAATTTGGAAGAGCTCCCTCTTTTTCTATTAACTGAAATAACTTGAAAAGTATTGGTATTATTTCTTCTTTAAAGGTTTTGTAAAACTCCACTGTATACCCATCCGGTACTGGGCTTTTCTTGGTTGGTAGTCTTTTGATTGCTTCTTCTATTTCATTCATTGATATTGGTCTGTTCAAATTGTGTGTATCCTCCTGACTCAGTCTGTGCAAATCATATGACTTAAGAAATTTATCGATGTCTTCACTATCTTCTATTTTATTGGAATATAGGTTTTCAAAATATTTTCTAATTGTCTTCTGTATTTCTGTAGCATCTGTTGTGATATTGCCTTTTTCATCCCATATGTTAGTAATCTGAGTTCTCTCTCTTCTTCTCTTCGTTAGCATGGCTAAGGGTTTGTCGATCTTATTTATTTTATCAAAGAACCAACTTTTAGTTTTGTCAATTTTTTCAATAGTTTCTTTTGTTTCAATTTCGTTGATTTCCACTCTGATTTTAATTATTTCTTGCCTTCTACTACCTTTGCTGTTGTTTTGTTCTTCCTTTTCTAGGGTTTTGAGATGAAGTGTGAGTTCATTTGTTTTTTTTTTTTGTTTGTTTGTTTTTGAGGAATGACCTCCAGGCGATGAATTTCCCTCTTAAAACTGCTTTCATTGTGTCCCATAGATTTCGGTATGTTGTGTCTGTATTTTCATTTATCTCTAAGAATTTTTTGATTTCCTCCTTTATGTCTTCTGTAACCCATTGGATCATTCAGTAACATATTGTTCATTTTCCATGTGATGTAGGATTTTTCCTTCCTTCTTTTATCATTGATTTCCAGTTTCATTCCATTATGATCAGATAAAATGCATGGTATTATCTCCACCCCTTTATATTTACTGAGGGTTGCCCTATGGCATAATATATGGTCTATTTTTGAGAAGGATTCATGTGCTGCTGAGAAAAAAGTATATTCACTTGATGATGGCTCATATATTCTATATATGTCAGTTAAGTCTAGGTTGTTGATTGTTATATTGAGTTCTATAGTTTCTTTATTCAACTTTTGTTTGGAGGATCTGTCCAATGGTGACAGAGGTGTGTTGAAGTCACCCATAATTATTGTGTTGTGGTCTATTTGATTCTTGAACTTGAGGAGAGTTTGTTTTATGAACATCTCAGCACCCTTATTTGGCGTATAAATATTGATAATTGTTATGTCTTGTTGGTGAATGGTTCCTTTTAACAGTATACAATGTCCTTCCTTATCCCTTTTGATTAACTTAGTCTTGAAGTCGATTTTATTCGATATGAGGATGGCCACCCCTGCTTGCTTGCGAGGACCATGTGTGTGGTATATTTTTTCCCAACCTTTCACCTTCAGCCTGTGTATGTCTTTTCCAATCAGATGTGTCTCCTGGAGGCAGCATATTGTTGGATTTGTTTTTTTAATCCATGTTACCAGCCTATGTCGCTTTATTGGTGAGTTTAAGCCATTAACATTTAGAGTTACTATTGATATATGGTTTGTACTTCCAGCCATGTTTTATTATTTATCTTTTTTTTAAAATTTAGTTTGTTTCTCCATGATTAGCTTTCCCTTGCCCTCTGTCTCTACTGAGGTACTTCCCACTGTTGGTTTTGGTTATTGTTTTTCATTTCTTCCTCGTGTAGTGTTTTGCTCAAGATGCTTTGCAATGCTGGTTTTCTGGCTGCAAATTCTTTTAACTTTTGTTTATCATGAAAGATTTTTATTTTGTTGTTGTACCTGAAGCTTAATTTTGCTGGATACAAAATTCTTGGTTGGCATCCATTGTCTTTCAGTGTTTGAAATACATTTTTCCAGGATCTTCTCGCTTTCAGGGTCTGCGATGAAAAATCCGTTGTTAACCTTATTGGTTTACCCCTGAATGTAATCTGCCTCCTTTCTCTTGTAGCTTTTAATATTTTCTCTTTATTCTGTATATTGGATATCTTCATAACAATGTGTCTTGACGTTGGTCTACTGTGATTCTGTATGCTGGGTGTCCTGTATGCATCTACAATTTGTATATCCGTTTCCTTTTTTATTTCTGGAAAGTTTTCTATAATTATTTCATTCAGCAGTTTGCTTATTCCCTTGGTTTGAACCTCTATACCTTCCTCTATCCCGATGACTCTTAAGTTTGGTTTTTTTATGTCATCCCATATCTCTTGGATGTTTTTCTCGTGATTTTTTACCAGCCTTTCTGAGTTGGCTAGACTCTTTTCAAGATGATATATTTTGTCTTCATTATCTGACATTCTGGCTTCTACTTGCTCCACTCTGTTAGTGATACTCTCATCTGAGTTTTTAATTTGGTTTATATTTTCCTTCATTTCTAGAATTATTGTTTGATTTTTTAAATAATCTCTGTCTCCTGATAAAGATGCTTATTTGCTTCTTTTATCTGTTTATGTATTTCATTTTCAATGTGTTCTTTCACTGTTTGAATTTGCTTTCTCATATCCTCTTTAAGATTCCATTCCATCTGTCTAAGGTATTCCTTGAGTTCTTTGTTTGACCATTTTTCTGATGCCTCTAGGTCTCCTGAATATTTAGGCTGTCCTCCATTGTTTGTACTCCTTTTCTTCCTTGCTTTTTCATGCTGCTCATGTTACTTCTTGTTCTGTTTGAGTGCTGAGTTACTGTTTACTCCTATAAATTTATTTGATGCTTGGGAGGAAAGGTATTAGAGGGAAGGGAAGAAGTCACTAAAGAGAATGGGGGTAGGCAGGTAGAATTCAAGGAAGGGGGAATAAGAAAATTGAAAGGAAATGAAAAGACAAAAGAAAACAATAGAAAATAAAAAGAGAAAAAAAATTAAAAAAAAATTAAAATAAAAAAAATAAAAAATATTTAAAAAAATTTAAAAATAAAAAAATGAAAATGAAAATTAAAAAACCCCAAATAATAAAGAAAAAAAATTGAATAAATGCAGTCTTAGAGTTTGATTAACTTCTCTTCCAGTAGGTGGAGCTGTGCCCACCGGGCCAAGCTTCTCCTCTCAATACGCGGGAACCAATCACTGTGCAGCAGCTCCTCCTCCCAGACTGGGCGGGTCTCCTATCCTGAGTGCCTAGGGCATTCTCTTGTGTCTAGTCACTTCCCCCCTTTCCCTCAAGCCAGGCACCGCTCACCAATACTGGCTACATGCCAGGTCTGCTGCTCTCAGGAGCCCTATTTTCTTGAACCACTGGGCATACTCTCCCTGTTTGCCAATCCCTCAGACTCTAAGTTTGTGGAACTTGGGGCTGAGAACCCTCAGCGAATTTTGCTTGCCCTCTGGTAGCCACGCCCCCAGTAGCTGGTGCAAGAGACCTCAGGTGTCAGCACTGTTGGGAGTGGTAGCCAGGGGTTCCGCGTAGCTCCTGATTCCCTCCGTCTGACTATCACGGGAGAGCTGGGAGGGGCCCTTAAGGTTTCCCTGCTGTGTGGAGAGGAGGGCTAGGGGATGACACACCTGTCGCCGACGGTTTCAATTAAGTTATGTCCTCTACTGCATTCTGGTGACGTCATTTCTCTGCGACGGTGGTATCCCATGCAAATAGCGACAGTTCGTTCCCTTTGCCAGGTGACCAATGCAACAGGTGGGTCCTGACTGGCTCTCCCAAGCCCCGTTTCAATCCCGTGGCCACCGTCTATGAAGGCTCGGTTGGTATTAACCTCCGCAGGTTCAGAAGGGCCGACCAGTTGTTTCAGCGGGATCGTTTAGTGCTGAGTCACAGTGGTTTTTCTGCTAGACGCAGGTGAACGGGAGCTTGAATTCAGCCGATCCGGGCTCGGTGTGTGTTCTGAGAGGCCCAGACTGTTCGCCCCAGATCCACGTCAGCTCAGCATTGCCTAGTGATCCTGAGCAAACAGCATTTAGAAGGTTTACGAGTCCCTATTCCTGCACAGTTAAAGAGGTCAGAGACTTGATCTCTCCGCGCCCGCTGCCATGTTGGAAACCCAGAGACTAAATCTAAATGAGTATTATCTATTCCGGATAATAAAAACAATGCCATGTTGGGTTAAACATTTATATTAAGTATATAATTAAATACATAACATACAGGTTGATTACTTGATTAAAATATAGGACAATAATAATCTAAGATATAGAGATTTATTGTTCTAAGGTCATAGCATTGCCAGGCAATTGACAAAGGGCTACGTATATTGAACCATGATTAGTTGAGGAAGTTCTCCTTAATCTCAAAGTTATTAAAAAATAATAAATAAGCAAGCAAATAAAGGAGAAAATTGGAGTACAAAAATATTTAATTATTTTTAAAAAAGAAAAGACAAAAAAACAGGATTTACAGAATAAGCATAACAAGGTAGGTTTAAATCCAAATATATTGATTATTATATTAAACACAAGAAAACTAAATATTCTAATTAAAAAGTAAAAATTATTAGTGTATGAAAATGCCTCTAATATGTGTTTATAAGATGTTTAATTTAAACATAAAAAACAGTAAAAGTTAAAATTAAAAGTTTGGAGAACTTTCTAAGTGTAATGCAAATTCTTTCTTCTCCTACTCCCTTATGCCAACCAACACAAGCAAAATCTGGTGAGGCTACATTAATATCAGCCAATAGAACTGAAGACAAGAAACAGTATGCAAGATGAGAAGATTCATTGCAGAATGTCTGGATCATTTCACCTGGAAGATAAATTTATATTCACCTAATTATATGGCTTCAACATGTATAAAGCAAATACTGACAGAAACTGAAAGAGAAATGGGAAAATCCACAATCACAGAGAAAGATCCATGATGCATGTCTCTCAATAAATGGTGGAAAAAATGGGAAAACTTCAAAAAAGTGACCAAATATGTGAACAAAACAATTAACAAATATGAGTAACTGAAGTTCATAAATGTCATATAGCTCCCAAAGTCACATTTTTAAAGTTTATATGGAAAATTTTCTAAAATTAACTACATACTGGTCCATAAAACAAGAAACAGTAATTTCTGAATATTTAAAAATCATATCAAAGATGTACTCTGACCATCATGGAACTAGAACTGTAAATTGTCAACAAAAAGATTAATGTAAAATTCCCAGATGTTCTGATATTAAACAATTATACTCACTATAATCTATATGGGGGAAATGAAATTACAATGTAAACTTAAAATATTTTAACCAAAAGATAATAGATTATCTATAGCTTCAAAAATATTTTCTATGCATAAAACTGTGTCATCTGAAAGTCATGGCAGTCTTATTTCCTTCTTCTCAATCTTCTATATTTATTTATTTTTTTGCCACTGGTGCAATATTAAAGTTGTCAAGTTAGTAGAAATTTAAGTAAAATTAAAACTTCAATGTAAAAATGAAACACCTAATACATGCAGCAGAATGGCTAAAATGAAAGACTGATGATCTCAAGAGTCGACATGTGGAGCCCCAGGAGCTTGCATATACTTCCTTGAAAATGGTACAACTGCTTTGGAAAGTTGTCTACATTATCTCATGAAACTTCACATTCTTCTTCTTTTATTATTATAATTATTATTAGTTACACATGACAGTATAATGATCTTGACGATTTATATATTTGAATCAAATGGGTATAATTTCTCATTTTTCTGATTGTACAGATTGCAGAATCACATTGGCCATACAGTCACCTATATACATACAGCAATAATAATGTCTATTGGGATAGGAAGGGCAGCAGGATAAAATAGAAACTTCACATTCTTACCATTTGATTCAACAATTCAATTCCTAGATGTGTACCCCAGGGGACTGAAAGCATACATACGTGCATCAAAAATATGTACAAGAATTTTTGTAGCAGCATTTGTTATTTATTTCAAACTGGAAATACCCAAAAGTCACTGGAGTGGATAAATTACTATTGTTATATTCATAAAATTATATAACATACAGCACATTTATGGTACAAATGTATTTATAAGGAGTTCAAAAACATACAAAATTAACCTATGATGATGGATCATGGTTATTTCTGGTGGGACTGCTAATGACTTAGATGTTGAAGAAGGTGGACTTCTTGGGTATCTGGGCATATTTGTTTTGATCTTGGTAGTGATTAAATGGATGTGCTCATTTTGTATGTCTCTTATATTTCAATACTATAGTTAAAAAAATCTCATCAGATCCTTGAAAACAGAGTGACATAATTTATCATTAAGATTCTAAAAGAAAATGTCAAGTCTAAACTGAAGATTCATGATCAAAATATCATCTGCCTCCAATTTTACCTGTAAATAAAACGTATGAGATGCATTTGAAAGCCAAACAATAAATTAGATTAAAATTTATTATCAAATTGCAATTAAAATCTAAAGATTAACCACCTATGCACAGTATAAATCAGGGTAGAGTGTTTAAGTATTTGAAGAAAAACAATCTAGACATAATGAACCTTGAGGTAGTAAAATGTCAGAAATGATTACACACCTAGATTCAGATATCTGTAAAATATGTGGAATGAGACACTTTCTTTTTATTCTAAATTGAAAGCAGAGCTGCTTAGTTTCCTTTACAGTTTTAAATATGTCACACTTACATTTTCTTAAATCATGCTTGAAAGATGGATTAAACATGTGCTTATTTAAGCTGATTTTTGAATAATAATCTAGCAAAATACTTTTCCTTCATGTGTTGTCTATGAAGTGCACAGAATGCCAAAACTGTTTTCCAGAAATGGAAGGCACCGTTGTGTAGTCTTCACAGGTCTGTGGAGGCTTGATTGCCTTCTGATCTCTAGCTATCTCTGACATAGAAGCGTGACTTTCTTATTAGCCATTGATCCTGGTAAAATCAAAATGAATGAATGATGTCAGATATTTCACCAACATCATCCGCTAAAGTGTTAAAGTTTAAAATGGTTTGGAGATATCCAGAGAGACAGAATTTTGATTCTTTGAAAATGTAAATACTGTTCATTTTTAATATTAATATACAAACATGTTTTGTAGTTGATAATAATAGCCTTTCAGTGATTTGTAATTATGAGAATCTATTAAGGTTCATCTCAGAGAAACAGAGATAGAGAGCAAAAAGTGTATTTAATAAAATGTATGTGTGTGGCATTGCTTTTCTCTGTGTAGGGGGAAAATGGAAAGACAAATTCTACTTTTCCCTGAAAAACTTTTTAAAACTGAAAAAGACGGATGTGAGAAAAAATATCTTTTATAACTAAGAAAATTGAAAGTCATCTTATGTGAACTTGTCTTTGTGTCCCTTTTGTTTTGCCTGATGTCAAATCTCCCACCCGCACTGCCAGCCTTTTGGCAAGTCATCATGAACTCCCACTTGGAGTTTCCTCAGTCTTCCAAATATTCTGTGTCTGCTTTATCTCCTGCCAATCCTTTCTCCACTCCAGAGTGGTGATTTTAATGTGAAGGGCATCATGGAATTTATTTGATGCATATACATTGTTACAATCTAATTCCTGGTTCCCGTGGAAATAAGCATTTCTTATATGAAACACCTGAAGCCAATAATTCTTTGGGAATAGATATAATCCTTATAGGATTGCAAACAAGTCAAAAATTCTTTCTAAACTGATTATGAAAAAAGTTTCCACACAAAAAGATAATCGCCAAGATTAATATGACTCGTGATGATATTTGGAATCACCAGTTTCCCTCTTAGTTTCATCCTTGCTTAATACTCTTAAATGAAGTCTCACTGCATGGAGGATGGAAATAACACAAGTGTGCGTGATGCTAGGGTCCCTGCTGGCGTCCCCCACCTCAACCCACAGCCATCTCGCGGGCCTCCAGCCAAAGTCAGCTTCTTTCAGTTTCTCACACACTCTGCTTTTTTGCCTCAGGGAATTTGTTCAGACCCCAGGCCATCACCTCCCACTCTTTTCTCATCGGCCAGTCTAAAATCCCATCTTTCCAAACCTTCACTTTTCCATATAGTACACAGTGTATATATTCCTGGGTCTATTCAAGTCTATCCATCCTTCTACACTGTAAGATAGGGTTGGTACAGGGCAAGCATTCAATAGATGTTAGTTAAACTAAGAAATTTGAAACAAAATATCGATTAAAAAGTAAAATTATTAGTTTTATCTTGTCTATTTAGGGTTTCAATTCAAACTTATTAATTTTTTTTCTCCATTTTCCTTCTGTTTAGGATTTTGAGGGTAGAAGGTTAATATCAGTACATTTAAGTTTTCTGTTTTATAGATAAGAACAGAGACTCAAAAGAGGCTAGGAGATGCTGACCTATTTTTCAATCTGTGAGGTGAATAGAGAGCCTACATCATGGGAGCAAATTTTTACCCCTCACAGATCAGAGAGAGCAGTAATCTCTAGGATATATAAAGAACTCAACAAGCTAAGTACCAAAAAAACAAACAAACAAACAAAAAAAAACAAAAACAAAAACAAATAACCTAATCAACAAATGGGCCAAGGACCTGAACAGACACTTCTCAGAAGAGGATATACAATCAATCAACAAATATATAAAAAAATGTTGATCATCATTAGCAATTAGAGAAATGCAAATCAAAACTACTCTAAGATATCATCACACTCCAGTCGGAATGACAGCTATTATGAAGACAAACAACAATAAGTGTTGGCAAGGATATGGAGAAAAAGGCACACTCATACATTGCTGGTGAGACTGCAAATTGGTGTAGCCAATATGAAAAACAGTATGGAGATTCCTTGGAAATCTGGGAATGGATCCACCATTTGACTCAGCTATCCCTCTCCTCGGTCTATACCCCAAATACTTAAAAGCAGCATACCACAGGGACACAGCCACATCAATATTTATAGCAACACAATTCAAAAAGCTAAACTGTGAAGCCAACTAGATGCCCTTCAGTGGATGAATGGATAAAAAATGTGGCATATATACACAATGAAATTTTACTCAGTAATAAGAGAATAAAAATCATGGCATTTTCAGGTAAGTGGATGGTGTTGGAGAAGATAATGCTAAGTGAAGTTAGCCAATCCCAAAGAAACAAATGCCGAATGTTTTCTCTGATATAAGGAGGCTGACTCATAGTGGGGTAGGGAGGGGGAGCATATGAGGAATAAATGAATTCTAGATAGGGAAGAGGGGTGGAAGGGAGGGGGCAGGGGATTAGCAAGGATAGTGGAATGTGATAGACATCATTATCCAAAGTACATGTATGAAGATACGAATTGGTGTCAACATACTTTATATACAACCAGAGATATGAAAAATTTTGCTGCATGTGTGTAATAAGAATTGTAATGCATTCCACTGTCATTTATTTTTTAAAAAAATCAATAAAAAAAGAAATTTAGCCAATACCATTTGTCCATAGAAGTCCCTCTTGAAATTTTGGGGAAGACAATGGTAACTATATTGTAATCTTTAGAAATCTATATTACAGCAAAATGTTTATTCTACAGAATGCAGTATATATAGGGAACAAATTAATCTCTGTGTATGAAGACATGTAGCAAAACATTGTGCCTTAAAAATGGTGCTTTACAGCAGACAACATTTTTAGAATTTAAGCACTTTTCCAGATCAGACACAACAAAGCATAATCTCTGTTTTCATTAATGCATACTGAACATTGTCAATTAAGTCAGACAGTTCCTTTGCAGGTGTTTCTAAGTTGTCTTTGATTGATGCTTTAATTATACCTATTTCCAATTTCCCTAATACTTAGGTTGTGTTTGTATATTTCCTTTAAAATGTATCATAAAAAGTATCATTCATGATGGAGTTTCAGAGCTGCTATGTAAAGAATAAGATTGTCTCCCTAAACGTTCCACTAAGAAACCCTGTAGCATTTTATGCCCTCCTTATACCTGTGCACCTGCTCCTCCTTCTGCTCTCACTGTCATCTTTAGCCACTCCATTTTTCAGAGCTAAATATGATTTGTGATTTGGGTCAGAGAATAGATATAGTGCCCTGATGATGGTGAGGCTGGGTCAGGTACTCCTCAGATATGTTCCCACATTCTCTTACTTTCTCTATCATAGTCATTATCAAAGTGAACTGCAATAAATCTGCTGCTTTTCTGTATGCCCCAAGAAGTTGGAGTTTTACTGGATATGATATGGGTCATTTGTTCATTTAACACTTAACATGGTTCCTGATATTGCACATTAAACATTTGTTGCATGAAGAAATTGTCATTTAACTTCATAATTTATAAAGTGTATGCAATACCCAAATTCTCTCTGTATTTTATAGAAATAAATGTCCCACAGATGAGTATGAAATGAGCACTCTTTTAAAAAATACTATTAAAAGGGCAGAAGCCGTAACAATATTCACTAACATCTGTTGTTAGAAACCAATGAATCAAATAATTTATATCTGACACTAAATGCCAATTTAAAATTGTATTCTTTTAGATAAGAGTGGTGGAAGTATAAGATCAGAGTAGAAATTATTTTTCTATTTGCATCTGTATGATATTATTTAACTTTTATTTTCTCTAATAGATAATGGTACCTACAGCAAAATCTAGAAAGCAAGAATTCACTAGCATTTTAATGATCACATCTCCCCTCTCTTTACCACAATTGATTGGTACAGGGTGTACCTTACAGTCATTTCTTTTTTTTCATAACTGTGATATGTATTATAATGGGGAAGACCATATATTTTGGCTTCCCCCTACTGTCTTGAAACGATTTTTAATGGTATTCCATTTTCACTCTCAAAAGTGTCCAATTATAAAATTAGAACTTCAAGAAGGGGCTGAATTATTTGCCTGGTGTTCTATCTACATTTTCCTTTTCTGGTAGCAGAGGAGAAATGAGGATTCAGTGGCAGGGATGGCAGAACACAATAACTTGCTATGTCATTAGCAAGAACGTTTGATGCTGTAAGTGCTTTCAGAAGAGGCAGGGGTGGTGGAAAGGGCAGAAAGTTTTTTGCTTTGGATTTTGCCTGTGTCTGTGTAAAGATAAGTGACCATGGTCTCACACCACCCAGGAGCAAGTGTTAAGGAGGCTAGAAGAAAACAGCATTTATTCAATTCAAGATATGCTTTGTGCCATTCACGGTGGGCTGGGTCCTTTTTGTCATTAGCTCATTTAGTTTTCCTAACAGTGCTCTGGGGAGTGGATATGCTCCTGTCAAATTTAGAAATGAAGAAATTTGGACTTGGCCAGAGAAGACAAATTTCCAATGACCAATGGCCACACACATAAGTAAATTAAAGTTTGAATGGTTGTTTTTTAACTTTGAGTTCTGCCTGTGTAAAGAAGATGTGGTATTCTTAGTAAGTTACCATGTGCAAGGATATTTGACAAAATTTCTTTTCCCCAAAACAAAGTGTGCTTGATAGAAAAATGGTGCTAAACTTAAAACTCCAATTTTGGTTCCATTTGGTTTTCTGTCAGTTCCCATGGAATCTGCATTTTCCCCTAAGATGTCCAGAATGGCCTCTAAAGAGGTGCAATAGACAAATCTTGCTCCATACACACATCTTGCTCTCCATTTTTCAGCCACACTGGAGTTCTCCCCATCCCTGGAACTAAACATGGAGTCTCTGCTGCACAAATTGTTCTCTGCATTGGAAAGTCTCTTCTTCCACCTTGGTCCATCCAAGTTACTGTTGGCATGTGCCTGAATTATTATGCCCCAGAAAGATCTTCTCAGAAAACAGTAGTTCCTTTATCAGACCCTACTTTAATATCATATTTCTTTTTTGACAAAGAGCATTACACCTTTAATTACTGATAAACTTTGCAACAGCAAAGGAAACATAATATGTACCAAACTTTACTGTATTGCTAGTACCTGGCATAGACCCTGGCACGTGATATGCTGGTCAATATTAAGCACAGAATACTCAGTCTTTATCAGTATTTCATTGCCTGAATATGGTTTCCAATTTTTTTTTAACTATACCCTCTGTGTCTAAAGTAACAAATACATTTTGTGAAAACTTTGAATATTTGTTAAGATGTGCATGAAAACAAACATCTTTGGCTCCCTTTGTTGAAAAGACTTTGTACTTATTTGAGTCCATGAAGATAAAACATAAAGAAATGCATATGCCTCTCTCTTACTATGGAATTAATTTGTTTTATTTGCAATAAGGTTCACCAAAAGCTTAATTAGCACTCTTTAGAGCAAAGAAATAATGCCTGACATAATTCACCTTTTATCTGGAGCAAAATTAAAAAGAAAAATGTAAGGTGTGAAGACTCAGAGGCACTCAGAATGTATCAATTATTTATATTAACATTCATTATCTGACTAAAAGGCAAGATAAAGGCTTTGGGGAATTGTAGGGTTCATATAATTTCCCTCTAATTATTCTAATTTACTGTAATTAAGACACTAAAATAATCCTGAGAGAAAGCAATAATGTCTTTTAATATCAACTGAGAGGGGGAAAAAGCTATTCTGCATTTTTAGCTTTATTTACTATAACTTTTCAGTGTGACAAACTGAGTTCGACTTGTAAAAGTTTTTTTTTTTTTTTCTTTTAAAACTATGGCTTTTAGTACTCCTAACACAAAACTAGATAAAACCCAACTTGAAATTTTAGCATTTAAGTCTACAGAATGCTTATAAATTTATAAAATCTAACATATCAGTGTTACATCTGAACTCTACCAAGATCATGACTTTTGGAAAAAGGGCACCTTTAACATATGCTCTCAGAATTTCAACAGTAGAGGCGAAAATCACAGACTAGATATGCTCTCTGCAGAAATCATTTCCAGATGGTAGAAGGCTTTGGAAGACACAATCTCAACAAACATGAAGCCTGGTATTTATTCGTTAATAAACCCATAGCTATTAAAGTAGCCATGTCACATTTTCCCCGTATAATTATGAACCAATTTCTATTATAGTTAAACTATGCTATATAGTTTAAAATGAAAGTCACACCATAATTACTAAATGTAGGTCATCTTGCAACTCCAGCATCTGCCCCTGGGACTCAGGAGCCTTGCTGGTCAAGACTTCAGAAGATCTAGTTAGTGAAGGAGCCCAGCAGGCAGATATGACCAAATTCTGATTATACAAAGGTCCTTCAGAGAAAGGGAACGTGAGAGGTTATACCAAATCTATGATCATTTTTACAATTTTAACTTATAGTAGGGTAGGGAAGGGGGGCATGGGAGGAAAAGAGGAACTCTAGATAGGGCAGAGGGATGGGAAGGGAAGGGAGGGGGCACCGAGTTAAAAATGATGGTGGAATGTGCTGAACATTATTATCCAAAGTACATGTATGAAGACACAAATTGGTATGAATATACTTTGTATAGAACCAGAGATATGAAAAATTGTGCTCTACATGTACAATAAGAATTGTAATGCATTCTGCTGACATATATAAATTAAAAAATTAAAAAAATAAATATTGTTAATTCCTAGCAAGTTGGTATGAATTTATCTTTGTAATCTTTCCTTTCCCAAAATACCCAAAGCAATATTGGATAGAATGATATTTACCTTTTAGAATTTTCCACTGGAGAAAATAACCTATATATGGGTATATATAGAGCAAACATCATAGTTTAAAGAATAATAATATACAATTAACACCAATATAAATTCCACCCAGGACATTCGAAACCCTCCATAGGTTCCTTCAATTCTCTCCTGAGCAACCATTGTCTTGAATTTTATGTATTCATCCATTTTCTTTTCTTTGATCAGTTCACTGGAAATGTAGGCGGCTCTACGTAAAGAATGCAAGTGCAATATATATTTAATAATTAGCTTTTCTTCACTCAACGTTATGTTTCTGAGATTTACCTTCATTGATGTATGTAGCTTGATTGAATTAATTTCCCTGCAGCCCATTTTATGGATATATGAAATTCCATTGTATGAACTGTTCAGTTCCATTACATACATTTCATTGTATGAATTTAAATCAATTTATTTGTTCACTTTACTGTTGTTGGAACGTTTGAGCTCTTTCTGCTTTTCTGTTTTTACAACAATGTAACTATGATCAGTAGGAACATTCCCATCTGCATGCCTGGAGCACATGTTTGAGGGGTTTCCAGGGATTGGAGCTTTCTACACACAGAAGTAGTGGAATTTCTGGGTTGCTAGGTATATGCATGTTTAAGTTTATCATATAATTTGCACTGCCTAAGTGTTCGCATTGCTTCATACACTCTCCAATACTTGGAAAACAATGTCTATTCCAATTTTTTTCAATGAACTGAGAATTATTTGAATAGAGGTAAAGTTGATATGTGTGTGTGTGTGTGTGTGTAACATATATATTTGTTTGGGATGAATAAAAACTAGTGCTGTGTATAAAAAAAATTGCTGATTTTTATTTGTTTGTACTGGGGATTGAACCCAGGGGCACTTTACCACAGAGCCATATCCTCAGCCCTTTTTTATATTTTATTTTGAGACAAGGTCTCACTAAGTTGCTGAGGCTGACTTTGAACTTGCAGTCCTCCTGCCTCAGCCTCCTGATTTTTTGGGATTATAGGCTTGGTAAGAAATAGTTATTTATTTATTTTTTTAAAACTATGGTCATGTTCATGGCATTAAGATGAGTCTATAAACATGTTTGACATTGATTAAACAGAAAAAAATGGTCAATGTTATATTGTACACCAAGACAGTAAAATCTTCCTGCTATTTGTAGTTGCATCCTTAAATCATAGATATGTATATGTATGTTGGAGGATAGATCTCATACTTTGTGTATCAGAACTATCTTTAATTATAATATACTTAAAAGGAAATGGATTTCAGCAAATTGATTTAGTACATTTAGCTACTGAGAAGGTTCACTCATTAGAAAATAGTTATATATGAGCAGCAGTCCATTAATTGATGCTTCAGCCTTTATGGAATGATGTATGTGTGTGTATTTATATGTTCTTCTCTATAAATATAGATGCACATATTTTGTCAGATAAAAGAAAAATACCAGGAGTATTACATTATACAAAATAGATGAGGTATGTAATTTATTTCCCAAATCTGCAACAAGGAAATTGATCAATGCATATTTTATCAACTGCTAACTTAGCATTCTGAATAATTTCAACAGTAGCCCTAAATATTTGGTCTGAGTCTTCCTACTGTGTGACAGAAGGTATAATTGGCAGTAGTACTATAAATATAATCTCTATATACAGATAATAAGTTAAATATGTGAACATTTTGTTAAGAATCATTGGTAGTATTCATGATCTATGATTGAGTTGTTACTTTGAAACTTTAATTATAATGGAACAAAGTTATAAAATTTTATTATTAAGAATCAATGGTTTTGATTTTGGAGTTCTTGTAAAAATATAGGTAAGTAATGGAAAATAAAAAAAATATGTGGCTATTTTGATCATTAAAATATATGCTCTCTTTATGTATGCATATATATGTAAATAAAATTATATATTTTTAAAAATTTGAGTAATTAAATAGATACTGATTTGGATACCCTTTTCTTTTCACTTATGATGAGAATAGAATGTGCTATGAAACAGAGCTGTTTGGATTCCACTCTACTGGAAGCAGTAATTGAAGTAAAACAAACTTCATTATGGGTTTTTAAAGATACACTTTGAGGTGATAGTGAAGTTTTGATGTATTTATGGGTATCCAAATGTCCAGCCATTGTTTTTTAGATCAGTGCACTTTAATTATCCAGAATAATGGGTTTCACTACGCCATATGCACACATGCAAATAGCATACTTTGATCATATCCACCCCCATTTCCCTCCTTTCCCTGGTGGTCCCTGTCCTCTTCTCTGTTAGTCTCCCTGCTACCTTCATGTCATCCCCCCCACCCACTATATCCCACACATGAGGGGAAACTTGCAATGCTTGTCTTTTTGTGTCTGGCTTATTTCACTTAGCATTACGGTCTCCAGTTCTATCCATTTTTTTTTCAAAAGATGAGATTTTGTTCTGGCTGTTATTTTTTAAAAGAAATTAGTTTATACTCTGTTTCCTGAGTGTCCTGAGATGATCACAACTAATTACCATGAACTGGCTGGCTTACAACAACAGGGATTTTTTTCTCCAGAAAGTTCTGGAGTCCTGGAGTACAGAAGTCCAGTGAAGTGTTGCCAAGATTGTCCCCTGCAGGCTGTAGCACTTTCAACTTCCGGTGGTGGATCCTGGACTTCTTTTCTTCCAGTCACCTCACTCCAGTCTCTTCCTTCAAGGACACATCTTCTCTTATGTCTGTCCAATCCCCCTCCAGCCTGTGGCTTTTCATTTCATTCTCTTGACATGTAACTACTCTGGGTATAAATAGTTAAGAATGCTACCAAAGAAAGATGATATTTATGTTACAGAATATTCCCTTTTATTCCTTAAATACATTTAAGTAAGAGTATAGTTTTCAATTTGAGTACATATGTATGTATTCTCATAAAGAATATATATATTATAAAATATATATATATTAATATAATTTAATATAATATGATAATATATTTTTATAATATATAAAAATATTCTCATAAAGAATATATATGTATATATTTTTTATGAGAATATTTTTCAGAGAAAATTATCTTGTTTTGTAAATCACGTATCCTCAGGGAATAATATTGTGCGTTTTTCTCTTGACCACTGTTGGGTATAAAACTCTAACAACACTAAGTTGAATTTTGGCAAGTCTTGCAGCAGGGAAAGAGCATCACTGTAACTGATTTTGCTATACTTGAGAGCAGTTTAGTATGATCCATTTAAGCCTATAGTTTCCAAACCTCAGGTTGCAATCTGCTTACAGTATTAAAATTTCATTTCTAGATTTGTGTTTTTCTGTAGTTATAATTCCGAATTATTTCTACATTTTAGGCTACATTCCCAGGGTCTGTGTGTATGTGGATGGGTGGGGGCAATGTCATAGAATAGTGCCCTTTCCTTGTCCTCCCCACAACTGGTTGAATTTGAAGCACTCGGGAAAATTAAAAGTTGTTTCCTTTCAACATAGCAAAGGCTTATGCAGGATGAGTTGAAAACCTTGGTAGCAAATGATACCTGGTGATGATAACTGAATGCACCTATCTCCACTCTGGGGCTGGACTTGACTCAAGACCACTTTATTCCCCTTGCTGGAAATTGCTTCTTTTCTCTGGAGCAGAACCAGATAGATTTCACCAATCTTGTTTTCCATGATTCCATACTAAATGAATTCCTTCTTTTGATTTCTTCCTTCTTTTATACATTTTTTTATTTTTGATTAACTAATATTGATATTAACTCAAACTACACTTAAATCATCTTCTTGTCATTAAGCCTGAGACTTCCATCTTGAGGTGCCTTCTACTTAGACATGATCTTCTACCTCAAGAATGGGTTTTAAGTGTCTCTCTCTTTGTTCTGAGGGTACCTCACATATAACCCTTTGAAAAAAATTACATATGTTTGTTTTACATTTATTATATCATAAATTTCATAGGAAAGATTATATTTTTACATTTCCTTTTCGGTACTGGAGCTCAAAACCAAGGTCTTTCATATGCTAGTCAAGTGCTACCACTGCACGGCACCCAGGCCTACAATTGCAATGTGTCATTCATATGACCACATTTTCATTCAAGCAGAGCAAAATTTCTGAAATTGTTTATACTATAAATTATAAAATCATAAATATTTTATAATATAAAATATAAAATATTTTATAATATAAATTATAGAACATTTTAAAATAATTATAAAATATTTTAAAATTTTTTTACTTCTAGTTTTTATGGTTGCATAATAACCCATAGGACAGATTAAATGCCATAATCTGCATTAAAGAATTTAATTATATTTTAGACATTTGAACTGTTAAATTATTACCAGCTTTTACCATTGTAAAGAACACTGCAATAAATATCTTCATATTGATAGCTTTTTTTATTTTTAAATTATTATTTTGGGATATATAAAATTTCATGCAACAGAATTATTTTTTAAAAATGAGAAAGTAGCTGTAAATGAGAACTAATTTTTCACAGTGAGAAATTATATGTGTGTTGGGCCTGGCTGATCTACTGCAAGCACAAACAGAAGCTGGATGCCAGTAGACCTCTGAGGGGATCCTCCCAGCTTAAGGACATCCACCCTGTGTGAAATGTCACAAGGCCCATGGCCTGAGTGGTTCCTGTCTCCATGAAGGTTACATTTGCTCACCGTACCTCTGTCCTGATTGTGTGGGAAACTACAAAGATGAGAAATCTGTGTAGACTCACCTGCTTGTATATTAAACTAATGACTAAACTTTGTGCCATAGTTTGCTGGTTTGAAAATAAATCCAGGCAAAGACAACTTAAGGGAGACTGTAACATCATCTTTCCTATCAGGCTCCACTACGAAACAGGCTGTATGCCTGGCTCAGCTTAGGGTTTTGTTAAGTGATGACATTAAGGATGACATTGTGAACAGTGTTCAGAGGGTTTCCTGGTGATGCCCAATAGGCTGTATGTAACCACAACTAGCCTTTTTACAAGGCCCCTGGGACAGAGAAAGGTTTACAAAGATGTAAAGAGAGGCGACATGTAGCTTGGAATTTGTAAGTCCCAAATTAGAGTTCTGGTAATTCAGACTGGACCAATGAAGAGCTTCCCTGATCCAAGCTTCATCAGAAATCTTAGAGCTATTTTTGCAGGCTGAGAGACGTGAAGCACTATTTAGTATTACTTAAGCTGGCATGATTTTTAAAAAAGTAGATGTCTACAAATATGTCAGATATTTCTCTCCATTATCTTTCTCTTCCTTTAAAAAATAGAAGCAGTAGCTATACCAACCGTTAGCATTCAGATAGATTCTATATGTGTATGTGTGTGCATGTGTGCGTATGTGTGTATGTGTATTCAAAATGAATCGTAATTAACTTAATGTCAACCCTGTTTCTTAATAAATTATAGGGCTTTTCCAATTCCAACTCATAAGATTTTACATTACCCTTTTAAGAGTTTCAAAAATATATTGAGAACCCTGCCCATTTCTTTTTTTTTATTTCAGTAAATTAATTCCTCAAAATATATTTTCAAAAAGTGGCATGAATGTTATAGTTTCTGAATCTTGTTTTTTTTAACTGTGCCTTTCTTTTTGCCTTGTACATGGATAAAACTTGCTCGGGTATAACGCCATGGTCACAGTCCTTTTTATCCATAAGTCTGCAGCATTGCTCCATTGCTTTCTAATAGTAATCTTGCAGACAAGAAATATAAAGACAGCCTAAGTCTCTTCATTCCATGGGGAACCTATTTTACTTTTATTTATGGAAGCTTATAGGATCATTTTGTCATTACAATTCATAATTATCCTTAGGGTATATCTGAATGTTCACCTCTTCTGTCAATAGTTATGCCTTGTATTCAGAGAAGGCTCTTTCTACCTAAAGAGCCAAGCTCAGGCCTATTTCCTTTTATTATTTTATTTACAGTTGTCTTTCCTTCACATACTGTGTTTCTACCTTGCCTTCTCATTCTGGAAATAGTCTTAGGTCTTAGGGAATATGGTCAGGGTTATTTAATGCTCCAGTATATGTATGTATATATGTATATGCGTGTGTGTCTTTATTTTTGTAGTTCAAGGTCTTGAACATGCTAGGCAAATACCCTATCACTGAGGTAGGCAAACATCTACCTTCAGCCAACTGAATCAGTGTTGTTATGGAAGCTTTTTTCTATGTTAGTGTTTGTGCCAACCTCAGATGTGTTCTATCCTCTGAGTTCTAGAGTTTTCAAGCCCAGAAAAAGTCAAGAGAATCTTAAAAATACCATGATGTTGAGTTACTAGAAATTTCTTAGAAGAATTTTTAATGAACCATTTCATTATTTGATTGTGACCTAAAAGGAACCAGTTGCTACATGTAACAGAGAATTTCCCCCGCTTCGGCATCATCAGGTGATTATTACTTCAACAAAAGCACCCAGAACATAGAGCTCTATGAGGAATCTCCCTGAGATTCACCCATTTCTGATCAATAACTTCAAAAAATAAAGCTTCCTGTTTGAGAAATGGTTGCATTTCCTGTCGTGATCAGGTAGATCATGATGATCCTCTCCACTGATACAATAATGATTATTTATGTCTATTTCAGTAAGACCAACTTACGATCTTCTAGGTTAACTTGGTCACTTTTTCCCTATTACTATTGGAAAGAAGACATCTCAAAACACTGGAACTGGTAGTAACACAGAGATTGTTTCTGCACACTCTTAGTAATTATGAGTTCTGTTTGTTTATTGGACGTGTTGGAGCTCTTTTAAAAGTATCAATGCTTTAGTCACATCCCAGAACAATTAAACCTCTGAATCAGGAGCCTAGACTTCAGGATCTCTCAAATTAATATGTATCTGAGTTAAGAACCACTACCATGGTAAAACAGGAAGATGAATAATTTTACATTTGTTAATCTGATTATTATTTGTTCCTGTGCATGGAACTGTTATGGTGTCTGTAAATGTAGAAAACACATGAGGATAGGGAGTGAAATTAACCCCATCTTATTGTTACATTGTATGCATGTATGACCATCCCTCAACTAATAAATATAATGCACCAATAAAAAATTAGAAAAGAAAGCACATAGGAGATAAGATCAGCAATGTTCTGAATCAAATCAATTCTAAAGGTTTGCAGAAGCCATGCAGAGGTGTACAAGGCCATATAAATTCATGCAGACAAATACAGTGCACTTGCATGAACATGAGCTTATTCCTCAGGTAAAATTAAAGATTATATTTGATGTTTATTCACATACAAGGAAGACTTTATTCTATGAAACACACATGAAACACTGTTATCTGCAGATGATAAACTATACTTACAAGCTCTGCTTTAAGATCATAGTCTGCTCATCCAGAGAATTTCTGTGCCTAACAAATTTTCAAGTCTAAACTTAAATAATAACAGTACATAATATGATTTTCTTTGAAAAAGTTCTCATATAACCTCATTTGTCATGGGTATGACAATGACTAATTTTAGATCATAAACATTTCCAGATTATGTCCAGAAGATTCTTCATGTTAAAGCAGTGTACTTTAGAGTTTCCTAATAAGATAATTTTTAAAATATTTATTTCATAGTGGTATGCAAAACAGAAGGAACATATTGAGGGCTGGTGATGGGAGTCAGTGGTAGAGCACTTGCCTAGCATGCATGAGGTCCTGGGTTTGATCCTTGGCACTGCAAAAGAAAAGAAAACAAAACAAAAAAGGAACATATTGTAATTCTTCTCTTTACTCCTTCCATTCCACCCTCTTTTAAATTTTTATCCTAGAGAGATTAGACTATAAAAGTAAATGGGAAAGCATCACATTGAAATATGCAGATTGGATGTCTTAACTATCACAGTACTGTTTCAATAATTAAAGTTCTCAAAAAACTGCAAGATTCTCAAAGTTGGTAACTTTAGGCATTTAGCATATAAACTTTAGGCATGAATACCTGGATATGAATTGCCTATGCCACACATAGCATTACCATTATAACAGTGGTCCCCCCTAGATATGTTCCAAGACACTAGAAGAAACCTGAAACCTGAAACCCTGGACAGTACTAAACCTTGCTGATTCTGTTTTTTTTTCCCTATACATACATATTTATGGTAAACATCAATTTATAAATCAGACATAGAGTTAACAACAATAGCTAATAATAAAATAAAACAATTAAAATAATGTACTGTAACAAAAATTATTGAATGTGGTCTCTTTCTCAAAATAGCTTGTACTTATCTTTCTTCTTGTGATGACGTCTGATGATATTTTATTTTTTGGTACTGGGGGATCCAACCCAGGGCACTTAACCACTGAGCTCCATCCCCAGTCTTTTATTATTATTATTATTTTTTTTTTATTTTGATAGAGGGTCTTACTAAGTTGTTTAAGCCCTTGCTAAGCTGCTGATGCTGGCCTTGAACTTGTGATCTTCCTGCCTCATTCTCCCAAGCTGCTGGGATTACAGGAATTCGCCACCCTGCCTAGCTATAGAATATTTTAAAAGAGCACTTTGTGTCTTCTCTTTGGCATATTTGAATTCAGCATCATTCTTCTTGTGCTGTGGCTTATTCTGCAGTAAAATAAAGGTTATTTTAACACAAGCATTCCAATGGGTCAACAGTTGATCTGATGACTGAGATGGCTACTAAGTGACTAATGGGTGGGTAGTATATATGGTGTAAATGTGAAACTCAGACAAAGGAATGATTTACATCCCTTTGGTGGGATGTAGTGGAACATGGGGAAATTTTATCAGAATTTTATCAAATTTAAATTGATAAAATTTTATCAAATTTTATCAATTTTATCAAAATTTACCTGCTCAGAATAGTATGCAATTTTAAAATTTATGAATTATTTACTTATGGAATTATTTGGGGGAGGTTGTTAACTTAGAATTGTCTTTTATTTGTTCTTTTCAGATATACATGACAGTGTGTTTTGACATATTATACACACATGAAGTATAACTTCCTATTCTTGTAGTTGAACATGATGTGGAGTTTCACTGGTCATGTATTCATATATGAACACAGGAAAGTTATGTCCAGTTCATTCTATTGTCTTTCCTATTTCCATCCCCACTCCCTTCCCTTCATTCCCCTCCTCCCCTGCGCACGCTTATTTTGTGTTAGCATCCACATATCAGAGAGAACATTTGGAATTTTCCATTTGGTATTTTCAGAATGATGGTTGGCACAAATAACTGAAATGCTAGAGAGAAAAACAAGTACTGGGGGGACTACTGTAGTGCTATAGCCACTACTGTTCTTCCTCCTCATCACTACTCTTTCCATCACTACTGATGATGAGAATGATGATGATGATAATTGCAGAACTTACTTGTCAGGCATTATTATTCTAAGCATCTCACATTTCTAAACTCTCTTAATCCTTACAACCACCCTATGTGGATGGTACTATTATCATTCTTATTTTATAGATGGGGAAATGAAGGCACAGGGAGGTTAATGAATGCTAATGTTGAAAGCTGAAATAAGGATTCAAAACTGGACTCTTCACTCTATATGCTACTTTTAAATTAGAGTTAAGTATATAACTAAAGTCTAATTGGAAATATAAAAGTAAGATTTAAGGAGCTTAGACTACAGAGTGGAAAAATATGATCCAGATAAGACATTTCAACCAAAATAAATGAAAGAATGACTACCCTGGGATGTGTGGATTTGAATTTCAAGGAACTAAATCAGATTGCAACTAAATCAGATTGTGTGAATTCAATATTAGGACCTAGGAGGCAGGGCGATGAAATGCTTCATTTATTGGACTACTGAATGTCATAAAACAACTGGCTATCAAGGAAACCAATTTTTAACTCTAAAGCTAAATATTCCAGACTCTTAATTACAATTATTATGTTAGATAGTAAATTACGTAAAAGAGTGTCATTTTTTTTTAAACTGAAGTGGAGTAAATTCAAGAGTATGAACAAGATTCTACCTCAACAGTTCTTTCTACTGTCATAAAATTTCGCCACATCTTTTTAATCCATAGACAGTAAAGTTGATCTCACTTTAAGTCTACTTAAAGTTTTCTCTGCGTCTTTGCTGATGTATATTTATTTATTTATTTTATAAAATATAAAAGGCTATATGATGAATTAATCCATAAAGTTTGCTAAAGTTATAAATCAAACATCTGGGTACTCCTTACCAAGTTTAAAGAGAAGATTATTATCAATACAGGGGTTGGGGTGCTGTTTAGTGGGAGAGTATTTGCCTAGCATACATGAGGCCCTGGGTTCAATTCCCAGTGTGTGCATGCACACACACACACACACACACACACACACACACACACACAGAGAGAATATTACCAACACACTTGTTACCTCTACTTGTTTGCTCCGTGACCTCCTTGTTTTTTGTTTCTTGTTTCTTCAAAGGTAGAACTATAATATTTGACTATTATAAGTGTCCCATTTTGTCTGTTTTTTTTTCTTCTTTTATGCTGTAACTTTGAGGAAAGTTTAATTTATTACGGTTAAAATCATTAACTTTTATGGTTTATAATATTATGCCTTTGTAAATATTTCTAATAACTAATAGTAATACAAGTTCAATAATTAAAATGTAGGAAGTGAATAAAGGCACAAAGAAAAAAGAATAAGACAAAGCAGAGGAAGTAATTATTGTAATAATTTTAATTATCATAACAAATAGGAAGCTTCAGTACATTTTCATGGGTTTAACTGATATTTGCACTCTTCTTTCAGTTTTCCATGAGGGTCTTTGTAATACTTTTATACTGAACAGTTAGGTTTTACTATATAATTCATCTGCACTCGATACACTAAAGTTATATGCCTCTTATCCATCAAATTTAAATAATGTTTCCTTGCTTGTTTTGTTTCTATGGTTTTATAATATAAAAATACTTTAACTTTCAGGATTATAAATTCAAATCTCTAAATCACACTTGTGATAACTTTTTCAAATTTAGAAAGTCCTATGATGTCCAGGGATCATGAATGTTGTTTGTCCTTTATTTTATACTATATCACACACACACACACACACACACACACACACACACACCCCTAATGCGATTGGAATTTTAATGCATTCTATTACTTCACTTGAAGTTATATCCTACAGACATTATTAAATAATCCACTACATTTCTCAAGATTATTTTTCATAATTCAACTCCTGTATATACCGTGATCTACCTTAGATCTACTAATTCATTATATGAGTCTGCCACTTTTGATTCTTGAACAAAAACTATGATATTTTATTGGCTGAATTTTACAATGTGTTTTCATATATTTAGTGTCCTTAAATTCAGGGTTTTTAAGTATAAAATTAGGTTTTCATATGTTTAGGGTCTTAAAACTTGAAACAGAAATGGTTCGAGGAGCAGAAGAAACTTATTTCAATGACTTTCTTTTTTTGATGTCTTTATTTTTTATTGGTTGTTCAAAACATTACAAAGCTCTTGACATATCATCTTTCATACATTTGATTCAAGTGGGTTATGAACTCCCATTTTTACCCCAAATACAGATTGCAGAATCACATTAGTTACCTTTAATGACTTTCTTTATAAATTCATTTCTGCTCCTAATGGTGGTTGCTCAAAATTTATTCCTTGTCAGAACTGTCAACACTCGAAGAAGTCTTTCAGGAATGAATTAAAATACTTCCTGATAGCTCTTAGAAAAAAAAAAAGGTGTCTCTGGGAGGAATATCATGGATACGATATGAGAATGTCTTTGGAGATAGTTGATATTGGTGTACCATTCACTGTTGCTCAGAAATAACTGTTTTTAAAAAAATAAATGTGACCCATTCTCATGCTCAACTTGCCTCAGCAACTAAGAATATGAATTTCCTCCAGTAATAAAAATGTCCTGTATTTTGAACCGTAATAATCTTATTCTCTAGAGAAACAGAATGAATAGACACAACAAAATTAGCACACACACACACACACACACACACACACACACACCTCTGGAATGGTGTATTATGGATGAATAAAATTATATGTTTGATGAGGCTGAGAAATTTCAAGATAGGATCAGCAAGATGGCAATCCCAAAGAGCACAATATAGTTCTATTCTGGGTTTAAAGACCTGAGAACCAAGAAATCTGATGTTATAAGTAGTTCTGGTCTGAAAGCTCTACTATTGAGACTCAAGAAGAGATAATGCACTAGGTGCCATGGCGCTCACCTGTAATCCCAGGGGCTCTGGAAGCTGAGACAGGAGGATGGTGAGTTTAAAGCCAGCCTCAGCAAAAGCTGGGCGCTAAGCAACTCAGTGAAACCCTGTCTCTAAATAAAATACAAAAAAAAAAAAAAGGAGAGATAATGTTTCAGTTTAAGTATGAAGGCAAAAAAAGACTGATGCCCCAATTCAAATAGATAGGTGGAGATTCTTCCTGGTAGAGTAATCTGTATTATTCAGGCTTTCGACTGATTGGATAAGGCCCACCAACATTAGAGAGGGCAATCTGTTTTCTGTTTCATTGATCCAAATGTAAATCTCATTTTTTTTTTAAAAAAAAAACATTCCCATGTACACACACAGAACAATGTTGACCAAATATCAGGCTACCCTAAGACAAGGTCAAATTAACACATAAAATCAACCACCACCAAGGGTTTTATTATTTTCCCATTTTGTACCTATTGTAAGAAGGTTACATAAAACCTAATGGATGATGAACTTTCATAGTTTTTTTTTTTTTTTTTACCATTTCAAATTATCTCCAGTGGAAGTATATTTACAAGATCTTTCAAAACCATGAAATTGGCTTGCTGGAGGGAATTTCTACTGCTGATCCTTTGTCGGTCCCTGAATTCTTAGACATTCTGAAGTAAAAGGAAATATAAAGAGCAGGACTGCAGAGCAGCTAAAAGCAATAGGTCTGTCAAACCCTTCAGAAAGATGTGATTGGGAACTAGAAGTGCCAAAGAAGAAATAGGAAAATGAGCGGGTTTCTGCTAGAGCAGTTAATATTTTGAAATCTTATTTCTCTTCAGAGAAGTTGGCATGGCTTCTGTAATTGAAATTGTTCTGAGTGGGGGAATGAAGGGAAGGGAGAAGAAATACAGTATTAAAACCTTTGTCATACTCAATCCCAAGTGCATGATGCTCATAGAGATGGAGCTTAACATACAACTGGAGAACAGATACTTCAAAAATCTATTATATTTTACATACTTATGTAATGAATTGAGTATGTTTTCCCCAAGGAAATTTAAATACTTGATATAAAAGTTTCTTTCTTTCTTTTTTTTTTTTTTTGGAGAAAGGCATGTAAAGAATTTCAAAATTCATCTCTGATGTATCAGTCTAATGAAAAAGGAAAGCCAGATGCCAATTCATTTAAATTCAACCATTCTACAAATTTTATTTGCTACATGAATGGCATTATTCTGTGTGATTAAAATATATCTGTGAGATAAAGAGATAAAGGTGAATAGAGAAAAAAGAGTGGAAGTGAGGAGTCTAAACATATTAAAATATAAATTGTTTGCATTACTTTGTTAAAGTGGTGGTTTGTTGAGGGATAGGAATAAAGAATTAGAGAGATCATTTTACTCAAAATAATATATGGAATAAAGATGGTAGAAGAAGAGGCTCTCCACTCATATCTCCCCACAGCATTGAGTGTTGAGAGCCACAGGGGAAGGGGCCCCAGCAAACTTCCAGCTGCCAGCTGATTGGCTCCTCTGCGGTGATGCTCACTGGGCTATTTCCCCATCCTTTCAGACCACGGAGCTGCTCATTGGGAGACTCTTTTGGCTCTGTCCACCTGACCCAGCCAATCAGCCTCCAGAGCAGGAGGAGTTGGGGGGGGGGGGCGTTGAGAGGCTTGTGGGAAGCCCGTGGTGGCAGTTGGGCTCTGAGGTAATTCCATAGAGCAAGTTCTCAGCTACAGACCTAAAAATAGTGCCACCATACTATGTACTTGTCTACAGCTCCATTTCATCTTTGTTCTGCCACCAAAACCATCTGGCAAGGGACTCAGGAGGCATCACACCCAGTGGACAGTAACCTCAGGCCTGGCTGTGAACCCTGAACTGGTCAGCTCTAGTCCCTCTCATCAGTGCCTGCATGGCTGAACCTGAGGAGCTGGCCAGGGGAGCTGAAGGATTAAGAGAAATACAAACACATAGATATTAAGAAAAGCTAGGATCAGGTAGAACAATGAACTCTGATGGAGAAACAGTGTCTGAAGAGCTGGCCCAGAAAATTTTTTTATATAGGATCTCATAATCATAAGTTAAGGGCTATAGAGCCATTGTTCTCTGTGCATTAGGAAGTTACAGGGCTAGAAACATTCCTGTAGCTATTTCACTGTTGCAATGCTTGGGGCTTCCTGTGTCACTCAGGAAGTCTATTGTTCAAAGTCTCTACTTAGCAGACAAGCTTGAAGTTTATAGCACTGGTGAAACATTGTAGTTATCTTGCTATGCTCAGAATCCTCTATCCCTGAGAGCTTGTGTCATAAATCTGGGTCAAGAACTGAATGGCTCTGTGGCTAACACAGAACCTCCTTTAGAACACGGTGTTACCATGCACTGGACCATCTCAATTGGCACTCTAGCACCAAGAATATTCCCAGAGGAGCATAGCCTCTGTCATAGGACAGTATCAAAATCCATCATTCAGTCACCACTCCTGACAATCTGGAACCAAGAGTTATTCTGACCATATAGGTATCTACTGGGGGACATACCTATCCATGCTTCTGTCCCACAAAGAATCTCAAAATGGCCCTATAATTTAACTCCAGCTCCTCTTAGTCATGGTCTGAGGAGCAGTCTTGCCTGCCCAGAGACCTGGAGGAGAACATGGCAATCTCTAACCCTGCACACAGACCTACTGATGTTGGTTCCTGTGTAGACCTTGAAATAGTCCTGTAACACAGGTCCAGCCCCTCTCAATTACAGTCTGTGGTCAGTCCTGCCTTCCCAGAGACCTTCTGGAACATATATTTATTTTTCCCCAGAGGCAGCTCTGAGACCATTGTCTTGGCTATGAATTCTAAAACATCCCCATAACTTAATTCCAGCCTTTCTCAGTGACAGTATGGTGCCTCAGTTGTCTGCCCAGGGACCTACTCAGTGACCCAATGGGAACCCTGAAAGGAACTTGCAGGAAACCACACCTGTTCATGTACCTGATAACAAGTCAGCTGTCTTTAGAATGTGAAGGTGACCCTCATCCCAGTGCCAGTCTTACTGATTAAAGTTCTTGAGGCAGTCCAATTCACCCAGAGACCAGATAGGGTCAATGCCCACTTGACCTTTTGGCAAGAGACCTGTCAATCATGAACCTTACTGTGGACCCAGGAGCAATCACATGGCCCAGTCCCAACTTTATTTGACTGTGATCCTAAATGCAATCCCATCAGCTTGGGAACTCAATAATAGAAGGTCTTTATCTGCTGAAACCAATCTGTAAAGACTACAAGAGTTATTTGCTCCTTCAAACACAAAATACCAATATAAGACTCCATGCATATAGCAAACAATCAAGCAAACAGGATGCCATCCAAGAATACCAATAAAGGTCTAGTAACTGACCCCAAAAGAATGGAGACCCATGAATTTCCTGAAAAGAACTCAAAAGATCAACTTAAGGAATCTCAATGCGATTCAAGAAAACAGAAAACCAAATAAAGTTAGTGGTTTAGTCAGCCTTTGTTTCACTATGACCAAAAGACCTGACAAGAACAACCTGGACGAGGAAAAGTTCATTTTGGCTCTCAGTTTTAGAGATCTCAGTCCATGATTGACCAACTTCTGGACCCAGAGTAATGCAGAACATCATGGCAGAAAGGAGTCATGGCAGTAGGAAGAAAACAGAACTTTACTCACCAGGACAAAATATAAACTCCAAAAGCACATTTCCAGGGACCTATCTCCTCCAGCTACACCGACCAGGTGGCAGTCACTGCCCAGTTAACTCATATCAGTAGATTAATGCACTAATCAGATTAATGTTCCCATAAACCAATCATTTCACTTCTGAAATTTTTTGCATGGTTTTACACATGAGCTGTTGGGGGACAGCTCATATCTAAACCATAACAATTAGGAAATCAATGCATGAACAAATTGAGAAATTTCATAAAGGAAAAGGAATTAAGAGAAAGAACAAAGATTAAATCCTGGAGCTGAATCATAGAATGTCAGAACTGAAAATTCAATAGAGAGCTTCAAAGGTAGACATGATGATGAAGAAGAAATAAAGAGAAAACTCAAAGATGGATCATTTGAAATTAGCTAATTTGAGGAACAAAAAGAAACCTGAATGAAAAAGAATGAAGAGATAAAAGATATCCTTAGGACACCAAAAACCATGCAAATACATGAATTATGGAAAGAGAAGACAGATGGAACAAGAGGAAAATTTTTATTAAAAGATATACTGGCTGAAAATTTCCCTAATGTTGGAAAAGATACAAAATCCAGATTTGTGAAGCTTGAAGCTCCAAGTAAGAGCAAAGAATAGTCTGAGTTGCATTGTCAAATTGTCAAAAGCAAAAGAGAACAAATCTTGAAAGTTGAAAAACAGACTAATCACATACAAGGAAACCTTCTGGCAGATATCAGTGAACTTTCCAGTAGAAAGTTTGCAAGCCAGGATTGGGTGGGATATTTTAGTTAGGTTTTTCATAACTGTGATCAAAAGACATTACAAGAACAATTGTAGAGGACAAGTTTATTTGGCACTCATGGTTTCAGAGGTCTCAGTCCACAGATGGCAGACTTCATTGATCTGGACCTGATGTGTGAGGTAGACCAACATGATGGAAGGGTGCAGAGGAAGAGAGATGCTTAGGACATGGCAACAGGAAGGAGAGAGAGAGAGAGAGATAAGGAGAGGGAATGCTGTGCTCACCAAGGATAAAATATCTACCCCAAACACATGCACTCACTGACTTACTTACTCCATCCACATCCTACCTACCTACAGTCACCACTCAGTTAATCCATATCAGTGGATTGGTTAAGCCACTGATTAGTGTTATACCCTCTCCTAGCCTAAACATTTTGACTATGAATGTTCTTGCATTGTCTCATACACTGACTTTTGGGAGACACCTCATAGCTAAACCATAACTTGGGGTGATATATTTGAAGTGGTGGAAGAAAAAAAAATTCAAAACTGTCAGCCAAGTTTATTTTATTTGGCAAGGATGACATTCAGAAATAAAGAAGAGAAAAGAATTTCTGGGCAAATAAAAGATAAGTGAGTTTACCACCAAAAGACCTGCCTTATAAGAAATGCTAGAAGGAGTTTTTTGAGTTGAAATAGAAGGACATTAAGTAACAATGTTAAAATATAAAAACGTTATATAAAGGTAAATATATTGTCAAGTTTATACTCTAATATTGTATTAGTGATATGTGAATCACTTTTACTCTAGGGTAAAAGTTAAAAGATAAAAAGATAATAGAGCTAAAACAATTTGCTAATGGATACATATACAATGTAAAAAGATGTAAATTGTTATGTCAGTAGCATAAATGTAGAGAGGGGAACTATGATCTGAATGTATGTGTCCTCGATTCATTTGTTGAAACCTAATCATCAAGATAATGATATTAGGAGGTGGGGGTCTTCTGGAGATGATTAAGTCTTGAGGGCTTTGACCTCATGAATAATGTGAATGCTGTTATAAGAGACCCAGAGAGCTGCCTTCCCCTTCTGCCATATAAAGCACACAGCTAGAAGTCACTCTGCATGAAGATCAGGCGCTAATAGACGCTGAATCTGCTGGTGGCTTGATCTTGGATTTCCTAGACACCAGAACTGGTGTTTATAAATTAGCCAGTCCAAGGTAATTTATTGTAGCTTCCTGACTGGACTAAAACAGAGGTGGGGATCAGGGAATTAAAGAATAAAGTTTTTATATGTAATTGAAGTTAAGTTGTTTTCAGCTTAAAATAGCTTGTTAAGATGTTTTATGTAAGTCCCATGGTAGCACCAAGATATATAATAGATAAAAAGAAAGAAATCAAGTTAAATCACTACAAAAAACTGAGATAACTAAGGGAGATAGTAAAAGAAAAATAAGGTACAAAGGTACTGTAGGATTGTTAGAAAACCACTAACAAAATGGAAATGGCAATGGTAAGTCTTTACCCATCGATAATTTACTTGGAATGTCAATACATTAAGCTCTCTAAGCAAAAGACACAGATAATGGATAAAAATGATGCAACAATATACTGCCTATAAGAGAACATCATCGTTAAGGACACATATAGACTGAAAGTGAAGTTATGGAATAATATATTTCACACAGATGGTAACTGAAAGAGAACAGAGGCAGCAATACCTATGTCTTAAAAAAGACTTTCAGTCAAAGGCTGTCACAAGAGAACAAGAAGATCACTGTATAATTATGAAGGGGCCAATTAATCAAGAAGATACAAAATTGTATATATTTGTGCACCCAATATTAGGGCACCCAAGTATATGAACAAAGATTAACAGAATTGAAGAATAAATACACATCAATACAATAATAGTAGGAAAACAAATATCCCTTGATTAGTAATGGAACATATAAATGTAAGACCCAAAGTTGTAAAATTCTTAGAAGGAAACCTAAGGAAAAGACTTTTTGATTTTGACTTTGACAATGATTCTTTATTTCATCACTAGCACAGTCAACAAATTCAGCAAGAAACAAGAGGAACTACATAAAACTAAAAAGCTTCTGCATAGTGAATGAAATAATCAACAAAATGAAAGGCAAGCTATAGGATAGAAGAAAATATTTGAAAACATAAGTGGGAAGTAGAGGCCTCCAAAATATTTAAGTGATATATAGCACCATAGCACAAAATCCCAATCCAATTTAAAAATGGGACAAGGATCTAAATATGTAATTTTCCTACATACAAGTGTTTAATAGATTTATGGAAAGATGGTCAATAGAGAAATTATCAGAACAAGTGTAAATCAAAACCACAGTGAGCCAAGTGTAGTGGCACATGCCTGTAATCCCAGCAGCTCATGAGGCTGAGGCAGGAGGATCATGAGTTCAAAGCCATCCTTGGCAACAGCAAGGTGATGAGCAACTCAGTGAGACCCTGTCTCTAAATAAAATACAAAATAAGGCTGGGGATGTGACTCAGTGTTCAAGGGACCCTGAGTTCAATTTTTAGTACTGGGGAGTACCAAAACCAAAACAAACAAAAAACAAAATACCACAGTGAGACATCATCTCATACCTGCTAGGGAGCCCACTATCCAAAAGAGAACAAGTATTGGTGAGGCTGTGGAGGAAGAGGAGCCTGTGCACTACTGTTTGGAATGTAAATGAGGCAACCATTATGGGAAACAACATGGAGTTTTCTTAGAAAACTGAAAATAGAACTACGGTCTGATCTAGTAATCACATTCCTGGATATGTGATTACTAGATCAGATATCAAAAGGAAATGAAATCAGTGTCATGGAGAGCTATCTTCACCCCCATGTTCATTACAGCATTATTCACAAAAACCAAGATATGGAAACAAATTAAGTGTCCGTCATCAGATGCATGGATAAAGAAAATACAGTCTATTGCATGTAGAATGGAAAAATATTAAGCCATAAGAGAAGGAAATTCTGCCATTTGCAACAACATGGAAAAACCTGGAGGACATTCTATTCAGTGAAATGAGTCAGACACAGGAAGACAAACACTGCATGATCTCATTTATATGTAGAACTCCCAAATTTTGAACTCAAAAAAGCAAAGAATAGAAAGAAGGTTGCCAGGATCTGGGCATAGGGAAAATGGGAAGATGTTGTTCCAAGGGTATAAACTTTCAGTTACCAGAAGAATAAGTTCTGGGGATATAATGGATACCATTATTGTAGTAAATAATACTATATTGATTTCTTAAAATTTGATAACAGATTTTAAGTATCCTCATCCACTCCATTGGTAACTAGAGATTGTGTTGAATAATATTAATTAAATTTATTGCATTATGTTCAATATACAATGTATATATAATATACAATGCATATATATATAATCTTATATATATGATATTATTACATCATACAATTTGACTATACAGATTTTAAATTTGTTAATTATGCCTCATGAGGGCTGGAAAAAGAACGTTATAAAAGAACTAAAAAGTATGATGTGGTAGGAGTATGTTTATTACTTACTATATATTTGTTACTGTGCTGAGTACTAGGACAGCCAATGGTGAAGAAGCAACTATGTTTTTTTGACATTATGAAGCAGAAATAGTAACTAATTCTATGAAACTGTGTGGTGGTTTAACTGCATGCTGTGATCCTAATTGAATACTATCTATCTTTTCCTTTTATCATAATAAGAATATTAAAAACATTTGGATTTTCTTGGAACTGTTTAGATATACACATATAGAAATCCAGCATTAGTGAGCAATATCTAGTTTCTATGAGATACTTTAGGAAGAATTTTTCAATATGATTCAAATTATAGTAAATACTCATGTATATTAGTGACATCCAAGTCCCATGATTCTCTGTTATCTTTTGCTTGATGTATTTTGGGTCAGATAGAACATCTTCGGGTACTCTTATTGGTGCATTTCCATAAGATTTTCTTAGTTGTTCAATTTACTCCACTAAATCACTCATTAATTCATTGATTCAGGAAAAAATTGATTAATTGATTAATACATATGTAGTTTTTCAGTAGGAGCTTCAAAATTAGGAATAAAATATGATTAAGACACAAATCTAGTCTTACAAATTTTATTGACCAGTCATATATTGAAAAGTGAAAGATAAGTACTCAAAACATAATTAGGATAAAAGTATTTCTCAGAAAAGAAGACTGTGTAAAGATCTATGAGAAAGACTATTTCTGTTCATTTCACTTCAGTGAAGAGGGTATTTGACATAATCTCTGAACACAAATTACTATTTAGGTAAATAGAATTGGATTTGGGAGACAGCACTCCAGGAAGAGAAAATAATGAAAACAAAAAAAACAAACAAACCTAATATAACATGAGCAGTGGTATTCACTTTTGTAATGCATGGGATTTTTTTTACATTGTTATCATTTATTATTATTATTATTATTACTACATGTAATTTTTAAAATTTGTTTTAATTAGTTACACATGACAGTACAATGATCTTGACATATCCTACATTTGAATCAGATGGGCTATAATTTCTCATTTTTCTGAGTGTACAGGTTGCAGAATTACATTGGTCGATGCATGGGATTTTTATTGATGCAAGTTAGAAATAAGACTGGAGACCCATATGATGGCCTTAAAAATATTTCAAAATTTTTTGATTGGTGGCTTTTAGTAGGCAATGGGAAGCTATTGAATATTTTTGAACAGCAGAACCATTAATCTGAACTACTGAAGAGATACTGCTGACATTTGGGAGGATACAAGAGATGTGCACATTGGAGAAACTGGTAGATGTTTAGGAACCCATTCTGATGAATCTTCCCTGGGGTGTTTTATGCAGACAGTGGAATTGCAGGACCAGAACTCACTAGAGAGGTGAGAGCTCTAGTGGTTTCTATTAGAGTCACTTCCACCAGTGTTGGTGCTGAATCATGAAACCGGACTGAGATTTCCAAGGAAAAACTTGAGTTTGTTATCTAAAAGATCTTAGTGTCTAGGGTTTAACTCTGAGGCTGGAGGGGAACAAAATAACAATCTAAAATTAGAAGATGGGGAACAGAAGGACAAAACCCTGGAAACAGAGTAATAATTGCAATGTGAGAAAGAGAAATAGAAAAGTAGAGAAGTATATTATCCCTGAGAAGCCAAGGAAGCGGAATGAAGAGATGGAAAGCGAGAGGGTGCTGTCAAATGCACCCAGAGGATCACAGATGAGCAGTACTGAAGGAATATGAATACAGGAACCTATAGAAGGTGAGCATTTTTACAAAGAGTACATACAGCTCACTGCCTCTTCACTGTGAATTACACACAAACTCTTAAGTCACAGGCATCAAAATAAATTACTCTTCAAGCACACAATCCATATGGTGATCATAGAAAGAAGATTTTCTTTGGCTGATGGTGTGGAAATGTCAGTTTCTTTACCTCTGCTCTTGTGTCACGTTGGGATCTTCATTGTTAGTCATGTGCTTTGTATAGTTGAATGAAGTACTTAAAATAAATCCCCAAAGTCTTGGCAGGAAAAACAGAAAGGGACCATGCTCTGTGTGTCTTGGGCATGTGTGTGAGTGTAGGGGTAGGTGATGGGTTTAATTGGCCTGGACCTGGTCCTACTTTTCATTCTCTTCTATATGTTCTTTTTAGTTACACATAACATGAGGATTCATTTTGACATCATTATAAAAGCATGGAATATAATTTGCTCTAATTTAGTCTCTAGTGCTTCCCCTTTCCCTCTCCCCCTCTCTCCCCTGTTTTCTTCCCTTTATTCTACCGAACTTTCTGGTTTTTACTTAGTATTTTTTTATTAGTGTCTTGTGGATATATATGATGGTGAGATTCAGTGTGGCATATTAATATATGTACATAGAAAAATTGGGTCAGATTCATTCCACAGTTCTTCCTTTACCCACCCCCCGCCAATCACCCTTAATCCCCTTCTTTTAGTCCAAGTACCTTCTCTTTTGATGGAATTCCTTTTGCCCCCCACCCCCCTTCTCCACTCTTATTTTGGACTAGCTTCCGCATTTCTGAGAAAACTTTCAACTTTTGACTTTCTGGGTCTGGCTTATTTCATTTAGCATGATAGTTTCTACTTCTCTCCATTTACCAGGAAATGCCATCATTTTATTCTTTATGGCTGAATAATGCTCCACTGTGTATATATACCACACTCATACATTGTTAGTGGGACTGCAAATTACTGCAACCACTCTGGAAAGCAGTATGGAGACTCCTCAAAAAACTAGGAATGGAACCACCATATGACTCAGCTATCTCACTCCTTGATATATATCCAAAAGATCTAAAATCAGCATATTATAGGGATACAGCCACATCACTGTATATATAAGCACAATTCACCCAGCTATGGAACCAACTTAGTTATTATTCTGTATGTTCTTTATCAAGCTCAGAACTATATCATTTGCAAATGAAATAGTGAACAAAGCTGACATGCCACTAAAATATTTTTTCTTTAACAAAAATCTTACTTTTTTAGGACAGCTACTTTTCATAATTTTCATGTTACCATAGTGATACAAAATTAACAAAATGGGGAGTGAAGGAATAGAAATCAGATCGATTTTGCAATGCACAAAGTTGACTAATGATACACAATAATGGAAAGAAATTTAATATATTTGACCTAAAATTATAAGTAACTTGAATTTATTTTCTCAGTCTTTTAGTTCTTATGTTCTTTTTGATTGACAGCTTAAGTATCTTCCTTCTGTTAACCTCCTTTTGACATTGCTGAAATGTAATCTCTGCTGGTGAGTATTTCTTAACTTGAAACAGAAGGTAAATGGGCTGTATTCTGCCCAATTTTACCTTCCTGAGTAGTACCCATTAAATTTGGTTTTGTTTTGGATGCCATTAGCATGGGCTCCAAAACAAACAAAACCAAACAATGTAGAAATTTACCTTTCTGTAAGAATAGTCCCAAAGTAGGAAGTGAAGATCAGGTTCTACAAGACCCACAGTTTCAGAAGACTGGAATATTTCTGTTATTGCTCCATTCATATGGCTTCTTCTCAAACTCACTTCAGAGTGCCCTGTGGCTGCTTCACTGTCACTATGTCTGTATTCCTGGCAGCAAAATGGAGGAATGTGAAAGAAGTAGCACTTCCCTTCCTTTTGAGGAAATGTTTAAGAAATATTCTCTACACTTCTGATTCATTTTCTGGGCTGGAAGTTGAGCACAATGTGGATCCTGTCTGCAAAAGTCTGGACTATGTAATCTTTTAGGTGGGGGAAATTTTCCCTTCAACTATAGGCAGAATAAATCGTCATTTTTCGTATTCACAATTGCTTCATAGACTTCCCATTAATGAAGAGCTAATTAGAAATCCCACAGTTTGGTGTTTTACCTTGTAATACAATTCAAATGCATTCTTACAGATTTATTTTGCCTTACACACACACATACACACACCAAAAAAAAAAAAAAAAAAAAAACTTCAGACATACTATATAAAAGAATATTTATGAACACTTTTCCTTATATTTTTTGTACATTTTTCCCTTTGTAGTCTTTCTCATTTAGAGCTTTGTCTCTCTGCAATTGCTTATTGAAATATTATTTAGATAAAGAAATGATAAGTACCATCTCTTAAAAACTTTTTTCCTAATTTCTACATAGCATGCTTTACCTCCTTGAATTCTCATAGCATTTGATTTGAATGTCTGAAATATTGTGCAACTTATATTGCATTTGGTTTTGCTCTAATGTCCTGGTAGAAAAGAAGTTCCATTGTGAGGTATTATGGGATGGAAACTTAATCCAACTACGACGTTTAGAGTTGGGACCTTTGGGAGGTGATTAGAGTGAGATGAAGTCATTAGCAGGAGGCCCTAAGGACTGAATTGCTGGTGGCTTTATAAGAGAGGGAGAGAGACAGACGATAAATGAATCCTTATCTCACTGTCTCTTGACATGTGATGCCCAGAGCCACCTTGAGATTCTGCCAGCAAAGAAGGCCATCACCAGATGAGGCCCCTCAGCCTTGGACCAGAACCATGAGCCAAAATAAGTCTCTTTAAAAAAAAATAATAATATCATCAGTCTGTGGTATAGTGTTACTAGCCAATGGATGAAGACAATGCCTCATTCCCTCTATTTATACACTGAAATCCTCCAATACTTAGTTTCCGAAACAAAGTGGAATTGTAAAAAATACATCTGGAAATTAAATTTCCACAGAAGTTTATGCTTGTTTCTTAAGCTCTACAGAAACAAAACAAAATTATATGAAGAATTTTTTTTCCCAGAATTAAGATTATGCTGTTTGAAGTATGAAGTTTGAATACACAACAAAAGACCAAGGATGCCCTGAAGAAGGTGGTTCAGGTTCACAGTGAACCTGAATGTGTTTATCCTCCTCAGCAGGCAGAGGAGAAGTATCCAGCAAGTGTCATGTCAGTTCATCTAGAAAGAGGTTCTCCCCACGCCAGCAAGGTTCTATACCACAGGAGCTGGGAAACTGAGCCTAAGAGCCTGGTAAAATGTCTTGTGAAACCCCAAGGGAGAGAGCTACCAACACAAACCTGCTCTAGTTTTCCCGCAGACCTGTTACTTCATACACAAGTCACTTGCTAGAGTTTGACTCTTGACCTAAAATGGGAGGTAAAGATTTGTTCTGCCTGTGATGGACATTGCAGCAGAGAATTCTGGACAGTGTTTCTTGTATGGGAAAGAGAGGTGACAGGATGTCTGTAGTATAGCCAGGTCCCTGCTGTAGTGACAGATCTAGATTTAAACCTCAGCTCCACCTGCTTAAATGATTTTGCTCTCAGTTTCCTGAAATAAAAATAGAAAAAACAATATCCATTATTGTATACTGCCTTGCTATATAATAAATGTAATTGTTTAAATACTGAATGTTGTTGAGTAAAACAAAATCTTCCAAAATCATGGGTCAGGTTTTTTTGGTAAGGCTGGAAGGGTGGCTTCCAAGAGAAGGGACGACTTCCAAAAGAAGGGACAAGGTCAAAGTTCTCTTGTGAATTTAGAGGTTGGTTTTCTGTTGGACCTTCAGTCTGTATATTCATACCCCTAAAATTAGGCATCCTTAACCATAGTCATAAATAGCACTATTGAGCAGAAATCCCATGCTTTACAGTAGGAATCTGTTGGGACAGAAAAGGGAGATGCTAAAGCATATTCTGGCTTATTCTTTCCTTAACCACCAATGGACATTAAGCAGATAAAGGGACAAGTGCTGCCATCACTGTTCTATGCCTTTGACACAGGAGGAAATGTTAGAACTGCCCCAAGTGCCCCAGATTTTTATTCTCTTAATTTATTGGATTTAATCAGCAAACAATGGTAAAGCAGAGGATAGTCATGCCCCACTTTTCTCTCCATCCCAGGAGAGTCCTTTCCCCCACTTTAAGAAGGTTACTACCTCCGAAAGCAGCCACTACTTCTTGGGATCTCCCCTGCTGGAATCACTGTCCCCCATTGCATACTTTGTCCCCCAGCACACTCTGCAGGGGTTCAGCAGAGTACATTATTAATTCATTCCCGTGATGTAGAGGCTGAGACGACATGCCCTCCTCTGCATTTCCTTCCTCATGGTGTATGCGGCCACATGTCTAAGGTATCACGCGAGGGGTTCTGCTTTGAGAATCAGTGCTAAGATGAGGCATCAACACCTTCGACCCACACATTAGTCACAGAGTCATTCCAAATTTGTTCTCCACATTTATTAAATTCCTCAGAAGAAATCAAAATACAAAAATAGAATCCCCATACACATTCGAGGCCAAAGATGATGATTCTAATGTTATCAAATCTGAAATAAAATTGATTTATTCTCATGGATAAAAGTGCAAAGTCCAAAATTCTTAGGTCAGATTAAAATCCAAATTCATGTTTGTCCAGTCGGTTATTCTGTTAATCCTTAGCCAGAGGTTCTTGATGCCTGCCTGGGTAAACTTTTGATTCTGCTACAGCCTAGAATAAATATATTTCATTGGAATGGACATTATTTTGGGGCTTCAGGAATTACACTAACACAGTGGATTCAAGATTAGTCCTACAAAGTTTATTTCATGGCTTTGGATGAAGTTGACCAGTGTTGCTCTGACAAGCCTGATCAATACCAGTTAGAGCTGGAGCCTCATTATTGCCTGTTGGGCAGTTGGGAATCAGCTGCCTGGCTTTTCAAAGCAGAAAATACTGTCTCATGATTTGAGGTACACTAGACCCACAGTTGACTTTTCTGGTAGTTGCATCTGTTCACAGGCTGGCTCTGTGTCATTCCCAATTCTGCCCAGAGGTCACCTCTTCCTTCAGAGAGGGATTTCCTGACTCTCATCTCATATCGCCCTTAATCACATCTCTTCTTATCTTTTCTTCACATATCACCATGTGATATTAAATGTCTATCTTATTTGTCACACTTGCTATTAGACTGTAAATGAAGGGCAAGGACATTGTAGTCTTACCCTCAACTCTATCCCTTGTGATGAGAGCAGCCTCCTGGACATGAGTCAACCCATCTGTGTCTGTGGAATAATGACACACCCCTACATCTCATTTTCATTCCTAAGGCAAAACTGCCTTTAAATCCCTCTGTTCATAATTTTACTGTTTATTATCTTTTTTTCTTAATATATTAATTTAGGAAATTATTTTCCATTCCATGCTATAAATGATGAGGCTTTTTAGTTCAGTTTAGCTTTTCCTTCACCTCCCTTACTATTGGTAGTATTATTTTGTAGTCTATGAATTATTTACTAAAAATCATTTCCATGTTATGGCAGATGTTATGAAATGACTCAGTATCCATTTTCTACAGTACTTTTTCTGTCAGCTTTGACCCCTTCATCCTGTCTAGAATATGAATAGGCAGCTGCGTAAGGTAGCATCCATTTGGCAGTCCTGCAAGAGAAGAAAGAGAGAAAGATCCCAAATCATTAAATTATTGAGAAGGTGTCCTGGCCTAGGACTGAGACAGACACACCCACATGCTTTCCCATTGTTTCTAATCCTCATTTTACCATTATTTTTAGTTGAAAGCACTATTAACTAATGTATTATTTCATCAATTTTGGGACATAATTCTTGGCTTCCCATTATGCAAAATGAGGAAATAAGGGTCCCTGCATTTCTTTCCAGTTCTTTCCTCCGCCAGTTTCTCTTTACGATATCATTATTTTTCTATCACAGTTTATAACTCATACATGCTGTTCTATTATGGTAATTAATTCTCCCAGGATTTGCCTTCAGAATTAATCTGAAATTTGATAAATAATGAACAGCAATATAATTATGTAAATATCAGTCACAATTAGAACCTCATATTGTGATTGGATTCAGAAACAAAAACCTGTGCAGCTCAAAGGAGAATCTTGAATTGTAGTCAGATGTAGTCTTACAGTGCACTAAATTATATTTTGTTCTGTTTGTTTCATATTTGGACCATGACTTTCTTATATTGTTATTTTCTAAAGTTTTTAACTTTTATTTTTCTCATCATAAAAATATATTTTTGGGCTGGGGTTGTGGCTCAGTGGTAGAACATTTGCCTCACATGTGTGAGGCACTGGGTTTGATTCTCAGCACTGCATAAAAGTAAATGAATAAAATAAAGGTCCATCAACAACTAAAAAAAATATTTAAAAAAATGTATTCTTCATCAAATCACTAATCTTTAGCCCAGTTTCTCAACTAATGTTCTTAGATGTAAGTATTCCAAATTATTTCTAAATTTACACACAGTGATACATGCATTCATTTTCCTAAGACTAGCAGATGGTATTGCATTTTCTTTCCCACTTATCACTAAACATGTTTTCTTTTTACTTCCATGATATTTGTAATATAATATTTTGAAATTGGATATATTTGATTACTGGTGATTCTAAACAGTTTTTTCCTTTTACTTAAATGTTCTAAGCCTTTGTGTGTTTACAATTAAAATAATCATTTATGTCCTGCTATTTTTATTATAATTCTTTTATGTTAATTTTGATATAAAAACTTGGTCATCACAAACATTTTCTCAGTTTACTTTAAGTTCTGTTTGTACAATGAATTTATTTTATTGCATTTGTAGCTTTGCTTTTGTTTTTATACCAAAGTATTATGGTGGAAGTTGATCAAATCAACAAATCTTGTCTTTGTGTCACTGATGTCACATAGCTGAACTTAAAAGTTAATTTTGTATGTGTGTACTAACATTACTTAACTGATAATTTCAGAAATACATTCATTTTGGTTCATTTGCATGTTAAGGAGTATCTCAGACTTAGAAAACAATGAAGTATGTGTTCAATGTTCTCATGAAGCATATATTCAAAATTAATTTGTAATTCAAAGATCTCAATTTGTTTATTAACATCTGTCAGTTTTGAACATCTTAACTAACCCTTATGTTTAGGCTTATGATCATTGAGCAGTTGGAAGCAACATTACTCCCTGGTTCTCTTCTATGCCAATTTCTGTTGGTTCTCTTGATCCATGGTTATAAGAATTACCTAATCTTGCAAACACTTTTTTAGGACAATTAGTGTTAAAATTCTAAACAAAATGGTTGTGTCACTGGGCATGGTGGTACACACCTGTAATCCCAGGAGCTCAGGAAGCTGAGGCTAGAGGATTGAGAGTTCAAAGCCAGCCTCAGCATACCACCCAGTGAGGCCCTAAGCAACTCAGTGAGACCCTGTCTTTAAATAAAATATAAATAGGTTTGGGGATGTGGTTCAGTGGATGAGGACCCCTGGTTTCAATTCCTAGAACAACAACAACAACAAAGTTGTGTCTTCATTTCTTTTTCTCCAAAGGAAAAAATACAGAAGCAAGGGAGCAAGTGCTCATGCATGTGAGTGTGCGTGCACGCACGCACGCACACACACACACACACACACACATATTATAATCTTACACTGTTCTGTTTTCATTATTCCTAACATTAAGTAATTTTATGAATCAATGACTAGGTATTCTTTTGCTTTGTTTTATAAGTTTTAATGAGAAAGAATGTATTTCAATCCAGAAATGTGTAATATATCTAATGGTTTTTGTTTGCTGTGTGTTTTTGTTCGATATTCTCTTTCCTTAGAAATACCAGGAAATGTATTATGATAGTTAACATTTATGTGAATGTTTCTAAAATACAGTTGGCAGGCATTACAACATAGAGCAGAATATGGGTTTCTTTTTTGAGATCTTTACCACTTGCTGGGTGAGTTAATTTTCTTTTCTTTTCTTGGTTTTTTTTTTTGGTGGGTTAATTTTCTTAATGTAGAGCCTATAAAATTGAGATAATAGTAATAAGTATGTTTTGTGAATCCTACATAGAAAAAAGTATTGTGTTCAGAATAAAAACTTGAAAATGTACAATAGTATAAATATTTGATTTATTGTTATTATAAATTATTAATTTTAATAACTGTGTAGTTTTGAAGGTAAGTCCCATTGCAATACACCTGGATTAACTCCAAACTCTTCATAAGTTTAATATCCAGGAAAAGGCATTTTATGGCTATAATATATTATTTAACTAATAAAAAAATGTTTTATTGATCTAAAAACAGGGGGGAATAGGATCATTTTGAAAATACACTAAATAGATTTTCTACCTATATACATTTATATGCATGTTTTATTAAAACTGACCATTCCTTTGGATATTTATAAGACTAAATTGATGTAAATATTCCCACCATTACAAATAAATTATTTCTTTAAGGTATGCAATTGTATGATGACTAAACAGTTGCTAGTAAATCCTCTTTTCAGTATTTTATGTAGATCTAAAACAATCTAAATGTTTTCCTCCTTACAAGTATTTTTTATTAGTAAGTTTAGCAGAGACAAATAAGTTACTGAACCACTATAAAGCATAATTGTCTTAATGTTCTTATTTATTCTTTCACAGATTACTTAATGTTTTCCTTGATTGCTATCTTTTTATGTATTCCTTCTAATAAATGAAAGATTCACTCAAACAAAAATATTCCAATGTTAGCTGGCACTAAGAGCAAAATCAAAGCCTGTGATAATAGCCAGTATAAGGTGAGGAAAGCTTCCAATTTTTATTTATTTATTTAGTTCTGGGGATTGAACTCAGGGACACTCGACCACTGAATCACATCCCCAGCCCTATTTCGTATTTTATTTAGAGAGAGGGTCTCACTGAGTTGCTCAGCACTTCGCTTTTTTTTTGCTGAGGTTGGCTTTGAACTCTCAATCCTCCTGTCTCAGCCTCCCAAGCTGCTGGGATTGCAAGCTTGCGCCACGGCACCCAGCCAAAGATTACAATTTGAAAGACAACATTAAATGAATTCATAAATGAAAATTTTTCTTAAACTTTTTATCTATTTAAATTTATAATCTCTCTGTTTCCCAAAGTACTGAGATAATTGAGATGAATAAAATGCATATTAAATTACAAATTCCTCCTATTAAAAATAGCTACTAGTTTTAGGTAAAATTTTAGCTCCCATTCAAACAAAGAGTGTTTAAAATCTAGATAACTTACTTTTTGGTTAAGGAACCTTGTTAATGCTGAGAAAGATGATGAGTATGAGCTATTGTTCTAGAGGCCACTCCTTTGGGAATTGTCCTTTACAGTTTTCTCAGAATTCATAATTCTAAAGAAAATGAAAAACAATCAAAATATTTTATGGTTTAGATATGAGATGTTTCCCCCAAAAGCTCATATGGTCAGCAACACAGGAATGTTCCAAGGTGAAATGATTACCTTAAAGGATCTGTAACCACATCAGTGAATTAATCCATTTGATGGATTATGAATTTGAATGGACTACTGAGTGGTAAGTGTAGGCAGGTGGCTTATGGGTGGAGGCATGCCCTTGGGGTTTACATATTGTCCTAGGTGAACCGAGCTCTCTGCTTGCTGGGTGCCAGAAACTGAGCAACTTTCCTCCACCACACCCTTCTTCCATGGTGTTGTGTCACCTCAAGCCCAGAGCAATGGAGTTGGCTGACCTGAAACTGTAAGCGCCAAATAAACTTTTGCCCTTTGAAGTTGTTTTGGTCAAATATTTTGGTCACTTTGATGAAAAGATGACTAACAAGATGTTGAGTATAACAAAAGAAAGTGATATTTTTTTTAGATTTATGGAATCCAGAACATCTGGTAACCTTCAGATTACAACAGAATGTATAATGCCCCCTCCTGATTTGTTAGTCCTGCATAACAGCTAACACAGAGTATGTGAATTGTTGTAACTTGAAGGAATGTTTATCTGAAGAATTATAGGAGAGGCTGGGATTGTGGCTCAGCAGTAGAGCGCTTGCCTAGCACAGGTGGGACGTGGGTTGGATTCTCAGAACCACATTAAAAAAAAAAAAATAAGAGCATTGTGTTGTGTCCATCTACAAAAAAGATTCTCTCTCTAAAAATTCATTCATTGACTGAGTTCTTTAAGATTTTTTTTTTTTTTTGATAGAGGACACTGATAGCCCTAGTTTATCTTCTCAGGGTGCCAATACTTTGATAGACCAGATTTCCTTCCCACCAACTCAGTTTCCTGAATATTGGCGTTTAAGCGGTGGCAGGCAGACTTGGATTCAGTAACACTATAAAACAAGAAAATTTGACTTGGAACTTAACTTATGAAGATATCATCCAAACTCTGCACAAAGGTGATATTCTGGGCCTTTCTGTGAGCAAGGAAAACCATTTTTTAAAAATTTAGGCAGAGATTTAAAATACTTCAGTGTTGACTCACTCTATTGAAACCAAATCATAAATAGCTGAAGAGATTATTTTTGATCTAGATATTGTAAGGATAATTTCTCAGTCATGGATATTTCTATAGAGATTGTAGTTCTGGAAGGAAAGTACATGGAAATACATGGACAGTAAATCTTGCTACATCTGTAAATTTAACAGAAATAGATAAGTGCATGAAGCAATCAAAGGAAACCCAGCTTCTTATGCTAGCTAAGGATGTTATAGTAATAGTAAGCAGAATGTTATGCTAACATGCTGCTTACTATTACTGCATTAACAAACTACTTCAAAAATTTATAGTATATATCGGTGTCCTTTTATTATTATATCATATTCTGTGAATTAGGACAGGGCATGTGGTACGGCTGGTTTCTGTTCTGTGATGACTGGAATCTTAAAGACTGAAATAATCTTGCTGATTTATCTGGTTACTGGAAGGCTAGAAGATTAGGACTTAAAAGCTACATATGGCCTCTTCATTTATTTTGGCTTTCTCATGGCATGGAGATTCTGGGTAGTCAGACTCCATATATGATATGAAGAGCTCTATCTAAGAGCATTCCAGGGAATAAGACAGCAGCTGAATCACATTTTATGACACAACCTTGGAAGTCACACACAGTAATTTCCTCTGTGCTGGATTGATTGTTGCAGTTGTAGGGATGAAAGGGAAACTTCCCCTGCCCTTTCCAAATATTCACTGGAATAAACTGACAATGGACAGATTATAGGAGAAAAAAGCACACAAATTTATTCACATGCATTAGTTTATTGGTGGTCAGAAGAGAGTGATTCACCCAATAATTCACTGGGGTTTAGATGCTTATGTACCATTCTTTATTGAGGAGACAGAAATGGGGAAGGTAGCTAAGTTATGCGGCACAGCTTTGCCACAAACAAAGAATGTCTTATATGCAGATAAAAGTTCCCAGGTAATCTTTTAGAGCTGCCCTCTGTAGAATATATGAAAGCCTGTCTGAATGCAGTGAGAATTTGTCTTTTAATCTCCTCTCTTCTCTGGTTGTTAATCTTTCCTAGTTATTTGATGAGATTCCTGGATGGGGGTGGGGTAGGGGGTAGGGAAGCTCAATACAATTCCAGTTCTTATAGAAGTTCTCTCAGTCAAATAAGGGAATTTTGGAAAGAGTTCTTCCTGACTCTGAGACTGTTTCTTCAGTTTAGCATGTCAAGGTACTATACATTAGGGTGTCATTTTTTTTTTTTTTTGAGCCCAAACACAATCACAAGCTTCCCATATTCAAGCAGAGGAGCCATAGATAGCCGTTTAAAGTGGGAGGAGTGGCAAGATTATAAAAAGAGAATGTGGGTTGGGAGATACTGGGAGAGGGGCGACGTTAAAATACTTTTATTCTTTGGAATATCTTTATGCTTTCAGAGCTACTGAATTGTGTTCTTGGTTTTATTACAGATTAAAGTAATAGAAGATTTTAAGCACATTCAGCCTAACGTGAACTTCACGATAAAATGAACAATATTCACTTTTTCAAATAAAAAAGATTGTACCAAAGTCAGATGTAATGGCACATGCCTGTAATCCCAGCTATATGGGAGGATGAGGCAGGAGGATTGTAAGTTCAAAGCCAGCCTGAGCAACTTAGTAAGACCCTATCTCAAAATAAAAAAAGGAAAAAGGACTTGGGATGTAGCCCAGTGTTAGAACTCTTGCCTAATACAAGAGGCCCTGAGTTCAATCCCTAGTACTGGAAAAACAAAAACAAAAAATCCTACCTAACATCAATAAAACAAACTAATAATCACCAAACAAAGCAAAAATGCTTAAAAAAAACCCACAAAGAATAGATTCTACCAAAGGTAATGAGCAAGTAGTAAAGTTAAATTTCATAAGAGTAAAAATGTTCTGATACTAAAAGATGCTGAACTTTGAAATAAGGCTGAAGGAGTTTGCAGAATCAGATTAGCATAGCCTAAAGTACTGCTCTTTTCCAATTCTATAATTGCTTTACAAGTGAAAAGAAGACACAAGCCATCTGCCTTATGCTGCATTATTCACACTCCTGTTATTAAACTGGTAAGAAAAAGCATCCTTTCACTATTAGGCCTAAAAAAGAAAACACATTTTTCTGTGCTTTTTTTGATTAACAGATACACACTTGATTAATAGATACACATTTTAAAGAACTTTTCTGCAACAGCTATTCATAGTCTATTTCTCTATCTCTATCTACCTACATATCTTTCTACTATTTATAAACACAGCAAACAACAACATCAGCAACAACAACAAAAGGACTGACTGCGATCCCTCCAGGACTCTTATTTCACTTAGCTTTGCAAGGTGAGGTAATTAGTAATATGAAAAATAAACAAACACAACTGCCTGAAAGTTTCATATAAATAGATCTTAGCTTAGGGTGGTAAGGTCAAGTGCTTTCTGAATTAAACCTCTGATGATTTCTGGGATTGAAATGGAGACCAGAATTTTTCTGGGGCATGTGTTGGGAATGGATAGACACAGATCCGGGGCTAGAAACATATCTATGGGTCTCCTGCTGTGAATAGGGCCTCTGCCTGGGTGTTTAGGAGTAAATGCAAAAGCTTAGAAAAACCCAAGTCTCTTATAGCACTTTTCTTGGGTTTTCAAATATATATATATATATATATATATATATATATATATATATATAGTATTATACCTACTAGGACCCGGGAACTACCAAGAAAACAAAATCCTTGAGGGAATTTACAAGTGAATCTTTCTTACTTGATGAATGAATGACAAACACCTGCCCACCCTTGAGCCCTAATATGGGAATGTATTTGTTGCTTTTGTATGCTAGCTTTTTTTTTTTTTCTTGAATATCATGTGGAAGCTATAAAGCTAGTACTGTTGCTATTAAAGAGATAGCATTGACCATATATTCATTGAAATTATGTCTATGAAGATATTTGATGAAAAACTATGATGTGTGGAGTAGGAGAAAGAAGTTTGTGTGTTAGACTTATTTTGTATTCTTATCTACCACTTACCAGCTGTACAGCTCTGAGCAATGCTCTGTTAAAGGAAAAAATTATTCATGACACTTGTTAAAGATGGTAAAACAGACTTTGTTGAAGGGGTTTCCATGGCAACATGTATAGGGACCACCGCACCAGGATCTTGCAGTGGGGGAGATAGAATTGCTTCAACTAGGACTCTAACAAGGACAAATGGGGATTTATAACCAAGGAACAGAGTGATGGTGAGTGGATGAAAAATTACTAAGAGGAAACATGAAGGGTAAGAGGTTTCTGGCCAACCTGACTTGATAGGATTATTGCTGAAAGCAGGCGACGGTGATAATATATCCAGGGTGGTCAGATAAGAAGGATTCTCACTCAAACTGAATTCAATAAGGATTTGGCTTAGTAAAGCAGAGGACTTAGAGGAACCTGTATGAAATCTTGGTCAAAGGAGAGAGTGTCCACTGTTAATTTCTGTGACCCTCAGGTTCATCTTCTATAAAACCACAGAGGTTTGTGATATAAACTAAAATAAAAGTTATAAAAAGGACTTCATCCATAATAACAGAAACTTAATGTGACATATTACATATCTTATTTTTTACATGAAAAATGCTTCTATTTTGACTTTTAGAAAGAATTACAGAGTTGGGTAATTTTTGTGGATGTGGGACAAAGCCACTCTGAATCTAATTATTTAATGTCACAAAAGTTAACTTACAATTTATTTTTTTTTTTAAGAAAGAGTGAGAGAGAGTGAGAAAGAGGGAGAGAGAGAGAGAATTTTTTTAATATTTATTTTTTAGTATTTGGCGGACACAACATCTTTGTCTGTATGTGGTGCTGAGGATCGAACCCGGGCCGCACGCATGCCAGGCGAGCGCGCTACCGCTTGAGCCACATCCCCAGCCCCACAATTTATTTTTATTTTTGAAATTTCCATTCAACTCATGACCTCGATATAATTAATCCACACAGATAATTTTATTACTAATATAAGTACAAATTAATAATAGAAAACACTCATCACACACTTGCACACTCATTTTAATAATGGTCTTATTCTAACTATAAAACAAATTAATACTTTTGCCCTGTATTATGAATAAAACTTTCTTTTTGATCTTATTATTTAATTTTTTGTTTTGGAGAGAGGATAAATTGTTATACATCCATATTTTAACCATTTTTCTTTGTTTTTAAGATGATAAGTAAAGGAGAATTTTGTTTCTTACTACCAAGTATTTAACATTCCAGAAATAAAATAAAAGACTAGCCTATAATATTTTGAGATAAAAAAATTCTTTTTAACAACATCATGTGATTTATTATTTTTTTTGACAATATACACCATGATTTAATTTGTTTTTTTTTTAAGAGAGAGAGAGAGAGAGAGAGAAATTTTTTTAATATTTATTTTTTAGTATTTGGTGGACACAACATCTTTGTTTGTATGTGGTGCTGAGGATCCAACCCGAGCGCGCCACCGCTTAAGCCATATCCCCAGCCCACACCATGATTTAATTTCAATGTTCTTCCTGAATTGTTCTATTTTTAGCACTTATAAAAATTAAAGCTCTCTCTGTCCTTGGACCCAAGAGACAATTTTATTTTAATTGAGCTCCTAAAACTAAAAATTTCTATTAAACACCTTTAAACGCATTTGATTTTAAGAATATAGAGTCTAATTTCCTCAATCTGATTTGAAGAAATTAAACATTTGAATAAGGGTGAATTTTAATAGGAAACAAGAGGAGTTTCTTTTGTGCAGTGAGGAAATACTTTGTGCAAATTCAGATTTTTAAACGTTTAGTGCTTTGTTTCATTTGCCCTAGTAAAATTTTCTCAAAAATTTAAAATTGCAATTATTTAATTCAGTGTTCTCTTTGTGATTTTGACATTTTGAAGATGGTGCTATGAGTTCATGTTTTTATATACTTCCTTTGTTATAAACATATAACAATGACAGATAAAATAAATAAAGAAAAAACAACCAGAAGGTAGGTATAAGTGGACTCAAAAGCAAAAGCTGATCATTCTTGTTTAAACTAGCTAAGACACATTGATTTGAAATTTCACACACTATGGACTAAAAGAAGTTTTTCAACTTCCAGGTTGGAAAAAATAGGCCACATATCAATGAATGTGAATTAAAATTGATTTTTCCACCTACAACAACACTAGAACGCATTTACATAACAACTTCAACATTCTGGTGGAAATGTATTTTTAGGTGCAATTATATACCCACTACAACATCAATGGAATCAATAAGTAGAATAAAGACATGAAACTCCTCGAAGACATGATCCACCAAACAAGGGTGTAAGCCAAGAAAGAGGAATACATGTGATTTAGGAAATAGCATCTTAAACACAGCAAGAAGGCAAAAAAATCAAGGATGTTCATGAAGGGAGGTCATAACAAGTAAGCCGTCTATAGAAACAGAGAGAAACCAGCCCAAATACATCAAATCAGAAAACAGGAGTAGACTCAGGACAGTGAAACTAATAGGATGCTATCCTAGTCTCTTTTGTGTTGCTATAACAGAATATCCAAGGAGGATATTTTCACAAAGAAAAGGGATTTATTTAGTTCACAGTTCTAGAGATTCAAGAGCATGGCCCCAGTATCTGCTTGGCTCTGGTGAGGGCTGTGTGGCAAATGGCATCACAATGATGGGAACAGGTAGGGAAGAAAAATAACATTATGGGGTAGGAACTTGGGAAGGGAAGATATATATAGTTCCAGGAGAGCAAGTTGATATTAAATACATATATATAATATATAAATACATATGTATTTACATATATACATATAAATATATGTATTTATATATTATAAATATGTATTTAATATCAACTTGCTCTCCTGGAAACTAATTCACTCCTACTAGACCCGACCCACTCAGCAAGGCCAGCACTGATTCATCTGTAAGACAGAGCCCTAGGTAACAAAACACTACAAATTGAGTGGCTTCAGGCAATACCCATTTATTATCTCAGTTTCCATTTATTAGGAGTCCAAGAACAGCCTCGAAGTATCCTTTGGTTGGAGTCTCACAGGGCTTCAATCAGGATGTTGACTGGACTGCATGATCACCTGAGGAAAGACCCACTTCCAGACTCCCTCGGGTTCTTGGGAGATTTCATTTCCTTGTGGCAGTAGAACTCACAGGGGGTCATGTTTCTTTAAGGGCATTAGGAGAGCATCTCTGATCTCAGTGAGTGCCCCAACCCTTCTTTAAAAGCGTTTCTCCCAAATCTATACAGAATATCCTACTTTCTGAGGGAATCATATTCAACTGATTTGGGACCTTAAACACACCTGCAAAAAATTCTTCACCTTTGTCATATTCTGCATACTAGAACCAAGTCACAGGTCTTGTCTTCAGTTGGGGTGAGGAGTACATAAGAATGAGAGATGGGGTCACCATAGGGTGTTTCCTTCACAAAAGGGTATGTGTGTAGGTGTGATAAGGCAAAGGGAGAAGGCAAGCTAAATTCTTACCTCCTATAATTAAAAGTCAATATTGATAAGGCTTCGAGTGGAAAAAAAATCAAGAACTGATATGAGTATTTCACTGAGATGTGGAGGCAAATTCTAAACTCATCTGCCAAAAAGGGGAAGATGGTTTCTTTGAAAAGAAAAGAGTGATTATTGTTGATTTGATGACAATTGTTTTCCTGAGAAACTTATTATAACACGTGAATCTTTTAAAGTAGATTATGGTATAAATTTGATAAAAATAAAAAATATGAGAAGATTATGAGAGAGTTTTCAAGACTTCCAGAAAGAGCTGAGTTCTTAGCAGGGTGAGTGGGGGGAGTACATTTGAAGTTACAGGCAGAGCAAATAAAAATTAATGTTCAACAAGACAGATTTTAATGGAGCTGCAGAATATCTGTAAAAGTACAGAGGTTTCTTATATGGATTAAGATAAACATTATGAAAAATGTTTGACACATAAAAGTAGACATTTATAATATCAAGGATAAAGAAAAATAAAACCCTAAAGTTATCACACATAAAAGGCAGATTATCTACAAAAAAAATGACTATTGGAGTTAAAACAGAGCTCTTAATAAAATAAAGGTCACAAGAAAATGGACAGCCACATTAAATGTGTCTAAAAACTGCTAATCTATCATTTTGTATTTGTACAGACTGGAATTTAAGGATTATATAAACTGGGGACATTTCTAGACATATGAAGATTAAGAGTTTACTGCTCAGATTTTTCCCTACCAGAAAGAATGAACACAGAGAAAGTGTAGGATATAAAAATCAACTGTGGGGATGAAAATTAATTTTAAAATATTAATTAATATTTATTAATTGCAAATAATTATTAATAAATAATATTTATTAATTACATATATTAATTGCAAATCATAGTAGAAAGTAGAGACCCCAGCTTATTAATGATCAACAAGACTTATAACACAATGAAATTCACTTCAAACTTGCTGAATAGTACTAAACAAAAATAAAAAGAAAACCAAATCTGTCAGTACTATTCGGCATGTGGAGAAATAGGAATTCTCCTCAGTGTTGAGGTGGATTGCAAAGCAATTTGTCACTATTTCATAACGTTGAAAATCTGTATATAGTACCACCATTATCACTTAAGGAAAATTGGGATCATATTCAGAGACTTGTACAGGGATTTTAATTGCAGTACTGTTTATAATAGCACCAAACTGGAAACAGCTTCTATATCAAACAGCAAGAGACACAAATAAATTAAGGTTAATACAATAAAATATTGTACAGAATTGGAGAAGAATGAATGCTGGCTATAAGTGATCACTGAAAAAATCACACAGACATAATTTTGAATGAAAAGTGTGGCTGCAGATTTGTGCATAAATATAATACCACTTGTGCAAATGTGTGCAACATAAAATACTTGATGGTATTTATGAACATAGTATATAAAATAAATGTATAAAAGATGCATGAGTATGATCAATATCATAAACGACTAGCCACAAAGGAGTAGAGGATGGACTGATGTTGAGCAGACATACCTGATGGGCTTCCACTCAATCTATGTAGAAAAGGGTTAGATTTGCTCAGGCAAGTAAGGTAATAGGTGACTACAAAACAACAACGATGACAACAACACACACACACAGAGCACACAAAACATCAAGAGACCCATTTAAAAAAAATAAAAATAAAAGGAGCCCTTAAAACACAACTGAAATTTAAAATTTAACTTCTTCATAACAACAATTAAGATGACCTGAAATTTAAAAAGATGTCAGCATCACGAGAATGGTTTTAGTTAAAACTATTTTCTTTCTTGTAGGACTCGAGTCACGTCAATGCTTATATTAAACATCATTTTGTCCCCTTTGATACTGAATTTTGCAGATATATTGATTAATTAGATAGAGATTATTTCATATAAATGGATTATAAGATAACTTGGAGGCATCCCCTCCTCTTCCTCTCGTTGACATTCCCTCTCACCTCCACCTCATGTCTCTGTCCATGGCAACACTGCAGACTCCAGAATCATCTGATTAAACTTTCAGGTGAGTCAGTTTATTTACTTATTTCTTTCTTTATTTTATTTTTTAAAGTGAGTTTCTCTTAGAGCAAGAAAGTCTTCCAACCATTAACGTGATCAAACACTTTGTGTACAATAATTGTCCCAAATTTTCTGTTGCCAATGTTAGTATCTGGCCTTCATGATTGCATGGAAAGGAGTTTCCTAAGAAATTTCTGTGTTTTTGAGGTTACTTCCAATTTTATTTTTGCTCTCTCTGGAATCAGTTCTTTATCACACTGTATTATTAAATAATATTTTTCATGCTATAGTGATACTTCAGGATCTGTTATGCTTGGAAAGTAATTACATACTAGTGATACTTCAGGGTATGTTATGTTTAGAAAGTAACTGAAATACTAGTCTATATACTAGTATTCAAAAGACTTGGCTGTTTTTAATAGTCTTTTAAAATTTATATAAAGTCCATGTTTCAACTATCTTTAAAAATCCATTTTATTAATTGGGTTACAATTTTAAAATTTTAAGGTATATGTGAGATCTTTCTACATGCTTGACATCTTTTTAAGCCCAGTAGAATTAAATGTTTTCATTTTCTATTCTTCCTGTTGGCCAACAAAATCCTTAGATAATGCAACTATGTAGATATAGACATATGCCTATATATTTATCTTTCCTGCTGTCTCATATATTATCTGTATAGATATCTAGATCTGTGAGTCAATAGCAAAATTGAAAAAGGTTGTATTGCTATTAGTTATTATAAAGCTAGCTCTGAAGGATTCCTGGAACATGGAACACATACGAGGTTGTTCGAACAGGGAAACGACTGTGAAGATGAGGGGGGAGACCGGCTCAAATGTTGGGACAACCTTGGAGCATTCCAGAAGTGGAAATGGCAATTAGCAGGGTCATCGGCTGGTGCACTACACAGTGGGACCATCCATGTGGTCAAAAATTCCTCCATCTCTCTCCCCACAGGTCACATGCCAATAAGCAGAGATACTTGCTATTAGGCATGGGTACTAACTGTGGGAACTTGAGTGGAAAAAAGCACACAGAATCCCAGGTGACTGGTGACATCAGGGAGATGGGAGAGAACCCGGGCCAGTGGTGACGCACCCTCGCTGGCAGCACATTATTATAGGACTCAGATGACGGAAGAATGAAAGTCACCTGAGCAACCAGCCAAGCACAACAAACCTAAGGAGCCACAAACAAAATCAAAATGGCTTTTTCTGAGCTGACTTGACTACAGACACAATGGATGCTCAGTGGTGACTGACACCAAAACACATCCCATTATAGAAAAGAGACTTATTGGAAGCTCAACTAACTGATGTAGCTCAAGGTCCTTTTAGAGATGGATGCTGTTGCACGTGTGTGAACTTTGTTAATCCTCAGTGAAGCTTGGTGTTTGTAAGACTTAAGATTCATGTGATTCTTCTTTCACCGTTAAAGTACTTGAAAGGATCAAGAAGCAACTGTGCACTAGACTCAGTATGTGTGAGCTTTCATTGAAACAGGATAACAGCTGTCATCTGTCAGATGAGAAAACTGAAGCACACAGCCATTGAGTGGTAGACCTGGGGTACAAAACAGTCACTCCCAGCCTGCAACTGCTGCATCCAAGCCCTTAAAAGATAGGTCAAGATCAGCATGAGTTAGTAAAGTTGTTCTCAAAAATGAGAAAGTTGTGAAGTTCTTTGAAATGACAGATTTCTTTCTGCTGAGAACTAGCAAAATGGTGTTAGTGGAGGACTTAGGCAGAGCTTTACCTATTTGAACAGCTACCCAGCAAATGAGAAAGAGTAAAAGAACTGTTAAGCTGGTTTGAGTGCCAACAAACATTTGCACCCTAAATGGAATGTATTTATTCAGTTTTATTATTCTTAAGTTAATCCATCTTGAACTTTTTGGGCTAGGTAAACTTTGATTAACAAAACAAATAGTTTTGTGAGTGTATTCTTAGTAAGATTGCAATTCAGTAAGTTCTTACAAAGATTTTAAATTTTATATTCTCTAATATAATTGTGTGTGTGTGTGTGTGTGTGTGTGTGTGTGTGTGCTTGAAATGGTTGACACGTTCTTTAGCTTCAACATTTCTGTTAATTGGTGTATATGTTCAAATAGGTAGTTTGACCTTAACCAGGTCTCTTTTTTTCTATCACATTATGGACTCATTTAATGTTTTATATTTAGAATACTTCCTTTAGGCAATTTAGAAATATACAGAGTGTTTTCTATTTATCTTCTGTCAGGGTTTAAGAAGCTCGATTTAGAGATCAAAGAGGTATAGTACATTGAACATCAGGAAAAAAGATATTAAATCAATAATTAATATGGGTTGATTTGAAATAATGCCTATAAAACTCCATTATTTGTAAGAGTCTGTGTCTGATTACTTCATAAAGCAATACTAAATCACTTGCCTGTTTTTGTTGGTTTGTTTGTTTTTTTGTTTGTTTGCCTGTAGAGGTTGGAAATCTCCTTTAAATTATACTGTTGTAGTGATTTAAAAATGTATTTAAAGCCTGGCTTTACTTTCAACATCTAACTTAAACTCATTTTATTCTTAATTGTAATTATATTTTCAAACTGAGATACATTTTCAAAATGAGATATTATATGCTAAAATATTTTACTTTTCTACTCTAAAATTGAGGACATCTAATCTAATCTCTTTTACATTTTAAAAATTTTGACATCATGGAGATAGGGCGAGCAAAGGAGAAGGGATGTTACTTGAGCCTAAATACCATGTTTAGATGATCATCACTCTTATTTGTATTTCTAAATTGAGGTTACTTGAGTTTATTGGAGCAGCATGTATAATATGGCATCTTAAATGAATAAATGCCGTGATCATCTTCCTTGGGAGGAGGCAAATCAGTTTGCTAAATAGAGACAGACCAACATGCCAAGTACTGTAACTTGTTTTTGACTCTGCTGCTGATAGAGTGTAAGTCCTCAGAGCATATGATAATGTTTGAAGTGATGGAACACATTTTTCCCTTTAATTCTCCTTTATATCACCACCCACGTTAGATCTGCTCTCCCGCAGTTTACTGTTCAATGTATGTGCTGAATTTAAATAGCTAAGGGCCTGTTCTCCTTCCAGAAGATATTACAAACCTCACTCCTTCTAATTGAAAATTGTATGATGAAGGTCGACTTTCCTTCTCCTTCTCCTTTGTGTTTAAGTCTCTGATTATTAATAATCAACAGGCTTCAGGGTTACAAATGCTGCCTTACCTAGCAATCAAAACAGCAAGGTACAGTGGAGGATGCATGGGTTGTTCAGTGTATTTCATTGGGTGTGTAACCAACAGAAAAGGTAGCCATATGTAGCAGTCACAGGATTTCAAGTATTTTATCAAAGGAAAACTCTTAAGAGAAAGCAAAGGTTGCAATCCTTTTTTCCTCCCATTTTTTTCACCGCAGATCATTCATTAAATATTTATTGACCATCTATCTTGTGCTAGCACTGATGTAGGTACTGGGAAAGCAGCAAGGAATCAAAGAGGAAGGCAATCCCCATTCTCATAGAACACATACTAATCTAAACAGCAAATCCAATAGATGTTTTAAGTGATATAATATAAACTATAATTAAGAGTAGAGATGAAATGTGAAGTGGAATTTTTCTCTGGAGCAGAGTCAGGATGTGATGTGAAGGCAGGTGTAACATTAGATGGATGGCCAGGAAGACCCTTGAGGAGAGGGTGGCATGGAGTTAAACCTGAAGCCAACCACGTGGAATATTGCTGGAGACAACTGCCCCAAGAAGAAAGGAAAACTACAAACAGGGTTATGCCTGCAGGAGTTCGAGGAAGGCACATAGGAGTGGAGAATAATAGAAGATGAGGTCAGCAGAGCAGAGGACAAAGGTTGGGGCTTCATCAGCCATTTTAAGGTCTTTGATAGTGATAGAGGGAGTAGTTCATTGGGAACTTTTGGGCAGTTATCTGACACAGTCTGTCTTATTTTAACACAATAGCTCTGACTGTGTGTTAAAAATAGATTTTACAAAAGAGCAAGGGCAAGAGCACCGCAGATCACTAGCCACCCTTCTCGCGGCTTTCTGCTCCCTCGGCTGACCTGTGTGAAATGCATTAACCACTGACTGGCTTCTCTGAACTCTGGCTTGCATTAGATTCAGCTAATGACAGGTACTTGCAGGGGACACTAGGAGAAGAGTAAAGTTTATGTCTTTATTGCCCTCTCCTGCCCTTTCAGCTCCCACTGGCAATCTGTGTCCATCTACCATGGTCACAGTTCCTGCCAGCAGCCCTTTCATAACTCTGCAGGTCTAAGGATGGTGGTGGCTTCCTGCTAGTGCTGGTTGGGGGTACACACCATTCCTGGGTTTTTGTTTTGTTTTGTTTTGTTTTGTTTTTGGTACTGGAGATTGAACTCAGGGGCACTCTGTTAGGTTGGTTTGAGGTGGCTAAGGAACAAAGCACCAGGCAACCCACGCTTGGGCAAGAACCACCAATCACGCACCAACAGAACCACCTCTATCAGCGAGGTCTACTGACTAATCCTGGATCTTAGCAAGCTCTCCTGACCAACCCCAGTAGGTCAGGGACTCCAGAAACCTCCCTTTCCTGTCCCAAGCCCTCCCTTCCTGCCCTAAGCCCAGTACAAATTCCAGTCTGGCTTGGCCTTGTGTGACTCCCCAGAACCTGCTCTGTTGGAATAGAGGGTCTTGCATGGGAGCAAATCTCAATAAGGTCTTGCTCAGCAGCCTTTTATTCTGCCTCCTTTTGGTCACCGGTGCCTGACCTTACACACAACCACTGAGCCACATCCCAGCCCTTTTTTGGTATTTTATTTAGAGACAGGGTCTCACTGAGTTGCTTAGAGCTTCACTGGGATGCCGAGGCTTTGAATTGGTGATCCTCCTGCCTCAGCCTCCAGAGCTGCTGGGATTACAGGCATGCAAAACCTTGCCTGGCTCATTCCTGTTAATCTTCTAATCTCTGTTTGCATATTTGTAAATAGTCCCTTTATTAAATCGTTCTTAATTGTTCATGTTTACCATTGATTTCCTGCTTAGAATAGCCTAATAATCCAGATAGGAGGCCATTCAACATTCTAGGGAGAGAAGACTCTAAGGCCATGGATAATGGAGACGGACCCGGGAAGCAAACCTCAGATTAGCAAACTGTCCTTTATTCTGCAGTGAAGTGAATAGATCAGGCATGGGAGGGCTCACTTTTTGGGTTCAGGAAATGACCTCCCGGGGGTTAGTGAAAGAGTTTGAGTTTTATAGTTTACAATGAGGGTGAATTGATCTTTGGAGACTGTGGACAGTGCAGTTTGGATAGTCAGGGACCTAGCTGTGCAGGTTAAAGTTTTAACTCAGGAAGGCAGTTGTAAAAAGTTTGAAACTCCTTGTCACTGGGAAAAGCTCATAACTTGGTGTTCACTGTTTATGTTTGTTCGTCTGGGACCCATTGTTACCTAGACCTTCACTATTTGCTTTTCTCCTTCCAGGACTCATCTGGAAGGATAAAAGTCCAGGGCCTAGTGTTTCAGTTTTGCTTCCTTCCTTCAGAACCCATTGTGGTTGGGAAGGGGTAAATGTTTGCTTTTGGTGAAGATGCTGGGGATGAACCCAGGAAGGAATGAAAGTTTGCTTCCTCCCCCTCCCCCCACTCCCGCAGGGCCCATTATTACTGGAAAAGGATGTACTGGGAGGGGCTTAATGTTTGCTTACTTCCCTCCTTCCTCCAGAGCCGCACTGTCCCTCCATTTTTCTTAGGGAGCTGTCTTGTGGGAATATTATTTTCCATAACCCTTCAAAGACTAGGACTCTGTGGGTGGTGAGAAGTGGACCTGTTCTGAAGTAACAATGTACTAGATTTATTAATGAGTGGAATATGGAGGGAGGTGTAAAAACATTGAAAGGCTTTCTAGATATTTGGCTTCCAAAACTTGAACAAAGGAGTTGCTTTTGGGCATTGACTCTTGATGTTCACAGAAGCTGAGCTAGAGATATTAAATTGAAAGTTATTTGTGTAGAGATGATATTCAAGTGTTGATAGAAAACATGATCACTAAGTGGTTAAGTGTGATAGTAAGAGCAAATGTGACTCCATTTTGTTTTGTGACTCTGTAAAACAGCCATGCCAAGGAGAACGGTCATGAGTCATGACTGGGGCAAGATGTTCTTTTCCTTTTGCTGTAGAAACCTGTAAGAACACGGAACTACCTAAGGGGGCATTGTTTCTGTAACTAGGGTAACAGGGCTCTGTTTCTGTAACTGGGGTGATTGGGCTGACTGTGATTGGTTAGGCTTCCCACCGCTTGACTGCACTGTCCCGCTTCTGTAACCTGGCTTGCTTGCATTGGCTAGACCCCCGAACATCCCTTTTGTGGTTTTCAGGCTTATAAGGAGTGCCCTTGCAATTGTTCAGGGCTGATCAGAGGAACAGCTTTATGTTCTGGTCAGCCGCCACTGGTGTGCTTCAATAAAGGCTCGATTTGATTATACGTGAGTGGTCTGGAAGTCAGTTTATGAAACCCCGGGACGAAGCTTTAACTATAACAAAGTATATACAGAAAAGAAAGAGATTCAGATTGAGCTCTGATGTAGATGGATAGTCAGGGGTTATATAAATGAAGACAAACCTGCAAAAGGGAGTGAGAAGGAATTGCCCAGAAAGTAAAAGGAATTCCAGAAGTTTGTGATATTCTGGAAACCAACTGAAGAAACTGTAGTGTCAGAATGAATAGGCTGTTCAGTTAGGTTCTGAGAAACTAATACTGTCTTTCAATATGAAACTGCATTAAAAATCCACTTGCAATTTTGATATATGAATTAAAATATCTTAAAGAGGTATATATGATATTCCACAAATAATAATGACACTTTAATTATAAATATTTCAGCTGTTGGTAGTCACCAGAAACTCACTGTGACAATGTTTCCAGACAGCTTGTTTTAAGAACTAGATATATTTACATCTTTACAGCTTGATGTCATTTACAGTGTCCATCTACATTTGTACATCAAGTGTAAATTCAAGTGTCTGGAAAGAAAGTTAAAATTCACCTGAAGAAGTAGAAGTTTCTCTATAAGGGAAAAAAAAATAGCTGAAGGAGACCAGCTCAGAGACTCCTGGCGCAAAATCTAGGACTCCAAAATAGCTGAAGGAGACCAGCTCAGAGACTCCTGGCGCAAAATCTAGGACTCCAAAGTCCTTCCCCCCGCTCCTGCTCCAAAAAAAAAAAAAAAAAATCATGAATGTTATGATGTGCAACTGTAATTATTTTTCATGATTTTAAAATTCTAAATTCTCCATGTCTTAAAATAGTGTTTTTTATTTTATTTTTTAAATAAAAGTAGGTTTGTGGGTATAGCTCAATGGTAGAGCACTTGGCTACCATGGGTGAGACCCTGGGTTGCATCCAGAGTACCAAGAAAATAAAAATAATAGACTGTTGATCAATTGATTTAGGTAAAAGTATTCAGTAGACTATTTTTTTTTTTTGAGTTTTAATTGACAAATTTTTCAGTTCATTGGAAATCTCGCTTTTCATGAGCATACTCATTAATCATTGCAAAAAAAAGCTCATGTATGCCACATTTCTATAATAAAATTATTTTGCAGAAATGAGCTATTGTTGTATAATGGATCAGCTTCAAAACCTAATTTAGTGCTGTACTAGTGCTGTACTTTTCCTAACGGACTTGAGTTAGAAAGCTAACAGGAATTAAATAACATATGAAAGGAAATGAAAGCTGTCTGATTCTAGTTTGAATGATCTGCACCTATAAGTGCCAAGATGACTAATCAAAAAATTGATAATGAGCAGTCAGCTGTAAATGTTTTGATTTTGTTCATATCAAGTGTTAAGGATGCAATATTCTTGGGCCAATGCTTTGCATTTTACTGTAAAATTTGAGAGACCTGAGATTTTCTGATTATCTTTTTTTTTGATACTGTTTTTCTATATTATGTTCCAACATAGTATCTATTTCTCCATAGAATTACTGTTTTCATGAATACACTAAAAGCTTAGAAATACCTCCTATTGAAGCCAGGGAGCAGAAAGACAGTCAATAGAGAAAATAAAAAAACTGGTTTGATCAGGAAGGTGGAGGCTGGTTGAAAAGAAAATCAAAAGCTGCTCCAATCCCCTATAGTCCTTCCCCCTGCTCCTGCTCCAAACAGTTGCTACAGTAACCTGCCCCAGGAATTGTTCCTCCCTGCAGGGAGTTGTAAGAATTGTTAATTGATACTTCCTGGCTGTTACCTTGTGCCTGAATCACTCCCCCAATTGGCCTTTCCCCCTTGCCCCTTTTCTTACCACCTTTCAGTGCATCCCCAAGACTGGTCAAGATGGGGAGAGATAAAGGGTAACAAGGTCAGGAGAACAAAGAGAATCTAAAATTTATAAAAGGGGTAGGACTTTCCCACTTCTTTGGCTGGTGGTATCACTATCAGCAAAATTTACATTAGTTTTTCTTGAATTTTTAACTTTTATGATGCTGGGGATTAAACCCAGGACCTTACATTACACATCTAGGCAAAGTGTTCTATTACTGAGTTACAACCCTAGCCCTTGGCACTTTTCACATTAACTTTTTTGTTAGTCTTTTCTTTTTCAATTGCTTTCTATCTTTGAAAGATATGTTTCTATCTTTGAAAGATATGTTTAGTATGCATCTTAGCTCACTGGGGCTGCTGTGACTAAACACCATACAGTGGTTTGCTTAAACAGCAGAAATTTAATTCTCACAGTTCTGAAGCCTGGTAAATCCAAGATCAAGGGTTGGAAGGTTCAAGTGAGCGCCCTCTACCTTACAGATGGCTGTCTTCTCACTGTGACCTCACATGGCAGAAGGCATGAGGGATCTCTTTTATAAGGGTAACCATCTCATTAATGAACAATACAACATAATCACCTTCAAAGTCCTCACCTCTGAATACCATTAGTTTGGGGTTGAGGATTTCAAAATCTGAATTTAGGGAGGACATAAGTGAAAGCATAGCATTAAGAAAGTGTGTGCGGGGAGGTAAATAAATATGAATAATAATTATGATGGGATAAAACATCAAATATGTTAAGAACCCATGAGTTCATAATATTACTTAAAAACCAAATAAATGAACAAGAAAAACACAACAGACTCATTCTACTTAATACGGGTGGATGGGGGAATGAATGCAAAATTTGTTTGGCCTTATTGCTATGTAAACTGAATCTTTCAGTGACTGAAAGGAAGTTTGCCTTTCAGGAGATAAGTGATAAGGAGATAAGATTGTCCATTAAAGAATACAGGCCTTAGTGAAGTTACATATTATTCTGTTGATTATTGTTTATTGATAATCCAATAATTCCTGTCCAATGGAAAAAAATAACTTCAAAGATGAGATACCAAATGGCATGGTGCAAAAATCTAGCAAATTGACTCTAATATTATTTATTAAGTTGAGAAAAGATGTCCTTACACCTCATAATGTACTTTGAACTACTCTTAATATCTTACTGTTTTCCTCCTTCATTAATGAGTTGAATGAAACCCTATATGTGTGTGTATTAAATTTGTATGAGAGTCATGATTTTATGTTTTTGAAAGTTATAGCAGCATAAATACTAATACTAGTAAATGAAGAAGAAATGATGGAATCAGAATACCATCGTCCCTTGGCTTAGAATTTACTCTTCTAGAAGAGGGGCTTTTCTTCCCATGTGTATTTTAGTCAGCTTTACCCTGCTGTGATCAAAAGATGTAACAAGAGCAAAATTTAGAAGAAGAAAAGTTTATAAACTATTAGGAATCATAGTTTCAGAGGTCTTCTTGTGTAGATGGCGGGCTTCATTGCTCTGGGCCCAGTGAGGCAGAACATAATGGCAGCAGAGTGTGATGAAGAAAAGCAGCTTAGGACTTGGTCACAAGGAAGAAAGGAGGGGGGAGAGAGAGATAGAAAGAGGGAGGGAGAGAGGGAGGAGGAGGAGGAGGAGGAGGAGGAAGAAAAAGGAGAAGAGGAAGGAGAGAATAGGAGAGAAGACTCTATTCACGAGGGATGAAACATATATGTCTGTTATGATTTGGATGCAAGGTGTCCCCCATATGCAAGAGGATTCAGAGAGGAAATGATTGGGTTGTGAGAGCCTTAACTCAATCAGCGAATTAATCACCTGATGGGATTAATTACGTAGTTGACTGAAGGCAGGTAGTGTGTGGCTAGAGGAGGGGGAGTATTGGGGATGTGGCTTTGGGGTGTGTATTTGTATCTAGCAAGTGGAGACCTCTCTGTGCTTTCTGATCATCATGTGAGTTGCTTCCCTCCACTTCACTTCCACCATGATGTTCTGCCTCACCTAGAGCCCTGAGGAATGGAGCCTGCTGTCTGTGGATTGAGACCTCTGAAACCCTGAGCCTCCAAATTAACTTTTCCTCCTCTACAGTTGTGCTGGCCAGGTCTTTAGTTACAGCAGAGAAAAAGCTGACCAAAACAATCCTGAAGGCACACCCCAAATGACCTACTTTACCCAGTCACACACTACCTGCCTATAGTTACCACTGGTTAATGCATTCAGGGGATTAAGCACTACCGTTAAGGTTCCCATATCCCAATAATTTCATCTCTGAACTTTCTTGCATTGTCTCACACATGAGCCATAACTAGACTCTAATGCCAGGTCTTTCCTGGATAATTCCATCTTTATTCCTGACTTTGGCTTAGATGACTGAGGGCATCTATGTGCCACATACTTAATCTTCTCAAGGAGACTTTGATGTGACTGAATACTCTGACTTGGAAATTTCTCTGAAGTGAAAAGATATTTCAGTCACATTCTCAGCTTTTTCTCAAGAGCATACTTTTTTGAGCATGAATCTCCTAATTTTAGCATCTTTTGCAATCTGGATAGACAAAGAATTTCCTAAAGTGTCAAGTCCTGGTTCCTTTTTGTTTAACAGTTCTTGCCTTAATTTATCTCTATCCTCTCACATTTTATGATGAATAGCAAGAAGAAATCTATTCACACCTTCAACACTTTGCTTGGAAATCTCAAATATCCAAGTTTATTACTTACAAGTTCAATTTTGCACATAACTGCAGAACACAATTCCACTAAGCTATCTAGCACGATGTATCAAGAATTCTTTTGCCCAGATACTCTAGGAAAGTCTGCAAAATAATGAAAGAACAAGACAAATGAACAAAAATTGAAGGAAGCAGAACTTAAAAAACAACTTCCCCCACACCTAACTCTTAGCTAAAGGTCTACAGAAATCCAGGAATGCATTGAATACATTGTATTCTATCTATAAACTATGAAGAAAATGTAAGGGAAAGGAATAATAGAATTGAAATAGTGTTGAAAGTTTTCAGTCATGCATTGCTCATTTCCTTCTGAGCCCTCACCAATAGCACTTCAGTGTACATATTCCTATGAGTAGCTGTGTATGATTTAGGAATTGTCTAAAGTGAGAATTATCTTCTCTACCGTTTCCTTGTGAGTCTTAAATGGCAACATCATTATCACCCATATTTCCATCAGTGGTCTTTTTAATCCCTCTAGGCTTTTTTTTATCTGCCTCTCAAAATTCTTCTAGCCTCTGTCCTCTACCCAATTATAGAGTTGCTTCCCTGTTCAGGTATCTGTTACAAGAACACCTCACTCTCAGCACCAAAATCCTCATTAATTTTTATTGCTGCTGTACCAAGTTAACAGACACTTGGTGATTGAAAATAATGCAGATTTATCATCTTGTGTCTCTGTTTGTTAAAAACCCAACACAGGGGTTGGGGTTGTGGCTCAGTGGTAAAGTCCCATGTGTGAGACACTGAGTTTGATCCTCAGCACCACATAAAAATAAATAAACAAAATAAAGGTATTGTGTCCATCTACAATTAAAAATATTTTTTAAAAAATCCAACAAAGATATTCGTGGGCTGAAATAAAAATGTCAGCAATGCTGTGTTCTTTTCTGGAGGCTTATAGAAAGAATACAGTGCATTATCTTCATGGCCTTACATCAGTTTCCCACTCCCCTTGGCTTATGGACCTTTCTCTGCATATTTTATTCATTTATTTATTTATTTTTGTACCAGGGATTGAACCAACTGAGTTACATCCCCTTTTTTTTTAATATTTTGTTCTGAAACAAAGTCTTGCTAAGTTGCTTAGGGCCTGGCAAAGTTGCAGAGGCTTACTTTGTACTCATGATCCTCCTGCCTCAGCCTCCCAAGCCATTGGGATTACAGTGGTGCTCTATCACACCCAGTTCTCTCCATGCTTAAAACCTGCAATGTGGGGCAGCAGCCTTCTCATACTTTCATCCTGCGCATTTCTCTCCTAAAGTCTCTCTTCCACTTTTAAGGACTCTTGTGAAAACATTTTCTGTAATGTTAGGTGTCTCATTACATTAAAATGATAGTCTCTGAGGGGCACTGACCTTCCTTGGAGTAAATCCTCTCCAGATGTGGAGCACAGACCCCTGACCCAAGAGCTCAAATCCCTAAGCACTCAAAATGACCCCTTTACTGATTGATAGAACAAACCCCAGATTCCTGGGTGCCAAAGAAAACTGATATGCTCACTAGACCACCTCTCAGGATAACCTATATCAGCCCAGACTCTTCCTTTGTTCGGTGACTCATTTTACACCAGGAAAGTGGGCCCCTTCCTGTAGGCATAGTCCCATTCCTGAATAAAGGCTGACATGATTTGTCAAGTTTGTATCTGACCTGGTCTCTTTGTTCTAACAATGAATCCAAAAATAATTTTTTTAAAAACAAATCTTTCAAATACTGGAAAATAAGAAAATTCCCTGAAAATATGAGATGGAAGATCAGTCCAAAAAGTTCAACTTTCAACTGATTCAATTCCAGGAGAATGCAGACAAAGTAAAGAGGAAAATATTACCCAAAGAATAAAACTTTAAACTAAATTTCTAGAACTAAAAGGGAAACACATGTCTTGAACTAGGAAAGGTCTTTATATGAAAAAGACCTAAATTTAGATATCTATGAAAATTTTCAAAACCAAATATAAAGGATTCTAAAAGCTCCATAGAAAACATAATACAAAATTCAACTGACTTTAGGCATCTCACCAGCACCCTAGAAGATGACAGATTAATCCTTTTAAATTTCTAAGTAAAAATATCTTAAAACCTAGAATACCTCAGTCAGCCTAATTATGAATGGTGTGTGAATACAAAATTAATGTGTTCATACATGCAAAGACTCAGAAAGATTATCTCCCACATTCATTTCCTCAGGTATTGTATTCCAGGAGAATAAAGGAAGAATCCCAAATGAGAAACATTGGAGCTACAGTAAATAGTATATTGACCAAAGAGCAGTGAGAGGTAGCCTCAGTGTAACAGATATACGTAGACCCTGGAGCAAAGAGTGAGCAGAGAATGGAAGGCTGGGAGGGAGCTCTCCTGACTGGAAGCAATGAAGCAATGAACTGAGAGATTCAAACACTTGATAATGTGGGAAAGTAATGAAAGGTAAGAAATAAAGGATGACAGACATTCCAGGAAAGACAAAAAAGTTTTGCATCCCAAAATTGTAATTAAAATAATAAGAAAAAAAAAATGAGGTCAGGATGACAGATGATGAGGAAAGTGGAAGAGATTGAGGTATGGTGAAAAGTTATGTGATTCTTGACCCCCAAACAACCATCACCTCCAAAATAATGACAAAAAGACATCAGAAGTAGTGGATAGAGAGTAGGGGTGAGTAAAAAAGCACAAGAAAGACAAGATGTGAATACACAGTGCATCAAAATATGAATGATTTAAAGAGGGAAGTGTCATGATAATGTACTACTTTACTATGCAATAAACAATATTTCATAACCTTAATATGGTAATTTTCATTTACTAGATTTGAATTTCAAAATCTATGAAAGACCTTGAGTAAAGAGTTTGTATATCAATAATCTAAATACTACTTATGTAGACATATGTAAATAAAGACATAACTGAAATTTGGGAAGTGGTTATTAAATGGTCAAATGAAGTTGTTAGGTAGCATAATATAGAAAAGAGAAGGCTCAAATCAATAAGATCAAAATTGAAAAAGGAGATATCACCACATACCCTATTGAAATCCAGAAATTTATCAGAACTTATTTTTTAAATTTATACCCCAATAGATTAGAAAATCTAGGAGATACTGACACATTTCTAGACACATATGACCTGCCTTGAATCAGTAAGACACAGGAAACTTAAACAGACCAATATCAAATAATGAAATTGAAAAAGCTATTAAAAACTTTCCAAAAAGCAATGTCCAGGACTAGATGGATTCTCAGCTGAGTTCTACCAGACGTATAAAGAAGACTTAACACCAATCTTTCTCTAATTATTCCATGAAATCGAAAGGGAGGAAACACTCCCAAATATTTTTTTATGAAGCCAGTATAATCTAATACCAAAACCAGACAAAGACACATCAAGGAAAGAAGACTACAGACCAATTTTCCTGATGAATATACATACAAAAATCCTTAAAATGGTATCAAACTGTATTCAAAACATATCAAGAAAATAATAGACCATGATCAAATGGATTTTATTCCAGGGATGTATTTTTGATTCAGCATACACAACTCAATAAATGTAATTCATCACTTAAACAAGATTTACAGCAAGAATTGCATGATCATCTCAATAGACTTAGAAAAGGCTTTGGATAAAACCCAGCAATGATTCAGTTAAAAACACTGGAGAAGGTGGGGAAAGAAGGAATTTATCTCAACAACATAAATGCTATTTATGACACACCCAAAGCCAACATCATAATGAATGGAGAAAAAACTAAAATTATTTTCTCTAAACTTAGGAATAGGACAAAGCTGTTCACTCTCACCACTCCTATTTAATATAGTCATTGAAACATTAGAGCAGTCAGGCGACAGAAGGAAATCAAAGGGAAACAAAGAGGAAATGGAGAAGTCAAGTCATTTCTATTTGCCAATGATATGATTTTATATCTAGAAGACCCCAAAAACTCCACCAGAAGACTTTTAAAGCTTATAAATAAATTCAGCAATGTGGCATGATACAAGATCAACACCCACAAATTAATAGCTTTCCTATATTTCAGTCAAGGAAGAAATCAGGAAAACCACCCATTCACAGTTGTTGTTGTTGTTCTTCTTCTTCGTCTTCATTGTCATCATCATCATATTCTTGAAAATAAATCTATAATTTTCTAGGTGAAAAGTATAGAACACTGAAAAAAAGATATTCAAGAAGCTCTTAGAGGATGGAAAGACATTTCATGTCCTTGGATAGGCAGAATCAACATTGTCAAAATGGCCATACTAACAAAAGCGATATACAGATTCAATGCAATGCCCCTCAAAATACTAATGACATTCTTCACAAAATTAGGAAAAAAAATTTAAAATTCATTTGGAAGAATAAGAGACCCAGAATAACCAAAGTAATACTGAGCAAGAACAGTGAAGCAAAAATCATCACAATACTTGATCTGAAATTATACTACCAAACTATAGCAACAAAAACAGCATGACATTGGCATCAAAATAGACATGAAGACCAATGAAACAGAATAGAAGACACAGAGACAAATCCACATACATACAGTCATCTGATACTTGACAAAGATGCTAAAAATACATTTGGAGAAAAGACAATTTTTTTTTCAACAAATGTGCTGGGAAAACTTGATAGTTATGTGTAGGAAAATGAAAATAGACCCTTCTTTCTCACCTAGCATAAAGCTCAAATCAAAATGGATCAAAGACTTACAGATTAGACCAGAAACTTTGCAGCTTCTAGAAGAAAACACAGGGTGAACACTCTATTTTATAGGTGCTGGCATTGACTTTCTTAACAAGACCCCCAAAGTGCAAGGAAAAAAACCCCCCAAGAATCAATAAGTGGGATGCATAAAAAAAAAGCTCCTGCACAGAAAGGAAATGATTAATAGCATAAAGAGAGAGCCTACAGAAAATCTTGGCTAGCTGCTCCTTCCTTAGGGTATTAATATCCAGAATTGCAAAGATCTCAGAAGATACAACATCAATGAATTAATCAATCAATCAATAACCCAATCAGTAAATGAACAAAGAGCTAAACAGAAACTTCTCAAAAGAAAAAGCACAAATGGCCAACAAATATATGAAAAAAATATTCAACATTCCTAGCAATCAGAAAAATGCAAAAAGAGAGAGAGAGAGAGAGAGAGAGAGAGAGAGAGAGAGAGAGAGAGAGAAAGACCAAAACAAAACTTCTCCAAGATTTCATTTAACTCCAGTCAGAATGGCAATGATCAAGAATACAAACAATAATAAATGCTGGTAAGGTTGCGGGGTAAAAGGTACACTTGTACCTTGTTGGTGGGACTAAAAACTAGTGCAACCGAAATTAGTATGGAGATCCCTCATAAAACTAGGGTTGGAAGCACCATATGACCCACCTTCCCACTCCTTGGTATTCTCCCAAAAGAACTAAAATCAGCATACTACCACAGTGACACAGCCACATCAATGTTTATGGCAGCACAATTCAAAATAGCTAAATTATGTAATTAACCCGGATGCCTGTCAATAAATGAATGGATTAAGAAATTTTGAGATACACCCCCCACACACACATACACACAAATGGGGTTCTAGCCATAAAGAAGAATGAAATAAATGAACTTAACAGGTACTTCACAGAAGAAGAAATGATTCGTCAACAAATATATGAAAAAATGTTCAATATCTCTAGCAATTAGAGAAATGCAAATTAAAACTACACTGAAATTCCATCTCACTCCAATCAAAATGGCAATTATCAAGAATACAAGTAACAATAAATGTTGGTGAGAATGTGGGGGGAAAGGTATAATGACAGATTGCTAGTGGAACTGTAAATTTGTGCAATCACTCTGGAAAGCAGTGTGGAGATTCCTCAGAAAATATGGAATTTTTTAAACCACTATTTGACCCAGTTATCCCACTCCTTGGTATATACCAAAGGACTTAAAATCAACACAATATAATGATTCAGCCACATCAATATTAATAGCAGTGTAATTCACAATAGCCAAGCCAACATAGGTGCCCTTCAAGAGATGAATGGATAAAGAAAATGTGGTATATATACACAATGGAATATTGCTAGGCCATAAAGAAGAATGAAATTAGGCATTTGCTGGCAAAGGGATGGAAACAGAAAATATGCTAAATGAAACAAACCAAACTCAGACACTCAAAAATAGAATGTTTTCTTTCATATGAGGAAGCTAGAAAAAAATAAAGGAAAGGGGGAGGGAAGGATAGAATATCATAAAATAAAGGGAAGACAAGTAATATAGAAGAAGGAGTTCAAGAGGCAGAGTAAAGATATGGGAAAGGGGAGGCAATGCAGAATAAATTATTTTAAAAATCATGTTATATGTAAATATATACATACATGGATATGTAAATATACCACAGGGAATTTCACCTTTATTTTTAATAAAAAAATCAAATATAAATAAATAGATAACTGAAAGGAAGACTAATAGAGGAAGGAGAACAGGGGAGCAGGGAAAAGGGGGAGGGAAATGGGGGGGGATTGTGGACTGAATTTGAATTCCATGCATGTAGGAATTTGCAGGGATGAACTCAACTACTATGTACAACTATACAGCTCTACTAAAAAAAAAATAATAAGTCATTGTCCCTGGTACATAGAATTAGAAGTGGAGAAAGATTGGTAGGAAGAAGGCAAACAATGGTTAATTTTCACTACAAAGCCTCTGCATTACTATGTGACTTCTATACTTAGGGATAAATGGAGAAAAAAGGAAACTGATAGAAAATGATTCATTTTCCTTGCTTGTATTACTAGTCAATAGATGGATATTTTCACATTGTGGTGCCTGTAGCTTTAAAGTCTGTGGAATAAGAACTAAAGGATAGCCTTGTAGATGAAACAGGGTCCTTGACACTATAGTTTTTAAACTAAAATCTTTTAAAATTATAAGTGCCTCAGTGTTACTTATACAATAAGTACACTATTGACTAAAATGTGTCTTAGTAATTAAAGCCTCTGAGTAAGCAACATTCAGACACAAGGTAAGCAGCTGGATTGCTAGAAGCGAACCTCAAACTATGTGTTGGTGGTGATCCTACCTGCGTAGTGGATGCTGTCAAGACTGAGTGCAGAATTTGTAGGGGTGGACTTCCAGTAGTTACCAAAAGGAACTTATGAGCTGTGCATGATTAGATCAGCATTGTGAAATTTTCAAAGACTTTGTTTACATTTCATTGCATGAGTGTTGTATGATTTAGGCCTTAACAGCAGTATTTAAATTCATAAGCCCTACCCTAGTGGATAATTCCTCCAAATATGATTGTACAGTACATTTGTTCTCACAATAATAAATGTTGGGAGAAATGATGGGGAAAGTTATAAATGAAAATTTCTTATATTAACAGGCCTTAGGAACTTCAAAATCTTTTTTAAATTCTGCGATTTTTAGTGACTCTAAATTCAGAACAGAGGAGTTAAAAGTAGAAAACTATGAACAACTGCTGTTTAAATGTAAAAAGAGTGGTGCAGTTTGGATATGGAATGTTCCCCAAGGGCCTTTATGTTACAGACTTTGTCCCCATCTCTGTGGTGAGATTGGGAGGTGGTGGATCCTTTAAGAGGTGGGATCTTGTGCAAGGAAGATAGGTCATTGGGGTCGTGCCTTAAAGGGAATATTGGAACTTCTACTCTTCACCTTCTTTTCACTTCCTAGTTTCCATAAGGTGAGCAGCTTTCTTCACCATGTGATCCAGTTGTGTTGTACTGTGCTGCCATAGACCCCAAAGCAATGGGGACAACCAACTATAGATTGAAACCTGGAAACTGTGAGCCAAAACAAATCTTTCCTCTTTTTAAAAAAAATATTTATTTTTTAGTTGTAGTTAGACACAATACCCTTATTTCACTTGTTTATTTTTGTATGTGGTGCTGAGAATCGAACCCAGGGTTTCGCACGTGCGAGGCAAGCGCTTCACTGCTGAGCCACAACCCCAGCCCAATATTTCTCCTCTTTTTAAGTTTATTATTTTAGATATTTTGTTACAATAATGGAAATACGACCAACAGGAAAAAATAGTGTCTAGAAGTGGGGCATAGTAATTGAAAGTTGACTAATACAAAGGATAATACAATATATCTGAATGTCACACTGATAACTAAACTTTGAATTCAGTACAGGATTCATGTATTGAAAAATGACATCATGATTTTGTTTGGCTTTTCTTTGCAAATGGGATGGTAATAATTCTAAAAATGCTTATTGAAGGAAAAAAATACATTTTTTGGTTCTTTCTATTCATTCCTGTTCTGAAAAGTATTCTGCCAGTCTAAAAAATGGGTTTGAAGGCCACTTCTGCCATAGAGTGAGTGGATTGAGTCATTGTAAACTATGAGTTTTTTTTAATGGACTTTAGCCAGTTTAGATTGATAGGAAAGTAAATTTGCCACATAATATTGAGATACTTTAAATGTATCACTTCTACCACATGATTCTGAGAAAGTGCAATTAAGATACTCATGTGTAAATATATATAAATATGACTTGCTTTCAAACAATTATTTAAGACAGAATAAGGGAAATGGAATTATTTTTATTATAATTCATCTGCAAGGTAGGACTCATTTATAATGGAGTATATGTGGATACAGCAAATTGTTGTTAAGTGAGGACATATACACTGCTAAGAATAAAGGAGTACATTGTGTGATTTAGAATTATTGTCAAGAATAAATTATAGTAGCTTATAAAGCTTATTAAAAACAAAGTATTTTTAAAGGGCAAAGCAAAAGTGATAATGATGAAATAACAGATTCTAGAAATCAGTGTGATAGCATGTATAAGAGAAATATTGACAAGAAATGAGAATAAAAAAAGAATTAGATTAAGAGAAATTAAAAACTATCTGGTTGACTGATAAAGCAAGATAAAAATCTTTAAACATGTGCTAAGGATAAAAGTATTACTTTCTATTAAATTTATGTATTTATGCCCATAAGACATCTGCTTAATTTTTTTATACCTTTATTTTTATTTATTTTTATGTGGTGCTGAGGATCAAACCCAGGGCCTCACACATGCTAGGTGAACGCTCTACCGCTGAGCCACAACCCCCAGCCCCATCTGTTTACTTTTTATTTTAGAAACTATGAAGAACTTCAGACATGAATACTAAACAAATTTTCAATATAATTTGAAAGATCAATTTTATAACTGTATGTTCTTTTCAGAAATATAGCTCCTTTTAAAATCTTACTATTATTTTCCATATTGATTCATAAAATTAAAACACCTTTACCAGTAATTTTTTCTGTAATATAATCATCTATACTACAAAATTAGTTTTTCAGCTACATCTGAAATGTGGCCATTTCTATTTTAAGCTTTCTTTTTATTAACCTACACATTAAATCATGGAAAGAAGCTGTTATGCTGTCAAAATATAGTCTCATGTCAATACTTCAAGATAAGATAATTTATAATGTATTTTTCCATGTTAAAACACAATGTAAAATTTTGTTAAGCAGAAATTATTTGAAAAGTTTGAAACACAGTTTTCTTTTACCATATTTATTACCAGGCATTGCATATAATTAGATTAGAGGATTCATGTTGTAATGTTATTCTTTGTGTAGGAAAACTTTCAAGATTTTTATTTTTATTTTTTTTACTTTTCATTATAGAAAAATTCAAACATATACAAAGCATAAAGAAAAATATTGTACACATCACCTAGCTTAAAACATTATCTAATGATTTTGCCATTTTTGTTTGGTTCATATCCCCATCTCTACTGGATTCTTGTTTATAATTTAAAGGTAAAATTCACATACATTGAAATACTCAAAGATGACCCACACCCCATCAAGATATAAAATATGTCAAGCATCCTAGAAAGCTTTCTTATGTCATATCCCCATCAATCCTTTCCTCCTCCACCACCAACTAAGGCAACCACTTTTTTTGACCTCTTATTACTTTTGCCTGTTCTTGAACTTCAGATCCACAGTGTGCCCTTATTTGCACTTGACTCACTTCCTTCACCAGATACTGTGAGATTCAACTATGTTATTGAGTGCATCTGTTTTTGTCCTTTTTATTGATGACTAATACTTTATGATAAGAATATGTTATAGCTGTCTATTCATTTTTCTCCTAATGTACATTCAGTTATTCCAATTTGGGGTGTTATGAATAAATCTGCTGTAAACCTTGCATTTCCTCCAGAAATATATGAATGTTTTGCTGGCAACACATAGTATCCTTGCCTCTAGTTATTGCAGTCAGTGTATTAAATTTCAGCCATTCTACTGAGTATGTAGGGGGGCATTTCATGGTTTAATGTGCATTTCCCTTGTAACTAGTGATGTTGAGCACTATTTTTTTTTAAAGAGAGAGAGAGAGAGAGAGAGAGAGAGAGAGAGAGAGAGAGAGAAAGAGAGAGAGAGAGAATTTTAATATTTATTTTTAGTTTTCGGTGGACACAACATCTTTGTATGTGGTGCTGAGGATCGAACCCGGGCTGCACGTATGCCAGGCAAGTGTGCCACTGCTTGAGACACATCCCCAGCCCTTGATCACTATTTTTAATTGGTTATCTAGTCCGACATCTGACATCTTCATATGTGAATTACCTGTTTAGTGTCTTGCTCTATTTTTAAAATAGAGATATTTGTGTTTCTTATTGGCAGAGTTATTTATACCTTTAGAGAAGAAACCTTTTGACAGATCTATGTTTCAGAAGATTTTTTCCCTATCTGTGGCTTGCTTGTCATTTATAAACAATATCTTTTAATAAAAATAAATTAATTTTGATGAAAATAGCATCTTTCCAACTTGTTCTATATTCTTATACTTTCTTCCTTCTGAGAAAATCTTTTTCTTTCCAGGCCATAAGGTTATTCTCCTATGATATCTTTAAAAAATTTCCTACATTAAGCTTTTGAGTTCAGGTGTGTGATTCTTCTTGAAATAATTATATATACTGTGAGGCCTAGGTTAAGTTTTATTTTTTTCCATGGGGATATTCAATTGCTCTTCACCTTTTCTATGAACTTTGCCTTCCCTGTTCAGTTCTTTCAGTGCCTCCGCAGAAGAGCAATTGTTCAAATAACTTTGCATCTATTTTTGGACTTTCCATCATATTCTGTTAATCTATTTGCCTATCTTGAAGCCAATATCCCATTGTTTTGATTGCCATAATTTTTTCAGAGATCTTGAAGTACAAAACATAAGTTTTCCAAATTTGATTCTCATTTTTAAGATTGTAGAAATCTCCTAAATGAAATTTTGCATGTAGCTGTCTTCCTTCTGGTATTTGCATTTTATATAGTTTTTTAAAAAAAATCTAAATTAAGCATTCAGTTTAGAAAATTTGGGTTATATGGATAAATAAATAGAAGGAAAGTATCGCAGTGTGGCCAGTACCCCACCAGGATAGATTCCTGCGCAGGAGATGTGAGCTGCCTGGGAAATAAAAAGTCTGAAATAATTAGTAAGAAATAGAACCAGAGCCGAAAATTAGATATAAAAAGTGGAGTGTCTGAGGTCTTCTAGTCCTGATAGGATTGGAACTCAAAAACTGAACAAAGGCTCCCATTCTTTATTTATCAAAGATAGAGATAAAGTTTCAGTGGGAGGAGTCTTGGTTTGGGGTTTGGTGTGGCAGTGGTCTTTCAGTAAACAGGTTGATTGGCATTTTGGCAAGCTACACCCATCTCCAAGAGGCTATGTGGCTCCAGTGGGTCACCCCATCTCAGATGTTGTGCTGAATTTAGATGGAGCTAGATAGGAAGCCACATGAACCAGGGTTGCTCCTGGGAGTTCCTGATACCAGGCTTTCCTGCTTAATGGCTTTAACATTGCTTTAATTCACGCACAGTTCACAGATGGCTCCCAGCAGGAAAGTATAAAAATGTCCTAATCCTTAGTTTACATATAACTATGTAATATATCTTATTCATAATGTACTTGCTTGTGCCCTATATAATACATAAGTAGGGCACAAGCAAGTACATTATGAATAAGAGCAAGTCTATACCTGGAGTTGGTAAGTGAATAATACTGTCATTTACTCTGCTGTTTTTTTTTTTTGGGGGGGGTGGTGAGTGGGCGTGATGGTACTGGGTATTGAACCCAGGAGCACCTTATCACTGGGCTACATCCTCAGTCTATTTTCTTTTTTTTTATTCTTTCTTTTTTTCTTTTTTTTTTTTTTTTGGTACTGGGGATTGAACCCAAAAGTATTTTAGCACTGAACCACATCCTTGTTCATTTTTTTTTTTTTTTTTTAAATTTTGAGACAGGTTCTCACTACATTGCTTATGGCTTCACTAAGATGCTAAGGCTGGCCTCAATCTTGTAGTCCTCTTGCCTCAGCTTCCCGAGTAGCTGCGATTATAGGTGTGTGCCATGGTGCCTAGAAATTTGTTTGTTCATTTGGTGTTGATGACTAAAACCAGGAGTTCTTTAACAGTGAACTACATCCTAAGTCCTTTTTGATTTCTTATTTTGAGGTAGGGTTGCTAAATTTCCCAGACTGGTCTAAAACTTGCAATCCTCTTGCCTAAGCCTCCCTGGAAGGTGGGATTGCAGGCATGGGCCATGGCACTGGCTACTATGTGTTTTTTTTTTTTTTTTTTTTTTTAAGCAGGGATTGAACCCAGGAGCACTCAATCATTGAGTTACATCCCTATCCCTTTTTATTTATTTATTTTTTTTTACATTTTGAGACAGGGTCTTGCTAAGCTCCTTACGACCTTGCTAAATTGATGAGGTTGGCTTTGAACTTTCAATCCTCTTTTCCTCAGCCTCCCAAACTTCTGGGATTACAGGCATGCACCACTGCACCAGGCTACATAGTGTTTTAACTGAAGAATTCTAAACAACTCTACACTGGGATACATAAAATTTTGTCCATGCAGAGATTCAAACAATAATAGCTAACAAGGTCTTGCTATTCAAAAAAGCTTTGACATTTCTACTTGATTGAGAAAATCAGGGTGCGCTACGTTCTATATGTAGCAGTATAATAAATATTGCCTCTGTGCACATGAACGGAGACAGATGGAGGAATGCACTTCAGGTTGTTTGCATGAAGATGCAGAGGGCTGTGTGAAACAGAGGGAAGAAATTTACATTTGTGTGTTTTTTAGGAAAGTCCAGAGTTAGCTGTAGTCTCTTCACCTTCTCCTCCTGACATTTACCTATTATGAGTTTGCTGTCACTGTTCTCTTCACTTCTGCCTTCTTTGTAGCATATTGACCTCTCTGAGTGTCACCTGGGAATGATGAGCTGCTGTCAGCAATCTCTTCACTGCCCTTTGCTCTCATTCCTTTGTCCCCAAGATTCTCAGTTTCAGAGGATTCTTCTTCATAACTTGTGGGTATGCTTTTCCTTTCCAAAGACTACATCTTAGACTAATAGCTCCTTTCCAGTTTTCACCACTGAGAGAGTTTTACCCCCCTTTTCTTTAAATACTTCTTTGGTTATTGTTGTACAAAATTGAGATTTGGGTAGGTTAAAAGCACTGATTCAAGTTATCAGTGCAAAGCCAATAACTCATGTTTTATATTGCATAAGAAATAATTTTTATGTAGAGTTAAAGAAATACCCATGATGATTCCTAAACTATTATGCACATTCATACGTAGGTCAAAGAGTAGAAATTACTGGACTTCAAAACATTTTTTTTTCTCCACAGTTAAGACCACTCATCTTTAATACAAGCAATTATTTTCTAAAGAATCATGCTGTTGAATATAAGTTTTTGATTTACCATCTTAATAAAACTTGCTATGTATACAAATATCATTGTGCCTTCCGTAATGACTGCCAGAATTTAAGTATTAGTCAATAATTAGTTGGATTCCCTAAGGCCCTGAGAATTCATTATAGCTAGGAATCAGAACCCATTTCTTAATTTCTCTTTTATGTGGAAACCAACACACACTCTAAGAAATATTATTCATTTGCTGATGAGCAAAGGGAACAACTGGAGCTCATCACTGGCCTTTAGGAAAACTATCATAATTGCTACTAACTATAAATAATGAAGTTAACTGACATTTCTTCAGGAAAGTTCACTTACTACTTGAACATAAACTGATTTTCTGTTTGCTTAATTTGTAGTGATGATTGGCAGTCCCAATAACTTGGCATTTAATTAAAAGCTGTCATACTTTAATTTAGCTTTAGGGTTATGCAGGTGGGGTACTGGGCTAGTGGTCTCCCCATCTAAGTACATGGTTGATCTATCTTTTGTGCCTTATACCTTGCTTAGGATAACATAGTCACATAGTGGATGTTCAGGGCATATTTCCTCCAACAATGAATAAGGAAAAAGGGTGCTTTGGAATATTCTGGATATGATGTCAGAATATTTGGCTTATTCACTACATAAATCAGAGGAGGTAAGCATGGTGTTTAAAGGAGGACACATGTCAACAGCAGCATTTTTAGGGAGACCGCTTCTTACAGCGGTGTGTAGAAAGGAATGGGGGAGAATAGACTTTGGAACTACCCACATCAGATATTTGTCTGCTACCCAAAAGCAGTTACTTTTAGAGGCTCCATGTCCCATCCTACTGAAGTTCTCATTGCTTCTTTATCATGTTACTGCCTTGAATTTCATTTTTATTTAGTTTTCTTGTGCCTTTACTGTTCTGTTGTGGTAACCTCTCTCCTCCATGCTTTAAAACCTTCCAAAGCACTGGGAGAGCGCCACCACTTCTACTAAGACTTTTGTGACTCCCCAAATTGGTAGTTTTTCATGCTTGTCTCTGAAATTCTTACTTTTTATCCCCCAAAGACACCTGCAGTGTTTCCCACTTTGGGCATCTGAGTTGCAGGACATTAAATTACATCTCTCAGTTCATGGCATAGTCTCATCATGAAGGCATGTAAAATCTGTCACATTGTGTTGTGCTTTATTTTAATTAATTAATTAACTAATTAATTACTTTGTGGTGCTGGGGATCAAATTCAGGGCTTCACCCAGGCTAGTCTAATGCTCTACCACTGAGCTACACCCCAGCCCATGTTGTCCTTTATTTATTTTATTTGGTCCCCTTTGGTCTGGGTTCCTCTCTGAAACTTGTTTGGACACTTTTGGCTTAAACTGATTATCTAGGAGCAAATACACCATTTGATCTTAGAATTCTGTTCTTAAGAAGGATGACTAGGAGTGTCAAGGAAATCCATTCATTTGATTATAAATGTCATATGAATCCTAAAGATTTAGCAGTGGGGTATGTAGGATACTGCATAGTGTCTGCCTGCATCCCCCTCTTATTTAGGACTGGCCTGCAGTTTGTCCATATAAGTTCTTTCCAGGACACAGGAGCCCTGCAAGACCCAGAAGGATAGAAAGATTCCTTTAAATGCTGCTGGGCTTCAAATAAAATGAGGACCGAGATTTGGTCACTAGGTTAACATCAGAGACCTTGCTAACGACTTTGAAAAGAGCAGGGTGGGCAGACCATGGAGGTCTTAGATGGATTGAGGAGTGTTTAATAGAGTGTAGAAGAGAAGGTTTTGAAGAGAACAAATACATGTTCCTTTTTTGAGGAGATAATTGGTTAAGAGGAACAGAAAATTTTCCATAAAACTGGCCTTCTAAACTGGAAAATAATATGACTGAGAAACAATCTAAACCACTTTGTAGTCTTTTATTTTTCATCATCAAGAAATGAAAAACTAACTCGGCATTGTGGCACATGCCTGTAATCCTGGCTGCTCTGGAGGCTGATGCAGAAGGATCCTGAGTTAAAAGGTTAGCCTCTGCAACTTAGCAAGGCGCTAAGCAACTCAGCAAGACCCTGTATCTAAATAAAATAAAAAAAATGGAGTTGGGGATGTGGTTCAACGGTTAAGTGCACTTGGGTTCAATCCCTGGTACCTAAAAAAAAAAAAAAAAAAAAAAAAAAAAATTATAAAGGAAGCCACAAAACATGGAAATAATGTAGTTGAGTAACAAAATGCTGTAACTACTATAATTATCATTAATATTTTCCCACTAATTTATATTGCTATCTCTAAGGAGAACAGCTTCAATGAGAAGCTTGCATAATGTAGGGTCTTTGAGCTAGATATATATTATAGTTAGCTCATTCAGAAAAACAGTACAGCTTTTGATCTGAGTTTTAAATAAATTAAACTGACTAGATTTTCTAGCTAATAAAATGTTTTCCTCCATCCTTATAGGTTGTGTTCCTGCTGGTATTTGGAGGGTCATGAAAGTAATGTCAGGTATTATTTTTATTTTCACTACTCTGCAAGTGAAATGAAGCGGGCCAGAATGAGAATAGTAGAATATGGTTGTTTTATTGAATTACGGTTTCAATAATGCATTCCATTATTATAAAACATCATCCAGTGTTGCATTATTTTAGCCACTCAATAGTAAATGGAAAAGCAATTCGTAATTAAATTAATGAAACTGAGCACCAAGGTGACCTTTCAATAATTCATTTTATAGCTGAATTGCAAGATAAATATAAAATGCTGTATGATCTTTGACATATATTATAGATCTGAATAAATTAAATGGAATTAATGTAATGCACATGCAGTTGAAAGGGTGTGAACATAAGAAGTATTTTTATGTGTGACCTTCCTAATTAGGCAGTGAAATAGGCTATTAACAAAACATCACATTGTTCTCATCATTTTGCTTAGTACAGGGACTAGAACTAGAGGAAAGTCTTCAGTTAAAGGCTGTCATAAAAATCTATCATGCCTTGTTCTTGACCTCTGGTTCAGATCCTAAGTGTAAACAGAAAGGGGAATGTCTAATTTTTGCTTTTAGCTGAGGTCTTCAAAGATTTTTCTGATACTGATTCTAACATCAGATTCTAACAATGATATCAATTTGCATGAACATTTTCTACATTAAGGCAATAAACTTCTTTCTCAATATATATCTACTCACTTTCTCCTTTGTCTTCTTGGGGTATTTTGATATTGCTGAAAATGTTATTATTTATATTACACAACTTTTCATAATTTCTTCCATTGCTCTTTTTTTTTTAAAAAAAAATATTATTATTATTATTTTGTATTGGGGATGGAACCCAAAGGCACTTGGCACTTTACCACTGAGCTTCATACCACTGAGCTACATCCCACCAACCCACATTTTTTTTTTTTTTTTTGAGACAGGGTCTTACCAAGTTTCTGAAGTTTTATTCAAGTTGCTGAGACTGGCCTCGAACCTGTGATCCTCCTGTCTCAGTCACCTGAATAGCTGAGATTATAGAAGTGTGCTACAAAGCCTGGATCTTCCATTGTTTTTAAATTTAGAAAGCACTTCTTTACCAGCAGTGGAATCTGCAACAATTCTTATGGCTTATTTTCACATAGATTTCTCTCTAATGAGCATCTAAACATTCTCCTTCTGTACAACTAATAAGTACTTGGTTTTTTGAATATTACTATTATCTAACTATTTAGCAAGCTTTCTTCTCTATTCTATACAAATTGATAGTAGTTGATTATATTAAGATAAAGATAAGGATACATACTGGTATGGGTGATGGAACTCTTTTATACTACTCTGTTGATCTACTGCCCTGTTCTTGTTTTCAGGACTAAACTGCTATAGCATTATAGTATATTCACTACTGGACAGAAATTTAACTTTTCTCTATGTTTCAAAATTATTTTAGTTAGTGCAATATGTTTATTTTCCTAAATATTTTTAAATTAATTTTTGTTCACTCATGAAGAATCTGCTTAGAAATTTATTACTAATTAAATTTTAAAATTATTTCAAAATTAATTAAATTTTAAAGTTATTTTAAATTTAATTTAATATTATTTAAATTTTAAAATTATTTTAAAAATATGTACAATGACAAGATCACAATAGTAATAGTAAAGGTTTTCAAGTTTTGATACACAATTTAACTAAAGGTTATGAAAATGAAAATAATTTTAAAATTATTTTGAGAAAAATTGGCATGTTTGTGATATTTAATATTTTTATCCATAAAATCTGTCTTCTCCATGGATGTCCATCTAATTTATACTTGAGTACATTTTTTTAAGAGAGAGAGAGAGAATTTTTTAATATTTATTTTTTAGTTTTCAGCAGACACAACATCTTGTGTTTTTTGTATGTGGTGCTGAGGATCAAACCCAGGCCGCACGCATGCCAGGCAAGCGCGCTACCGCTTGAGCTGCATCCCAGCCCACTTGAGTACATTTTGTAGTTTTCTTCACCTAAAACCTGTAGATTTCACCTTAATATTAGATATACAAACATGTAAATATATGTTGGCTTGGGCTTTTAAAGAAAAACCGTGTATTATCCTACATTATATATTTTAAAAAGTCCTTCCAGGTTTTTCTCACTGTTCTTAATATTGACTGATCCATTTTTCCTCCTTTTCTCTCTCTCTCTATTTTTTTTTTTTTTTTTGGTGCTGAGGATGAACCCAGGATCTTGTGCATGCAAAGCAAGCACAGTACCAACCAAGCTATATCCCCAGCTCCCGTTTCCTTCCCTTCTTTAAGGCAAACATTTAAAGTGGTTAGAGGGGCCTCATTATATCCTAACATCACTCAGCTATGTCATGTCAAAAGTGAAAAATAGTTGTCATTCTTAAATCAATGAAGGATGATCAAATTTCCTTTGCTATGATAGAGAAGTCATAGAAAGTGATTTGTCCACTATTAGTAGTCAAATAGAGTAAGATTTATGTTGATAGATTTTTCATACAATATAAAATCTGAAAGTAAATCACTTAATATTTTGCTTCACCTAAGAAACAAATTACCAGCTATTTTCCTCAAGTTCACCAAGATACATATTTTATTTTCAATTTTCATTGGTTTTTTATATAGACATAAATAAGAAATCCTTTAAAAATATGTACAATGACAAGATCACAATAGTAAAATCAGTAAAGGTTTTCAAGTTTATGATACACAATTTAACTAAAGGTTATGAAAATAAAAATATTCAGACTTAATATCTTTCATAGTCATATATTGTGGTACACATAATCTTTGATGAAAATAATTTGTGATCATGAACTAAGATCCAATGTAGTTTTTGTCTAAGTTGGTAAAAATCTGGCAAAAAAATAAACCATTTTTATGGGCTATATACATATAATTTTATGATAGGGCCATTGTGTTTTCTCTTAGGAACTGTAATATACTTTTATAAATAATATGACTGCTCAACTTGGTAAATGTTTTAAAACATTTAAAATGAAACTTGCAGAAAGTTTCAAACGTATATAAATGCACTAAGATTATGGAACAACCTATGAGTGGAGAAATACAAGAAAATAGCAGATTCTCTTGAATGAGAAGTGAGATCGAAGTTGATAAGAGATATTAGTTTTTATCCCAGAACAACATAGCCATAATGTGAAATTGTAGTATGTAGGGAAGCCTGTGTGTAAACATTTTCAAAAAGATGTTTGAAAAAGCTCATAAGTCAAGCAACTAACAAAGCAAAGCACTGCCCATTTTTACTTCCAAGGAATCTCAGTGTGGTCAAATGTTAGATGGGAAACTTTTCACTGAAATTCACTAACTCAGATATTAGACATAAGACACATGTCCTACATTGAGTAAATTAAAATGTTTCACTTTAGTAATAATAATCACATCCTATTATTTTAGCCAAAGAAAGGGTAAAATCTTCCATTAGAACCTACTACTGTAGGTGAGTCCTTGAACAATTAAAACACCTACTCTGGGGGGACCCAACATGGCCGCCAGCGAGGAGGCAGCACTTTCAATGCCTCCGCAGTAACGGGAGCAGAGAGGCCCATTAATACACTTACATGCGACCTGCAGATGGACTTCTAGCAAAATTCCACTGAAAGGAAACCTGCCGGGAATTAGTAAGTATATTGGAGGGATCAGGTTGTCCCAGACGAGTGAATCTCAGCAACGCGGATCCCGCCGGCCAACACCGAACTCCCGCTGCCCACACATTGCAGCGAACTTACAAACGGCTACAGCCTGCTTGGGCCCCGGCAGGCCTGGCTCAGAGGCGGTTAGGCGCTGCAAAAGCCCACCTCCCCCCCCCCCCCCGCCGCCCGCCGGCTCGGCGCTATGAATGATGACCCCCACCCCCCCACCCCCGTGCTTGTGTGAACAGCTCCCGAGGGGGCACAGTCCCCACGGCTGCCACGGAACTTCTGCTGCTCACACATTGCAGCGAGCATACGAAAGGCCGTTGCCTGGCTGAGCCCTGCCTGCCCCGCTCTGTGAACCAAACGACCACCCCACCCCCCCATCCCGCGCTCGTGTGGACAGCTCCCGCCAGCCAGCGCTGCAAAAGGCCCCGCCCGCCGGGTTCCTCGAACAGCCCTGCCCGCACGGGGGAATCAGAAGTGGCGCAGGACCCACGGCACGAAAATCCCGGCTACCGCTACCACCAGTGCTGACAACTGAGGTCTCTTGCACCAGCTTCCAGGGACGTGGCTACCAGAGGGCAAGCAAATTCGCTGGGGGTTCTCAGCCTCAAGCTCTACAAACTTAGGGTCCAAGGGAATGGCAGACAGGGAGAATGTGCCCAGGCGTTCATGAAAACAGGGCTCACAGGAGCAGCAGACTTGACCTGTAGCCAATATTGTGGCGAGCATCATCGGTGCACTCAGGATTGGAGACCCGCCCAGTCCGGGAGGAAGAGCTGATGCACAGTGACTGGCTCCCACCTACTGAAAGGAGAAGCTTGGCCCGGTGGGCACAGCTACACCTACTGGAAGAATAGTGAATCGAACTCTAAGACTGCATTTATAAAATTTTTTTTTGTTTTTTTTTTTTGTTTTTTGTTTTGTTTTGTTTTGTTTTGTTGTTGTTGTTTTCTTAAAAAAATTTTTTTTAAATTCATTTTATTTTATTTTATTTTTTAATACTAATTTTCATTTTTATTATTGCTATTATGATTTCTTTTTAATTCTTTTTAATTTTCTGTTTCTTTTCTCTCCTTCTTCCTTTCTTCTGTCTTTTCATTTCTTTTCAATTCTCGTATTCCCCCTTCCCTTGAATCCTACCTGCTCACTCTCATTCTCTTTGGTGACTTCTTCCCTTCCCCTATAATAACTTTCCTCCCAAGCATCAAATAAATTTATAGGAGTAAACAGTAACCCAGCAGTCAAACAGAACAAGAAGCAATATGAGCAACATGAAAAAGCAAGGAAGAAAAGGTGTACAAACAATGCAGGACAGTCTAAATATTCAGGAGGATATAGATTCATCAGAAAAATGGTCATATAAAGAACTCAAGGAATACCTTAGACAGATGGAATGGAACCTTAAAGAGGATACGAGACAGCAAATTCAAGCAGCGAAAGAACACATTGAGAATGAACTACAAAAACAGATAAAAGAAGAAGTTAAGCATCTTTATCAGGAGATAGAGATTATTTAAAAGAACCAAACAATAGACCTAGAAATGAAGGAAATCATAAACCAAATTAAAAACTCAAAGGAGAGCATCACTAATAGAGTGGAGCAAGTAGAAGCCAGAACGTCAGATAATGAAGACAAAATATATCATCTTGAAAAGAGTCTAGCCAACTCTGATAGGCTGGTTAAAAATCACGAGAGAAACATCCAAGAGATATGTGATAACATTAAAAAACCTAATTTAAGAGTCATCGGGATAGAAGAAGGTACAGAGATTCAAACCAAGGGAATGAATAACTTGCTACATGAAATAATTACAGAAAACTTTCCAGAAATAAAAAAGGAAACAGATATACAAATTGTAGATGCATACAGGACACCGAGCATACAAAATCAAAGTAGACCAACGCCAAGACACATTGTTATTAAGATATCCAATATACAGAACAAAGAGAAAATATTAAAAGCTACAAGAGAAAGGAGGCAGATTACATTCAGGGGTAAGCCAATAAGGTTAACAACAGATTTTTCATCGCAGACGCTGAAAGCGAGAAGATCCTGGAACAACATATTTCAAACACTGAAAGACAATGGATGCCAACCAAGAATTCTGTATCCAGCAAAATTAAGCGTCAGGTATGACAACGAAATAAAAATCTTTCATGATAAACAAAAGCTAAAATAATTTGCAGCCAGAAAACCAGCATTGCAAGCATCTTGAGCAAAACACTACACGAGGAAGAAATGAAAAACAATAACCAAAGCCAACAGTGAGAAGTACATCAGTAAAGACAGACAGAGGGGAGAAAGCTAATCATGGAGAAACAAACTAAATTAAAAAAAAAAAGAAATAATCAAACATGGCTGGAAGTACAAACCATACAGCAATAGTAACTCTAAACGTTAATAGTTTAAACTCTCCAATAAAGCAACATAGACTGGTAACATGGATTAAAAAAACAAATCCACCAATATGCTGCCTCCAGGAGACACATCTGACTGGAAAAGACATACACAGGTTGAAGGTGAAAGGTTGGGAAAAAATATACCACGCACACGGTCCTCGTAAGCAAGCAGGGGTGGCCATCCTCATATCGAATAAAATCGACTTCAAGACTAAGTTAATCCAAAGGGATAAGGAAGGACATTATATTCTGTTAAAAGGAACCATTCATCAACAAGATATAACAATTATCAATATTTATGCACCAAATAATGGTGGTGCGACGTTCATAAAACAAATTCTCCTCAAGTTCAAGAATCAAATAGACCACAACACAATAATTATGGGTGACTTCAACACACCTCTCTCACCATTGGACAGATCCTCCAAACAAAAGTTGAATAAAGAAACTATAGATCTCAATATCACAATCAATAACCTAGACTTAACTGACATATATAGAATATATCAACCATCATCAAGTGGATATACTTTTTTCTCAGCAGCACATGAATCCTTCTCAAAAATAGACCATATATTATGCCATAGGGCAACCCTCAGTAAATATAAAGGGGTGGAGATAATACCATGCAGTTTATCTGATCATAATGGAATGAAACTGGAAATCAATGATATAAGAAGGATGGGAAAATCCTATATCACATGGAAAATGAACAATATGTTACTAAATGATCAAGGGGTTACAGAAGACATAAAGGAGGAAATCAAAAAATTCTTGGAGATAAATGAAAATACAGACACAACTTATTGGAATCTATGGGACACAATGAAAGCAGTTTTAAGAGGGAAATTCATCGCCTGGAGGTCATTCCTCAAAAAAAAAGAAAAACCAACAAATAAATGAGCTCACACTTCATCTCAAAGCCCTAGAAAAGGAAGAACAAAACAACAGCAAATGCAGCAGAAGGCAAGAAATAATTAAAATCAGAGTGGAAATCAACGAAATTGAAACAAAAGAAACCATTGAAAAAATTAACAAAACTAAAAGTTGGTTCTTCGAAAAAATAAATAAGATTGACAGACGCTTAGCCATGCTAACGAAGAGAAGAAGAGAGAGAACTCAAATTACTAACATACGGGATGAAAAAGGCAATATCACAACAGATGCTACAGAAATACAGAAGACAATTAGAAATTATTTTGAAAACCTATACTCCAATAAAATAGAAGATAGTGAAGACATCGATAAATTTCTTAAGACATATGATCTGCCTAGACTGAGTCAGGAGGATACACACAATTTGAACAGACCAATATCAATGGATGAAATTGAAGAAGCAATCAAAAGACTACCAACCAAGAAAAGCCCAGGACCGGATGGGTATACAGCGGAGTTTTATAAAACCTTTAAAGAAGAATTAATACCAATACTTTTTAAGTTATTTCAGGAAATAGAAAAAGAGGGAGCTCTTCCAAATTCATTCTATGAGGCCAACATCACATTGATTCTGAAACCAGACAAAGACACCTCAAAGAAAGAAAACTACAGACCAATATCCCTGATGAACCTCGATGCAAAAATCCTCAATAAAATTATGGTGAATTGGATACAAAGGCATATCAAAAAGATTGTGCACCATGATCAAGTAGGATTCATCCCTGGGATGCAAGGCTGGTTCAATATACGGAAATCAATAAATGTTATTCACCACATCAATAGACTTAAAGATAAGAACCATATGATCATCTCGATAGACGCAGAAAAAGCATTTGACAAAGGACAACATCCCTTTATGTTCAAAACATTAGAAAAACTAGGGATAACAGGAAATTACCTTGACATTGTAAAAGCTATATATGCTAAGCCTTAGGCTAGCATCATTCTGAATGGAGAAAAATTGAAGGCATTCCCTCTAAAATCTGGAACAAGACAGGGATGCCCTCTATCACCACTTCTATTCAATATAGTTCTCGAAACACTGGCCAGAGCAATTAGACAGACGAAAGAAATTAAAGGCATAAAAATTGGAAAAGAAGAACTTAAACTATCACTATTTGCGGATGATATGATAATGTATCTAACAGACCCAAAAGGATCTAGAAAAAAACTACTAGAACTAATAAATGAATTCAGCAAAGTGGCAGCATATAAAATCAACACGCATAAATCAAAGGCATTCCTGTACATCAGCGACAAAACTTCTGAAACAGAAATGAGGAAAAACACTCCATTCACAATATCCCCCCCAAAAATAAAATACTTGGGAATCAACATAACAAAAGAGGTGAAAGATTTATACAATGAAAACTACAGAACCCTAAAGAGAGAAGTAGAAGAAGATCTTAGAAGATGGAAAAATATACCATGTTCATGGATAGGCAGAACTAACATCATCAAAATGGCGATATTACCAAAAGTCCTCTATAGGATTAATGCAATGCCAATCAAAATCCCAAAGGCATTACTTGTAGAAATAGATAAAGCAATCATGAAATTCATATGGAAAAATAAAAGACCCAGAATAGCAAAAGCAATTCTAAGCAGAAAGTGTGAATCAGGCGGTATAGCGATACCAGATTTCAAACTATATTACAGAGCAATAGTAACAAAAACAACATGGTACTGGTACCAAAACAGGCGGGTGGACCAATGGTACAGAATAGAGGACACAGAGACCAATCCACAAAGTTACAACTATCTTATATTTGATAAAGGGGCTAAAAGCATGCAATGGAGGAAGGATAGCATCTTCAACAAATGGTGCTGGGAAAACTGGAAATCCATATGCAACAAAATGAAACTGAACCTCCTCCTCTCACCATGCACAAAAGTTAACTCAAAATGGATCAAGGACCTTGATATCAAACCAGAGACTCTGCGTCTGATAGAAGAAAAAGTTGGCTTTGATCTACATATAGTGGGGTCGGGCTCCAAATTCCTTAATAGGACACCCATAGCACAAGAATTAATAGCAAGAATCAACAAATGGGACTTACTTAAACTAAAAAGTTTTTTCTCAGCAAGAGAAACAATAAGAGAGGTAAATAGGGAGCCTACACCATGGGAACAAATATTTACTCCTCACACTTCAGATAGAGCCCTAATATCCAGAATATACAAAGAACTCAAAAAATTAGACAATAAGATAACAAATAACCCAATCAACAAATGGGCCAAGGACCTGAACAGAAACTTCTCAGAAGAGGACATACAATCAATCAACAAGTACATGAAAAAATGCTCACCATCTCTAGCAGTCAGAGAAATGCAAATCAAAACTACCCTAAGATACCATCTCACTCCAGTAAGAGTGGCAGCCATTATGAAGTCAAACAACAACAAGTGCTGGCGAGGATGTTGGGAAAAGGGTACTCTTGTACATTGCTGGTGGGACTGCAAATTGGTTCGGCCAATTTGGAAAGCAGTATGGAGATTCCTGGGAAAGCTGGGAATGGAACCACCATTTGACCCAGCTATTGCCCTTCTCGGACTATTCCCTGAAGACCTTAAAAGAGTGTACTACAGGGATACTGCCACATCGATGTTCATAGCAGCACAATTCACAATAGCTAGACTGTGGAATCAACCCAGATGCCCTTCAATGGATGAATGAATTTAAAAAATGTGGCATCTATACACCATGGAGTATTACGCAGCACTAAAAAATGACAAAATCATGGAATTTGCAGGGAAATGGATGGCACTGGAGCAGATTATGCTTAGTGAAGCTAGCCAATCCCTAAAAAACAAATACCAAATGTCTTCTTTGATATAATGAGAGCAACTAAGAATAGAGCAGGGAGGAAGAGCAGGAAGAAAAGATTAACATTAAACAGAGACATGAGGTGGGAGGGAAAGGGAGAGAAAAGGGGAATTGCATGGAAATGGAGGGAGACCCTCATTGTTATACTAAATTACATATAAGAGGTTGTGAATGGGATGGGAAAATAAACAAGGTGAGAAATGAATTACAGTAGATGGGGTAGAGAGAGAAGATGGGAGGGGAGGGGAGGGGGGATAGTAGAGGATAGGAAAGGTAGCAGAATACAACAATTACTAGTATGGCATTATGTAAAAATGGGGATGTGTAACTGATGTGAGTCTGCAACCTGTATCTGGGGTAAAAATGGGAGTTCATAAATCACTTGAAGCTAATGTATGCTAATGTATGAATATGATATATCAAGAGATTTGTAAGGTTTTGAACAACCAATAATAAAAAAATAAATAAACAAAAAACAAACAAACAAACAAAAAACACCTACTCTGATTTGTAGGTTGGTGAATAAACTCACTAATGGTAGTAAGTGATTTTGATTGAACCCAAAGCAGTGATTAGTTTTATTAGCATTGGTTTAATAGTTATAATACAAATAGAAATATCTATTTCCCCTTAGAAAGTTTAAAGTACATTAGCATAGTTTAATCATTCATTCTTAGAATTTTTTATAAAGCAATTGAACACTAAGTAGTTATTTGTAACCCTCTGAAATTAGCATCAATGTCTTAAGCAAACACAAGTAGGAGGTAGTTTCAAATATGAAATAGTTGACCCAAGTGGATTTCATTTCTCCCTTTCCACTTTAAGGAAAGGCAGGCACACTGATAGAATTTATATTTGGTTAGTCTTGTTAGAGGAGAAACTGGTGGACTCAACAAACTTTGTTTATTCATTCCACCAAATAAGTGCTGATCCACCTGGTGGCCTCCACTCTCTACTTTGTAAGGAAACCTAGTCTCTACTCCAGAAAATGGCTGAATTCATTAAGAAAAAGTGATAGTGACAATACAGTTAATTAACCAGGTTCAACCTGGAAGTACAGTTTCCAAACAACTCAATACTCATTTATTCTCTAGGTGAAAACCATGTCTTCAAGTGCCCTTATGTTTCATATAACAAATTCTCTCCCTTGAAGGTCAAATAAAACAAATACAATAGCTGGGAATGTAGCTTAGTGGAAGAACACTTGCCTATCATGCAGGAGGTGCTGAGTTTGATTCCCAGTTCTACTAAGTAAGTAAGTAAATAAATACATAAATCTCTTTAATAATTGTTCCCACTCCTGTTTCTTTCTGGTTTTAGGCTGTATCTGGTGAACATCCACAAACCCAATGCTTTCTAGAGTTCTAGGCCTATGCTTAGATGGAATTGGAAATGACTTTAAAATATGCAGGCTTCTAGAAATTTTCCTTAGAGAAGAGAACTGGGCATGGCTCCTTACTGAGATGGGGACTCTAATATAATTCTGGTACATAAGGCCTGGAGTTCCTTCTAGTCCAGTGCCAGATAAATTTTTTTTTCAGGCTGAGAACATCTGGTAAATGTGGTCTGCCTTTCAAAGTCTCTAAAGTTTTCCTATAGAGATTGTAAAGAAGTGTCTTACCATATTATTCCCTGTAATGGGAAATAGTTAAGGCAAGAGGAATATAAATAAATCAGTATATAAGTAAGTAATACCTCCTTTGTGTTTAATTATTCACCATACCTTTCCTGGAACTTGTTATAAAAAAAGCTTTGTCCTGTGTGCTCTGGAAATTCAAATCATTAACACTTGTTTTCAAGCATCAAGAAGCTGTGATGAGAGAGAGAGAGAGAGAGAGAGAGTTTTAGTCAGGTTGTTTTTTTTTTTTTTACTGCTGTGACTAAAAGATTCGACCAGAACAATTGTAGGGGAGGAACAGTTTATTTAGTTTATTTGAAGGCTCACGGTTTCAGAGGTCTTAGTCCATAGAAAGCTGGCGCTATCCTTTGACACCTGAAATGAGGTAGAACACCACTACAGAAGAGTATGGCAGAGGGAATCAGCTCACACAAAGATCAGAAATCAGAGAAAGAGACTCTATTCACCAGATACAAAATATATGACCCAACACTCATACATTGTTGGTGGGACTGCAAATTGGTGCAGCCAATATGGAAAGCAGTATGGAGATTCCTTGGAAAATTGGAAATGGAACCACCATTTGACCTAACTATCCCACTCCTTGGTCTATACCCAAAGGACTTAAAGACAACATACTACAGGGACACAGACACATCAATGTTTATAGCAGCACAATTCACAATAGCTAAACTGTAGAACCAACCTAGATGACCTTCAGTAGATGAATGGATAAAGAAACTGTGATATATATATATATATATATATATATATATATATATATATATATATATACACACACACTATTCAGCATTAAAAGAGAATAAAATCATGGCACTTGCAGGCAAATGAGTAGAGTTGGAGAATACAATGCTAAGTGAAGTTAGCCAATCCCAAAAAACCAAATGCCTAATGTTTTCTCTGATATAAGGATTCTGATTCATGATGGGGTTGAGGGGGGAGCACAGGAGGAATAGACTAACTTTAGATAAAGCAAAGGAAAACTATTAAGAGCTTGAAGAGTCAACAGAATGGGAGAAGATATTTTCCAGTTCTTCCTCCGACAGGGCATTAATGTCCAGAATATATAAAGAACTCAAAAAACTTAACACCAAAACAAAACCCCAATTAATATATGGGCAAAAGAACTAAACAGATCTAAACAATCACTTCTTTTTATTTATTTTTTATTTTTATTTTTTGGTACTGGGGATTGAACTAAGGGATATTTAACCTCTGAGCAACATCCCCAGACTTTTTCTTAGCTTTTATTTAGAGACAGAGTCTTGCTAAGTTGCTAAGGGCCTCACTAAGTTGCTGAGGCTGGCTTTGAGCTCATGATCCTCCCCCCTCAGCCTCCTGAGCTGCTAGGATTACAGTCATGTTCCATCATACCTGGCTAAACAGACATTTCTTAAGAGAAGAAATACAAATGGGCAACAAATACATAAAAGTTTTTTTTAACCTCCTTAGCAATAAGGAATTGTGAATCTACTATTTTGAAGAATCCTGTTACTGTAAAACTCTGAGTTTCTAAGGTAACAGCAAAATGATGATTATCATTATTGCCAAAGCTCATGCAATGGGAGTTCAATAAATGTTCATTACAACCTTGTCTATTAACCCTGTGTTCTCCAAGTAGAGAAATTTTTGGCAAAATAATCATCACATTGACTCATGAACTGCTTGGGACCAAATCAAATCAAGCGTGATTGTAAAAACAGCTAACAAACCTGTGAACATACTGAGTATATGTGTACAAGAATGTCCTCCCTTCCGAGAATCCAGAGTTATCTTCCTCATCTTGAAGAAACAAATGATCAACCTATGGCAAAACTGTTTGATTCCCATGGAAACTTCCTTTATAGCTTCTGTTACAGTGAATCTTCCACCTTGATTTCCAATAAAACAGTTGGAGATAGAAATCATATTTAAAATGCATCATAACCTCACGGTGCCATTTCTATCCAGGCCCCTGACATTGTTGGTACATAAGAACTGGTTAATCATCAGCAGTTTAGTCTATTAATGTCTCCAAATGCCTTTCTTATGCTTTATTATATTCATGATGAAAAAAGCCATGCTTCAAAATGAGATGTGCAACTTCCTAGCTGAGAACCCCAGCTGAGAAATGCTTAGGCATTGCAACATGTCAAAACAAAGCTACACCCTTCATTGACAGTGCTGTGCTCCCTGGGCATTCTTGATATTTGATGAGGAAACAAGATGTTCCTGAAACAAAGGCAGAAGTCACACAGGGGCAGCACCCAGCAGCCTCTGCTAGTGAGAAGGAAATATTCTGTGGTATAAATGTTAACCATGTAGTCTTTATTCTTGTGGTAGATGAAGCAATGCAAGGTGGATTCAGGAGTGTGACTAGGCACAGGTGCATGACATCACTCAGTACAAGCCTCAACAGTTTGATTCCGAACTGTTCTTTCCTTGCCTTCTATTTTCTTCTTGTACAGTCTGCTTTTTAGTCAAGAGGATGGCATCAGAACATTTTGAATGTTGGTTTTCCAATGATTCATAGTATCCTCTAAGCTTATTGTTTTCATGTGGTTACATCCTTTAAATTTCTAGGAACTGCAGTAGGCACTGCGTAGACAGAGATGAATGAAACAGTTCTCTTCTTTTAAATAATTTATAGTCTAGATAGACTGCAAAACAGACCAACTTCAAAATTGGAGGGCTTTAATACAAGAGATATGAATAAAGGAGTGGGTTGTTTAGTTAAGGAAGTTTCCACTATAATGCCTAGTGTATTAATACTTGGAGGAAATAAATTTAACATCCCTCTTCTATGTGACTAAATTCTTTTTATAATGACCATAAAATTAAGACAAATATTTTACATGTGAAAATTAAAATTTACACTTATCAACCAAACATTCTATTTATAGTTTTACTTTATTCATATACAGAATATATAGGAGAGCGTATAGAATGGAAAAATTGAAGGAACTCAAATTCTGCTTCCTTATTACAATCATTGTATGAACATTGTTTATTTCATATTGACTGTTTAGATCTGAGAATACAGTTTCACAGAAATTGGAAACCAAGATCTTAGGATTCCAGAGGCTTTTACACTCAATCCTGAATGAATGCATATATCTGAGTGCTAGGGTTGCAAGAGCCATTTATATAGCTATATGTTCTGATTTACTTCCATGCAAAATTCACAGTTTGTTAAAGGATAAGCAATAAAGGTGTGCTAACTTTATACACACACACACACACACACACACACACATATATAAAGTTATTATTATTATTATTATTATATACATATATAAATAGGCACATTTGGTCTATTTTTCCTTTTAATTCTCTCAGTTTCATTTCAGTTATTTGGAAAATGTGTTATTAGTTGCATACAAACTTACAATAGTTATGTTTTCTTTTAGAATGGGTCCTTTTATCATTAAGAAATATCTCTATTTCTGGTAAAGAATTGCAGTGACTCAGAGGGCTAGCTCAGTGGTAGAGCACTTGCCTAGTATGTGCAAGGCCCTGGTGTTCAATTCTCTATACTGCAAAAATCATTCAAAACAGTGACTCCAGTAAGTTTCTTGTTTGCATGATATAACTTTTCTTTGCCATTAACTTTTACCTTCCTATATATTTAAAATAAGTGGATCTTTTTTGGACAGTGAATGCCTAGGTTCTAGGTTATTTTTTGTCTTTTTAATACTTTTTGACAATCTCTGTCTTTTCCCTGAAGTTCTTCATTCATATTTAACATAATTAAAGTTCAAGTGGGTTATGCCCACTATTTTGTTTCCTTTGTCTTTTCTTTCTTTTATGTCAACCTAAATGACAGTGAAATTTCCAAAGGACTAATGGTATTTATTGGATAATAGAATAGCATTGCAACGAGAATGAATACAACATTGTAAAATATGAATGTGTTTAAAAAATAGTTAGTGGAATTATACCCCATCTGATTCAAATGTATGATATGTCAGGATCATTGTATTGTCATGTGTAACTAATTAAAACAAAATAAAAAAATAAAAAAATAGCTAGTGGAAGTTTTTTAGGAGAAAATGAGGAGGATTACATAAGTTATTTTGAAACAAGGATCCTTGGCCTCGAGGATTAACAACAAGGATGATTACCAGACACTTGTTTGGGTTGTACAGACAGTTGCTGGGTAGATAACCTTGCAGAAGTATTTTTCATGTAAAGTTGTGGCCTTTGCGCAAGGTTGTAATTCTGACAGAGGCTTTTGTGACAGTTAATAATGTGCAGTTGTGTGTGAGACCTCTCCTTCATAACCTCTTAGTTTTATTTGTTTATTTTTGTAACAGTTGATAATAAGTGATTCCCTTTTGATTTTGACAAGGTTCACATCTCTTTCTCCTTATTTGCTTTTTTGATTATTACTTAAAATTTCCTTGCAATTTTCCTGTTGGCTTTTTAGATGTTTTTCATTATTCTTATAGTGGCTGCCCTAGTGTGTATGTGTGTGTGTGTGTGTGTGTGTGTGTGTGTATCCAGATGCAAACTTGAATCCTATGAAAAGAACAAAGACCAGTAAAAATGGCAAAATTCATGTAATGACTAACTTTTGTTTGGTTGTTATTTCTCTTTCATTTCTTTCTGAATCACATACAAACTTAAATCAAAACTATATATATATATATATATATATATATATATATATATATATATATGTGATATAAAATATATGTAAATTTTTGGAGTTCCCTGATGCTTGTCAATGTACTACTTCATATAAATATAGAAAGTTTGCAAGCTAACAAGTCTCCCTATCATTTGCTTATAGTTGTTATATGTGATACAACTATGCATGTTCTAAATCTCATTAAACAATGTGATTTTTTAAGAGTTTTAGGTTCACAGCAATATTGAACAGAAGGCATAGTTTTAAGTTTGTATGTGATTCAGAAAGAAATGAAAGAAAAATAAAACCAAACAAAAGTTAGTCATTTCCACTTACCTGAATTTTGCCATTTTTCTGGTCTTTGTTCTTTTCATAGGATTCAAGTTTGGATCTGGTATTATTTTTCTTCATCTTAAGAAACTTAATGTATTTTTTATTTTTATGTGGGTTGTAGGCAATGAATTGTCTCAATTTCCTAGTTTATGAAAAAGTCTATTTTTCTTCATTCTTGAATGATACTTTTGTTGGATATACAGAACTGGGTGGCCATTTTTTTTTCCTGTCATCAGTATAGAGATGTCATTTCCCTCCTTTCTTATCTTCTCATCATGGTTTTTGATAAGAGTCAGCATCCCTGTTTCCAGGTATGAAATATATTGTTCTTCTCTCTCGGCTTTCATCATTCACTTTGAGCACTGGTAGTGATGTACCTTGGTGTCAGCTTCTTTTTATTTATTCTATTTGGTGTTGATTTAAAATCTTTAATTTGAAAATTGCTGATATTTATGAAGTTTGGTATTTCAGTCATGATTTCTTCAAATATGTTTTTTTCCTGTTCTCTGTCTCTTCTCTTTCTTTTATTCCTATTCCTTGTCATTTCCTCAGTTATTTCTATTTTCAAATTCTCTGTAAGCAACTCACCCACTTTGTGCTTGCAGGTATAATAAACTACTAACAAATAGTAGTTCCCAACTTTCAGTATGCCAGTGAAATAGAAATAATGTTTTACTTAATTTAAAATAAAACATAGTGATGTAAAAATCTTGAAAACACTCTTTGAATTAAATCTTGATTTCAAGAAAATAGGAGGCCTTTAATTAACTTGATATAGCTTCATTTGAATACAAGTTTTTAAAATAATATTATATACATTATGATATGCTTATGGCATTCTTTTTATTTCCAGGTGGGAATGATGATTGAACCTCTTTCATTCACACCCAATTTACCTGGTCCTACTTATATCTATACTTGCCTGCCTTGAGTTATTGGCAAGTCTAGTTATACAATATGGCCGGATGCTTTAAAAAGGAAGTCTACCTGTAGTATTGCTCTCTAATGTTCACTATTACTAAGATATATAGAAGCCATGCTTTCTAATTTCCTTTGTGAGATAAGGTATCATGAGTTGATCTGTTTTTTTTAAAAAAACTACTTATAGCTTTTTCACTACTGTGACCAAAATGCATGATACAATCAATTTCAGAGAAGGAAAAGTTTATTTTGGCTTATGGTTTCAGAGGTCTCAGTCCATAGATGGCCAACGTCATTCATTGTTCTACGCCTGGGTGTAGCAGAACATCATGGCAGAAGAGTGTGGCAGAGGAAAGCAGCTCAGGACATAGCACCTTGAAGGAGGAGCCGGGGAGAGGGAAGAAGGGAAGGAGAGAGAGAGAGACTGTCTTCTCCTCTCATCAAGGTCAAAATATACACCGTGACTTACCTTCTCCAGTCACACCCTATCTGCCTGCAGTTACCACCCAATTAATTTATAGAAGGGAATTTATGCCCTGATTAGATCAAGAGTCTCATAATCCAATCATTTTGCTCTGAACTTTCTTGTCTCACATGTGAGCTTTAGGGGGACACTTCATATGTGGACCATAACAGTTGTCTCTCCTACTTTGGTAGTGATATACACAGGCACAGTTCACAAATATAAGGAATTATTTCAGATGGTACCAAATGTCATAAAAAGACAACCAGTCTTGTTGGCCTTCATGGAGCTACACCCTCTGACTCTTGCCCTTCCAGGAGCCACAAGGAAGACCTGATGGCTTTCTGTGGTTGGGAGAAATTGGAGCCTTGGGTTGGAGGAAGAGGAAAGGCAACAATTATCAGAAATATGCTTGAGGAGACTGAAATTGTGAACTCAGTATTTTTTTTCCCTTTTCCTGCTTTGGTGTTTCGTGAGAATGTCAGGAACCCAGAGAATAAATAATAGAGGAAGTTAGAAATTGGAATAATGCTTACCAAATCTCTTCCTTCAATCTTATTTTTTGCGGTCTCCTGATTGTTTCCCTTGCTTTAAGCCTACATTTTCCTTATATCCTCCAAATTACCGTTGGAATTTAGTCCTTGTGCTGGCAAGTCTTTCATCAAATGTTGCTTCCATTTATGTTGTAGAAGGATGCCAAAGACAAGAGTTTGGAGACTGGTATGGTTCTGTCTTGAAATGCATTCTTCTCCTGTCCTACGAACTGTCATCTGGATGCTTTCAATGGCTTTATATTATTTGTTCAGGTTTTAACATTCTCTGTGCTTCTGTGAGGAGGACATGATCAAATGGTGCCTTTCTTTGCAAAAATACTAGAAACCTCACTTTTCTTTATTGATGATGTTTCTCATTACACAGCACGCCTCTGCAATTTTATGTCTACCCTTCTGACTGAAAAGCTATCATTTTTTATCAGACTATTTTAATTTTCCAAGTTTCTACTCAATTAAATAGTGCTTAGAGCAGTGTTTTTGTGGTTCCCCAGAGTGTCTTTAAGTTTTTTCAATGAGGGTCATTAAATGTTTCCAATTTTTTGAAGTAAAATTAATATTAATACATTTTAATGTTAAAAGAAATATGCCACAAAGCATTTACCTGTCAGAATGTAAAATCTGATTTCAAGAAACTATTCTTTATTGTTATTTCCATATTTAATTTCTGAAGTACAGAAGCCAGACAATGCAGCTGCCTAAGTTTCAATTCATGAAACTGATGGAAAAACTGATAAAGCTAACTAAGTCCAAATTATAAAAGGCAGTATACCTGACATTTAGCTGTAATCTTCTTTTTGGGGAAAAATGCTTAAATGAATGAATAAAATTCTTTATTTGAGAATTAGAGATATTCACTGCATTAATAAAAAGGAATGCTCAGGGAACAATTATAAGCAAGTGTGCATCTCTCCAAATGGAAAACCTTTAAGCCAAAAATAAAATAAAATATGCTTACAGTTAATATTTACAAATAATGTTACTGGTTCTAATAAAAATGTGTGTAATGTCAAAAGTATTGATTTATACATAGAATGAGATATAATCATTAAAAACAACAGCATTGGGAGAATAAATACCATTTAATAAAGTAATAGACAAAATGACTTCTTGACAAATTTTATTGATATAATGCTTTCACTGAAGTCCTTATGGTAAAAGCAAGTTCATGAGTTCTCTTATTTTTTTTTAACAGCACTAGTGGAGAAAATTTTAATGTCTAGAACTCAAAGTTCGCAGGGTTTATTACTTTCTGAGCAAAGAAAGAAAGGCTTATGATTTTATATCATTTCCAAACAAAGCAACCAGAGGAATAAACTGTAAACAATAACCAGTAATCAGAAGAATTATAAAAAGTAAAAGCTGCTCGTTAGAAAATGATACTGAAATGAAATAATACGTAGAGCTGGCTTATTATGGGAAGAATTATAAGGAAAAAAAAAGCCAAACTCTGATAGACTATGAAACAAAGTTTTTAAGAAAAACAAAGTGATTAAAAATTAGACAATAAAATGTGTCATAAATTAATAAGGATGAAACTTGGAAAAAAAGATATTCAGAAGATAGCCAATGAAAAAAAATTTGTAATTTTTGTGTAGAAAACTGAGAGTTGTGGTTTATATACATAATGAAATATTACTCAACCACAAAGAATGACTTTATAACGTTTGCTGGTAAATGGATGATGGATTTGGAGACTATCATACTAAGTTCAATAAGTCGATCCCTCCAAACTAAATGGTGAATGTTTTCTCAGATATGTGGAAGCAAACCTACAATAAGGGGAGGGTGAAGGGGAAGAATAGAAGTTCAAGGATTAAAAAAAGGGGGAAAGAAGGGAAGGGAGAGGGATAAGGATGGTAAAGACAGTGGAAAGCGTGTGACATAACTTTCTTATGTATGTATTTTCTTATGTATGTAACACCACAGTGACTCTCACCATCATGAACATCCACAAGACAGGAACCCTAATTAGAATAAGATTTATTCTATGCCTGTATAATTTTATCAAGATGGATACTTGATAATGTATAAGTCAAAAAGAACCATTTATTTATTTATTTTAAAAGTTGATTTAAAAAAAATGACAGCAGAATGCATTACAATTCTTATTACACATATACACCACAATTTTTCATATCTCTGTTTGTATATTAAGTATGTTGACATCCAATTCGTGTCTTCATACATGTACTTAGCCATTTTTTTTAAAAAAAAGAAAACTGTCAGAGCTAAGAGTTTATAATCTGAGAAGATCATACAGTTGGTCCAGGCAGGGGACCATACACAGCTCATCAGGGAGAGAGAAAAAGCACACTTTTCCTCATTCACTAGAGGTTCTTGAAGGACCACAGTGCTGGGCTGTGTAAGGAAGAAATAAGTCCTTCACATGAAAACAAGAACAAAATCAGACAGCAGATGTTTAAAAGTGAAAACATGGTAAAATCTAGTGGTTTATCAGGTTCACAGAGTTCTTGAATTTAGCTTTCTTTAAATCCACTCCAAATTGATTGAGCCACATAACATTTTGTATATTATTGCACACAATGTTTGATTAATATAATAATAGTATTATTACCATCTGAATTAATCAATACAAGTTATAGATTTAATTTTGGAAATACAGAAGCCAGAAAATATAGATTAATGAAATAGTAAGTATAGCCATAGTGGCTCCATCTTTATGGTTCCTGGGTGAAACTGTTATATGAGCTATTTTCAAGATGATTTAAAAAAATTGTCTTTGTGCACTTTGTGGACCCACCTGTATTTTGGGTGCCCACAGATGTGAAGCCCCCAGGATGTGGTTGTCTATACTTGCTCTGCTAACTGTGTTCTCAGCCCCTGTACTTCTCTTGCTTTCAATTTGCAAAAATCCATAGGATATGGTTTCTTCCTTAAATATTTGGACCACAAGCAGCCCAACATGTTTCTTCCAGAGAGGTGCTTGGATTCTGATGGAAGCATCCCTGGTCAGGAAAAGATGGATAAAATAAAATTATTTGATTTGTTTCAAATTCAGACTTAGATTATTTTCTGAGCAGTTGCCCCATAACAAGTATACAAATGCATTATGCCTGTAAAATAAATGATGAGTTTGTACTTGAACCTGTTCAAGAATGCCTTTGTTGAAATCAGTGAAGTTTTAGAATGCAGGCCCTTTGAATTAAAAAGTTCTCATTTGTTATTTATAAGACTAATCAAATCTAATTTTGCCAATTTGATGAGTGCTTCCTTCCTAAATAAGACCATAATACTTAATGTTGATAAGGTCACTTTATCTTTTTGAACCTCAGTTTCAAAGTCTCCAATGTAAGCAATTAACCAGACTTGTAAATGGATAATCTATAACTAATAGATTTGTTAGGTAATATTTGTGAAAGTACTCAGCTTTAGAAATTAATAAATGTTAGTTATTCACAATTTCTTTCCTATTGAATATAGTATTCTATTTCATTTGAGGGGACAAATAAGTTGGTATACATTTACAAATATCAGAAACTACCCAAATCAGATTTTCCAATTCTAATCACATCTGTAGTCTTATCTGTCAGTAAATTGTCCTGTATTTACTTCCATTGAATTTCAAGCTTAAGCTTCTCTCAATTGCAATAAGCAATTTATATAAACTGCATCCTGATTTTTCTGACTGCTGACTCACAATAACATACACTATTTCCCACTCCCTACAATGACTGGCAATGTGATGGGAAGGGACTTAGTGAAAATATCATAGAAGAAACCATCCCTTTTCTCTTCTTCCTCCATGACCACAAATTTATGACCTGAATTTAGAAGAAATCTTCCACATCTCCTGCTCATTTCTAGTATAAAATTCATTGTGTCAGCTATAAAATAAGTACAAGAGAGGAAGTAATAGGACCAAAGTGACATAAATCAACAAACTAAATCTGAAAGAGTATTTTAAACATAATGATTTGAATTTTGCTTAATTCATTAGAATACCTCATATGCATTAGAAAAATTTTCTTGATGCATCAGAAAAACATCAAGAATAATCTTTTGGTTGTCCTTGTGTACAAATAGGAATTTTTGCAACAGTTTTATCATGTATCATTCTAAGAAAAGGAAACCAACATTCCCTTTATGTCATTTCCTCAATACATGCTTGCTTATTATTTCATTACAGAAAACACTTAAGGTAAATTTCAGCCATATCAATGACTAAAATGTGAGAAAGTAATATCACAGCTATGTCTTATTGGATTAAATCTACATGGCTATGTCTTTATGAATTAGAGCATACTTTGAATTCAACAAAAGTAGGCAAAAAGTATTAGACTCATTTAAGTAAACTCTGAAGGTACAGCAAGTTTTCACATTCTAACATTATGAATACTTTGTTTTAAACTTCATTCCATTTCAGTAAGGAAGACATGTCAGAGCACACAGTAAAATTTGGATAGTAGCACTATGACTACTGGTTGGTAGTGATTAGTCTTGGGACCTTGGCAGACTGATTACATTTTCTATACACCTGAGTATCAAGAACAATCAAATACCGAATGACTCTGCAACCTGGTAACAAATGACACACGGCAGATGTTTAAATTCAATCGTAAAGACAAGAAACCACACACATACACACACACACACACACACACACACAAATATGCAATAATGTTGACTTTTTTAGTACAAATTTTAGATTACCCCCAAACTCCCAAGTACCTTTAATGAATCAGAATTTTAGAATTGGATGGAATATTTGGACTTAGCTCGTGCAAATTCTTCAATTTGCATAGGCCAATAGATATTAGTGAGTCATTTCAGGTGCTGTCTTGACTTATTCAATCTGAAATAAATTGATATGTCTGGAGGCTCAAAATGTATTAGTTCTAATAATGTCTCCTAGCTTTGCTTTTCATTTTCTAATGTATTCTGAACACAAATTGCACACACATGAGTTCAGCACATAGAGTCTAAAGATGGTTATGTCATCATTAAACTATTACCATTAATTAGTAAAATCCTCTGAATCACTGAGCACATTTTTTATGGGTTTTCAATTGTAATTAATTTTCACCCTTTATGTTTCTCTTTTTGCTGAGTGGGTTTTGGTCATTAATTTTCATTTGTTGCTTTGATTCAGATGTATGCTATAAAAAGAAACATAATTTTTGGAGAAAAATGTAAGAAAGTTTTCTTTTATTCAACTAATTTTATGTTCCATTTAAAATACTATATTGTCATTTCCTTTGGTTTCTCTCTTTTTATATTATGATTCCTTTGTTTCTGTATTTTCCAAGTTTTGAAGACACATATTTACCCAAATCAACTATGGGTACTTTTATTTATTTTTTTTTAAATATTACTCTTATAAACATTATAGGAAAGACAGTAATTAACTCTCAGATTGTGTTTCAGGGCATGTGAAATTTGAAAGAAGAATGAGATGAGTTTGGTAATATATAATGATCTTTAGTCATTTTAATAGTAAAAATTGACCTTCCATCTTTGACAACAGCCTATAAATTGCATTTCTAATTTCAATCATTAACTTACAAATCATGGTTTTGCTATAACTACATACTACTGGTATTGTCATTTACTTACTATTTTTGTCAGATGAACTTATTCTTAAACAGAAATATTCATTTTATAGCATTATAATATATATATTATAATATCCATGAAATTATGGGATAACAATGAGAGGTTTATTTTTGTATATATGTTGAAGTAAATCTAATATAACGAAAATCTAATATTAGTTATGCAAATATCCATAAAATAATCTTACATGTCACATGTATAGAACATTCAGTGATATTTCTCTCATCAAAGTGTGAACTTGAAAGGACATGATTAATGTGTTACAGTTCTGGAGGTCAGATGCTGAAAACATCTCCAAAGGGAGAATGGACTCGGTTAAGGGTGTTGAGATGGGGAGATCCACATGGTCCTTAGGTTCCTTGTGGAAGGGAGATAGGATTGACTGTCAGAGTCAAGAAGGAGATGGGATGATGGAGGAATAGAATGTCAATCTATTGAAACACATCTATTGAAGGTCAATCTGCTGAAACACATACCCATAAATTTAGTGGCTTAAAATCACTCAGATTTATTATTTGACAGTTCAGGAAGTTAGAGCTGAAATTTCCTCAGGAGGTTCCAGAAAAGCTGTTTCCTTCCCCTTTTCACATTGCTTCTGGAGTCTCTCAGGCAGTATATGTTTCTATACCTTTTCCAGGATCTAGGTACTTCCTTAATTTCTACTCTCAGCCTTCTTTCTCTTCAAAATGTCACCTTTCAACCTTTTATTTCATCTACACATTCCCTTTTCTGACTGACCCTTCTGTTACTCTTCTTCTTTTTTTTTTCCTTTTAAAGAGAGAGAGAGAATTTTTTAATATTTATTTTTTAGTGGACACAACATCTTTATTTTATTTTTATGTGGTGCTGAGGATCGAACCCAGCGCCCCACACATGCCAATCGAGTCCGCTACTGCTTGAGCCACATCCCCAGCCCCTGTTACTCTTCTTATAAGGACACTTGTGTAGGCTAGGGATGTAGGTTAGTGGTAGAACACTTACCTATTATGTGTGAGGCCCTGGTTCTTTCAAAAGTACTCTTATGATTACATTGGGCCCACCTAGATAGTGCATAATAGTTTTTCCAACTGAAGATCTTTGGTCACATATGACAAGTCATTTTTAATATATTCACAGTTTGGGGGATTAGAATGTGCACATCTTTGGAAAGGCCATTATTATATCACATGTAGATTCTCCCCTTGAGACCCTGGAAAAAAAAACACAGCCTTTGTACACAGAATCAATCCATATTTCTATATAAGAATTTCTGTAACAGAATATATCAGTTAAAAAAGTATAATTACCTATGTAAAAATAGCATGTCTTCACAAAATATATGGAAAAAATGAAAAAAAGTTCAATAGAAAAAGGATGAAAGAACAGCACAAATTTTAGTGAGAGAATAAAAATATCACAAAATTTTCAACAAGCTGAAAAATGCAAATTAAAATGATAATGAGAAGCCATCATGTTTACTAAATTTATAACAATTAAAAGTCTGAGAACATCAAGTTCAGGTGAGGATGTGAAACTGTGTGGAAAGCAAAATATTTGACTGTATTTAGTAGAGTTGAAGACACTTTTTCCTACCTAGTTCATACAGACATGAAACAACTGAAAAATTTAAAAGAAAGTTATGTCAAGCCATAGAAATAAGATTAGTAAAAACACAAAATATCCGAGGCCAAGAAAATGAAATACAAGAAACTTGTAAGCAAATGCTCAACTCACTAGTAATTAAATAAATGTAAATTAAGATTAAATATCATTTCTATGTCTAAAATTAGTATAGATTAAAAATAAATACATTAATTTTTACCTTGTTGTTAAAATATTCATGTTATCACTCACTGCAGATGAGACAGTTAATGTAAATGCCTGTCTAGAATGTTATTTGGAAATTAATAATGATGTATCCATAGCTTTTGATATAGTAATTTATGTGTAACTAATTAATGTGGTAATTTAATCTTTTAATTTAGGAAATAATAATAGACAAGTACAAAGATTGATGTGTGAGGGTGATCAATGAATTGTGATTTTCAACAAGACAAATTTTAAACTTTCAAAATATACATTAAAAAGGAGATGCAATAATTTCTGTGTGTCATACAGTGAGCAATATTTTAAAATTCATTGCTGTGGAAGAATTCTCACTCTATATTGTGACATGATACAAACTGGTTGGAGAAAAAAAGTAGGTATGGCATGATTCCTATGCTATATAAATATGACATAGGTGCACAAACAGGGTAAAATGTTTAGAGAATTAAATTATGGATCTTGAGATGGGATTAGCTGGGTGAATCCTAAATGCCTTCACATGCATCCTTATGAAAAGGAGGCCGAGAGAGATTTGCTTTGTGGTGAGATATGAAACAATTAGATGTTTCGAGTTCATAAAGCACTTGTCAGTGTCTGGCTTATTTCATTTGGTATAATGTTTTTCTAGGTTCATCTAAGTTGTTGACTGTTTTTAACAACAGAATAGTATTCCACTGCATATACTCCCCAGTTTTTTATGCACACTTAATTTCTTTGCATAACATGGCTATTTTGCATAATGCTGCAGTGAACTTGAAGATGCAGACATTTCTCTTGAGGTATTTATTTCATTTCCTTTAATATATACCCAGAAGTTGGATTATTGGATCATATGACAGTTTTATTTTAAACTTTCTCAGGAATCTCCATTCTATTTTCCATAATGTCTGTATCAATTTACATTCTTACTAACGGAGTACAATTGTTTCTTTTTCTCCATACCCTAGTCAACAGTTATCATACCATGTATTTTTGGTAAGTCATCTTAACAGAATAAAGTAATATCTGATCAGTGTTTTAATTTATATCTTTCTGATGATTAGAAATGTTGGAACACATTTTTATATACCTGTTGGCCATTTGTATGTCTTTTTTTGAAAAAAAAAAGGTTCATTTTGTTCCTTTTCTCATTTTTAAATTGGACTATTTATATGTTTGTGTGTTTTTGCTCATACTTCTGCTTTCTTGTTATTTAGAGCTTGCAAATAAGTTTTCTTTGAGCTGTGGTTCTAGGCTGTTGGCACAGTTAATTACTGTTTTTTGTTTTTTTTTTTTTTTTTTTTGTGTGTGTGTGTGTGTGCCAGGAAAACACTTTTCAAATCTCTCTCTAACATATTTTCATGTAAATTCTACTCATTTAAAATTTCTACATATTAAGAGGCTCAAAATTTGGGTGAAACAGTCTGTGTTTCAAAATGCCCTTAATTGCTTGAACTATAAGGAACCTGTGCTGCCCAGAGCAACAAGTATAAATTCACTAGCAGATTCAACGAAGACTGGCCTTTTCTGTACTTATTCAAATTCATATTTGTTTGACACTTTGGAAAGTAACCAGAGCAACAAGTGAGGTGTATTAAATTCAGGGCAGAATTTGCTTAGTTGATATTTGGTGTGAAGGAAATGGTAACATGATATAAAACCCAACTTAGAGTTGTTCCAAGAAACACCTCCTCCACTGACAAAACAGTGAAAACTCTATCCTTCAATGTCTGCATAAGAAAATGAAATCCTGAAGAAACAGCTACTCATATATCATTGTTATTGGGATAAAGTTGAATTTGTAATCATATAATTTAAATGTAACTCAGTTAATATGTCATCCAGAATAAATTCAGTTAGTTATTATTTGTATTGGTCTGAATAGCAGCCCCCAAAAGATTAGGTGCTAATCCCTGGAATTTGTAAATGTTACCTTATCTGGAAAAATGGTTTTTGTAGGTGCAATTAGATTATGGATCTTGAGATGGGATTAGCTGGGTGAGTCCTAAATGCCTTCACATGCATCCTTATGAAAAGGAGGCCGAGAGAGATTTGACTCATACAGAAGACAAGAAGGCAATGTGATCACAACGTGAAGGCTGGAGCTATTTAGAAACTAAGGGATGCTGGCAGCTAGGAGAAACTGGAGGAGACAAGGAGCAGAATCTCCCCTGGAGACACTGAGAGTGCATGACCTGCTGATACCTTGACCTGGGACTTTAGGCCAATATAGCTGTGAGAGAATAATTTTTTTTTTTTTGCTTTAAGCCACTCAATTCATGATAATTTGCTACAGCAGTCATAGGAAGCGAGTCAATAGTTCATAATGTAAATATAGGGATATTAATTGGCATAAGTGGATTCAGATCTTGTTATTAAACTATTGGCTGCATGTTTACAGGGGAAAGTGAAAACATTAAAATGATATTTTCTAATTAATAACAATCATCTTATTGTCATTTTTTCATGATCACTTGCAAAGCATATTTTTCTCTTTTTAATATTTCTTTCTCTCCTATGTTAGCAATTTTGTTTATCATGGCAGTCTCTGAAAATCAATGATACCCAGTTCCAGTACTCATTTATCTTCTTGTTTTAACTCTGATGCAAATAAGTTCATGAGCTAGAGAAGAAAGCAGAAAATGTCATCAGGCTCTTCAAAACATGAGACCCTGGGGGTTCTGGTACTAGAATATACTATTAAGTTTTACTTTTATTTTCACAGTATGTAATAAGTGCTCATAATCTTGAATAAAACTGTTTGAGTTTTCTTATTTCCTAAAAACAAAGTTTGGAAACTGAACTATAAATAGTTCTTGGTTATTTGTTAGTTTTTGCTTTTGGGTCTTACTTTTAGTTTTTGGTCGCTTTATTATTCTTATGAAAACAAAATAAGTATATTTTAAAACATTATAATAAAAAAACTTTAATACTCCTACACATACATCTTCTTCACTCCCAGTCTCCTTAGAAATATTTTGTAGTGGGTTCAATTTTTAATTTTCGAGTTGTTTTTCAAATTTATTATTCTTGGATAATTTCTATTGAATTTCTACTATGAAAAGTGAGGATTTAACTTCACACACATACCCTATAATTTCTTTCTCCCCCTCATCTTATCAAGTTTTGATAGTCATTTGTACAATGTTATTTTTTCCCTATTCAACTGGATATTTTGGTTACTTTCAATAAAATGTTACTTTTTGTTTCACCAAATTTAGGAGACATCTTTTGACCCCTCTTTAAGTCAAGAAGAGAATAATTCATCTATCCTTTCCTTTGTTCTTCCTCCTCCTAAGTCTGTCAAGTTGATCATATTTTCTCTCTACTGTTTAGGTTATGATTATTACTGATCTTGGTGATATGCATTTGCTCAAAGGTTCAGAATGTCTGGGATAGTTGGCTTCTGGGCTTTGCCGGGATGGTGGGTTATTGGGTGGAGGAAAACACAAGGGCACTTTGGTGCCGAATTCTTTCCCCTGGTTCTGCTGCTCTCTCTACCCCTTCAGCACTCCATAACTTCCTTTTTCTTTTTCTTTTTTCTTTTTTTTTTCTTTTTTGTGGTGCTGGGGATTGAACCCAGGGACTTGTGCAAGTGAGGCGGGCATTCTACCAACTGAGCTATATCCCCAACCCCATAACTTCCTTTTTCTTGTCCCTGTTGATGCACTCTCCCCCTCAACCAAAACACCACTGAAAAAGTTTAAAGTTTTCTTACAAAAAGACCCCACTTCTTCATAAATTTCATGAAAGCCATTTCTAGGAGGACCTTGTCCTCTCAATTTTCCCCTATGTGATATAGCAATATTTTGTAGTTATTCTGAAACGTCACTCTTTTCCATTTCTTACTGTCTGTTATTTTTAAAAGTTTTTTTTTGTTGTTGTTGTTTCCCTTGTTAAACAAAACTTCTTGAGAATGAAGTAAAGTGTTATTAGTAGTTATCACTGCTAGCCAGAAAAGGACCAGGGCCTGGGACAAGACCCCAGAGCAAGGCTAGATTGCAGCTGGAAAATGCTCGCTGGACCTAAAGCCAAGAGTGCTTTCATAACAAAAATTTGGGGAAGTAAAGTAAAAAAAAATGTTGTATTGAACCTACACTGACTAGAGATAAGAGAAATGGGGTAATGCAAGGCAGAGAAAATTTTGGAATAAAAAGGTGACCCATAGAGAGAAGTAATTGTTGTTCTGGATTAGTTGAGGGAATTCCTCGATCCATCATGATAGGATTTAAGTTAAATTTTCCATGTATGCTCAGGAATTCAAATGGTCTTTTATTGCTTTCACCTACATGCTTGTGCTAACTGATTAACTTTGCTTGTCTTTTCCCTTTCCCTACTTAGCCCTTACTATTAAATTTAGGACATCTCAGAATGTTTTCTGCATTGCCTTGGCATTCCCCTCTAAGATACTGAATGTGGAAGAAGCTTATGAGACTGAAAGTTCTGGAATAGTACATTGTAAAGTATAGGAGGCAGGAAACAAAACAAAGAATTGCCAGACCACTTGTATAAATACCATATACAAACTGCCAAAAAAAAAAAAAAAAATGGTGAGCAGCTTCAATTTAGATGGCTGGCTTGACTGTCTTCAATAGGCAGTGTCTGACTTTGCTTCTGTGTTCCAGAAAAACAAGTTAAATTTGTTGGGTTTATTGGGGAAAAGTATCGTGATTTATTTGTGATGTATGTCATGGATATGTGGCCATTTTGTCCAGTTGAAAGGACTTATTGAGCCAAAACCTTAATTGCTTTCTTCCTCTTTGACAGCTCAATCCATTTAGAGATTTTAACAACAGATATGCTGGCCACATAGTTGATTTGATTCTTGCCTCAGGGCAGAATAGTAATCAGCCTTTGTTGTCCATATGCCTACTCAGTTTTATCTTTTACTTATTAGAGATGTGAAAATTTTTGACTTTCTCAGTCTCTTTTCATTCCTTCTTGCAAAGGAGCCAAGGCTTTTCTAAGCATCTACCTCTTAAACTTCCTTATCAAGTTCAGCCAATATTAACTAACAAACCATAATATCACTCTGTTTCCCAATCATTTTCTGAGGAGCTGCAAATTTATTAGATGCATTACCATCATCCAAAGTGAGGGCAGATATAGATTTTACTATATAGAGTATGACTCTGACCATTGTAGGATTAAACTAGAAATCAGTATTAGAAAGACAACAGAAATATCTGCAAAAATCTGGAAATTAAACAACACACTTACGCAATCATGAGTCAAAGAGAGTCTTAAAGGACATATAAAAATAGAAAGAAGTATATGGAAATAAAAATATAACGTATCAAAGTTTGTGAAAGTCAGTGAAGCTGTATTAAGGAAAAATTATAGACATTATGTTTATATTAAAAGCGAGGGAAGACCTCAAATCAATAAGTTTTTACCTTAAGAAACTTGGAAATAAAAGAAGAAAAGAAAACCAAAGCAAGAAGAAGGAATAAAATAATACTAGGAATAAGAATAAAAATCAGTAAAAGTGAAACAGAAAGGGAAAATAGCTGAAACTAAAGCTTTTTTTCCCCTAAGAACAAAGAAAAAAAACAAACAATAATAAATTGGATAAATCTCTAATAAGAGAGACAAGGATAAAAACTGAGAAGATACAAACCACCAACATCAGGAATAAACCAGAGGACATCAGTACAAATCTTGCAGCCATTCAAAGGACAATGGGTATATATTACAAATTTATGCTCATAAACTCAACAACTTGAAATAAATGGATGAATTCCTTGAAATCTACACACTACTCAAATCCAACAAAAAATCAAATCAATAACTGGAATAATACTATAGCACATTATTAAAACTGGATTTGTAATTTAAAAACTTTCGAAAAATAGATCATCAAGCCCATATTGTGAATCCTACAGTACGTTTAGAGTTTACAAAAATGTTATACATTTTCTTACAGAAAATAGAAAAGGAGAGAAGAGAAGGAGATGCTTTCCAACTCATTTTATGAGGCCAATAATCACCTGATGCTAAAATAAGTAAAAGATAGTGTAGAAAAGGAAAATTATTGATCAATACCACTTATGGATTTAATCTCAAAAATTGTCAACAAAATGTTTTTGCAAATAGGTTCAAATATTTTCTCGAATGATTATACATCATTAATAAGCAGGAGTTGTTTCATACATGTAAAGCTGGTTCAACATTACAAATAATTAGCCCCTCATATCAAGAGGCTAAATAAGTATAATGGCATAATTTGGCATGAACATACTTTATATACAGAGTAATGAAAAATTGTGCTTTGAATGGATAATACTGAGTGTAATGCACTCCATTATTGTCATGTATGAAATAAATAAATAAATAATAAAAATAAGAAAAAAAGAAAAATCATATGATTATGTTAGATGACAATCATTTTGCAAAATATAATACCTCTTCACAAAAATAGGATGGTAGGAAAGGAGGAAACTATCTCAATTTGTTAGAGAATATCTACAAAATCTATACATACCATCATATATAATAGTAAGAAAATTAACAATATTCCCTCTAAAATTGGGGGGGAAACAAGAATGTCCACTCTTACTATCCCATTCAACATATTACTGGAAATTTTTAGTTACTGCAATGAAGTAAGGAAAAGAAGAAAAAACAAAACTGGTCTTATTTCTGATGACAGGACTGTTTACAAATAAAGCAGAAACAACAACAACAACAAACCCAAAACAGCAAAAAGTTCAGCAAGGTCTCAGAATAAAATATCAAAATACAAATAGTAATTGCATTTCCAAATGTCCAACCAAGATTAAAAACACAATGCCATTTATAATCATTCTGAAGAAGGTGAAATTCTTAGGTATAAACTTAGCAAAATAAATTTGGAAATCGTATGCTGAAAATGATAGAAAGGCAATGAAAGAAACAAAAAAGTTACATAGGTGTAGAGACTGTGTTCATGGATAGGAAGATTCAACATTGAGACACACACTGTCCCATTAGGTTGAAAGAGCCATTGTGAATAAAAATCTAGAAAAAGAAGATGTAAACTGTTCTAGGTTCAATGAGAATCAACAATCAAGTGTAACCAGGATTCATTCTCCATTTCTTATTTTGATTTTCTCTTAACCATGGTACAGAGATGTCTATAATCTTTCAGTCTTAGTTTGTTTTCTGTCTTTGCCATCAGAGTTCTTGTTAAAGCTGAATTTAAAAAATTTTCAAAATCATTTGAGAATGCATTTAGCCTGATCATGTGTCATTTACAATGCATCTATTAAATACATGTATCATTCAGTTTTTAAAGTTCTTAAGATTTAGTGCTTATAAATCCATCTGTTCTATATTGAAAAAGGTATTCCCAAACCATCGTCCTTTTATTATATTTATTCATATTTTTAATAGAATCTGATTGCCACACATGGTAACACATATTTGTAATCCCAGCAACTTGGAAGAGTCAGGCAGAAATTGCAAGTTGAAGTCTAGGCTCAGCAACTTAGCGAAGCCCTAAACAACTCAGTAAGAACCTGTCTCAAAATACAAATTATATTATCCAAAGTACATGTATGAAGAGATGAATTAAATTATACATGTACTTCATACATGAACATACTTTATATACAGAGATATGAAAAATTGTGCTGTATATATGTAATAAGAATTGTAATGCATTCTGCTGTCATGTATTTAAAAAATAAAATCAATTAAAAAAATAAAAATAAAGGGCTGGGGGTGTAGTTCAGTGGTAGAGTGCCTCTGGGTTTAATCCCCAGTATCACAAAACAACAACAACAAAAAGTGAGCCTCATATTTTAATGTTTATTTTTTAATGTATTAACTTGTATAAATTCTAATATGTACACCAAGTGTGCGTGATATAGCAGATACCATTTTCTTTATACTACGGAAAAGCCATAGCTACTTAGAAACTCAACATATTTGATATTTTTATGTTTGTTTCATTATTAAGTCAAATAGAACTTCATTTTACACAGCAGAAACACTGAATGAGTCTAAGGATCAAATGTTTTTTCAAAAAACAACATGCAATTTTGCATGAATAAATCAATATATGTTCTGGGAAAGTACAAGCAAATTCTTTCAAAAATCAGTTCCTGTGATTTCCTAAAGGAAATTTTTTAAAAAATAAACAAAATATAAACTCCTTTTGTTTGATGATACATGGGATGGTTAATCTGAGACTTGGTTGAATTAAGATATGCTTAAGATTAAGAGACTTTAGAAATAATTGGCAATAAGTTTGTAGGGGAGACCCACCTTGAGGCACAGTTCAACAGTTTAGGGCTTGGATGGAACCAAATGTGGGAGAAGGAGGAAGTCAATGATGCAAGCTCCATTCTTCTTGAGTGGGTGCTCAATTGCTGCTGTGATCACCTGAGGACGTAGGACTCTAGCTTCTTCACTTTCCCCAAGTGGGTTCTAACCAGTGATTCTCCAGGGAGTTTTTAGGCTTTCAGCCTCAGACAGGCTGCATCTCTGGTCCCTCTTTTTCTGAAGCTCTAGCTTCTGGGACTGAGCAGCTACTGGTTCGTCCAGCTCTCCAATCTGCAGATGATCATTGTCGAACTGTCAAGCTTCTGATTCTGTAAACCAATCTAATAAAATGCACTTTTTAATAATTATACATGTATAAATATCTTTGGGTCCTGCTCCTTTAGACACCCTCAACTCCTACAATATATAAAAAGGCATATTTGTATCAGCTAGTAGTAATAGTGTGTGTTTGACTACAAAAGGCTCTGTGTTCAATGTAGGAAACATGGTATAATCACACCCTGCCTTCTCATGCTCTGCTATCACATTAAATTTAACATGTTGCTTATTCAAATTCTGTTTAATTGGGTCTATGACAGCTCTCTGACAGTGAATCCAGTGCCACCCAGTCTAAGACATGGCTCTAAAGATAGCCTGAGTTCAAATTTCTGCTCTGCCTCATCTCAGCTATGTTTCCTTGGTGATTTATGTAACAGGTCTGCTCTTCATTTCCTTTGCCTGCTCTTTGATATTAACAATAGCAGCTCATTAATTAACTTTGTAAAGATTCAGTGTGTTGAGTATGTAAAGTCTTATAGTCTTGCCCATAGCAAGGGGTTAAGAAATATTATCTATTCCTTTTTCACATTATTCTCTCCAGGTTCTCAGTTAAGCTTCATGATGGTGGAACTTCATTCCAGTGCCATTGTCTATTGTTACTTACTCTGAACACTTATGTTCCACAACCATTTCTTCTGTGGTGTCATAGAGTTTCATACATGGGTTTTCAATCTCTACTTGTTAAATCTTTTAAGATTGGATTATGTAAACACTCCAAAAATTATAAAGCACAGCCTATCGAAGTCAAAATGTATAAATTGAAAGAAATGATCTAAGTTTGGTAGGTGCTGGTGATTTTACTGACTGGAAGGATCACATGAAAACTACTCTTAGCTGAACCTTTAGGAAACATAGCAAAGTGTTTTATGTTTTGAGATTTAAGTGGTGAATTTTATTCAAAAATTTAAAAGAGTCATCTTTCTAATCTTTCACTATTAAAGTAATTCTTCATGTGATATTAATATACTCTCCTTTGCTTCCTTTTTTCTTTGCATTTATGATATATATGATATATATCATATATATATATATATATATATATATATATATATATATATATATTTGCTCTACTTATTTTTTTGTGTTTAAAGATTTGTATTACAGCAAATACATATAAAATTTGCCCTCTCAACCATTTTTAAGCCTAGGATTCAGCAATACATTCATAATGTGCAACCATCACCATCTATCCATCTCCAGTGCTATTTTCATCTTGCAAAACTGAAATTCTATACTCATTAAACAATTAATTATATCTTCTGTCTCCTATCAGCCACCATTCTATTTTTTGTCTAGGAATTCTGTGAGTGGGCATGCACGTGCTCTGGTGCCATATATGTACTACATTTTGCTTATCCATCCTCCATTCATGGACACTTGGGTTATTTCCATCGTTTAGTTAATGTGGCTAATGATGCTACCAACAAATATAATAAATTTTCCTACTTTTTTTTTTTTTTTTACTTCTATTAACTTCTTGTGTGTTTTTTGGTTTTGTTTTTAACCTCCCTTAAGTCCTTGGGCATAGCTAGCAATCTTTCTAGTTGTGATGTTTAATCTTGGTTGTTAGCCTGAGTGGATTAAGAGATGCCTAGAAAATTGGTAAAGCACATTTCTGGGTGCAACTATGAGGGTTGTTTCCAGAGATGATTGGCAAGCAAATCAGCAGTCTCAGGTGGGAAGGCGGGACTTAAATGTGGGCGGCACCTTCCAATAGGCTGGGAGCCGGGATAAGACAAAAAGCTCCTGGAAGCCTGTGACTGGGCATGCGCATGCTCTGCTGCTGTTCTTCTCCAGCGGTGGGTGTTTGTTTTAGCTGTCACTGTGGCCCATGGACCCCAGACTGCAGATTCTTCACCATCTCACCAGCAACTATCCTGGGAGCTTCCAAGACTTCAGCCTCGGAGTGGGGCTGCAAATAGCCTCTGACCAGGTGAGCTCATTTAATAAATCCCTTCTTTTAATTATATATACGTTCCCTCAGTTGTGTTCCTCTGGAAAACCCCAATGCACTAGTTTTCTATGATTAGAACCTCCTTTTCTTTCTTTTCTTTTTTCTTTTTCTTTTCTTTCTTTCTGTTTTTTTTTTTTTTTTTGTATAGGGTTTCTATGTTCTGGAACACATGCTCAAGTGATTTTCCTGCCTCAGCCTCTCCAGTAACTGGAACTGTAGGTCTGCACTAGCAGGCCAAGCTCCTAATTCTTTATTCTAAACCTCCAACCCCTTTTCCTCCTGTTTCCTTTAAGAGACCTCACCTCTACCTTTCAAACATAACTGCAGTGACCAAAAGTTTCCCCACATTCTTGTACTAAATCCACAAAAATATTGCTATGTGGCAAAATTTCCCTACTCCTTTGCTGTTGTAATGCAAGAATAGCTTCTCTTCTGTAAGCACGCTCACATTAACTCTATCTTTGACTCCTCTAATTCATCCCTCATAATCCTCATATTCTTCCCACTCAGTCAACTACCACGTCCTCTAGAGTCTGCTTGCCAGTTTGGTCCAATTCTCTTTGTATCTACAGCTATACTTGTCCTAGCTAATATCAACTTGAAAACAGATGAGCTCTCTTGTCTGTCCTTCCTCTTTTGCTTTCTTCCAATGCTCCATACAACATCCAGGGCGATTTTTCATAAATGTTATCCTTATTCTATCACTACATTGCTTATATCTGTTTCCTGGGCCCTCAGGATAACATCTGAACAGATAAGAATATCTTGCAAATTTTGCCTTTGTGTATCTTTTCATTTTCTTTTTTGCCAATGGCTTCCTTCTGTCCATGCTCCAACTTAATGATTTGATGGGTGAAAATAATTTATTCTGACCTCCAAAAGTTCAATTTTATAAGGAATTAGTAACTGGTGGATGGATAGATTATGGTAGTAGTTTATGGAATTTTTATTATGCAAACATAGTTTATATAAAATTATTTACCTCTAGATAAAATTCTTAATGTTTTATAATTAAGTCATGAATTAGTTCAAAAAGGTGAACTGAGTCAGAGAACAAGTATACTTTCAGCAACATGTTAAATTTACTTTGCCATCCACATTTGTAAGCCAAATGTCATCAATTTCATGATACTCACTGATAGGCCAAATATTGAAATGACTCATTTCACAAAAACTTTGAAATTATTTGCAAATATTCCACAAATGGCTTTCCTTTCTCTTTCTTTAGCTGTTTAAAAGCCATAAACAAATGCTTTGTATTTGTCACAATTAATATAACTTGGAAATATATGTGCATCTCATTTCCAATGCAGTTTACATAAATCTCTCAGTCAGACATGCCACTTTTAATGAAATACTATTCATTTTTCTGTCTGTGAAGGAATTTTCATCTGTGGAGATGTTATTATGTCAAAAGGGCATTTTCATCCAGAAAGCTTGTAATATTAGACTGGTAGAACTTATTTCCTTTTAAGAATTCTTTATCATGTATTATTCTCAGATGTGCATTCTCTGGGCATACATTCTCAAGAGTTCCATACTGGAAAATTAAGTTATATTCTTCAGAGATATTAAATTTCCTATCCTCTCATTATAATTAGTTAGAAAGCATGTTAAAATTATGTTTTTGAACCAAAACCCATGACAAAAAGTAAAGACATTTTATTTAGTATCAGCTCTCTGAAGACATTATAGTTATTTTAAAACGAATAGATGATGCAGATTAAAAGACTTCCAGAAGTTACAGGTGGTAGTGAAAGCTGTTCCTGAAAATTCCGTTTTCTCTTAAGAGGAGCATGAGCCACTGCAGCATGCAGAAACCTCTCTAAAAACTGTTGTCCAGACATTTCAGGGTGCATTTCTTTCTAGTCCCAAAGGAAATCTTCAGTGACATGCACAGGGAGATCAAACTGACATGTATTTAAGACCAGGACTTCGTTGGCTTTTCTGATATGGCTGAGTGTGGTGGTGGGTGGTGGGGAGGAGAGAAAGTTGAAAGAGCATGATGGATGAGTGGCATTGAAGGAGCAGCTTCAGAAAATGGAAATTCAATTGACAAAGATGACAGTAGACATGAATAAAATGGATACGGTTTTATAAAAGCATAGGCTAAAAGCTAACAGATCATTACATAGCACACTTGGGCTTCACATGGCTGGAAGTCTGTGTATTTATTTTCTTCTTTCAGTCTCTATACTGCTATGTTAGAAGTGCAGTTTTTCATTAAAAAAATTGGACAGATTCTAAAAGGACATTACAGTGTTATAAAGTATGTAGAACGGAAGTTTTTTTTTTTTTTTTTTTGCTTAGACATGTCCTTGTTTCAGGCTTGGACCTCCACAGATGAGGTGTCATCCATGATACTTTTTCTGTATTCTGATTTGTCTATTTCTTCTATTTTCTCTCCATTCATTTCCTCTTCAAGTCTCAGTCTAAGGATCCCAAATCCCCAGGTAAAGTTTTGCCCCCTCAGATTTTGCTTATTGAACTTTCAAGCGTACCTCAGGTGTGAGTTGGATTATTCTCTTTGTTTCTCTGCCTCTTTACTTTCAGGTTACCTGGTAATGGAGGTGAAGGAATGACAGAGATCCTGTAGGGGCCACTAGTTGTAATCAACCTCTCTACCAGGGGTGCTGTGATTTTTTTTTTTTTAAGTCCCTTTAAAATGATTGTAGCTTGCAGGTAACCTTCTATTTTTCCTGAAGACAATAGGCAATTCCATAGTAAGGAAAAAATATTACTATGCTAATAACAACACTTTTACTTTTGTGTGGAAAGCTATTTTCTTTTCTGTTGTTTTTTAGTTTGTTTTTCTTCTGTCTTACCTGTGACTTGACTGTATTTCATAGAAACCATACGACTGTAGTAGTCTAAATATACCAGCACCACTTAGATTATTTGATTCCTGTTACTTTTTCTTTCTTTTTTTTTTTTTAAGAGAGAGTGGGAGAGAGAAAGAGAGAGAGAATTTTTTAATATTTATTTTTTAGTTCTCGGCAGACACAACATCTTTGTTTGTATGTGGTGCTGAGGATCGAACCCGGGTCGCACGCATGCCAGGCGAGCGTGCTACCGCTTGAGCCACATCCCTAGCCCTCCTGTTACTTTTTCATCAAAGGAGTCAGGAACCATGAAATTTGCTAGTTTACTGGAAATAAAAATAATGGAAATTTCTGGTACCTCAATGGATAAATGACATGCTTTGAAAGAGATTTCTATCCACCTGCTTGATTTTCATTCCTCCTCTTGGATTTTAAAATTCATTAATTCCGTTAGAATATATTGTATACCTACTATGTGAACCAAGCTTTCTACCAAACATTGAATGTTATTTAAACTAAATAATTACATTGAAAACTAAGTCAAATAATTGCATTGAAAATGAAGGTCACCACAGGGATATGCCAAAATTTTATGCCTCAGTTACAGAATATGATTAAAATACATGATTCTTTTTGATGTGGTAGCTTTGTTCGGAGTACCACATAAAGCTCCTTTTCCTATGTCTTATTGAAATAATTATAGTATTATCTTTTTAAAAGGGCATATCTAGTTCTTTTTAAAAGAACAAATGAGCCAGGGTCTCACTAAGTCCTTAGGACCTTGCTAAGTTGTTGAGGCTGGCTTTGAACTTGTTACCCTTGGGCCTCAGCCTTCCAAACTGCTGGTATTATAGACATGTGAAACTGTGCCCAGCTAACATAGTAAAATTTAACACTTAGAAAAGGAGCTCTAATCTACCACACCATCCCCCAAACAAAACAGATAACAGGAACGAAAAACAGATACAAGAACAACAACAAAAATGAAAATATTCTATAAAGTCTTCTTCTTTCCCTGCATACCCAAAATTAGTATATTTAATAGTGATTTCTTTTAAGCTTTGAAAAAAAACAAATAATACCTTTGTTCTATAAATTTTCTCAGAAAATATGATTCTGAGAATGCAAGGAAATATGATAAATTCCCCAATAGATTAAATAAATCTTATAATATTATCTTAATGAATATTCATTGAATCATGGCAGCGGGTATAGAGCTTTGCTACATAGAGAAAAGAATATAAAAAATATAATGGATACCTCTGCCTGTGCGATAGGGAGGACATGTAAACTAGTAACAATTTAAGATAATCAGTGATTAAATACCAACATGAATAGATAGAGAACACATGTTAAGAGCTCAAACAGAAGGGATTGTTGTTTATTGAAAGATGACTTAGACCACAACATTTGACACTTTTCCCTAAAAGTCAAAAAGATTCATCTTGACCACCTTAGTAATCAATAGGTGGGAAATAGCCTATGGGAATAATCGCCTTGGCTTCCTTATTCAGAGCAAAGTGGTTAGAACAATCAAGATAAGTATTTGAAAATGTAGGTGTAACTATCCAAGCAAAGACCTTTATCTTTCTGCACTGATCCTTCCATGCAGCTCTTTGTGAATATATACCCCAAACCTTGAGCTTAATAGAAACAGGGTAAAATAGAGCAGAAAGTTTCTGGAGCTTGCCCCTCAGAACCCTGACACTGTTGTGTATTAAGCAGTGAGTGTGTGTCTCTGCTAGGTTCAGCACTGATGTTACTTTGTTGATACTGATAATTTAGTGTCCAAGAGAAGCCTTTCAGACATCCAATTTTCCCTGGTTGTTAACCCATTTGTCTAAATTGAGTTACTATGCAAATGCCACCTGAGTTTTAGTTCTGTTATGAATAAAATATTTTGTCCTTTATCAAAGCAGCATTAACCTCAGAAATTAGGAAGGAGATAAACTTGGAGATAAATATAGAGGAGCTAAAAGGATACACATCTTTATTCTTATGTACATGACACACGGGCCTCCTGCTCTCCTGTCTCAAAAGGTCTTAGTATAACAGCCTACACTGAGGGCAGATGGCCTGAATTCAAGTTCTGACTCCACCATTAATTTGCTATGTGACGTTGGGCATTCTTAACATCTTTTTTTGGGGGGGAGGGGGTACCAGGGATTGAACTCAAGGGCATTTGACCACTGAGCCACATCCCCAGCCTCATTGTGTATTTATTTAGAGACAGGGTCTCACTGAGTTGCTTAGCACTTTGCTTTGGATGAGGCTGACTTTGAACTCAAATCCTCCTGCCTCAGCCTCCTGAGCCACTGGGATTACAAGTGTGCACCATCATCTTTATGTTTCATTTTCTCACCTGTAAGTATTAGTACTTGCAATATAGTTTACATCTTAGTCCTGGGATGATTCAACGAGTTATGCAATAGAATACTTAGAATGGTTTCTGGCATAAAATAAACCATTGCAAATGATTATGTAACAGCAGTCCTAATGATTGCACTAGTGATGCTAATAAAGCGTTAATGCACACAAAACTAATAGTAGTAGTAATCCTTACCCTTTCTACACATGGTGCTAAATTGATTGACATCCTACAAATAGTTCTGATATGCTGTGGGCAAATGTTAATGTAGGTGTTGTTAATTTTTTTCTGCTTCCACATCAGCATCTAATTGCTCTACCATAGTTGATCCTCCATCAAATGCTCTTTGAGAAACAAGTTGACATGCCTCCAGAGTTGCTTTATTGGAAAACTGAGTATTTAATTAATATATGCTGACTGGCTGTTTCTCTCTGGAGTGACAGCTTCATTGCATCACACATTGCCCCAAATCACCAGGATGTCCTCATCCTGCCTCACCAGACCTGCTGCCCATGGGCATTGAAGAAGCACTATTCTTTTACAGAACCATGTTTGTTCACATGCTGTGATCTGGCCTAGGAATAAAGAGCCCCCAAGCCTTGCTCTTCTGATTTGATGTTACCACATGGCGGGGAAGATGGATCACAAAGGCAGCATAAAATGTCTGAGTTGAGGGCAGCCAGCTGTTTATTGCTACATTATCTGCTACCAGAAGAGAGACTACTGAGCTGCCCTCCTTTTTTCTCCCCACACATAAAACTTGATGAGAAATTAACATTTAAATTACAGCACTCTTTATTTTTATTCTGTTCTAGAAGCTTTGAAATGCATTAGATTGTTTCAAACTGCCTTTTGGGGAAGCTTAATAGCACCTCCAGCTTTTCTGTGGTCTCTTTCAACCTCCATACCTGCTGTCACTCCCCAAGCCCACAGAAGGGGATTCCAGGAATTGCTGAAGCCCCAGGCTCTTGCTTGTTTAAACTCCCCATGTGCCTAATGTCCTAGGTACTTCACCCTGATGATTTGGTTCAAATAAAAAGCAAAATATCATATTCCTCTAAGAATTTACCCGGCCTGAGCCCTCTGTTTCCTTTCTGTTGGTGAATTTGACATATCACAGGGACTTTTAATTAGTAAGTTGGAGGGAATGGAGCCACTTTGTCATGGGGTCTGTGGAGGCCAGTTTTCTAACAGTGAGTGGAATGTAGTATTTTCTATCATGAAAATCTTAGGGCCCTGCCCATTACCACTCCTCCCACATTCTGCTCTGCTTGTCCAGCCCCTCTCTAACTCTTCCTTTAAGACCAGAACAAATGTTCTCTCTTTTCTGTAGCTTTCCCTCACTCTTTCGCCGTCTTTCCTACCTTCTGAACTCTCATAAAATGAGCTGTCCCCATATTTCTTCTTGGAAAAGATCATTTGATTTGCTTATTGAATAAAAAATGAACTAAAAGTATAAAGATGTCATGTGGAAAAACAAGTAAAGTTTTAAGCTGCTTGAAACATCATGTGGTCTATATTACCTGAGTAGAAAGCTCACTTGAGTAAATCACCAAAGCACTGAATCAAGAAAAAATAATAACAGCTATCATTTATTGAGCGTTCCTCAGGTCAGGCACTATCACAGGAGCATGCCACAACCTCGTGTGAATGATATGTTATTATGTGTATTGTAAAAATGAGAAAACTGAGGATTGGAAAGGTTAAATTAACACCCATGAGATGATGAGTTTAGTATGTTGTATTAGTTAAGGATTTCTAGGAAAACAGAATCAATAGAATATACTTGCATATTTATATCCCCACATCTATATTTATCTGTTTCCATCGGGAGAAAGAGATAGATTAATTTAAAGAATTGGTCCATGTGATGGTGGGGGCAGGCAAGTCTGAAATCCATTAACAAGCTGACAGGCTATAAATTCATCTAAGAGTTGATGTTGTGGTATTGAGTCAGAATTCCTTGGGACAGCAGGCCAGAAACTCAGGCAGGGCTTCTATGTTGCAGTCTTAGGGAGAATTCCTTCTTTTTTTGGAAACCCCTTTTTTTGCTCTTAAGGCCTTCAATTGATTTGATAGAACCCATATTAAAAAGGGAAATCTGCTTTAAAGTCTGGTTCTTTAATTGTTGATCAAAACTGAAAAATACCTTTATAGCAATATCTAAACTGGCGTTTGACTGAACAATAGGATAACTTAGCCCAGCCAGATTGACACATAGATTTAGCCATCACATAAGTGGTAAAGAATTTGAAATCCAGTCTGAAGCCTATTCTCTCCACAGTGTCATATTCGGGTCTTAGTTCAATCCTCCTTGGACTTTGTTCTTTTTTCTCTTCTGTGCCACATCCCTTGTGAATGTGGCTTGTTCTCTGTGAAATCGACTAGAAATACTCTTTTCTTTTTTTGCTTCTTGTCTTAGCTATTTTTACCTGACTCTGACATACCACATTCCTAGCACATTTGCCAGCCATCCCTAATTCCATACTGTGGGTACCAAAGCTAAGAAGACAGGATGTAGGTGTAGTGCTCAGTGTTCTGAGAACTGAAATGTAAGCCAGGGTGAAATTCCCACGAGTCCTTTTCAGTGTTGATGTGCTTATGTCCCAAGGAGCTTGATGTTAAGATGAAGATGTTGGTGGAATGATTTGCTGTTGCAGAGATCAACTATTTTTATGTCAGCAAATAAGCCTTAAGTCCTTTTGGAGCTTGAACATAGCTTAGAAAAGTCAAATGAGGTCACATATTTGAAAACCCAATGAAAAATGTGAGAAGGCTTTTAAAATGTTGGCTATTTAAACTTTGGATCTTCATTGAATTCCTTCTTTCTTTTCTTTAGAAAGATACATGTCCCCAACTGAACAGGAATTATTTTAGGATAGAAATCGCTTCTTATGTCAGAGATAAGTAATACAATGATTAAGATCTCAGATTTCAAGGGCTAAATGCCTGAACCTGAAGCCAACTTGTCTCTGTCACCTACCAGATGTATGATATTGGGCAAGCCAGTTATCTTCTGTGCCTTGGTGTCCTCATTTTTTTAATGGGCATAAAATAATATTTATTTCATAGAGCTATTGGAAAGACTTAATGAATTTCTTTAAAAGAAGTGATTTATCTGAGTGCTTGGCACACTCAAAGTACTGTTATTTTTGTAGTTATCCAATTCACAAGGATTTGTTCCATCAACATTAGGATGTCAGTCTATATTTTAGATTGATTCTATCGACATGGTTTAAGCTGTTTTGACTTTGATATAAACACATCCAAAACAAGGTAGACCCTATCAGTACTAAACTTTGGGAGCAGCAAAACCTGGGAAATGTGTGTCTTTAAAAGGTTCTCAGCTTTAGGGATTGGAAATCAAAGTAATTAATCCTCAAAACTATTAAGGAGGTGGGATTAAGGAAATATTGATCCAAAATTGCAGGAATGGTTTCTTCCTGTGTTGCCTAATGACAGAGCAAACCTATCTGATTTCTCTTGGTTTGTTTCTGCCTTTGAAATGAGTATGGAAATACCAAGTAAACAAACAGCTAAACTGCTTAGATAAAATACTTTTTGATATATTATGAAGGTATTATCCTTTAGGTTAAAGAAATTATAAGAACTGTTTTATGATATTTTGAAGGTACAGCTTGTGTGCATTTGAAAATATTTTTATTGAGAAATAATTCATATACCATAAAATCCACTCATATAAAATGTACTATTTGAAGGATTTTAATATTTCAGTAGACTTATGCAGTCATTGCTGCTATTTCCAGAACACTGCCATCACTTCAAAAAGAAACTTCATAGTCATTAGCAGTCTTTTCCCTTTTCCTCTTTCAGCTCAAACCCAGACAACCGCTGAACCAATTTCAGTCTCTATGGATGTCTATTCTATGCTTTTTATATCACTGGAATCATATGATAGTCTTTTCTACTGATATTTAACCTACTGTTTATTGTTTCCAAGGTTAATCCATTGTAGCGTGTATCATTGCTTCATTCTTGTTGCCGCACAACAATCATTGTATGGATATACCATATTTTGCTTATATATTCACCAGTCGATGGAAATGAGAGTCGTTTTCACTGTGTGGCTCTTAGGAATAATGCTGCTATTATTAGGTCATTAGTGTACATTTCTTTATGTGTGGACAAAGAATTTCATTTCTCTTGGATACCGAGAAGTGGAACTGATATGTATTTAAAACCAATGCTAAAATGACTATTGAATTACTTTTGTAAAGGAGTAAACACAAAAATTTTCTGCTGCATGAAGAGATCAGTACATAAAGAAAAATGCCTTTACATGACTATTGTAAGTAGTTATCTTAGTTGTTCTCACCATTGCACTCTGAATAAGGGACATCTACAGATGAAGAAATGGATTTGAGAGTCAGGGCTTAATACACACTTTTATCAAATGTGAAAGTCAGAAGAATAACCCATATTCTTTCCAAAATTCTCTGCTTCTTTAGTAGGGGGTTACTATATTCCTATTGGTGTAGATATTTTTAACATTTTGTAATGAATACAAATTCATAGAATCTGGCAAGATGTACAGCAGGTTTATTTTTCTATTTTATGGATGAAAGCAGAATTGATTAAAATGATTTATTTTATGCATCTATCATTATTTTATTGTAATATGTTCATATGTGTGTGTATGCATGTGTATATTTTTTTCCAAGCTATCTATCTAATCCTTTGACTTTTTCCTTTCCCCCAATATTTCTATACTCTGACACTAAGTAATTCTGGATAAAAGTATAAAATAGTGTGCCTCTGTACCACTTTCAAGTTTTCCACCTCAATTGGAATCTCAAAACTACCCAGGAAACAGTTTTTGTGTTCTTCATGCATCTCTACTCTGAGGTAGTAATAGTCTGGAGCAATGGGCACATCACATCTGAGGTCTCTGCTGGATCCCAAATCTTTTAATGAAAAGACTGTGCCATTTATTTATTTATTTATTTATTTATTTATTTATTTATTTATTTATTTATTTTACCTTTGTTTTGTGCTGGAGTGTGTCACATATCTGCTGATGGACATTATTATGATATTACTTCCCTATTTATGGCTTAAAGGATCTTTGATCAAAGTCTTAGCAAATAGACTTCTGTTTATACTTCATCAAGTATTAGTTTAAAATAGGCAATGTTTGTTTGCTTGTTTTAGGAAGTCAATAGACTTACCAAAGTATTTATTTGCTGTTTTATGGTTCTCAATCAAGATTGAATATTTTATAGCAATTAATATTGGTATAACCAATGAAGATGCCCTTATTGCATTAATTTTCTAGCTTTGGGGCATTAACTGCACTCAAATATATACTAATTGAATAGATCTGGTGTTTTCCCTATTGAAACACAAAAGGATTTGATGATTCATGGCCCAACCTAATTTACTACTTTTCTTATTGATTTTGGCTGGTGATGCTCAGTAAGCTTAAAACTACCTCACTTAGGCCTTGAATTTGACTTTGCTATATATTTTGATGAATTCTCATTAACAATTATCTTGGCAAACCACTTGCTTGTAGACAAAATTTATCCTGTAGGATGAATCCTGTATGATATGTAAGCTCCTTTCAAGTCACTCTGTAAATATGGGCATCTGATAATGAGTAAGTTAATTTGTCAGTTGTTTGCTTTCTAATAAGCCTTGCAGCTTTAAATCTCATAAACACAAGGTACTAATTCCATAGTCCTACAAATAAGAAGGAATCCATTGTCTAATAATGCCACATAATGTAATGGTTGAATATTGTACTTCCTAGGTATCTCTTATGCTCCTGGCAATAAGAATTGGAAAATTCAAAGCAACCACGCATCCATACTAATAAACAAAAGAGAGGCACTGTTGACATATAGAAGTTAACTAAATTTTTTCTAGAGAGAACTAGAGAGGCAGCCAATAATTCCTGACTCTTATTTCAAGAGTATTTTAACAGTAGTCAGCTTAATTCCCTGTACAAGGGACATACCAGTTTCAGTGACCTATCACTAAAAATTTCTTATTTGCATGGAGAGCACTGCCTCATCTTCACCAACTAACATATATTTCAGAGGTCCTCAGCTTTGCAATCTCATGACCCCATCTCACAATACCTCTGCTGATGCAAAGGTGTTCATCTTGAAAGAAGAATCAGAATTTACTCTTCACAAAATCAGGTTTCTGCTAGTGTGCATTGATCACTTTGGAAAACAGGATCTTTGGGGTGTCTTTTCTCCCAAATGCTGTCAGGAAAAGAGGACATAGCTGAATTCCTCTGACCTGGCAGACCATTTAAGTCTGTGAGAGCTAGCAGAGCTTTGCTAGTTGATAACTGGATAAAGACATAGAGGTCTCTTTTCACAGAGGGAAGAAGCTACAACCTGACTACTATGCCTGGGCTTTATTAACTCTAAGGAGCTTGAATTCATTAGCCTAGCTAGGTTGAAATTTCTGATAATGGCTGGGCATAAATAAGCAAGAGAATAACAGCAAACAGTATGGGACAGGGCCTGGGGTGAAAAGAGGAGGAAGCCTGTGTTTTCCAAAAGGGAAAAGAGAATGGTGTGGCTACTTGATTGCATTCCCAAGATCAGGAGGCCCTGCCTTTACTCCTCTTTGGCTGCCATCACTACATATCATGGTCTGGGTGCCTTAAACAACAGATGTTTATCTCTCAAAGTGCTGAAAGGTAGAAGTCTGAGATCAAGGTGTTGGCCAAATCTGTTTCTGGTGGGAGCTCTCTTCCTGGCTTGCAGATTGCCTCCTCCTTTACTCTGTCCTCGGAGGGCCTTTCTTCTATGAGTGTACTCAGAGAGATCTTTTTCTCTTCCTTTAATTATAAGGTCACTAATCCTAAGGAAGGGTCTACCCTTATAACCTAACCCAATTTCCTCCCAAATATTCACTGTTCAACTACCTTCACACTGGAGATGGGAGCTTCCGCATATGAATTTGGTGGGGACGAGGTGCAATTCAGTTCATAGCAGCCTGTAAGTCCTCAACTTTATTCCTGGTTAAAGTGACTCTATGGACACTGGATGCAGAGAGAGATTTCAGGGTCAGAGCTGATCAGGGAAGAGGTAAACTACCTGTTAAAACTGAAGAGCTTGAAGCCAGGAGAGACATAAAAGGCAGAGCCAGGAATCAAAGCTAAAATCTACATTTATCCCACCCCCACCCCTGCCCGATAAAGAATTAAAGGAAAGGGCCATGCTCTGAGGGAAGAAAACTAAAGTCATCAAAGCTGAGCAAGTAGGTTCAGAAGTGAAGCTTGTGAAGCAGAGCCTGGAGGGAGCTTCTAAAGAACTGGCATAAACTTCATGTTTGCCCTGGTAGGGGTAGGAAGACAGGCTAGAAAAACACAAATCACCTACATGTATGAAGAGAAAATTGATGAGTGGTCTCCAGTGGGTTCCTGGTTTCTGGAAAGACACCAGAGTTTAATCATTTGCAGATGCAATGATCTTATATGCTTAGAATTTCCAGGAAGAGACCTAGAAACTAGTAAGATCAATTGTCTCTGAGGAGAGGTACTGTGACAGTGGCTTCAGGCAAGGAGGAGAGTTTGCACTGCACTCTCCTGTATTTTAAAAAATTCTGTGCTGTACAAATATAACAGAAGGCAGTATTTCTTTAAAATCTCAAAAGGAATAAAATAAAATAAAATAATTTAAAAGGAAAAGACAGAGGTAAAATATTAAGGAGAAATAAGAAATATAAAAATTGTTCATGAAAGCTTTGATGGCCAGTAGCTACTATCCTATCATGGAGTTTCTCGTATTGAATTATGAAGGTAGTATAAAATTGTATCAATGTCCCCGTTTCCCTTTTGGTGAAAGACTATTTTGAACATGATGTGTTTGAACAACTGGGCCCAAATTCATTTGAAAATTATGTATAAACAGTCTACTATTCACTTAAAAGAACATTTTGCTATTCAAAATACCCTTAATTTCACACTGATGCATTTTTACTAAATGCTAAAATCATACCAAATCCTGAAAGCCACCACAGGTTAAATGTCCTTTGTCTGAAATGCTTGGGACCAGAATATTTCAGATTTCAGATTTTTTTTTTTTAATCTTTTGGGAAGGGGACCCTGGGAAGGTCTAAAATTGATGCCTGATCCACATGGCCTGAAGGTAATTTTATACAGTATTTTTAGTGTACCTGTGTTTTGACAGGGACCCATCACAAGAGGTCAGATGTGGAATTTTTCACTAGTGCATCATGTTGGTGCTCAAAATTTTTCCAATTTTTATAGTTTTTTGTATTTCATATTTTTATGTTAGGGCTGCACAACATGTATTGCTAGACAGCATGTGATACAGGCACAAAGATGAAGTAATATTAGCATCATAATCTGTACAAGCCAAGAGTGAATATATACAGAGGAGTGTTAAGTAGAGAGGGGTTAGTCATGGCAGATCTTGGCAGCATTATGAAAAACCCACCTTTCTCCTGTTACTAAGAAAAGGCTTTCTGGGGAAGGAAATTTGCTGTTGAACAGAGAGAGGATAGAGTATGCCAGACATGTAGCAGCTGAGAAGAACATTCAGAAATGAGAGTGGGAGGATTGGGGAAAGGCCAACTAAATAGATGTTCCACAGAAAATGAATTGTCCAGAGGGTGAAAAGTGGAGATTCAGCCTAGCAAAGACATGGGAAAAGAGGCAGGAGGAGGGGCAGGATATAGTAACACATCATGTTCAGAATGTTAAATTGCACATCCCTGAGGCAGATGGGAAGCCCTAAAGAGCCATATTGGCAACTGCAGGAGAATGGTTGAGAAGCCAGGGAAAGTGAGCGTTTCAAGAAAAAAGTGGTCAATTGTGTCAGAGCTGTATAGGATCCAAGATAAATAAGGACATAGATTAGTCTTTTCATTTAATCTTTTTCATTGAGCAACCACATGGTGATGAGGGGCCTGAAGAAACTCAGAGTCAGGGCAGAGTGGGGCAGGAGTAGACTGCTCTGATTTGCCGGATCCACAGGGCTGCAGGAGTGGAGACAGCCCAGACGAATCATAAAAGAAACAAGCCTGGGAGAGAAATGAGGCGTATAAATGGCTGAAAGTGTCAAGAGGGATTTGTTTTGTTGTGTAGATGAGGGAGGCTTGAATACATAGAAATGAAGAACAGTAGTGGCAGAGAGATTGAGGTAATGGCAAGTTAGCAATAGCTGAGGCAATCAGGTGACTGAGCATAAAGGCTCCCAGCACAAAACATTATGAATCAGCATTAGATAGAAGGTGGTGTCTTCCACAGAAGAGGGAGGACGAGCTGTTTTTAACCCATGTCTTAAGTCCCTGCCTAAGTAAAAGTGCTTTACATGCAGAGGTATCTTTGTATTTATGGGTGTGAAGGCAGGGCCTTGTGGATATCCTTAAGGACCATTTGCATCCTGCATTTCAGCTTCTGGAGACAACCAAATTATAGAGTATTTATAGAGCTCTAGAATCAATACATGGGTTAGAGGACACACACACACACACACACACACACACACACACACACCCTGACCAGCAAATGCTCCTGAGGTCTAAGAAGCTGTTTCCCAAGAGTTTTACTGAACTTAAAGTCCCCATGGTCAACTCTAGAGACATGGGAACATGGAGAGCTTGGCCACGGCCACAAGTGGCCAGTCCCATGGAAATCTCCTGTAGACAATGCTGTGAGGAGTCCTCTCTGCATACTCAATAAAAGAGGAAGAGGGCCCTTTCTTCTGGGGCCCACAGAGCTCTGTTAACTCAGGAGATAGTCACCTGTGGACCAAGAAAGAGCCACATCTATTGGAATGGAAGTTCCTTGGAGACATTCTTTGCATGTCTTTTTTTTTGTGCCTGGTACATATTGAAAAATGAATAGATGATAGCATGTCTTCCTACAGCTGCATCTCAGAAACAGTGATGGCTGTGGTGAGCTCTCAATGGCAAGCTCACAAATAAGAATAGAGGTCCAGGAAAGTCCTTGAGTCAAGCATCCCGGGTAGCAGTAGCACTGGGGAGCTATGCATAGGGATAGGTCCCCAGAGAAAAAGGTGAGGTCTGAGATCTAGGAAGGTACGTTTTTGTTCCTTGCTTAGCCGTGGTATTCAGGATCAGCCATATAGAGCCTGAGTTTCTTCATCTGTGAAATCATGGTGATAAAACCAACTCCTTTTCAGGTAAGTTCTGAAGATTAAATGACATACTGACTAGATGCTTAGCATAGGATGTAGAATATTGCTGGCTTTAGACAAGAACCTCATTTCTTCTCACCCACAGCACCTCAGGCTGAGCAAGTGTCCAATCACCATGGAGCACAATGTGCAGTGTTTGCAAGGAGTCTACTATGGTTCCATAGGTGAATACACTAAGATGATTATGATAGCTCTTTGACCTGAAGAATGTGAGTGATAGTGAATGTAAACTCAAATGCTGTCAGCCTGGATCAATACATATCAGGAGTAATGATCCATTGACTTCTGGATAATGAGAGAAAGTTATGATGTTGTGACTGTATTATGGCTTCTTGGAGTTTTTATTGCTTTCCCTGTGCATTAATATAATAACAAGAAGCATGAATCATTTGCTTCTGAACTGCAAGAAGCCGCAGGCTGAGGTGTTGATCATTTTATGTCAGAAAGTCATTTCTGAAAGAAAAACAACCGGGACAGTGCTCTGGCATTTACTGACAAGTACTTTAAATTTGCAGCGATCCACATTAGGTGATTTGTCTCTGGAATCACTTGGCTCCTGTTTGGAAACAACCCTAGTATTAGAAAGGCAGTGTGCAGTCAGTCAGTCAAATGTGAGAACCGAAGACAAATTTTATGAAGAACTGTGCATATTTCAACAAACTTTTTTTTTGTGTGCCTACTATGTGCTAAACTTTGTTCTAGGTGTTAAGAGAATAAACATACGTGTTACACATTCTCTGCCATCAAGATATTCATGTTGTAGTGGCAAGTAGAGCCAAATAAATGAATAATTGGAAAGCAATAAGGAAAATATTAAATTTAGTGACTTAGTTTGGATATTATGAAAGCTCAGAGGAGTGAATTTTAACATAGTCTTGGCAGATGGCATCCCTTGAGTTTTTCAGCTTTATTTAAGTATAACTGACAAATAAAAATTTCATATATTTAAAACATGCAATGTGACAGTTTTATATATGTATACATTCTGAAGTGATTAAATCAAACTAGTTATTATATTCATCACCTCACATCTCTTTTTTATTAGTAAGAACGTAATACTTCTTAGCAATTTTCAAGTGTGTAATAAATTGTAATAAATTCTGATTAACTGTTACCATGCTGTCTCCATTACCCCTGCCCCTTAGCCCTTGACAACTATTCTACTCTCTGCTTCTTTGAGACTAATGTTTTTAGTTCTACATGCAAATGAGATCATGCAGTATTTTAAATTTCTGTGCATGGTTTATTTGACGTAGAATAATTATCCTCCATGTTCATCCATGCTGTCAAAAATGATAGAATTCCCTTCTTTTTGAAGGATAAAGTGTATTCCATCAAGAATACATGCCTCATTTTCTTTATCCATTCATCTGTTGGGTAATTCCATATTTTGGCTACTGTGAGTAAAGCTGTAATGAATATGGAGTTGCAGATCTGTCTTTAAGATTCTGATTTCATTTCCTGTGGATGTATATACAGAAGTGAGATTGCTGAATCATATGGTAGTTCTAGTTAACATATGGTAGTTCTATTGAACCTTTTTTTGAGGACCCTTCATACTGGTTTCCATAATGGCTGCACTAATTTACATTCCCACCACCAGTACACAAGTTCCACATCCTTGCCAACAGTTATTATTGCTGATTGTTTTTGATAACAGTCATCCCAAAAGGTATGAGGTAGTATCTCATGTGGTTATGATTTACATTAACATGATAATAAGTGCTTTGAGTACTTTTTCATATACTTGTCTTTGAAAAATTGTTTGGGTCCTTTGCTCACTTTTTAATCAAGTTATTTTTTATTCTCTGGTTTTGAGTTGTGTGAGTTACTTATATAGTTTGGGTGTTAAACTCTTATAAGGTGTATAGTTTGCAAACATTTTTTTTTTTTTTTTTTTTTAGTACCAACAAGATTAATGTCTTTCCAGCTGTGAAAAGTTTCTTTCTTCTTCAAATACTTACACAGGCCAAATTTCCTAACATAGTGGGGGTAGAGTTTGTTGACCAGTGGCTGATTGTACCATGGATCCTGGAGCTGCACTAGGGAGAAGATGAATCCTGGAAAAGCTATTAACACACTGTAGTGGGCAGCCTTGTGTAGACAACCCCTGCAGGTGGAACTGGTGTCTTTTTAAAAAGACAATTCTTGGTTCTGGTTTTCTAATTCCAGGGTGGGCATCTTCTCTGCATTGTTTGATTCATCTTCAGAAAAGAGAAAGCCCTCCTAAAAATGATGTTAATTGTCCCTCTTCTCTAAATAAGTTCTTTGATTTCGCCTCTTTGTCTTGATTTGGATTTTCATGTTGAATCATCTATTTTCCCATGCCCTTTCTAATTAATTTGCTAGGCTAAATTAGTGCCAAATAAATAATGAGTTTCCAAATTAGCTGACACCATAATGGAACAGAGATTTAATTAATTTACTATCAGGGGCCTCTGCAGACAATTGTATGTTTATAGCATAAAATTATGGTATTTATTAATGTGGAAAGTTTTCCTTATTTTAACAGGTTGTTTTAATAATCAGACTTTAATATGGAAAACTTCTCATTTTCATCTATGTGAACAGTAGAATTCAAGTCAGGAAAATAACCCACTGATATTCAGTACATGTAATTTCCTATGAAGTTCTTTCACTTCCCTTATTTAGCATTCAGAATAATTGGTAACTCTCTGAACTAAAAGTGTGTAGGTGTTCATGATATTTCTAGTAAATTATTTTGACCCTATATATTTCAGAATCATAAACTGTCACAAAAATATCTGCTGTCTGTCTTTTACTGGATCAGAAGTTTCAAAACCTTCTCTTCCATAATGGCATTAGTATATGTACTATGCCAATCTCTTCCACTATTTCCCTAAGTGGATCCTTACATGCTAGTAATTTCCACAGAACCCTAGATGGTAGTGACTGTACAATAACTGGGAAGTTCTACTTGGTAAACATATAATTTGGGTAAATAATATTCACAAGAACACTATTTTTCTCCACATAAAATATATGTATTTGTAGATATAATTACCTTACCTAATAAATTCACTGGATTACTTAGAAAATCAACCAGATTATGGGCATGAACGCCCATTAGTTTCCATCGGAAGGCACTTAAACCCATATGACCTTGAACAAATAACTAAATATCCTTGAGTGTTCTATACAATAAAGATCTTATGCTAGTATCATTTTTGTTTTTATTCAGTCTTAAAATACTCATATATTGCTCGCTGTGGTGGTGCATGCCTATAATCCCAGTGACTCAGGAGGCTGAGACAGGAGGATTGCAAGTTCAAGGCCAGCCTGGGCAACTTAGTGAGACTCATTCCAAAAACAAACACCAAACTCACATGACAAAAATCTGTATGAATAGTTAGTATTTGGAAAGCACCTGCAATAAAAGTCAACCAAGTATCTGTTTTGATAGTAATGAGAATAATGTTTTTCATTATTTTATTATCACCAAAATAATGAAAGAGATTGAATTACCATACTTCTATGTGCTTTACATACTTCCTGAATGGAAAACAATTTCAAATCACAGAAATTAGTCTTCTGAAATGTGATGCTTGATGTTGCAAAATTGATGTAGCACAATCCACTATAGTTAAGCCAAAAAGTGGATTGAGTAAAATCTGTGAAAACATAGAGGGATGGGAGAATGCATATCTCTTAAGATTAATTATTCAAGTGGGTAGTTGAAGAGGAAGGGGTGATAGAATTTGCTCACCTTTTAAGTGTATGGAACAGAATAGGTAGGAATATAAGCAATATCTTAAATCAACCTCCTGAAAATATAAATGTTTTGTGTAATAAAGAGAAAGGATAGATAACTAAGGTGAATACTACAAATGATCAGTTATGTGAAGGGAAGTCTAGTTAATAGTATATTTATGAGCAAGCTCCCGTTTTTCATTTGTTTTATTATTAATTTTTTAAAAAAAATTTTTATTAAGGAAAAGTGTTATGACTTAAGCTAAAAGAAGAGTGTGAAAATCTGTGTAAATTTATCTGGGATTTCTTTGTAATTGAAACATTAATAAACACTTAAATTGGGATGTAAAATCCACCATAGAACGTCCTTGTGCCTGAGAAAAGAAAGATATATTTGTGCTTCTCTAAAAAGAGAACACTATTTGTTGTTCTAAAGCTGAAATTTAACATCAATTTAATGTACATTAGTCAGGGGAAAAAACCTCATACTTTTGGGTAAACTCTACCAAATAATTAATTTTTTTTAAATAAGTCAGAACAGGAACAGTTTATTTATTTATTTATTTTCTGCTATGAACATTCATGTATAGGTTTTTGTGTGGACTTATATTTTTAACTCTGGAATCCATAATGTTCAGATCTTTTTTTCCTTTGTTTAATTCTTTTTAAAAAATTTGTTCTAATTAGTTCTACATGACAGTAGAATGCACTTTGACACATATAAATGCTACCAAATAATTCTTAAAGTGAAAGATTAGCTGTGGACACAGAAAAAAAACTTAATATTATGTACAATTTTTTCTTGAAGTTCTCTCTGTGCCTATTTAGATAGGTAGGTAGATTTCATCACAGAATGTTTTGTATAAGTGTATGTACAACTATAAAACTTTTATTGATTTAAACCTTATTTAAAACAAAAATGTTGTGGTAGTCATTGTTCTTCTTTTAGAGATGAGGAAACTGAGATTCAGGGAGGATAAGAACAGGAATAAGATCATTCAGCTAAGTTGCAGAGCTGAGACTCAAACACCAGGTTTCCATTTTCCCCAGTCTGTAGCCACTCACAAACCTGGCCTGGTCTTACAAGAGTAGGTGCCCGATTATAGACATGTCTTATTATCAGACCCAGTTTTAACATCTGTGGGTCTTAGGGCACACATGTAGATGGAGATCCACATACAATCAATCTAAGTAATGTAAATAAATCTAATAGACTTAAAATATGTTCTACCTTTGTCTCCTGAGAAATCTGCCTTAACAAGGCCAGTTTTGAAGTGAGAACTCATACTACATGGATATCCATATCAAGACATGACCTACATAAATCTGATTCTTTTACTATCCCTGACTCTGTCTTGTACCCTAAAGAGTTTTATGCATAGCTGTGTAGACACTCCAGTTCATATAGCCACTGTCCCTCCAAACCTTTCCAGCTACCCCTGAGCTTCCTTTTGCCTTTCTGTCTAGCAAAAGAAGATAGATCTCACTCTGCAGGTGAGATCAGGACTTCTGGGTGGTAATTATAGCTTTCTAGGTATGCCAGTCTGTTCTAGAAGAAGAGAATATGGATGTGTGCACTCCTTATGAACTGCATACACTGGGTCTTGCTGACTTTTTGTTTTCTGAAGAATGTGCACAGCCAGAGGATGGCCAAAGGAAGACAGTTTTCTCTATTACCTGGGTGGAAGTCTGGTATTGTTCACACTTGTAGTAGAAAGAGGAATGGCTTCCATGCAGTAGCAATAGGCTGTCCTTGCCTGTTTATGTGACGTTGTCTATGTTCATATCAGAAAGCAGTAGTTGAGGGATTTTCTGACCCACTCTGACCCTTCCCCTAGTACTTCTACTTTTCTATATATAATAAGCTAAATTTAAGGTAAAAAAGAGAGTATTTTCAGAAAAATACCATTTTGATGCATATATTCTAAAGATTTAAAGAATTCTGGGCTATATTGACTACATAGCATATCTGAAGTCTTAGCAGATGCTTAAAAGCAAGCCAGGGGGAAAAAAGTACAAAACCTGTTTTATTGTAAGCCAGCTTGCCAACACACTTCCTGGAATCTGAGCCAATAATTCATGCAGAATGATGCTATTTATCAAATTGTTCTGTGCTCTTCCTCTTACATTCATCTTAAGAAATAACTCAGGTTCTAAGCGGCTTCCAAATTAAAAGACAAGAATGAAGACACCAAGATCTCACTTTGTAAATGATCATCAACTTACATCTCTTACAGATAATAATTTACAATTGTAAAAGACCATCAACTCGTCCCTCTTACAGATATAATTTACAACAATATTTTGTTCTTTAAATAGACAAATTGTATGACATGAAAAATTAAGATTCCTTTTTGTTATTTTTCATGTTGAAAATATAGATAATGTAGGCTCTGCTAGGAAGAATGTATGGAGCACAGAGATTCCTATGTGAGTATTCACTGGGAATCTGCAGGGTTCCGGTATAATATGCACAATATGGAAAATTAGTTAGAGACTGCTATCTAGTTTCCATGGGAATTAGCATATTTGCCTAAAGAGCAATACAGAATAAAATGTCGGGATAAGTTTTATTTAATGCAATAACTGTATTTAGGAACATAAAATAGATACCAAAGTTAAAGACTGTGAGGAGAATCTAAAATCTGTAGTTGGAAAGAAATTGTTACAAAATTGTCATAGTAATACTTATTTTAATAAGTGAGTCTATTTTAAATTAAAGGGAAGTTCTGTGACTAAATTTCAGATAAGTTGTTAAAAATATTGATGTAAGATTCCTTCCTCTTTATTTTAAATGCAGTGCAAAATTAAATCAATTTTCATGAGCAACCAATCACTAATGACTGTGATAAAAAACAGAATGAAACCATTAAACAAATACATTTTTATTTTATTGGATTTTTTTAAGTTATACACCACAGTAGAATCCATTGTGATACAATCACACAAGCATGGAATATATCATATTAGAATTAGGACCCCAATCTTGTGGATGTATACAATGGTGAGATTCACTATCACGTATTCATATATGTATATAGGAGAGTTGTGTCAGACTCATTCCCTTTTTTTTTACTATTTCTGCCCCACTCCCTTTCTTCATTCCTCTTTGTCTAAACTACTGGACTTCTGGTCTTCCCACACCCTCTCCTTCTCTTATTGTGGTTAGGTTCCACATATCAGAGAAAATGTTTGACCTTTGGCTTTTTGGAATTAGCTTATTTCACTTAGCATGATAAGTCTCCAGATCCATCCACTTACTGGCAAATGTCATAAAGTCATTCTTTTAATGGCTGAATAATACTACATTGTGTATATATATAGCATATTTTCTTTATCCATTCATCTGTTGAAAGATACCTATGTTGCCTCCACAGCTTAGCTATTGTGAATTGTTATCCTATAAACACTGATGGGGCTACATCACTGTAGTATGCTGATTTTAAATCCTTTGGCTGTGTACTGAGGAGTGGGATAACTGGGTCAAATGGTGGTGTCATTCCTTTTTTTTTTTTTTTTTTTTTGGTACTGGGGATTGACCTCAGGGGTATTCAACCACTGAGCCACATCCCCAGCCCTATTTTATATTTTATTTATAGACAGGGTCTCACTGAGTTGCTTAGTGCCTCAAAGTTGCTGAGGCTGGCTTTGAACTTATGATTCTCCTGTCTCAACCTTCCCAAACTGCTGGGTTTATAGGTGTACTCTGCCGCCTATAAAGAAAGTCAGTTTCTGAGATGGCATGTTTGAATGTTAGGCCTACATATTATTTTTATTTTTTTGAGGAGTCTTCATACTGCTCTCCAGAGTGGTTGCACCAATTTGCAGTCCCGCCAATGTATGGCTGTACCCTTCTCCCACATCCTCGCCAACATTTTTTGTTACTTATATTCTTGACAGTTGCCATTTTCACTGGAGTGAGATGAAATCTTGATATAGTTTTAATTTGCATTTCTTATATTGCTAGAGATGTTGAACGTTTTTTCATATATTTGCTTACCAATCATATTTCTTCTTTTGAGAAGAGTTTATTTAGTTTCTTTGTCCATTTATTGATTGGGTTATTTGGTTTTTTGGTGTTACCTTTTTGAGTTATTTGTATATCCTGGATATTAATGCCCTGTCTGAGGTGAAGGTGGCAAAGATTTTCTCCCATTCTGTATGTTCTCTCTTCATGCTCTTGATTGTTTCCTTTGCTGGGAAGACACTTTTTAGTTTGACGCCATTACATTTAATGATTTATGATTTTTACTTCTTGTGCTTTTAGGAGTCTTGTTAAGGAAGTCAGTTTCTGAGCTGGCATGTTTGAATGTTGGGCCTACATATTATTCTAGTAGATGTAGGATCTGGTTTAATGTCTAGGTGTAGGTATTCTGACCAGTGGAAATAGACAGGGAAGCAGTTACCCAGAAGGTAACTGGTGGCCTGAATTCCGCAATTGGAATGCCTAGCAATGCCCTGCTGAGGCTATGAACATAACTATGTGGGTGCACTACCTGGTTTACACAGTGCCATCCTTTGAAGGAGAGAGGCACTGTGTGTGCATTAACCTGGACCTAATCTCAGTTGGCTAGCACTCAGGATTAAAAGGAATACTGGCTCAAATGTAGTCATTGGTGGTGGTGTAACTTCTTGGGTTATTAAAGACAACAGGCAGAGAGGGGTAGACTCCCCTTTTGTCTGCCATTCTTCTATCTGCACCTTCCCTATGTGTCTGTGTGTGTCCTTTGTGCACCTCCTCCACAAGTCTCCCCGCACAGGTGTTCCTTTGCAGCTGGCATCCATCACTGGGGCAGGAGACCGCCCATGTTCTCCCAGTCCACTGAGAGTTTGGGACAAGGAAATCAGACAGAGACCCTTCCAGACTTTTGGACAGGAAACGGGGAAGGAAGTAGCTCATGCTGGCCCTCGGGCCCTCCGTGTCTTTACATCGGCTATTACCCATCCCTAATCAGTTGAGCCATGGGGAATTCTTTGTCTAATGCATGGAACTTGGGTTCCTGCTCTGCACTGAGGGACATGCTGTAGGTGATGGTAATCTTACTGCCTTGCTAACAGAGATAAGCTCTTGCTGTCCCTTCTATCCAGAAAGTGGATCACTAAATTTGAAAGACTGGGAGAAGATAGGCGAAATAATTCATAAAAAGCCACATTTTTTTTTATTCCCATATTGCAAACTTGGTTTCTTTGTAGGGATGCAATTGATAAAGCCTCAGTTTCTCAAACTGCTTGCTCTTCTCTTTCTGTGCCTGGCTGTGCTATCCCTTTAAGGGACCTGCTGCTGCCAGCAGCTGACACTCCAGGACACAGGCTCTCCTAGGTGATTTACTGCCTTTGTCTTCAAGAGCACCTCCAGCAACTGTCCTGCCTCCAGCTAAATCCAAGTTAATTACTACTAAGGATATCCAAGTGAGGGTTCCCAGGCATAGAAGCCATGGCTCAGTTGATGGAGTATTTGCTTTGTATGAATAAGGGCCTGGGTTCAATCCCCAGCAATAGCTTTTAAATGAAAGGGAAAATAAAATGTCAGACTATACTGTTACTGGATCATGCTTGTCAATTACTTAAAGTAGATCTGAATTAACTTTTTGTTTTAATGAGCAATTATGGGATTATCAGACACAAATACTAATGTCATGGTAATAAATACTTTTATGGTATGTCTTTATGCATGGCTTCAAGAGGCCACCCAGTTGGGGAAAAGAAAATAAAAATAAACAAGTGTCCATTCATTCATGGCCTCAAGGGCCACCCTAGTTTGGGGAAAAGAAAGCAAAAATAAACAAATTTCAAAATCCTCTCTGTGGCTACCATGCTCTGCTCCTTCTAATCCATAACAAATCATTGCTCTTGTTCAACCATGTATGGAAATTTACAAGATTTGCAAAGTTTAAAAACAAAACAAAACAAAAAACTCTCTAGAAAGAATATAAACTGAAACACCAGGTTTTAAGGAAACAATCTTATAAAGAATGGTACAACAGTTTTCCTTACTTTTTAACTTCTGCTGGATTTCTAACTTTCCTAGCCTTCTATTTAAAATGTGAATTACGGCCCCTATTCAGTTTACTAGGGTTGTAAAAATCCGGTTTGGACAAAAGAAGAAAAAAAATGTGTTTCTTTTAAATCCAAGCTGCTTGGCTGGCTATCTGTTTTCAGCCAGCTTTCTTAGCCAGCTCCTCCCCCTTTCTAATGTTGCAACGCAAAAAGGAAAGAAAAAAGTAGCAAGATTTTAAATGTGCAAGTTTTCTTTTTTCAAAAAAGTTTTTTTTTTTTTTTTTTAAATTTTACAGGCTTCCAACTGATTCTTGTCTGAATTAAAGGTATATTCTGACTTGATAAAAAGGTTGATATTACTACAATGTAAATTTTAAAATATTCTATGTAAGTTGATGTGTTTTTGTGATTAGTCTTATTTTATCTAACTTTAAAGGTTTTTATATTCTGTCTTCATGCAAAGGCTGATTTCTCCAGATTAACTCTTAAATATACTCAAAAGATTTTTTAAAATAAATCTTAGGAAGTTGTAAATATGGTTATGTTGGGAATGAGTCTGATATGTATCAAGGACAACATAGCCAGCAAACTGAAAATTTTGATTTCAGTGTCCATGAAACCTGTTGGATTTTATACCTGACATGTCCAATTACTCAGGCCTGTCTTATGTGGATATATTATATACTTGATATTCAATTGACATTTAGACAAATGAACGCTCATCTATTAAAACTTAAAGAATTAAATTGATCCAAATAAGTTAATTCAAATCAAATACTTACATAAATATATAAATGTCTTTAAGGTTATGGCTCATGGGTTTTTCCAGGTGGCCAAACAATAAAGTCTTAATTTCTAAAAAATATCTGAGATATAATATAATATTCGTTACTTCTAAAATTTTTTCCTCAACATAAAAGGATGAATAATACTATTAACCATGTTTTCTTATATTTTTATGTTACAATTAATTAAAATAAATAAATTAAATTTAACATACATGGGATTAGTCTTCATAAGTATGGTTTCTTAAATAAATAAATTAAAAATTATAGGTGACAGCAAGCTGATCTCTCCCTTTGTTTCCAGTTGTTAAAGAAACAGAATGCTGCCTCCTTCTTTATTTGACTTCTTTTTTAAAACAGACTTTACAAAGAATTAATGAAAAATTCTCAGCAGTGATGGTGGATCAACTTCCAATATCTAATGTACCATTATCATTGATACTTTTTGTTGGAAAACCTTATGCTTTTGCAGCAATAGTTGCTATTCAAAATAAGAAAGTATATATCATAAAGTGGTTATATTCTCCTCATTTTTCAGGCTGTAATATTTTGTCCTTTGCTGGTATGTATGCTAATGCTCATACTAAAATTTTATTCTTAACAGGCATGTTTTATACCTTAATTATGAAAAACTTTATATCTCTTAATATTTACAGTTTATCCTGTTATCAAGTGGTATCAACAGATTTTTTAGCACCTATTAATTTTTCACATGCCTCATGATGGACAATTCCCTTTGTTATATCAGTTTCCTTAATTACATCCCTTTTTCTTAATTTCTACTGTTTTGCTTGCAGATGAAATTACAATATATAAAGATGGAGGTAAACAAAGAGGAATAATGTTTTTATTAATGGTAAATGAAGTAACTATTATACCCTATCTCAGATTTATTTACGGCGAGCCAAATTAGCTGCCATTATCCTGATGCTGAAATTGTTTTCTACTACTTTTAAGTGTTATTACAGATTCTCAATATATAGCTACGCTTGTGCCTCATATTTCCATGGTTGTGTTAGGCCCTCGTCTGGATTCCAATTTACTGTCTTTTTTTTAAACACTTTAAACTCTTGTACAGCATTATACATCTCCTATCTTCCTTTCTTATGTACACAGCCACACCAAGACTTCTAAACCTTTGATGGAGGCTATGAAATCCCTTTATCCTTTGTTTTCAGATGCTGTGGAATCCCATGGATTTTTTTCATCAAAATACTCGATCGCTGATGAAAATGTTTTCCATCTCTTCTCAACAGGCTCATGCTATAGTTAACAATTGTTCTCATTGTGTACTCTTATGGGCCCCTGTGTAAAAATTTATGAATCTTTAGGGCCTCCATTCTAATGCACTTTGGCAAGTGGATGTTACCCTTTTCCCACTTTTTCATCCTTACTCCTTTCTTCATGTTTTTATCAATACCCATTCTGGGTTTATTTAAGTTAGTGCCCACAGATCTAAAAGAGTATCTGCTTGCATTTCTCATTTATTGCTTTGTTTTCCCACCATGGGCAAGCCTATTCATTTAAAGAGGGATAAAGGCCCTGCATATACATCTTCTGCTTTTATACAATTTTATAATTAGTGAAATATAATTTTAAATCATAAAATTCTTCGTAATTTTACTGGATGAACTTTGGTTAAATGAGTACATGGTACTCTTAAAACTTGCCTTTTAAAACTAAACCAAAAAAGGATGAATCTAGCTTCTCTCATATTAATAATGCTTTAAGTATTGTTTTATTTACAGTTAATGTGATCAATTTGCAATGCAGCGTTAATATTCACAATTTGTTGTCTGCTTTGGATAGACATTTTATTCCCAAATAGCCATTACTAAAAATTTATGAAAAATATAGGGTTCCACCAGACCCCGGATGACAAGATCCTATGCCTCTGATCACGTGGGGAAAAGGGTAGACTGCTATGCTTACACCAACAGGTCCTGTCTGGACTCCAGCTCCATGCATAAGATCTATCAATTATGAATGGACATCAGGGACTTCACAACCCGATTCCCAAGTTTTATTTGATCCTGAATGAGGAGAGTCCCACCAAACAAGATGACAATGATCATTTTCCTTGAAAGAGAGAAAACATTAAAGGAGAACAGATAAGAAACACTGAAAGAGGGATCCCAAGCTACTTGACTTTCAGTGACTTGGGCGGGGTATAAAATGGTTAACAGCCTCAGCTCAACAGCTGTTGGCTCAAATGGGGTTAAAATTTACACTGGAAAATTAGTTACTGCTTTGTTGCTAAACTCACACAAAACTCTGTAAATATTTTGATCCTTATGAGAATGTTACTCTTCTGTTGTAACCCAGCTGTGGGAAATTTAGTACAGACTACTGGAGTTCTAGAACCCATTATAATATCTGGGTTCACTTAGCTGAAATTGTTATATACCTCCAAAAATTTCGTGTGGTACCCATTGTTGTCTTAGCAGATTAACTGTGTTCTTACCATCCTCTAAGGATTTAATGGGCCACCATCCTGCACAAAGTATTCATAAGAAGTCTATTACCCTTGATGAGAATTGTGATGATTCAGTACATCTTCTAAGACAAAATTTGATGCTTTGACATTTTCCTTAGTGGGTATCCCTGGACTAGCTGTCAGGGCTCATACAGCCACTATGAAGCTGGCCTGTGCTATAGTAAAAAGTACCAATTATACCTCTATGGCCATTAATATACTTAATGAAGAACAAAAACAACACCGTCAAGCCATTCTTGTGAATCGGGCTGGCTGCTATTGATTATCTGTTGTTACATCATAAAGGATGCTAGGAGTTTAATAATATGTGTAGCTTCAATTTAAGTGATAACAGTAATTCTATTTCAAAGGAGTTAGATTACCTTAAAGATATCATTAATAAGGTCCAACAAGATGATGGAGCTTTAAACTTATTGGATTGGCTAACTTTGTGGTTACCCAGTTTCATCTGGGTCAAACAATTATTTATAGGTGGAGGTTTACTGTTTTGGGGATTGTTATATTGTGCTTGCTGCTGTCAATGCCTGCCCTATTTTTTGCCCCCCCCCCACCAGCATTAAGAAGAAAACAGATATTATTCATCCAGAAGGCCTTAAAAAAAATGAAAAAGGGGGTCTGTAGGTATTCCGACCATGGAAATAGACAGGGAAGCATTCCCTTGGTGAGCAAACTCCTGGGGAGGGGAGTGGGAGTAACTGGCATCCTGATTCCCATGATTGGAATGCCCAGCATTTCCCTGCTGAGGCCATGAAGATAACTTGGCTGACACACTCCCTGGTTTACATAGTGACATCTTTGAAGGAGAGAGGCTCTGTGTTTCTGTTAACCTGGACGTTATCTCAGTTAGCTAGCACTAAGTTGTACTTTGAAGGTCTTGTAGAACTCAGCTAAGAATCCATCTAGTGTTGGGCTTTTCTTGGTTGGTAGGCTTTTGATGGTATCTTCAATTTTATTACTTTATATCAATCTGTTCAATTTTCAAAATCCTCCTGGTTCAATTTGGATAGGTCATATGCCTATGGGAATTTGTTGATGTCTTCAAGGTTTTCTATCTTATTAGAGTATAAAGTTTCATAATACTTTCTGATAATCCTCTGTATTTCAGTAGTAACTGTGGTGATATTTCCTTTTCTATCATGGATTTTAATAATTTGAAGTTTTTTCTCTTTATCTTGTCTATGGGTTATTAAATTTTGCTTATTACAAAGAATCAACTTTTTGTTTCAATGACTTTTTGTTTGTTTTTTAAAATCTCAATTTCATGGATTTTGGCACTGAATTTATTATTTTCTGTCTCCTACTAATTTGATGTTGATTTGTTCTAGTTTTGCCTTGACATATAATTTTAGAGTATTTACTGGCTATTTTTCTATTCTGTTAATGAATGAGCTCAGTTCTATGGACTTTCCTCTTATGAGCTCAGTTCTGTGGACTTTCCTTTCTTCTTCTTGGGGTCCCAGAGATTTTGAAATGTTGTATCACTATTGTCATTTACCTCTAAGTAGTTTTCAAATTTCCCTCCTGATTTTTTTCTGTTTTAATCAATAATGCATTATTTACTCTCCAGTTGTTACAGTAGTTTCTACATTTTATCTTATTGTTAATTTCTAATTTTATTCCATTATGATCTGATAAATGCAAGGTATTTTCTCTCTCTCTCTCTCTCTCTCTCTCTCTCTTTATATTTCCTAAGAGGTGTTTTGTTGCCCAAAATGGGGTCTATTATAGAAAATGTTCCATGTGCTGCTGAGAAAAAAGTGTATTTAGTCATTGATGGGTGAAATATTCTATATATCTGTTAAAACTAAATTATTAATTGTGCTTTTTATTTCTGTAGCATCTTTATACAGACATACATTTAGAACTTAAAATATAAATGAAAGCAAGTTCCACATTAATGAATTTCTCTAATTCTCCAATGTGAGCATTCATTGACATGGGTGTTTACTTATTGCATGAAATAATAATGATGGCAGCTAGGTGAGGCCTCAGAGAGATTCTTCATTGATGGTTCCCATAACTGACTGATCATGAAGATCACTTACATCAAAGCCTCTCAGACTTTGGTGCACATTCATATTGCTTAGGGTTTTATTTAAATGAAGGTTCATAAGTTTATAGCGGGGCCCAAGATTCTGCATATCTAATCCATTCTCAGGGTTATACTGCTGGTTTCTGCGTCAAGCTTTGGGGAGCAAAACCTTAAAGCCTATGTCAAAGTACATTCTGAGGTCACTCCTCAAGATTCCAACTTAGTGCAAAAGAACTTGAAAATTTCCTTATTTTAAATGAAAAAAACTGAAGTTCAAAGAGGTATATTCATTTCATAGGTATCATCATAGTCAATGGTCAAGCCAGTAGTAGGATAAAGGCTTTCTAATCCTAGAAAGCTGTTTCACCCACACAACCATGCCTTACATATTACGCCTTTCATGTTTTGTAGTTAGCAGGTGCCCCAGGGGAGTGGCACAGGGCTTCATGCTAAGAAGAATCTCATGCTTGAGGTATGCTTTGAGGTTTCCATCTTGAAATTTGTGATAATTTTGTCTTTGAATTCATGTTTGTAACTGAAGTCCAATGTAGCATGTGGTAGTTGGGTTTGTAGTTTCATCTCACACATGATTTTGCCTCCTCAGGGGACTGTCATCTACCTGCTACCCATCCCTGGTGCCCCAGCCTCTACTTAACATCCCTTTCCCCACTTTTGTCCCAGATTGCTACTAGCCTTCATCAGGAGCAGTGCCAGGTTACATTGTGAGGGAAAGCTTACACTCTGTTGGTGCCCTTCGTCCTCTGTGGAGATCTAGGTAAGGGTGTGGGGAAGATTGGAGTTGAAAGTATCTTGGGCAGAGAGCATGTCTCTTTGTAGAAAATTAAATCCCTTTGAGAGCTGCCCATTTGTTGTGGGTTTGAGTAGAATACTGGTGGAGAGAAGATGTTGAATATGCCTTGCCTCTGACTGGGACCCTGAACTTTCATTTTGTATTGAATCACATCACTTGTATGTCTGGCCCTTTTGACAAGATTGTATGTTGGATCAGTTCCCTAATGGAACAGCAGCCAGAGACTATCCTGGGAACATTCTCAAGGAATCTGATTTTCTTTAGTTTTCAGATGGTCCTATATTATGGACTTAGATGGTGGATGGGTCAGAACTTACCACTTTAAATATTCTTTCCATGTGACATATAACATTTCCTGTTTGGGATAAAGTGTGAACCAAATTGGCACATCTGATGGTTGGTATTATGAAGAAGGAAGCACTGTTCTTCTTGCTAGAAATATCTATCTCATCAAGGTGTTCTTTTGTGTGTGTCTGTGTGGCAGCAATTGCAGTTTCTCCTCTACTACAAAAGGATAAGGTGCATTTTAGGAATTGCCCTGACAAATTTCTTCCATGTTTTGTTCTTATTTGTGTGCCTCCAAATCTATCATATGGATAAGGTTACAGAGGAATATCTTCTGATATAGATACCCCCTCACCCTTCCTGGGGTAAGTGATAGTGCAGAAGGTGATCACAATTAAGCATACATGCTTCCTATCAGTGATATCATGCAGTGCTCCTTGCGGTAGACACCATCGAAGCCAGGGCAGGAGGGATAGCTTTGTCACCTGAGCAACAGGCAAAAGGAGCACAGGGCACAACCATGAAGCTGTTTAACAAGACATGTCCTTAGGAGACAGGCTATCCTCTTCACACCTACAGAAATGTACATGGAATTATATGGTGTCAATATTTCTGCCCAAGAAGATAATTTTAGGTAAATTTCTGAATATAGTCAGGTAATGTCTAATCACCTTGGCACATGGAGAATAGAAACAGAATGAAATCAGAAAGCAGAGGAGCTGGCCCCAAACCCTGAAGAGGAGGCAAGCAACAAGGAGTAACTGCTGGAGTAAATAGTGATTAGAAAGTGGTATCATTATACAAAATTCATGTATGAAGATGTGAATTTGGTGTCAACATACCATATATACAGATAGAGATTTGATAATTATCCCAGCAAAACTATCAACTGTGAATAATTGCACTTCAAAGCTTCTAGAAGATGGTTCACTTACATAAAAGTAGAACAGATACTAGAATTGTGGTGAAAAAGTGTAATCCTTAATAGAGATGAGATAAAAATACATTTATAGGCTCTATCTCTTACTATATGCTAAAGCTTCATATTGAACTACAGCTACCATGAACAAGAATGCATTGAAATTTTGGAATGTACCCTTGACTAGCTCCAGATTTGTTGTGCGTAAAGTTAGTGTTTTACCATTTGTGGTGAAAATAATTTACACTGTACTTAAATTACTTGTGGAACTATTTTTCTAAAAATCTTTATGACAAATGTCTACTAACTTGATAGAATGATAGCATTTATGAATATAATCATATGCTTTTTTCATTTAATATTTTTATTTATTAAATTATAATTGTCAAAAATGAATCATCTTTGTACTTCTTGAATAAATTCTATATTTTTCCTTTTGATATAACTGCAGATTTACTTCCTATTTTTTTTTTTTTTTTTGAGTTTTGTATTTTTTTTTTCCAGTGGTGTTGCTGGGGTTGAATCCAGGGCCTTGTGCATGTGAGGCAAGCACTCTACCAACTGAACTATATCCCCAGCCTGAGTTTTGTATCTTTTTTAAAGAATTAATTTTTTAAAAAAAAACTTAAAAAATAAAACAGGTTCTGGCATTAGAATTTGCTGGCTTCATGAATATGGTCAAGGGTCTTTTATTCTCTCTGTCCAGAAGTAATTTAAATAAAAAATTATCTGTTGTGTACTTGTGAATTCACTTGGTATTGGTACATATAAAGGTTAGAGCTTAAAATCTCATTTCTCTTAGTTTTAAATATATGTATTCAAGATTTACATTTCTTCATAGGTAATTTTAGCAAATAAAATAATCTTTATATATTTTAAATTTTGTTGAAAAAGTTCATGTGATATTTGTTACTATTACCTTAACTTTTATTTACACATATAGTTTGGTTTCCTTTCCTATTCCTAATCTTGTATATTTTGACCTTCTTTTTTTTTGTAGTCAGGCCCTCAGTGACTTTTCTATTTTTATTTTCAAACTTCTTTCAAAGAGTTTTAAAGTTTATTATTTCTATTATGCATTTTTTTTTCAATTAACTTCATGCTTATTATTATCTAGTCTCTCTTCCGGGTTTCTTTCGGTTTATTTTATTGTCCTGTTAATTTTTTCAAATAAACACTAATTTATATATTTTGAGTTTTTTAAAAATATTTAATGCAATACATTTCCTCTGAGCATAACTTTTTTATTATTATTTTTATTGGTACATTATAATTATACATAGTAGTGGGTTACATTATACCATATTCATAATGCACATTTCATTTCCCAGTACCTTCACTTTCCCTTCCCTCTTTTTTTTTTTCCTAATCTACTTTGAGCATTACTTTAACAGTAGTGGTGTTTATATATTTTTTAATTTCCTGTGATCCATGGTTATTGAAGGATATTAATCTGTCTGGTAGTATATATATCCTATAGCTTAAAAAAGTTTGATTGTTGTCAGTGAATATTATCTGTAAAATCTCTACCTCTTAAATGTAAATCTTTCCAATCAAATACATAATATGCTTTTATATATTGATACAAAATGGATATTTCAAGTGTTTATGTGTGTATACACATTCTATATTGGTATATATACATGCACACACATACTTTTATGGGTTTGTTCACTGGTATTCAGTTTTTAATTTTCCTTCCTTGGTTTTGATCATTAAGCCTCAAATAATTTTACTAAACTTATACTATAATTTGATTTTTTTATCAATTTCTACTTACAAAATTTGTAGTATGTTTTTCCATATATAAAACTTGTCACAAGATATGTACTGTCTTGATGATTGCCTCAACATGAACTGTGTTCATTGTCATTTTAAAATGTCCCTTTTAATACTGCTTACAATTTTTAATCTTACCTAATCTTTTATCTAAGCTTTTCTGATGTAGAATTATTATTGCCTTTCATAATGTGTGCATTTTGCCTGGGTTGCTTAGCTTCTCCCTTTATTTTCAACTATCCTTTATCGCTTGGTTTGAAGTGAGTTTCTTGTGAATAGCACATTGCTTAGTTTTATTTTTTTAACCTAATTTTATAGCTTTTGTCTTTTTCTAGAAGAATTCAGTCAGAAGATTCAGTTTTCAAAATGAACCAGAGTGCAGAAGGAAGACTGTCTCTGCATATTTAAGTAGATCTTGTTCCAAAGATAAGGAAATTGTTGAGGCAGGAGAACTAACTAGCTTCTTATATAGAAAGGTATTTCCATAGGGAGTGCTCCAGGAATTCCGATTAATTGTTTCACAGATTAAGAGAGCCACCAAAGTTCCCTTGTAACATTTCTCATAGAAGAGTGTCCTGTGGGGAAGAAATAAAAATCTCAGCAGACCAGGAAGCTAGGACAAGAATCAGAAAAAGGAAAGTGAGCAAAAAGATAATGTCAACTTACTATTGAGCCAATTAAGGAGCAGGAGAGGCAGCAGGATGTCCCAGACAAAAGGATCAGAGGTCAAGTGTAGACAGCTAGTAGGAGTTCTTGCACAGATAATGCATCCCCAGGTGCGAACTGAGTAACAAGAAGATAGGTATCTTCCTACCATTCCCCTCCTAGTTGGGTTAAGAAGGCAGGAACATTGCAGGTTGCAAAATTAACAGGCAGCGCCAAAAGCAGGAGTGGATCCAGGTTTTATGAGGCCTGAAGCTTAAACTATTAGGCTTTGTTTAAGAAAAAGGATGCAAAATTAGGTGTCAATCTGATTATTTACTGAAATAAGAAATGTAAGTGGAACAAATGATTGGGTCCTTACAGATTTATGTTGTTTTTTTTTTTTTTTTCTTAGATCTCTTTGAATATGTTACCAGAAATGCTATGTTGAAATGCTGCCTGACTCTAGCCAAGTTTTACCTCTTTCCATAGAAAACTTGAAAACTCCCATTTCTGGCAGGGGTCATGTAAGCTACAGGCCAAGAAGCTGAGATCATTAGACTAGGTATATCTGCCTTTTGTTAGAATGTCAGCTTCAGTAGGAGTAAGGGTTGTATGTCTTTAACATGGATTAGCCTGGGAAGCCAGGCCCAGAAATACAGAAGGCAATCCTAAAATAAAAAGTTGCTACTGGGATCTAGCTAAAAATGAGTGAGCTCAGATTTCCTCATCCAAAAGTTTGGGTGAATTGAGGACTTAGGTGTCAACACATAATTTCTGAATCTTGATAGCTGGTCAAGGCATACTCTATTTATTGTTAAAGAACCATCATGGAAAAAAAAAAATAACTCCTGGGGAAAATAAATTGGGATGTAAGATTTTGGAACCTATAAATGTTGAACACTTGGCAGCATCACTTGCTTTCCCTGAAAAAGAAGGGTCAGAGTCTCTAAAGAGAGAACTAAATTAAAGGACAACTTGGTGAACCTACACTAGAGCAATCTTAAGATTAAGTAGCCATATCTTTTATTTTTTAGTTAACTAATTGTCAGTTAGATGTCAAAGTTCTGAGAGAGTTTGTGTGCAGTACAAATATTTTTGACCCTGGAAGAATAGACTAATTGCCAACCTCCTTTTAGTAAGTAAAACTGGTGTAAGGAGAATGATCCATTTAGAGAATCAGATCAAGTTCTTTAAAGTCCATTGTCTCGGCACAAGATAATGTGCAGTTATTTAAAGAACTTGATTGATTAATTGGAATCTGTTATTATAAAAGAGGTGGGGAGACCTAAATGTTTGATGTGATTACTTTGAACTAAAGGCCATGGAATCAAATTGAATTTTCTAGTGAGATGCTTTCCCAAATATTCAGGCCTTGCTAGGCTTTGTTTCTGAGGCCTCGCTACCCATCTCTTTCACTGATCATCCAGAGATATTAGACACCTTCACTCTCATGTGTGGCTTGGATTAGCTGGGGAACTGAGTAAGCTTGATTCTGGCAATGTATTAGGAGCTCAGTCTCATTTGGAGTAATTGTGGAAATGATGTCAGCTGAAATGGCAATACCTGTAATTAGACACACCTATGTGTATTAAGCCTGGAGACTTGTGTACACATGGTCTCTTCCATGAATACTCAATCTGTGTAAATGAGGACTCTCCTTCCATTTCTGATTTAGAACTGGTCTCTTCTAGGGGGCTTCAAACTTACTGGGACAAGGTTTTGACCACCCACTGAACCTGCCAGAACCCCATTTTTCAAAAATGATGTTCATATCTTTTCAGCTTGATTTGTTTCCACTTTATACTTAACAGACTCCATTTCCCCACAAAGAAATCCCTAAATCTATAACTTCTTGAAAGAAGTTTCTGAAATTTGCAAATGCTATTGACCCTGTATTTGTGTCAGCTCAACACTGGAAGCCCCAAATAAACATTTCTTACAACAGGTTGCATGGTTTATGACTCCTTGTATAGAACTCTGAACTCTATAATATTTTATAAGGGAGCAACAGATGTAAGTAAACTTAGTATGTCAAGTGAAATCCTGTTGTATTTCAAGTTTAATATAATACTCCCAGAAGAAATCCTCTACATAGACTTTTAGGTTTCCCACTGAAATGAGAAGGCCAGTGAAAACAGGCCTAATGTCTAAAAGAATCTGAAGTAATAGACAGTGTGATGCCCTGGTTTTATTGTATCCCAAATTCAATCTGCCCTTGGTTTTAGGGATTTGGTCCCCACTGATCTCACTACTTACAAAACCTAACTCTGAGAAGTATGAATCATTCTACTTCTCTGTGTGGGTTTTTGTGGGGATAAAGTATCTAATAAATCTTTGAATTAGTTTTTGTGCCAGCTAATATTTATTATAAAATTTTCTGCATGAGAATTCCACATTAACAAAATGCACTTCTAACATTTATTTAGTGGAGAACATAAATAAGAAATGTTAAGGAAAAACTGCATTTGAAAACACTGTTCACCATGCACATTTCCTTGGAAAAATGTGTCTTCTCTCTTGATATGCTTGTGATATGTTTTATTGGTGATTTTCTATAATTTTAAATTTTCATTTATGGGGCTTCATTACTGGATCATGGTTGTAGAGAATATTGGGACTTAATTTGTACTCACTATATTTGTAAAGGTAGAGGAAGCATTCACCAGGATGAAAGATATAACCCCAGATTTTATAAGTGAATATTAAGAGGTTAATCTAAATACAGGAAAGTTGAATAAATGCCAAAAAGATTCAGGAGTAAAATCATTTAACTCTAACTGTTAATGTCAGTCTAACTGAAAATTATATTTTTAATAGTATTGCTAATGCAATTTATTGAATATTTATTATGTCTCAGGCAATGTTTAGAGCCTTTTACATTAACTAACCCACTGAGATGTTATAACAACCCAGTAAGGTAAGTACTGTCCTTAACTACATTTTCCAACTACAGTGTTTTGAAATATAAAATTGAGAGACACATTACAAACCAATTTAACTTTAAATATATATTTAATCACAATGGGAAACGTTTGTTTTTGATCTTATGCCTATAAATATTATTCAGGACAAAATGTATTTTCAATTTTAACAACTTATTTTTAATACTGTTCAAAAATAATATCAAACCTCTACAGAGATGATACATATAATTTGATTTTGAATTCTTTGTGGTCATTTTTGTTTTAGTTACCATAAACTATAAAATTGGATAAAATCTATGGATATTTGCAAAATAAAATACCAACTATTATAATTTTGCCATAGTATTTTAAATTGAATCATTTAGGTCTGGAAATATATGTTGACAATATTAAGGGATTCTGGAATATGATGCACATTTAGAATTAGGATCAAGATTCATAATTTCCCAGGCTGCTCTTATGTCATATGCATAGTGTTGTTGTAGAATAACAAGATGGGCACAGAGTTTAATATTCATTTATACCTAATAAATGCATAAGAGAGAAAAATATATCCAAGTGAAATTTGAACACCAATATTCATGCACTTCAAAGAATGCTATATCCAAGCTCAGACTGTGAAAACATTTTTTAAAGAACATTTTCTCCTCCATTAATTATGTCAGTTGCTTCCCTAGCAATTTATGTTCATGAACCTTGATTTCCAAAGCATTTTATAATGACATCATAAATGAATGAACATAGTCCTTTCAGCCTTCCCTTTATGTGAAAATAGTTAAGGGCACCTTTTAAGTGTTCCCATTGTTCTATCACTGTGTACTTCCTCTGAGAATAATTGCATTACCTTTGCCTACTCCTGGTTATCCTTGAAAATAAAAACCAAGGTTTTATCTCAGAGGTAAATGTTCTGCAAACCTGACAGTCATCACTGTACTTGCTAATTCCCTTGTGGAAGTCCATGACCTCCATTGTCATTAGTCTTAGAAAACAGCTTTCAAGTAGTCTCATTTGGTAACTGACAGTGAAATGTTTTTTTTCAAACCACCACAAACAAGTTACACAACAACTCTATTTACATGTTAATGGACTAGCAGAACAGGGGTGTTTAAGTCAACCAGAAATTACCATCAAGATCTCTCATATAACATGCATTATTATAGGCTTTGTTGCAGTTGGTTCCAAAAATAACCAAATGCATTAAGGATGCCCTCTTCCAGCCTTACCTAATCCACTTGTATGATGTGACTGTTGGAGTATGACTCCTCAGTCCCTCTTAACTTGTTATTCTACCCTTGGTTCTGGGCCAGGATTCTCTCATACTCTGGATATTCTTCCTATGGAATAGGGTAGAAAATGATAAATGTGGTATAAATTACTACTTTTAGAGCATAAATTACCTGTGTTGGGTTACTTCCAAGGCTTTTATCCAAGGAGTCATCCAGTAGGTTAGATTGAGTACAAAGGTATCTTGCAACAGAATATACAAATTTAGCAATCATCTCTGTAACTATAATTCATTGCTTTCATGGATTCATTCTCAGATATTTTATCGGTTAGGGCAGAGGCATTACTCACAGGATCATGTAACCCCAAATAATGCATCAGATGTGGGGGATTCATCTCCCAGTGACTTGTTCACTCCCTGGATCTCCTCAGAGAACTTGGGGACGGTTGTTTCATCATTATTGTCTTAATTGCTCTGTTCACTTTGGAAAGATGAATTTTAATTCCAAGGATCAAGGCATTGCCTGGCCTTTATCAGCTCTGTTATTTCTAGTTTATTTAAATAAAACAGTAAATTAAATTTCTAGTTAAACATAGCATATTGAAAAATTTTGTTTATCTCCTCTCCCAGGAACACACTCAGACTAAGTGATGTTACAGGAAACAATGTAAGGGTTTAAATTCACATAAACAAATATAGAAGTAAAAAAGACAGATAAAAGAATTTTCACTGGGGCAGGAGGGAGTGTGCAGAGATGTAACTGATTTATTAAGGTAGTGGGGTGGGGGCGATCCAACCTAAAGTGTCTTCAGACAGTAACTAGTCACAGGTGAGCAAATTCACCCTTGGACATGTACCTGGACTTGGAGGTACAAGGTACTCCAGTGAGCAATTATTAAACAGGAAATTGGTTGAAAATAATATAGGAAGAAAATAGAACCTCTGATCCTCTTTTTCACTTCTAAAGGCCAGGTAACACTTCTTTTCTATCCATGACCCTCTCTTAAGCAAGAGATTATATTTTTACTCTCTGGACAAATTGACCTAGAGAAATTATAGAAAAAAAAAAAAACTACATGAGAAAAGAAGGGACAAAGGGCAATGCCCAAAGACAGGAATATATAAAAATTCGTAGGATTACACCCCACAGGTGCATGACAATTTTAGGTAATTGTCATATTCAACTAAAAGTTTAGTTTTAGTTTAGTTTTCAGACTTTATGATATCATTACTCTAAATAATCTTCAGCTCCTCTCATCCACCCAGCTCCTAGAAGAACAGTCTATTTTACCATCATTGCACTTCAAGGCCTGAAAAGAAGGCTGGAAGCTTTAAAAGAGTTTCACTTATTTATGTTTGAGATATCGCCCAATGAACCAGGCAGCTTTCTACCTGGGCATCCTGTAATGAAATGATTATACTTACATAAAACTTCCAATTTGTATGTTCTAGTAAAAGAGGGTGGACATCAAGGAGCCATGAGGCATTTAAGAAAAACTTTTGAAATGAAAGGGACCAACACAAATAGACCAAAGGACATCATAATTGACAACCTCAAATTATAATCCTCTAACTGAAATGTTTAGAGTCTAAGTTTTGATATACACATACAAGGGCAATCAGATGCCATGAGGAAGGAGTAATTGGAGAAGAGTAAAGCACTTTGAAAATGTAAATGCAAGGACCAAACTGATTTTTAAAAAATGAATACTAGTGTTCTTGTTTATGTCAGATAGAATAAGCACACATTCTCTTTCTCCCTCCCACAAAATGCAAATGAAAACCTGGAACAGTAAATAGTAGCAGGCACAGTAGGTAAGAAAACTAGAACTGAAAATACTAACAATCTAGTAAGTAATTTTCTGTTTTCTTTCACATCATCCAGTTCCAACTTAAATGCAGTCAAGTCCTAGAATGATTCATGAAAAATGACCTGCAGGAGAACCTCTTTTCCACTAGAGAAATAGGAATAGGAACCCTTATATGATGGTGACACTAGGCAAATCATCAAGTTTTTGTGGGTTTTGTTGGTTTCTTTCTTTCTTATTCTAGGTTCTAGGTTGTCTCAATTTTGAAAGCTGCATGGTAGTTGGGTAGATGTGGGTTGCAAACAAGTAGACACTTAAAACTTTGATGGAGAGAAATCCTTCCCTCAGAAATCTAAAGAATGGTCTAAAGAGAATAGGATGAATCCCCCTAGCCTTTTCAAATTTAGATATAATCCATATACCTTAAAATCAATCTGTTTTAAAGTATATAATTCAGCAGTATTTAGAATATTCACAGATTGTACAGCTATCTCCACTAATTCTAGAACAGTTTCAATACCCATCCCCTTAAAGAATTTCTGTGCATATTATTAGTCACTTCCATATTTTTCTCTATCCCTTGTTTCTGACAATCACTGGTCTAATTTCTGTCTTGATGGATTTGCCTACTCTGGAATTTCATACCAATGGAATGATATATATATGAAATTTTGCCTCTGACTTCTTTCACTAAGTATAATGTTTTCATATTGTATTCATCCTGTAACATTTGGGTGGTTCATACTGTGTGGATCTTTAAAAAATGCTTCAGAGCATGTGTTTACACATTTTAGTTTATTGATTAATTCTTTTAAGTTATATATGACAGTAGAATCTATGACAGTGGAATCCATTTTGATTTGATTATACAAGCATTGAATAGATCTTATTCTAGTTAGGACCCCATTCTTGTGGATGAATAATTGTGAGATTCACTGTGATGTCTTTGTATATGTATATGTGAAAATTATGTCAGAATCATTCCACTGTCTTTCCTTTTCCTATACCCCACCCTTCCCTTCAGTCCCCATTGTCTAATCTACTGAACTTCTATTCCTGCCCTTCTTATTGTGGTTTAGCTTCCACCTATCATAGAAAACATTTGACCTTTGGCTTTTAGGGATCAGCTTATCTCACTTAGCATGATAGTCTCCAGATCTGTCCACTTACTGGCAAATATCATGAAGTTATTCTTTTTAATGGCTGAGTAATACTTCGTTGTGTATATATAGCAAATTTTCTTTATCCATTCATCTGTTGAAGGGGACCTACATTGGCTCCATAGCTTAGCTGTTGTGAATTGTGGTGCTATAAACACTGATGTGGCTGCTTCACTGTAGTATGCTGATTTTTAAATCCTTTGGCCGTATACCAAGGAGTGGATAACTGGTCAAATGGTGGTTCCATTCCTATTTCTTTGAGGAATGTCCATACTGCTTTTCAGAGTGGTTGCATCAATTTGCAGTCCCACTAACGAATTCTTTCCCCACATCTTCACTAACATTTATTGTTAATTATATTCTTAACAATTGCCATTCTGATTGGAGTGAAAGGAAATCTCAGTATAATTTTAATTTGCATTTCTCTTATTGCTAGAGATGTTGAACATTTTTTCATATATTTCTTGACTAAGCATATTTCTTCTTTTGAGAATTTTCTATTAAATTCCGTTGTTTGTTTATTGATTGGGCTCTTTGTTTGTTTGTTTGTTTGGTGTTAAGTTATTTGAGTTCTTCATTTATCCTGGATATTAATGCCCTCTCTAAGTAAAGGTGGCAAAGATTTTCCCTCATTCTGTAGGCTCGCTCTTCATGCTCTTGCTTCCTTTGCCTTTTTAGTTGATGCCACTGCATTTGATGATTTTTGATTTGACTTCTTGCACTTTAGGAGTCTTGTTGAGGAATCTAAGATATGGTTGAGTGTTGGGCCTATGTTTTCTTCTAGTAAAAGTAGGGTTTCTGGTCTAATGCCTAGGTCTTTGATCTACTTTGAGTTTTGTGCAGGATGAGAGGGGTTAAATATCATTCTGCTACATATGGATTTCCAATTTTTCCCAGCACCATTTATAGAAAAGGTCCATTGTATGTTTTTGGTGCCTTTGTCTTGTATGTCTTGTATTTTTGTGGGTTTGTCTCTTTGTCTTCTATTCTGTTCCATTGGTCTTCTTGTTTGTTCTGTTTTCATGTCAGTACCATGCTGTTTTTGTTACTGGAGCTCTATAGTATAATTTAAGGACTGGTATTGGTATATCTCCTGCTTCCCTTTTGTAAGGATTGTTTTGGCTATTTTAGGTTTCTTATTTTTCCAAATGAATTTCATGACTACTATTTCCATGAAGAATGTCACCTAGTTAATATACTCACTTAGTTAATATAGTCAAATAGATTAATGTTAATAGATTAAGATTCTCACTACTTTTTTCTCTTTGTTTTCCCATTACTTGATTCTACAAGCATATTCAGGTTTGGGTGTGCTTGAGAAAATGAAATTAAAGCCTAGATTTTTAGTCTATTAAAGTGATCTCTGGAAACTAAGGAGTGTCAAGAGACATTAAGGAGGGGGATTATCCCAAACTGCACATGAATAGATTAGGGTTAGGGTTAGGATTAGGGTTAGGGTTATGTTTTGGATATCAGATATCCCACAAATGTCATGTATAAGACAGTGCTGGAAGGTTCAGAGGTGAAATGATTGGGTTGTGAGAGCCTTAACCTAATTAGTTATCTATTAACATTAATCTATTTGAGTATATTAACTAGGTGGTAATGAAGCAGGTAGGCTGTGGCTGGAGGAGGTAGGTCACCAGGGTGAACCTTTGGGGTATATATTTTGTCCCTGGTGAGCAGAGCTTTCTGCTTTCTTATCATCATGTCCTGAGCTGATTTCTTCTTCCACACTCGTGGGCGATGATGTCCTGCCTCATCTTGGGCCCAGAGCAATCAAGTCAGTCATCTATCACCAGAGACCTCTGAATCCAAAAGCACCAAATAAACTTGTCCTCCTCTTAAATTGTTCTTATCAGGGTTTTTGTTCACAGCGTCAAAAAAGCTGACTAAAACAATAATAGAACAGAGGTTCAAATGCTGCCTTGGTCTCAGATTGGCCAATCAAAGCAGATTGGAGCAGTACTGTGAGGATGAAAATTGAACTGGCACTGTGACCACAGTCCACAGGAAGTGAGTTGATACTTGTGGCCTGAAGTTAATTGAATTGATTTCTCACTAAAACAAATAATAATATCAATATTCTCTGTAACATTTAAACAAGACCCAAGAATGTATTGGCATAATATTAAAAGTATCCAGAGGGTATTACAAAATTACTTGTTATATGAAGAATGAAGAAAGTTTCATCAATCTGTAAGAGAGAAGACAGTCAAAAGATGGGAAGTACTGAGGACAGACATGGAACAAATTATAGTCCAGGCATGTATAATTATGTCAAACTGAAGCCTGATATTATGTAAAACTATAATTTACTAATAAAAAGAGAGTATTCCCAAGATAATTCAGATGTTAGAATTTTGAAACAAAAAATTTTTGAAGCCTAGGACCATGGGGTATAGTTTAGTTGGTGGAGTGCTTGCCTCACATATAGAGGGCCCTGGACACAATCCCCAGCAACACACACACACACACACACACACACACACACACACACGACCCTTCTGAATTAGCCATGATAACTATAGCCCAAGGGCCAAGGGCCAATACTTTTGAAACAAATGTAAAGACAGACCACTCCACAAGGGAAAAAAATTTATAATAGAATTATACGTTTATTTATGATAAATATACATTTATAATATAATAAGATTTTGGAAATGAAAAAATACAATAATCAACACTTTAAAAGCACTTGGTAGACTAAATAGCTAAAGATGACAAGGGAAGAAATGGTGAATTTGAACCTACATCAATGAAAATTATCCAGCTTTACAAATGGAAAGTTAAAAGAAAAAAGAACAACATCTCTCCCTAGGATATTATAAAATGCCAAAAAGTCTAATTTTCAGCTCATCAGAATTGAAAATAAAACAGACAAGAAGGGCTGGGTGCAATGGCGCATGCCTGTAATCCCAGTGACTCAGGAGGCTGAGACAAGAGGATCGCTAGTTCAAAGCCAGCCTCAGCAATGGTGAGGTGCTAAGCAACTCAGTGAGACCCTGTCTCTAAATAAAATACAAATAAGGGCTGGGAATATGGCTCAGTGGTCCAGTGCCCCTGAGTTTAATCCACGCTACCAAAAAAATAATAATAATAATAATAAAGGACAAGAAGGGGGTTCTAGAAAAAATATATAATTACATGAAAATATGATTAGTAAGGAGAAAGAATCAATAAGAAAAAGCCTTACATCATAGAGAAGTCCAGGACTAGATGACCTTACAGCTTAGTGCTACCAGATGTTTGTAAAAAGAATGAATACCAGTCCTCTAACTCTAAAATTTTAAGAAGGGGTAGTTCCAAACTTATTTTATGAGACCATCATTACGCTGATACCAAAACCAAAGATACTACAAGAGAAGAAAATTTTAAAACAATACCCCCAATGAACATAGATGTAAAAATCCTTAAAAATTTTAACAATACAGATAAAAAAAATTACCATCATCAAGTGGGACTTATTCCAGGGAGGCAAGAATGGTTCAGCATACGTAGATCAAATAATGTGGTACACCATATTAGCAGAATTAATGATAAAAACCATATAATATTCTCAATAGATTCAGAAAAGGCACTTGACAAAACTCAGCATACTTTCATGATAAACTTGCAATAGATTTGGTACAGAAGGGATGATCCTCAACACAGGAAAGGCCATATCATACTCAATGGTTAAAAAAAAAAATTGAAAGATTTTTCTCTCAGATAAAGAATGAGACAAGGATACCTACTCTTACCACTTTTGTACAACAATAATTGTTATGGTTTGAAAATAAGGGGTCCCTAAGAAGCTTCATAAAATAATGAAATTATGAGAGCTGTAACCTAATCCGTTCATCCCAGTTTGAATGGACTGAGTGGTAACTATAGGCAGATGGGTTGTGGCTGGGGGAGGAGGTCACTGGGGGTGTGCCCTGGAAGGGTTATCCCCTGTACTCCCTTCCTGGCCACCAGGGCTGAGCAGCTTTTCTCTGCTGGACTCTTTACTCATGATGTGTTGTCTTACGTTGGGACTAAAGCAATGGAATTGGCCAAAGAAACTTTTCCTCTTCTAAGTTGTTCTTATTGGGTGTTTTGATCACAGTGATGGAAGTCCTGTGAAAACAGAAATGAAAGTCATAAGAGGAGCAAGAAATAATAGACATCTTAATAGGAGAGGGAGAGGATGACTTTTTTATGGAAAAAATGATATCTTTTTTTTTTTTTTTTTTTTCAGAAAACCCTCAGGACTCTGTCAAAATTGGTTAGAACGGAAAATTTAGGATCCAAAGCCAAACAGAAAAATCCAATAGTATTTGTATGTACTGAGAAATAGCTATCCAAAATAGAAATTAATACTAAAAAAATCTCATTTACAATAGCAATAACAATAGTAATATTTGGGTGTAAATTTAACTAAGAAGGTGAAAGATCTATGCACTGAAAGCTAGAAAACTGATGAAAAAAATGGAAGAAAATACAAATGAATAGACATAGACATCCTATGTTTATAGATTTGGAAGAGTTAATATTAGTATATCCATACTACCTAAAGCAACTTACAGATTCAGTGCAACCTCTATCAAAGTTTTAATGTTATTTTACACTTAAATGGGGAAAATTATCCAAAATTTATGTGGATCCTCAAAAGATGCCAAGTAACCCACCCAAGCAACCTTTGGTAAAAAGAATGAAGCTGGAGGCATAATGCTCCCTGTTTCAAAATATATCACAAAGCTTTGGTAATCAAACCAGTAATATGCTGGCATAAAAACAGAAACATAGACCAATGTTATAGGATAAAGATCCCCAAAAGACATCCATGTTTATGGCCAACTACTTTTCAACAAAGTTGCCAAAAACACAATAGGGAAAGAAGAGTCCCTTCAGTAAGTACTGCTTGGAAAACTGGAGATCTGCATGCAGAAGTATGAAATTGGAGCCTATGTCACACTGTAGACAAATTTCATCATAAGATAGATTGAAGACTTAAAGTAAGACCTGAAACTGTGACATTTGAAGAAGAAAATACAGGGGAAAGACTTCTTGATATTGGTTTGGACAATTTTTTTTCCCAATATCATCCCCAAATCACAGGCCACAAAAGTAGAAATTGACAAATGGGAATTCAGCAAACCAAAAAGCTGCAGATAGCAAAATAAACGATGGACAGAGTAAACAAAAAACCTAGAAAATGGGAGAAAATATTTTAAACCATATATCTGGGAACACTGTTTTGCCTTAAAAAGAAGAAAATTCTTGAAGTTATAAGGAGTTAATATCCAAAATAGATAAAAACTACAAAAAACTCAATATCAAGAAACAAATAACAAGATTAAAAATTTGGCAAATGGCTTGTATAGACATTTTTTTAAAGAAGCTGTACAGTTTGCTTAATAGCATCAGGAAAATGCAGGTAAAAACCATAATCAGATATTGGCTTACTCTCTTTACAATGGCTATTATAAAAAAAACCAAAAAACCAAAAAAACAAAAGACAACGAGAGTGGTACAGTGTTGGTGGGAATATACATTGATATAGTCATTTGGAAAACTGTATAAAAGTTCTACACAAAATTAAATATAGACCTACAATATGATCCATCTTTCTTCTTTATGATTATATTCAAAGGAAATGAAAGGAGGAGCTTAAAGAGATATCCGTAATTCCATGTTTATTGCAGCATTATTTATATAATAACCAAGATATGGAATGAACTTAAGTGTCCATTTACAAATGATTAGATAAAGAAATGTGGTACTATATGTTTATATACACCCAATGAAATAATTTTTGACCTTGAAGGGAATTCTGTCATTTGTAACAATATGGATAAACCTGGGGGACATCATGCTAAATCAAGTAAACTAGGCACAGGAAAATCACTGATAAGATCTTATGCATGGAATCACTTATTACTTATATGTGGAATCTAAAGATATCTAAAATGTATAGAAGGGAGTAGGAAATGTTGGTCAAAGGCAGGAAATTTCTTAGGATGGGTGTGTTTGGAGAGCTTATGTACCACATGCTTACTACGATTAGTAATATTTTGTTGCATAATTTAAATTTGTCAAGAAAGTAAATAGATTCTTAAATGCTCTTAATCCATAAAAACAAAGGTAATTACCTCATCTTATGGGCATGTTAATCATTTCACAGTGTATATACATATCAAAATGTTGCAAACAGTAAATATGTACAATTTTCATTTTCCACTAATACCTCAGACTTAAGGAATTTCAATGTATATAATTAAAAGAATGTATTTATTCTTTCATTATATATATTTTAAAGATCTTAAGAGGAAAAATATGTTTAGCATCATATTTAGCACTTTTCTTGCTCTTCTTTCATTTCTGAAGTTCAAATTTTCTCTCCAATATAATTTCCTTCATATATTAACAACTTTCTTCCATATTTGTTTTAGAAAAATGTGCTGGTGATGAATTAGTTTTCACCTGAGATTGTCTTTATTTCACTTTCATTCCTAAGGGATATTGTGTTCAATGTAGAATTCTGTGTGGATAATTCCTTAAATTATATGAAATGCCCTGTTACTTCCTGGCTTCCTTGGAGTCTAACATGTCCACTGTCATTCATGTCATTGTTTCCCTGTGTCGTAAAGCATGGTGTTTTGCTTAGACTCTTTCCATGATATTTTTTTTTTTTTTTTTTTTGCGGGGGAGGTGAATGGTATTTGTTTTTTAGTAATTTGATTATTATATATCTGGACATAGACTTTTTTCAGTTTATTGTATTTTTTTCCTTTTCTTTTTTAAACTGAGACATAAAAATTTTATAGATAAATGGGGGTATCATGTGATGTTTTGGTACGTGATATACTATCTACTGTTCAAATCACAGTAAATGTATCTTTTTCCTCAGATATTTATGATTTCTATATGTGAAAGCATTCATAATTCCTTCTATCTTTGTTTAAAAAATACACACTGTATTAACTGTGTAAACGGCATATCAGAAACTCTGTTCCTACCTAACTATAGCTTAGAACCTATTGATCAACCTCTTCCTAACCTGGCCCCCACTCTCTCTAACTTCTGTGTATGAGGTCATGTGGTAGTTCTTCTTCTGTGCTGGCTTATTTCACCTAATAGAATGATCTTCAGGTGCATCCATGTTGTTGCAAATGATAGGATTTCATGCTTTTTTATGGATTATAAATTATATTCCCATTTATTTTTCCTTATGGATAGGTTTTTTTATTGTATGTGAGATGTAATACACATGAAAACATAAAGAAAGTTAAAATACTCCTATATGGAAGGAAGTTTTCTACATTCAATTTGAAATAGAAAACTACTAATTTTAAATGGACTGTGAAGTGTAAATAGATTGTAATACCTAAGAAAATTATTATAAATAAGCTGAAATATAATAAAAATATATGAGGAAATAAAGAGGAGTACTTTTTTATAGACTTCTTCAAATAATCTAGGTATACTTACTAAAGGGAAATAGAGGAATTTAAGCCAAAGGAGAAAAAATCAGATAACAAATAATAAATGATAGGTCTCTTAAAACCTGTCAGTAGTCACATTAAATGCAAGATGTCCGATCACATAAATTAAGGAATAGATATTGTCATGACTAAATGTCAAATGTAAAACTAACTATATGATATTCACTAGAAACTGATTCCAACTGTAATATGTAAATGTATTTAAAGGTGAAAAAGACTATATCACATAACTACTAATGATAAGAAAGCGGAAGAAACTACAATAATATCTGAAAAATCAGACTTCAAATGAAATAAAATTATCAGGGAAAAAGAAAAAAATTACATAACAATAAAAGGTTTAATTCACCAAAAGTAGTGATTTTAAATATGTATAAATGTAACAAGAGAGCTACAAACTTCATGAAGCAAAAGTTAACAAAACTAAAGGAGAAGGACAAGTTCATAGTTCTATATCAACATTCCTGTCTCAGAAACGTATGAAATTGGTAGAAAATTGTCAACAATATAGAAATATCATGATCAGCCCATTGGATCTAATTAAAGCACAGTTTTCAAATGCATTTGAAATATTCAACCAATAAGATGGACCATATTCTGGGTCAAAAAACAAACCTTAATGGACATTTTAAAAAGCATTCAAATCCTACAGAGAATGTTTTATGATAATAATGGAATTGAACTAGAAATCAAAAAAACAAAAAAAAATCTCCAAACAATGGTAAATTAAACAATGAATTACTTCATGAGTCAAAGAGGCTGTCTCAAGGGATATAAGAAAATAGTTTGAATTAAATGAAAATGAAAATGTAACATGCCAAAATTTGTGGGATGTGGCTAAAGAAGTGCTTACAGTGAAAAATATATAGCATTGTACACTTATATTAGAAAAGAAGAAAGTTTTCAAATCCATAGTCTAAGCTTCCACCTAAAGAAATTAAAAAACAAAATAAAATCAATCAGAAGGAAGGACCACCTAAAGAAATTAGAAAACAAACAAAATAAACTCAATCAGAAGGAAGGAAATAAAAACTAATTGATGAAACTGGACACAGAGATAAAATAGATGATATTTACACAAAAATCGTTCTTTGTAAAAAGCAACAGAAAAGATAAACAAATTACTAATATGAGAGAGGATATGGATGATATCACTGTATACAGACATTAAAAGGATAAGAAGGGAATACTACAAACAAGTGTATGCACATAAATTTTATAAAATCAAAAGATCAGTTCCTTAAAAGCTATAACCTACCAAAACTCTCCATGGAAAAAAGAGAAAGAAAACATGGCCAGAACTATGGAAAAAGAGTATGCTTCAGGCATAGCTCACATAAAATTGAAGTTATTGTGTCTATTAGAATTTTGGGTAGAAGATTATTTGTGTAAATACATTTGTATAAAGATATTACAAAGGGATATTCTTGATGTATGCTTGTAGGCAAAACAAAGAATATGTAATCTTTAGTATTGTCAAGGAAGTTGAGTAAATTACTAGTGGTGTACATGAATAAGTTAAATAAATTACTAGTGGTGTTCATAGTTCTTATTAGCCATAATATATAGAGAGTAAAGTAAGGTGAACAAACCTTTTCTTAATCAAGAAACTAAATTTTTCAACATTCACACACAAAACTATAAGGTAGGCTTAACAACTTTGGAATAATTAGAGGAAAATTTAAATTTTTAGATTATTTTGCATATGTAACTAGAAGATTCCATAGAATTCCCTAGAACTCATTGTGCTTCATGCATTTAATAAATAATAACTATTTCCTGCACACTATTGTGGAGCTATAGCATTTGATAAGATAGCCATCTCACAGATCTTTTATTTTTCACTCTGGATTTTCTTCATGTGACCAAGGGAAAAAAGGTGTTACTTGGGGAAATTACTGTAGAGTGTATATGCGTGTGTGTGTGTGTGTGTGTGTGTGTGTGTGTAGAGAGAGAGAGAGAGAGAGAGAGAGAGAGAGAGAGAGACTCCTTTTCCATCATAGTTTTAATAGAATTAGAATTCTCAAACATCATTATTGTCTTATTCCATTTTACTTAGCCTTGGTAACTTCATAGTTCGAGATTTTTACTCAATTCCATTCCATAACTGGTATCAAGATACAAAGCATAAAGTTCTCCTAACAACTCTTTCAAGTTATTCATAGTATTTGGGCTTGCATGTAAAAAGTGAAACAAAAATGATTTGTAGTGCCACTAGATGAATAGTAATTGGTCTCAAGTCAAAAAATTTTTTTAAATTTTCAATTGACTTTTATTGGTTGTTCAAAACATTACAAAGCTCTTGACATATCATATTTCATACATTAGATGCAAGTGGGTTATGAACTCCCATTTTTACCCCAAATGCAGATTGCAGAATCACATCGGTTACACATCCACATTTTTTACATAATGCCCTATTAGTGACTGTTGTATTCTGCTACCTTTCCTATCCTCTACTATCCCCCCTCCCCTCCCCTCCCATCTTCTCTCTCTACCCCATCTACTGTAATTCATTTCTCTCCTTGTTTATTTTTCCCATTCCCCTCACAACCTCTTATATGTAATTTTGTATAACAATGAGGGTCTCCTTCCATTTCCATGCAATTTCCCTTTTCTCTCCCTTTCCCTCCCACCTCATGTCTCTGTTTAATGTTAATCTTTTCCTCCTGCTCTTCCTCCCTGCTATGTTCTTAGTTGCTCTCATTATATCAAAGAAGGTGCTGGGAAAACTGGAAATCCATATGCAACAAAATGAAACTGAATCCCCTTCTCTCGCCATGCACAAAAGTTAACTCAAAATGGATCAAGGAGCTTGATATCAAATCAGAGACTCTGTGTCTGATAGAAGAAAAAGTTGGCTCCGATTTACATATTGTGGGGTCGGGTTCCAAATTCCTTAATAGGACACCCATAGCACAAGAGTTAATAACAAGAATCAACAAATGGGACTTACTTAAACTGAAAAGTTTTTTCTCAGCAAGAGAAACAATAAGAGAGGTAAATAGGGAGCCTACATCCTGGGAACAAATTTTTACTCCTCACACTTCAGATAGAGCCCTAATATCCAGAGTATACAAAGAACTCAAAAAATTAAACAATAAGATAACAAATAACCCAATCAATAAATGGGTCAAGGACCTGAACAGACACTTCTCAGAGGAGCACATATAATCAATCAACAAGTACATGAAAAAATTCTCACCATCTCTAGCAGTCAGAGAAATGCAAATCAAAACCACCCTAAGATACCATCTCACTCCAGTAAGATTGGCAGCCATTATAAAGTCAAACAACAACAAGTGCTGGCGAGGATGTGGGGAAAAGGGTACTCTTGTACATTGCTGGTGGGACTGCAAGTTGGTGCAGCCAATTTGGAAAGCAGTAGGGAGATTCCTGGGAAAGCTGGGAATGGAACCACCATTTGACCCAGCTATTGCCCTTCTCGGACTATTCCCTGAAGACCTTAAAAGGGTGTACTACAGGGATATTGCCACATCGATGTTCATAGCAGCACAATTCACAATAGCTATACTGTGGAACCAACCCAGATGCCCTTCAATAGATGAATGGATAAAAAAAAAAAAATGTGGCATTTATACACAATGGAGAATTACGCAGCACTAAAAAATGACAAAATCATGGAATTTGCAGGGAAATGGATGGCATTAGAGCAGATTATGCTTAGTGAAGCTAGCCAATCCCTAAAAAACAAATGCCAAATGTCAAGTCAAAAATTTAACCAATGTTGTTGAGTTAATGTTGATTAAGTTTCCTGCCAAACATGTAATGATTCTCAAGTTGCTGTAGAGATTCTCTATGTGGAGTAAATAAACTCATCTGTTCAAGCATTTTTGACCCATCAAGATTAGGGAAGGTATAATATGCATATTTACATATGTTTATATGTGCTTAGTAAATAAATATGTAGAATAATAAGCTTTCATTCAAGAGAGGTTATGGGACCAATGTTAATATTGTCTTAAAGATTTTTTTTAGGTAGTAGTTAGTAATGAGAAGTGGAATGCAAACCAATAATGCAGCAGAGTCATTGGTTTTCTTTAAATTGCCTAAATTCTTTAAGTAACCTACAGAGGAAAACATCAGGTATACTAATCCTGCGGGGGGAAAAAATGGAGCCAATTAAGAAATATGTCAAGAAAGAAAGATGGATGGGGCTAACTCATGGCAGGTCAACTGGTATCATTGTTCAGTTAGGATATGTGATCATATGTTTCTCGATATGTATCAGAAGGGAAATTTCTGTAGTAGCATAGGTGCACTAAGATGAAGTTTGTCCAGTCATTGACCCCCAATCCCCAACTCCCTTATTAACATAGAGTTGACTTGTAGATGAACTCCCCCCTCCAGAGATAGCCATGACAGTTCCAGAAAGGACTTAACTAGGTTCAAAAACTTCCCTACTGAATGTGAAGAAGGAGTTAAATTTTGAACCAGTAGACTGAAGAAGGTAGAACCCGGTTCTCCTGGCAAGCATTAAAGAATAGTAAATGTGGAAGTAACATTAAGTTTACTTTGTCATTTTCTGCTCAGAGATGTCTGACTCTCTGTCTGGAGAGTGTTCTTTTTGTTGAGCTTTAATTTCCCTTATAATAAAATTCTCTTTCTTGGCTTCTCATGTCTGACTGTAAATTGTCTTTCATCAGGAGAATAACCAATTTTAAATTTTCTTTCATCTGGACACCAGAACCAAGGGTTGGAGCTTTGGCTCCTCATTTGCCTATGGCAATTTGTAATAGGACAAATATGGGTTTGAAAACCACCTCTGCTGCCTTACCTAATCTGTGAGAACTTAGATAACTGTTTACCTACTTAAACTTCTATTTTCTGATTTTTAAAATCTTATTTTGAAGATGAATAGCATTAATAAAGAAGCATGGTTCTTCTATACATTAGGAAAGATGGCTAACAGTGGTTCTGACCTCTTACACTTAGGGCTCCTTGGTCCGAGTCTGATGAGAGGGTCTGTGATGATTTGGAAATGAAGTATCTCCTAAAAGTTCCTGTGTTAATGCAGAAAGGTTCAGAAGTGAAATACCTGGATTAGGAGAGCTGTAACCTAATCAGCCCTACCTAGTTTTAATGGACTGGGTGGTAACTTGAGGCAGGTGGGACATAGTTGGAGGAGTTGTTACTGGGGGATTGCCATCTTTTCTGAGGCCCTACCCCACCCTCATACTTCCTGACCTCCATGAATGAAGAAGTACTCCTCCACCATGCCCTGTCTTGGGATGCAGAGCAATGGAGACAGCCCACCATGGACTAAATCTCTGAAACCATGAGCCAAAATAAACCTTTCCTCATCTGAGTTGTTCTTGTTAGTTATTTTGGTCACAACAACAAAGTGCTGACTAACAAAGACTCTTAACCTCTTTGTTGATTTCACATATTTACATAAGAGCACTTTCACTTTCAATCTTCTGAATTAGTTCAAGAGTAAGGGCCAGAGCCCATGATCCTACTTAATTCTATTTTGTTCTATTTATGACATTTTAGTTAATACTTTAACCAGTTGTCAAGCAGTTATAAAGCAGTTGTAAGGAGTTTTATCTGTGAGTAGAAGTGAGGATACAGTGTGCAGGGAGCATCTATATTGTTTTGATCCTCATCTTCGGTGCTTTGCACGTTTTACTCACCAGCACAGACTCATCTGATCATCAGATCCCCACTCGTGAGTACCTTCTAATGTAGTTCATCAAGTGGCATGTACTCTGTGGGTTTTTCAGAATTCTCCTGTGACTCTGTGAGTGTCCCTTATTGTGTTAGTATATCCATCAGTTAGTCCTAAAGCCTGGACTTTTGGGACAGCAGATCTGAATTACTGGATCTTGCAGGGATGGTATAAATAGTGGAGAGATTCGTGAAGCATGTCTGTGGGAAACCACCACAGGGCTCTGTTACTCTTAGAAATAGAAATAGGGGAAACAATGTAATCATTAGTGAGGCAGATTTTTAGAGTACTCCTCTAAGGCTTCCCAACTTAATATCTGAGACTGTGAATATGATGAGAAATCAAAACTGTTACAATGTTACCATACATGGCAAAAAGGAATTTGCAGAAATATTATAATGAGTTGAAGTTGAGATAATCAAAGGCAGATTATAGGATTAGTTCTAATCTAATCACATGAACCATTTCTTTAACCAACAGCCAGAAAGATAACTGGGATGACTGAAGAATATAACTTCTGCCAATTATAGGAATGAGCCTTTAAAAAGGATTTCAAGTTTCAGATGAAAATGTAGCTAGTCAGCACTTTTAGACCTGTAAGACCTTTAGCAGGGAACCTTCCTTTAGCAGTTAAACCCTCCTAGACTTCTGACTTTACAGAGCTATAAACTAATAAATGTTGTTTTAAGTCATTGAGTGGTAATTTGTAACAATGAAAAACTAATACAAATGTCTATCTAGTAGTCATGTATTATTCTAAGAATTTTATGTATAGCATTCAGTTATCACATCGATCACATGAGAGACTGAGTCTTGTCACTATTTTATAGAAAGAAAACAAAGGCTCAGGTTATTATGTGACTTGTCTAAGGTCTCTTTTACAGGTTATAAGTGGCAGAGCCCAGATTGAGTCATTGGCTGTATATTAGTACAAGTAGCTTTCATTACACTGTTCTCAGAAATCTGGTAAAATAACTAGTAAGGATACTATTCAGCTATAGAAAGTAAGTCCAAAATAATGCCTCAAAGGAACACATTTTCCCCCTGAACTGCTTAGTAATAGAGGGAAGAAAAATCAGCCCTAAAGACTAAAATTGTTAATTTCCTTTGATTCCTCCCTCTCTTCCTTAATGCAACATGACCTCACGTTGGTGTTAATATTTCATTTCTGAATTATAAGTCAAGAGTGCACTGTTTTTTCTATATAGTGGTAGGTTTTTGCTTTGGGCAAAGTATTGTATTTAATGTTTTATATTTTGCCTTACTGATATGAAGTGGTGCTGATTCCAGATGACATCTTAACCATTTGTAGTTAAATTTACCTGCCAGAGTTATCCCCATCCCCACATCATTAACTAATGGAAGTAAAGTTCCAGTTTCTTACATCAGATTAACTTTATATTACTTTTAAAATGTAGATTTTTGGAAGAAAGCCAAGAATAGTTCACTCAACACTAATCAGATTCATCTGTTAAATTTGCTTGATCACCTGGACATAATTAATTGATTGAATTATGATAATTAATTTACAGCAAATATAGCTAAAGCTATATAGCAAATATAGGTAAAGCCTTTACCTAAGTTCAATTAAAATTGAACAGTAATCTTTATAGATTTTCATGTGGTGATGTTGTTTCCCTTTTTAGTATTTGATTTCATTTACAAATAAGACTTGGCACTTGCTCTGTAAAGTCATGAGATTAAGAACATAAGAATGGACTTTAGAAAAAGGAATTTTAATATTTATTATACACCATTTGAAACAACTTTCAGACGAATCATATGAGTGTTTAAGTCAATTTTCATGATTCAAAAGGCCCAAATTATTTTTTGAAAATTGAGGTTTATTTTTCTTATTATTTTTTTTGAGTTGAATTATTTTTTTTTACACCAATAGAGTTCCAGCTGAAGCTCTAGAAATAAGTAGTTAAATGAATTTCAGGGTGTAGGATATTTCCTGTGGAATCATTCTCCATTATAGATTGTAATGAATAAGTCATGTAGTATATGCTTACTAAAATGCACAATACAATTAAAGAAAAAATATTCTGAGTCCTGACTCAAAGAAAGTAGCTAAATATGTCAGTGTATTTCTTATTTTAAAATATGTACTGTTTATAGCCTCAAACTAAACAAGACCAATGGAAAAGAAGACACATAGCAAATCCTCATACTCACAGCCATCTGATACTTGACAAGGGTGTCAAAAATATATGTTGGAGGAAAGATAAATATTTTTACCAAATGATTATTGGTAAAACTGGGTATATGTATGTAGAAGAATGACGCTCCCTCACCCTGCACAAAAAGCAAATCAAAGTGGATCAAAGACTTAGAAATTAGACCAGAAACTTGCAACTACTATAAGAAAACATAGGGTCAACACTCCATCATATTGGTGCAGGCACTAGCTTCCTTAATAAGACTTTGAAAGCTCAAGAAATGAAACCAGGAATTAATAAGTGGGATACCATTGAATTAAAAATATTCTGCACAGCAAAGAATTATTAAAAGCATGGAGAGAGATTAGAGAGTGGGAGAAAATATTTTCCAGCTACTCCTTTGGACAGGGCATTAATATCCAGGATATATAAAAAACTCAAAAAGCTTAACCCAAAATAAGTAAGTAAGTAGGTAAGTAAGTAAGTAAACAATCCAGTGAATAAAGGGAAAAAGAATTAAACAGCCAAGAAGAAACACGACCAACCAACAAATATGTGAAAGAAATGAAGAAAATATCCAACATCTCTAGCAATCAGGGAAATGCAAATAAAAACTACACTAAAATTTCATCTTCCCAGTCAGAATGGCAATGATCAAGAATATAAACAGTAATAAACGCTGATGAGGATGTGTGGAAAAGGTACACATGTACCTTGTTTGTGGGACTGCAGACTAGTACAACCACTCTGGAAAGCAGTATGGAGGTTCTTCAAAAAACTATGACTGGAACCACAGTGTGACCCTGCTATCCCACTCCTTAGTATTTATCCAAAAGAACTAAAATCAACACACTGTAGCCATATAGCTACTTCAACATTTATAGCAGCATAGTTCACAATAGCCAAATTATGGAACCAGCCCAGATGCCCATCAGTAGATAAATAGATTAAGAAACTGTGGCAAATATACACAATGGGGTTTTACTCAGCCGTAAAAAGAAAGAAATTATGGCATTTGCTGGTAATATATGGTAGTGGAGAATGTCTTGCTAAGTGAAATAACTCAGACTCTGAAAATCAAGGGTTGAATATTTTCTCTCATGTTAGAGAAAAATAAGGGAAAGGGAAGGGGGTATTGGATATCATAAACAAGGGGGAATTAGATATCATAAAAGGGGAGATCAATGGAGTAGAATGAGATCTAGAGGGAGGGGGAGAGATGGGAAAGGGGAGAAAATGCAGAATGAATTTAACAAATTATGTGCATGTGTAAATATATTGAATTTCACCTATATGTATTATTAAGCACCAATGAAAAATAATAAAAGTGAAAGGAAGTTCAGTAGAGGAGAGGAAGGAGAATTGGGGGAGGAAGGAGGGAAGGGAAAGGGAGAGGGTACCAGGGACTGAAATGGAGTAAGTCAAATCTCATGCATATATTATTTTGTTAAAATGAGCCCAACTATTAGGTATGACTAATAAAAAAAGAAGAAATGTACTGTTTATATATAGAATTACAATCACAGCATCTATTAATCATAAATTCTACAGGATTGAAACAAATACTTCCTCATATTGTCATAGTCTCTATAAGCATTACTCTGTGACTATGTAGTTACCAGAATGTAGCTGAATCTTAATTCATTAATAATTTTATTATTGTGACCAATTTTCCTTACTACTACAATACTTTGGTAAGTATTAATTTTTGCATAAATCCTTTTTCTATTTCTTCTGTTTTGAGTTAGTATCACCTTTCATCTGTTGTGACTCTTGATACATTTTAGCTTGAACTCTCCACTTAAGCAAACAAATTTGGTGTATACTTTATCCTATAGGGCTTGATGAATATAATCCTTTAATTTTCATTTTCTGCAAAGGCAGTTTTCTCTATCCACTGATTTAGATGCCTCAGCCTCCAGTGATTAAATTCTGACATCTTTTCACAGTCCATCTCCAACAGTTTTTCCTGTTCTGTGGTATAACAAGTGATTAACTTGAATTATAGTCATGACCACCTTATAAGCAGAGGCCAAAAGAATGATTACACAAATCATGTTTCATAATATTTTTCATTAAGATTGAGCTTCTGTACAGCTTTCTGGCTCAAATAACTAATGTATGTATTATTGTATAGAATTTGATTAAACAATTTATACAATATTACCCATTAATTATCTGATTACAAGTTAGAAAATGTATTGACTGTGTTATGAGTCTGCAGGTGAAATTAAGAATGCAGCATTCCTTTATTGATACAGTTAAAACTAGGAGAAAAAAAAATTCTCTAGGTTATTTTGTATTCTGTCTGATTTAATTAATTATATTACTCATATATAATTGGCTATCAATATACCATTAGAAAGGCTTTTTTAAAAAGTTAATTATTAAGTAGACCCAGAAATAATTATTTTAATGTATTGAATGTGTTGTATGAAACTGATGTTTTTCTGAGTTTAACATGTTATTGCATCTTATTTAATTAATACAAAAAGAATTAAAGAGTCTATGTTTTATTTTATAAGGTCCTTAAGAGTGAACCCAGGGCCTGGAGCAAGCACTTTGCATTAAGCTATATCCCCAACCCCTGTATTGTAAATATGAGGAAACTGAGTCTTAGAAAAGTTATGCAACCGACTAAGGTAATTTTATTGGTCACCAGCAAAGTTCAGATCTAATCTTGGCTTCTTATCATCACCTCAGCCAAGGCTCTATGACTGTGTTTTACCATGGAAGTATCTTTGAAGGGTGCTTTGCAGAGAGAGCTGTGTCTTGTTACACATGGTATATGAGGTAATAGTCTTGTGTATTTATATCTCATCTAGTTTTTAAAATAATAATTATGGAAGGTCCATTCTGAAAAGCATAAGCATCACTTGCAACTTCGTTCAACACTGAGGTTTTTACTTAAAAAGAGACCACATATCCTTTCTCTTGGTCATGATCTCTAAGTCTTCTAGAGAGAAACTTAAAGGTTGATATAATTAGGGGATAAGTTGAACAGCTGTAAGAGTAAAGGGGAAGATTATGGGAAGTCTGTGATGCTCAGAGTTGAGCCCTACTCATAGTAAATTCCATTCACAGGAGGCTAGATCTTTCCTGTTTTTGGTTACTCAAGAAGAAGCAGTGTCCAGACAAGAAGGTGGGAGCTCTATGGCTGAGATCTAATTACTCATGGAAGTGTAGGTGCTTAAGTCATCTTGGAAATAGAGCATATACACTCTTGGGTCACGTGACTACCTGAAACTGGGAGTCCGCGGAGGTGATAAATTAGGTCAGAGACAATTTGAAAGAGCTAAAAGCTGACCAACTGGCTAGAAGCACACTCCAGATATCTAATAGTGTCTTTAACAGGAAAAAGAATGTAAATAAATTGAATATATCAAAAATCAGAAAAAGAAGAGGTTATAAATACTACCCCAAACACCTTTTTTTTTTTTTCTTCAGCAAGGCAAACTTCTTTATATATTCTTTACCAAGGCTTTAGCCATGTGGTTATCCAAGAATTCTAAAGAAATGCACATAAAAACATAAAGTAATAAAGTCATAGAAAATGATAGGGAAGGAGAAATATACACATATATTTTAGAATCTCATGCACTTTGAAAGTTTCATTGATTTAGATTATACACTTCTATGAACCCTAAAATGAACACTTAACAGGGTGATCTAGACATTTGTAATTCTGAAAAATTTTAGTTATTTGATCATCCTTTCAAAAACAACTTATATTAAAGAGAATATATATGTGTATACATACATATACACACACATATATGTGTAATATATTTATTGTGGAAAAATTAAGATCAGGGACAAATTATAAAAATGAGATTCTGTACATTCTAACCAACAATTTATCATTTTGGTTGATAGACCAAAAAACAAAACAAAACATGATTTTCCAATTGATAGGTGATAATTAAATTCATGTCACCTGCTAATAAGATTTGACTCTTTTCATAGTTCTTTTGAAATATGTCATATGTGAACAACCAATTTCATTGATTAAGATAATTACGTGGATTTTTAACCTTTGACTCGAGTTTTCATTTTGAACCTTTCTTTTATATGTGCTGCCTTTCATGTCACATGTTGTGCTAGTTGCCTGAGACTCAATGGGTAAGAGACTTCCTGATTGTATGGATCTTGGCTTATAATAGAGGAATAAACACATCAATCAGTAATAATAATGAATTGTGATAGGTGCTATGTGAAGCACTTGTGAATGGTGGCAAAGCACTCAATTTAGTTAGAGTGCTAGGTTAGGATATGGACAGTACTACTTGGAGTGGTCAGAAATTTTGTCAAAGGGGAAAAATAACATGGAAGCCCTTAACAGATAATATAAACAAAAAAGTATCATGCCAACACATTTCATAAAGAAATTCCTCAGCCTCTTAAAATTTTACCTCCCAAGTCACTTGTGAGCCTAAATGCAAAATAAATATCAGTTTATCACCATGGACATTCTCATTCAGTTGTCTAGCATCTTATTTGCAGATACATATAGCAGCCTTTAGGAACTCAACTAATACTGAGGCAGATAAAGCTCCTTTATAAGTGCAATCACACATCTAAATTCCAAGATTGCAAAATATCACTGCAGCAAAATTGGATGAGATTACTTTTTGTTATTCTAATTTATAGACTGGGGGCCCAAGCACTTGGACTCACTATTTCCTTTCAGGCAAACTGAAGTTGCCAAATTATAAAGTCACAAACTTAATTTCTTTTGGATCATGACTTCAGGATATCCAATAAGATAGATATGGAATTAAGGTTTTGGCTTCTTAGCTAGTGAAGATCTAAAAAGAATTTATGGAATTACTGATGCCAGAGCCAGGCGGAGGATGCACTGGTTTGCTGAGAGCTCTGATGTGCAGAAGCTGATATTGTGAATTTCATTTCTAATTCAAGTATCAACGTAGGATTATCAGATGTCCCAGAATCATTATTAAAAATAAAAGGAATGTGGTATGTATATATGTATGTGTATGTATGTAAGCATGTGTGTGTGTATGTGTGTGTGTGTGTGTGTGTGTGTGTGTGTGTGTGTGTATATACATATGAAGCTTTGGTACTTTTATAGTTTTATTAGATTATACCTTTATGTATTTTTATTATAGTAACCAAACAAGTATGTTTTCTTTGAAAAAGAGTGACTACTCAAAACGTGACAGAGTTGGGAGAAATGTTAATATATTTCCATTTTTACTTAAACAATCATATTCTTAGTTCTTTTGTAATAAAGCTTACAGTTGAATAAAACTAGTTTTATCTAATTCAACAAGTAGAAATACAAATAGGATGTCATTTCATGTAATTTATAAATATTTCTAAAATAATTTGTAGCTTTCCATTATTAAGTGAATAATGATAATCACTGTTTTATAAGTATTTGCTAAATAATTGCCCTAACTTTCAGAACCTTCATCACCATTTCTTTTTTTTAAGTCATAGGTGGACACATACTTTCATTTATGTATGTATGTATTTTTTTGTGGTGCTGAGGATTGAACCCAGTGCTTTATACATGTTGGGCAAGTGCTCTACCACTGAGCCACAACCCAGCCCTCATTACCTTCTGATTATATCAACCTCCATCCTTAATGCCACCTAGAATTATTTGGAAACTTGGGGCTGGCTCATTTTAAAGGGGTTAGTCCTGCTTCCAATGGCAGTCAGTGGAGGAGAACTGAGAAGTCTGGTCAGTGCACAAAAACCAGGGTTTCCATCATACCTATCAGTCTTGCTCCTGGATCCTGTTGAAGGATAGTAGAGACCATGTGTGCCAATGCACTTATGCACAGACCCATGCCAGTACCTCATTAGAACCAGACCTCGAGCTCCACCTTTCAAGCTCCTTTGGTTCATATGCATTTGATCAGTCATTGTCCCCAAAGCATGACATTGTGCCCCAATGACTTATTCCAGAGATTCTTTGTTCTTATCTGTATAATCACTAGACCATTGTTGGAACAGATTTAGTTATCACGTCTGTTTACCAATAGGAGTTCTTTGCTCCCACATCACCTCAAAATTATACTGGTCCTTCATGAAACATTTTCTTTCCTGGGTGGTCGTATATGTATTTATTTTTAACACCTCTGCATCAGTGACCTTTTGTTCAGTCTCCTTTTTCCTCCTTGTTTTCTTTATTATGGTTTTTTTCTTGGTGAATTATATTAGATTCAAGGCTCTAAACATCATCTAAGTATTGATGAAAAATCTGTTCACAAATCTGACCAGTCTCACTGTCTCCACTATTAAATGCATAGTCTAAAGCACCATTCTCTCTCATTCAATCTATCTACTGCAGGAATCTCCCAGCCGGTCTTTCGCTTAATTTTCATCTGTTGGGTGATGGACCAATCATCAGAAGGGGTCATGGTAATGTTAAGTCTCATAAAAGACACCATCCCAATTATCCCAATTGTTAATCCATTTCTCTTTTACCCTTAGGCTTATGTATTTATCTCTAAAGGCCTTGCCTAGCCAGGAAAATGGAAGGAAGTTGGAGGATCTTACAAAAGATCTCATGTCTCCTTTATCTCTGTCCTGGGACTTTATGTAAGAAACACATATACTGTGGCTCTTTGCTGTGAAATTGTCTCAGGTTGAGGACTAGGTTGATCCACACAGGAAAGTGCTGTTAGAACATCTGTCTCTTTTAGTTTATACAAGAAAATATGTGTTTAATAATGATAAGCAATGAAACCCCAGCCTCTCATAGATACCAAGAATTATAAATGCTTCCATCAATGATAAATAGCACAAATTAAAATACATTTCTCTTTCAGCATAAAACCTAATGATGTATATCCCAATAAAGTAAAAATATTTAATTCCCAGGTAGTGAGAATATTTCAGAAGTCTTTAATGCCTCTCTCTTTTGTTCCACTCACCAATCTCTAAGGCTTGTTTTTGTTTCCTTTATATGGAAGTTTACATGCAAGCTAGTTCTCTTTTCATCTACTTTATATTTCTATGACACACTAAGATACTTCTATGAGATTCACTTATATAAATCGTATGGGGTCAGGATGACTGCTGTACGAAAAGTAATTGTATTCAAACGTATCGACAATATTGCAGTTCTTATATAAATAGTAAGGTCTCTAGAGAAGGCTTCTTACCTTTCTCTCATGTTGCTATCGTGAATATAAGTGAATACAGATGAACACGGTATTTTCTACGCATTCTTGGTTCTATACTGTTTCCTAGTTTTAAAAGATGTCACATTATTTACACTAGGGCATCTTAAATAGCAAATAACTCTCTTTTTAGTGTCTGCAAAATTCCTTTAGTAGTCTTCTTAACTAAAGAATTTGAAAGGTCTCACCCTCTAGGGGTTTAAGCAAAGTTCAAATAAGTAAAATTCCTAGTCTGGTACTTAAAATAAAGTGGTACGTTTCTTAGCTTTTCATAGCACAGTCCATTGAGACAGAAATCCCTTCACTTGATGTTGCAGAATTTGTATTTGCTAAAAATTAAGTAACTTCCAGAAGTTGGTCCAAAGACTTAGATAGTTTGCACCTATTAATAAGTATGTTCTCTGTTGAAAAGAGGGAGGATAGACTTGAGGGGGCATGGTTGAACTAAATTGAATCCAATTGACATTGAAAGACACATCATACTTTGCTCTTCTGGGTAAAGAAAATTTCATAATGGGTGCTTATGTAGCTAAATAAAACTAAATTATAATCATTATCCTATATCATATCAACACTAGAGACTTCAAGTTTAGTTTCACAAGTTTGGGGTGTTGGGATCCTTTTAGAGATCCCCACAAATCTAACAGTGCTTATTTGACAGCAAGTCATTTGAGATCTATTGCCCATTTAAAAGCAAAGATATTTTTCATTTGCATAGTTGCCTGGGTAAGCTGTTCCAGTCATGTACTGCCTGGGTGATTACATTTGCAAGTATATTAGAATATTCATTTAATATATGCCATCCTAAGCAGGAATGGCATGAAAAGCCCAGGCTGTTTTTAAACCTAATACACTTTGAGAACCTGGAATATAATTTGAAGCCCAAGCCCCTAGCGATGCAAATTTTGCAATGTCCAGCTACAGATTCCCACAGAAATCTTCTACAAAAATAGCTGCAACATGGGTATTGACTTGCCAGAAAGTAAAACACTGCCTTATTTCACTGTCAAGAAGTGATTTCAGGCAAGTGGAGAATGAGATAAGTGTGAGGCTGAGAATCAGACAGACCTGATTTCTAGTCTGGGATCTACTACTTACTAGTAGGGTACATAGTTTAACCTAGCAGTATTCTTTTATGTAAAATGAGAATGATAGCGTCAATCTTGTATGATTATTTTAAAGACTATGATAAAACAAATGCTGTGTTCAGAAAATATTCTTGCTGCAATTGGTGGTATTTGTGTTTGAAACTCCCTGGATTTTCTGGAAGGCTACATATCTATAAATCATCTTCTGAAGACTCTGAAGGAACCTTTTTTCTGCGATGCAAAGTCTTGTTTGCATGATCATGTTTTTGCAGAGCTCCTACCAGGAAGAAGCATTGGGGTCAAGGGTTAGGGCGATGCTCATGGTCTGAACTTGAGCTCCCATTCTACCCCCTCTGTGAGAGCAAGTGCACTGTCCTGCTTGTCCACAGGAGCTGTCAGGGAGGACAGACTACTCTGTAGTAGGAAAAATTCCCTGCCAAGATGCCTGGGTCTCAGAGTTTGAGGTTCTTAAGTCATCACACAGCCACCTCCCTGAAATATGAGACTATCCCAGGAATGCTGGACAGGGTGTACTCTCTTTTCCTTGCTGTTTTCAGAACTCCTGCCCCCTTTCAGATTTAGCGCTGAAGATAGCCTACAGCACTGTCTTTTTGATACCAACTGTATTTTTAATTCAGAGACTACCCTTACCTTCTACCAAGCATTGGTTAACATTACTCTGGACTACCCCAACACATTCTCCTAACTTTAATTCTTAGTATTTCAGTTTCTTCCCTTCCAGGAAGCCCCTGGGCTCCAGATGTAGATTGGTATAATCCTTGGCCAGAATTCTACATGTCAAGAAGAGAGTGCTGTTTTACTAAGACATTGAAAATAGCCTCCAAATAAACCTTCTAATTCAACCTCTATACTTCTAACCTTATTTTTATGCTCTAGTTTATCAGTTACTCTTTTGGATTATTTCATAATATTACAAATAAATATTATGTGGGGGAAATATCATTCTATTTTATAGATGAGGAAATTGAGACATTGATCAGTCACATGCCCAAGATCATCCAACTAATTAAGAAAGCCAGGAACTGAACCCAGTTATAATAAACCTGATAATTATTCCTCAAAAGTACAGATGCCCAGTTTTCCTCTACTCATATTTCAAATAGTAGTTTACACATAAGAAAATATAGTTGCCTATATTTTGTTTTCTATCTTTTGTTGATTTATTTTAAAATAATTTTTTAAAAGCAGACTGTCTTGTCGAAACAGCTAAGGATCAACATTAAGTAAAAAATATAATGATTTGTATTAATAGAGACAAACTGAAGAAATAACATCAGGCCTGTCAAGCAGTGCTTAATGTAAGCTTCATGTTCTTCCTCAGCTTGTATAAGAATTCCTTGGTCTAAACTCCTGGAGCTTCCTATCCTGGAGTCCAGCCCTCGCTCTACTTAGACAATGAGACAATCTTCTAAATACTTGCTCTGGGCTCACAGTTATCCATCTCAGTCATAAACTGGTAAATGGCACATTTATGAGTTCAGAGCTAATGAGAAGAAAATGTCACTTTTAGCTTTCTTATTTTGCTGATTAGTATAACATATTAAAAAGGATGTGGATTTGGAGCCTGTCAGATATGGATTCATAATTTTCTCATAAAATGTTGTACATTACTAAAAATTTTTGAGTTTAGTATCCTCATTTATAAAAATAAAGATAATTCACTGAGCAAATAAGGTACTATTTTAGAAACTGAATCTTTGTCTACTTGACTCTAAGATCAGAGGTCAGTCCACCAGACCACGCTTCCTCCTGGAATTCCTGTTTGGCTTTTGTGTTACCATTATAGAGAATAACATAATGCAAGGATTTTGAATATTTTCACCATAAGGAAATGATAACATTTGAGGACATAGATATGTTTAAGCTGATTTAAACATTACACAATATATACATCTTGAAACATCACATGATACCCTATAAATGTGTATAATTTTTATGTTTTTATGCATCATATAAAAACAAATTGAATAACAAAAAAGCAAAGTAGTGAGGTAGAAACTCCCTTGTCCTAGTAACCATGCCCTTTTTGTGTTTCAGAAATTCTATTCCTTGATATGGAGGGTGAAGTACTGAATGTGAATATTTTCCTTGTTAAATGAGTCACAGACATTACATTCTGGTTTTCGAGGGAATCTTTGTCTACAAATGTTAAAAAACATCTTCTCATGATTTCCCTACCTGCAGTAGTAAATAGCCGAGGCCTGAGGAGGGAAGATAGACCTAATAGTTTCTAGCAGTTCTTGGTTTTGGTTTCATGCCCCAGGATCCTGCCATAAATTAACATATGTTTAAAGTCTGAGACCATTTCCAAGTACTCACCTTTGACTCTGGTCCAGGTCAGTATCATTCTAGCAATATTGTTTTTCACGGTTATATCTAAATGAATGAATGATTTGAGGATTTGTAAAGGGCTGGGATGGATACAGCTTAGTGATAGAGCACTTGCCCAACTGTGTGAGGGCCAATCAAAAAAAAAAAAGTATTTGTAAAGCAAAACATCAAGAGAAAGTATATGTGGTATAAATAGAAAGCACTTCATTTCAGGACCTAGCAGTTGAACTTCCCCTTCCATATTTCACTTTTGGATGTAGAGTGATGGCCTTGGAAGAGAAAGTAGACAATAGGGAGGATGGGAGGTGCAAGTGCTAACCTTGCACATCTCTGAAGTAAGGTACCATTGGCCACATTCCTGCCCTGCCCAGGCCTGGGAATATTTGTACCCACCTTACCATCTGCAGAGGTTTGGGAAACAACTGTTTATCTCAGGACATCACAATAATCCCATATCGGTGACTTGTTTGTTTTTTATAGAGTTTCGTCTTCATGGGGAGGGTAACAGCTTACTTGTGTTATAGGGTTAAGGAACTTATCTGTATGCTGCCTACATCATGGAATTTCTGAATCAAATGAGAATACAGTATATATCAGGTAGCTATGAAGCAGACAAGGATATCATAAAGATATTTTATAAATGGAACAAGCACATTTCTTGGCAATAAAATAACTGGATGCTGTATTTTTTTTTCATTATAAGCATAATAAAAAAAGGTCCATTGTGGCAATATAGAGCTTTATCTTTTGCCTAGCCTAAGATTAATATAATCAGGCCATGTTAAAAAATCAACTAAAAATATTCATTTACTTTCACTAAGGAAAGGAACTAGTGTTTAACAAGTGCCTACAATATGATGTACTATAGGAGAAAAACAGTCACACAAATTTTCAAAACAAGTCTGTTGTTTCATGACAGAGTGGAACTGATGAAAGAAGATTAAGAGATGTAAGTCAAATTCTCCTGTGAATCACAACCTATAAAATACAAAGCCAAGAATTAAAACCACCTCATCTCAATCCCTGTCCAGTGAACTATCTATCACTTAAAATTGATGAAAGAGAATTTCAATTGGAAAGGAGATGTTACATATGGAATTTGATATTGGAATCAGTGCTACACTAAGAAATAATCAGAATTTTAATACAGAACAAAGTTTTAAACAAAATACCTGCTCAAATATATCAACCTGAGTTTTAAAGGCGTTCCTGATTTGATAACCTGACAGGAAAATTGTAATGTGACACCACTTTTTATATCCTGTCTTTTTAAAATTTGTTATTTTTAGTTATACATGGCAATAGAGTATATTTTGATGTATTTAAACAAATATGGAGTACACCACATTTTTCCACAATAGAATTAGCTATCTTTATAAAAACCAATTAGTGAATACTACATGGGCAGAGTAGCAACTCAGCATGATTAACAATAGGTCATTACACTCAATTATTATTCTATTCACTAAAAATATGTTTGTTTATAGACTCTTCTGTATCTGCTCTGTAGTAGCTGAGAAAACCACAGTGGAAAACACAGACCTAGTCAAATGTATGTTATTTAATGAAAAACGTATTGTCATCTGAGTTTTTTCTTAAAGTTCTGATTATTTAATTATTCTTAAAGATTTTAGTACTGCTTTCATGTAGTAAGTTGTAGTGTGATACTGTATGTCTTCCTAATTTGAGCTTAAAATACTAGAGTAAATGCAAGATGGGGATCTTTTCATCTATTTACTCTTTGCCTATATATCTCACAGTGGTAACTAGATATAGGTGAATTTGAATGTAGTAGAATTCAAACAAGCAATTTGAGCAAACGGAATGTGGGATTCCTGGACTTTCCTCTGTAAAAAAGGCAATAGATTCAAACTTAACTGAACCAATGTTAATCCAAGGAGAAGAGATTGTGATTTTTTTTCCTTCCAACAATAACATACTAGCAATGGAAACAACTAAAAATATTGGATAGTAAAATCTGTATGCTTGAAAACACATGAATTATGCATTAGGTTGGACCTGATATTCACCTTTACAATCTCTACCAACTTATAAGTGGCAATCTAGATACTAAAATGTTAACAGCACTTTTGGCAGTCTCACAGAGCAGAGAAGGCAAAACTTGGAGATTTGGAAAGGCCATCTGGGAGGGATCTGGAAAACAGTGTAAGACTTCAGTTAGGGCAAAAAAAGGAAGAAATGCAGTCAAAGTAGAAATGGATGAACTCTCACTAAGAATAAAGCCAAGCTTGAGTCTGCTCAATCCCAAATTAGATATTTGCCAGTAGCCAAAGTGCTTGCCAGAAACAAAACACAATCTCTCTAGACAAAGATGATTTCGCCCAGATTCTTGAGTTTTCTGTCATTTTTTATGCATAATGTTCGGCATTTACTGAAAAATTATCTGGACAAAACAACATTTGATCAAAAATCAGAAGAAAATAAAAGAAGCATATTCACAGAAGGTCCTGATTGACTTTAAAATCAGGGTGATTACTGTGTCTAAAAAATTATATGACATTAATTTAGAATTTCAGCAGAAATTCTAATCACATAAAAAGTAATGTAATTGGAAAGAGAAAAAAATATAGTAAAAAATTAAGAGCCCAAATGTATTTTCTCCTGAGATGGCCCCAAACTACCATGCTCCTCATTTTGTCTAACTTTTCCACACAAAGGATTACCATACTTTAGTGTTTCAGAGTCCTGAAGTAAGACCTTGCATCCATCTACCTGCCATATCCTTCTGCAGACCCTTACCCACCCAGTTTGACTGCTTTCAACTCATCAGGTCTGAATTTGTTAAATTGCTTCTGATGCAATAATCTGAGTTCCATGTACCTTGTCCATGCTATGCTTTCATTGCACTGTAAATTTTCCCTACCTTATCACTTATTTTGCTAATAACATCATTATTTCCCACTAGACTCCAAGTTCAATGAGAACAGAGAGCCACCATATTGAAAATTTTATATTTAAAATTTGATACAGTATCTTATATAAACTGTACCCTTGGCTCAAATAAAACATTTCATTTTTTTTTCTCCAAATAGAGCATTTCAACCCACAGCCTGACTTAGCATTCTATGTCATTACAAAGAAATACATATTGATTTCTAGAAATTCTGGAGCAAGGTTATCCCTGTGCCTATGATTATTCTATTAAATGTAACAATGATGAAATGGTTTGAGGAAGTTGTATGTTGGGTAGTGCTACAGAAAAACAAAGGCCATTTGGCAAAATTACATTGCATTTCTTAAATTGCAGGGAAAGGGCTAACAACCAAGATGATTCATGAGTCAGATGAATCATGGGACCATTGCTGAAGAGTTCTTTCCCTACTCTAAGACATCTCTGTTTCCTCTCCCAGGGGTAAGAACTGCCATGCCAAGGAAATGCATGTAGGCATCTGAAGTTCTGCTTGCCACAGAGGATGTAAAACCAGGAAGGAGGGCAAGTTCAGCTGCAAATGGGGCATTGAGCTGTGACTGTCAGGGAAAACAAGATATCACATCCAGAGGAGAAAGCATAAAATAACCAAGTTCTGTTATGATCCATTTTCACGTACCCAGCCTCCTTCAGGGTGTCAATTTGTCATGTGGTTATTTTATATTATAGTAGCAAATTGTTACACATAAGAAACAAGAAGACCCTGAGTATTGAGGAGAGTGAATGTGATAGAAAAGAATCTACTCGCATAATTTTTCCATAAATACAAGGTCTGCCTACATATTTCCTTGTGCAAGAAAGAGTGAAGGAAATATATAGCATCAACTATATTCCCTCTCAAAAATTGCTACAACTGCAAAGGGTGGGGGAGGATTTTCAATTTGAATGTATGTTTTTCTGGAAGTTTTACAACAAGTCAACAAACAAAAAGCAAAACAGAACGAATTGAATAGGTTCTGCTCTGTTCAGCCAATGAAGCTATCAATTAAATCAGATATTTAACAAGTAAGATTGGACAAGAATTTGTAATAATGACAATGAAATTAAAAGGGAGATGACTATAGTTAAGAAAGGTAAATTAAATATTAAGTAGAATTTTAAATCACATATAAAACAATAAAGAAAGATCTATATGGGATGAAATTTCAAAAGTGATGTAGAATATAAATTTAAGACATGTCTCCAAAGTGTAGAGAAATATACCAGAGGTAAAAAATAATCAGAGAGAAGGTAACATAAATGACAAAGGGTATCAGAATATTTAACAGTAGCCATCATGAAGAATAAATAAGAGCAAAAAGAAAAGAGTGAAATAATCAACAATGTAATAGAAGAAAACATTTGTGATGTGAAGATAAAATTTATAAAGGTCAAAATGATTTATAGTGGGCCCAGTAAAGTTGAAGGAACAAGGCCAATGCTTACATATGTGCCAAAAAACCAATAACTATTATTTTATTAAAAACTGCTTACATGATGAGCATTCAAGAACAATCAGGTCAAGGATTTGGGAACCTTCCCATTTCCCAAAAACAAACAAACAAAAAGACAGTTTTATTATAAAAAAGAGACACTGAGTTATCCTCACATTATTAAAAATAAAGAGGGAATGAAACTGATTTCATCTTTGGAGTTTTGAAGAAAAAAATAGTTTGTGACCAAAAAGAGCTTTATCCAGCTATATAAAAGTCATAATAATATAATCTTAGATGCAAAGTTGTATAATTTCTCTCATGGAAATTGCTAAATGTTTCAGCACAGGCAAGGGATGATCCTTCAAAATAAGTTCTCAAAAATGGGAAGTCATCAGGGCTGGGGTTGTGGCTCAGTGGTAGAGCACTTGCCTAGCATGTATGAGGCACTGAGTTTGATCCTCAGCACCACATAAAAATAAATAAATAAAATTAAAATTAAGGTATAGTGCCCATCTAAAACTATTTTTTTAAAACGGAAAGTCATCAATAAAACTTTTAAAAAAATCAGTGAGTAGTACTTAAGAGCAAAATGTAATCTAACTTGAAATATGGTTATAAATAAGAATTAAGATGCCATGAGTAATTCTTGAAAGATGTAAGTAATATAATAATCATCATTATAAAATCAGAAAAGGGGAAAGATCTGAAACTATGGCTAATATAAACAAAAAAATGAGAGGATAAAGATGTGGATTCAATTGACATAGGTATAGGTATAGGTAAGAGTAAATGCATAGAATTAATTTTTGTTGGAAATTCAAAGGTATTAGTCCCAATATTTTAATTACTGTAATTAATTTAATAATTTATTCAATAATTTCAGATTACATACTATTAAAATTAATATTCCATATTCATATAGCACCATAAAATGTATACACAATTTTAAAAGTTGGCTCAGAGAGAAAAAGAGTTAAGTTATCTCCACAATACTTTGGAGAGGTGATATTAATGGGACTTCTGAAGAGAACACTATATACAATTTACTGACAAACTTAAAAATGTGAGATTATACCATGGTTAGATAGAAACAGTCTTTAACCTTGGCATTTTTCATTCTAGTAATCAATTTTAATGGTAATAAAAATCTCTGGTTTATTTTAATTCTATGCTCAGCAATGGAGCTATTAGTACAGAAAAATAAATGTACTTGGAAGTTTATGGTAGTGTTGCTAAATACAGCAAAAACAATGGAACAATCTAATAGTCATTGCTAAAGGATTCATTGAACAGTGTAGGATGTAGGCCTGCATTCCAGTGCAGGCATTTGTAAAAGATGGCCTCTGTGCTTTTTTTGAGATATAGAGACTACATAATATTTAATGGAAAATATTGAAAACAGATATGTATTATTATCTCACTTATGTAAATGTCCCAAATAAGCATGTGCAAAACAAGTTTAAAAAGGTATTTCTAGTAGAGAGGTCTGGAGAAGAAAATTCAGGGAACTTTTGCCTTGTGTCATTTAATTTTCTGTATTGTGTTAACTTCCTAATACTTTTTATACCCTTTTTAAAATAAAAATTCCAATGTATGAATAAATTTTATTAAAAAGTACACAAAATATGGAAAAATATTGTCAGGTTAGAGTATATAGTGAATGAATAGTTGATATTCTATCTTGGGAATTTTTACAAAGCATTCAGGGCAAAGGTGAACATTTTAATGAAAATGAAAATGGAGACAGCAAACCTTTAATTATAATTTCTTTTCATATATTTTATCAATTCATAAAACAATGAAAAGTTAAACTCCTTCATGTTATCTGCACTTACATCTGGATCATGGGATTACAGTTGATTGGGTGCACATTCAAGCTTTTTTCTCTTCCAAGTTTCCATAAAGGAACATTTTTTACTTTGTTAATAAAAAGAGATAGCTTTATAAATATTATAAATGTATAATAAAAAAAACTAAGAATGGAAGGATGGAAAGAATTTCAATGCACATTGGTTTTTATTCTCTTGGGATTTCGTAGAACTCTACTGGACTGTAGATGCATTATTTATGCCCGGGTGATAATGGAATTACCTCTAAAATGATTCTCCCAATGAGTGTAGAGGTCATTATTCTCAATTGTCACAAGGTAAAAGAGTCTTTGGGTAGTCATAGTTGACACTACTGAGTCCCGTTTGTGAACTTGGTAGTATCATGAGAACTTCACATGGGTTATCTCATTTCATTCACATGAGAGATCTAAGAGATGGATATTATTAACATTCTCATTTTTCAGATGAAGAAATGTAAGCTTACATAATTAAGTGCATTATTTAAGTTCAGTAGTTAGTACATAGAAGATGTTGGATTTGGATTCATGTAATCCAGTGCTCACCAGAGGAAGACGTATGAAAATATTTTTGCTGTTGGAAATTTAGGAAATTCATTTTCTTCACTTTTTAAAATTTGAGGCTATCATGCAGCATGTCTACAGAGAGCTGACAGAGAGCCAGTGGTGTCATTGGAGGTTGCAGGACAGAATAATCTAAAGTGACATGGCTGCCTCAAATCACCCTGTCTTAGAATTCATTTAGAAACATTCTGAAGCCCATTTGCTCAGGGACTACATATATGAGGCAGTGTCCTGTCAGGAAGCTGTCCAATCATGCCAGGTCTCTCAGAAGCTCATTCTAAGAGACACCTGTCAAAATAATGAACTAGCAATCTGGCATTCTCATAACCACATGAGGAAGAAAAGTGTTTATCTCTCAATCACAGCTTCAATATTTTTTTTTTAGAGAGAGAGAGAGAGAGAGAGAATTTTAATATTTATTTTTTAGTATTTGGTGGTCACAATATCTTTTTATGTATGTGGTGCTGAGGATCGAACCCGGGCCACACGCATGCCAGGCGAGCGCGCTAGTTTTTATTTACAATTTTAAGGATGATGACTAGTTTTATCCTTTAAGTCAGAAGAAGGGCTTGGATTATGGGCTTTGATCCTAAATTTTTTAAAAGTGGGTATCTGTTTGAGGAAAATGTTATTTTTCTTGGACATAAATGTTAAAGTTTCTCAAATGTAATAACCTTTTATTTCTTCTGATTATTTTGAATTAGGCCATTAGCAGTCATTAAATTAATGTTAGATTACAATGCAGTATTGAAATGAGGGCCTCTGAGATTGGAAACATGAAACTATGCAATTATTTTCTTTCTTTTTTAAAATCAATGCACCCAAATAAATTAAAATGCCAGGAAACCTCAAAACAAAGAGAAAAAAGTACCAAATTACATTTTATCTGAAAAAAGCAAACAAAGAAATGGAGGAATTTTCCCCGCTTCTGAATTCATTCCACAGCAATTCATTTACTAGGAATTTATTGTATTAGGTATTAGGGACACAGAGATGAATAATCCAGACAGGACTGGCAGTCAAGCTCAGAGTTCAAGTAAAGACACAAAATGTCAGCTAATAATTAAACACACCAGGTGGTGTGCTTTGGAATGAGGAGGATTTTAATAAGCACATCATGCAATGAGAAAATACCTCTGATAGCCCTGTGGCTTGTGTTATACAGAAGGGCAAAAGCAGGATCACCTAACAATTTTGGTAACATGAGGCATGGGAGTGGAAGCAAGCCTGGAGCTAATATGTGGCAATTGGATAAAAAGAGAAAGAAGGGAGAAAAATAAAAGGAAGAAGAAGAGAAGAGGAGGGGAGGAGTGGTAAAAATGGAAAAGATGACAAGCCGAAAGCATGAAATTAAATTGCTTACATTTCCACAAATGTGGCTAGCTATGTGGTTTGGTGAGGAAATGTAAAATTGAAATATCTGTTTTATTTAACATTCAATTAGCTGTTAGTACTCCTGCGCCTTCTTTATGTTTATTCCTTTCCATTCCCATGACTGAATTTTCAGCATTATTACACATTCTTGTAGCAGTGAAATCAGAATTTCTGGACTCACTGGCATGGACTGGCTGAGGCAAGCAGAAACAGCCACAGTCACACCATGAGACCTTCTGATGCTACTTTAAAAAACTATGGTAAGAACACCTATTATGAGATCTACTCTCTAAACAACTTTTTAGTGTACCATATACCCTTGTTAACTGTAGGTTCAATGTTATACAGCAGATTTAAACCATCTTGCATGACAGAAACTTGCATAACAGAAGCAGAAAGTAAGCCGTCTTGCATAATAGAAATTTTTAGCTTATCCAATACTGCTTAACAAAGACATGCCACTAAGAAAATGTGGCAAATTCTTGCTCTAATGGAAGTGTTAATAAGTAAACAAGACCGTTTTGGACTTCAGATGCTAAATACACAAATGTTGGATTTTTATTTGTGTTATCAGTAATTTCCTTTTAGAAACTGAGCAAGATTCTATAATGGTGTCCATAGGATTTAATCTCTCACTTCATAAACAGAGCTCAAGTTGACATCTTTATAAAATCATCATATGAGAGCAAGATGAAAGCACCATTTTTGGATTATCCCTGGTTATATGTCTTGCTTTAGATAAAAAGTGAAAACAGCAGGAAATAGACAAGGAGGGGCTCTGTCAATTGGGTCAGCTTTGTGGAAAAATCAGCTGTGTTGGTGTTCTTAACTGATGCTTGTACAAATGTGTTGATTTCCTTTTCAGGGTCACTTTCCAGTCAATGTTACCATTGCTGATCCTGGGGGTAACCACTGATATTATATGGAAAATGAGTACCAAAGGCTAAAGGAGGACCTGAGAGATGCCATTAAAAAAAAGAATAAACTGTCAGAAATGGTGACTGAATGATGGGTTTTGAAACTGTTCTAAGCCACAGGCTATGACCCTCTGGGAATATTCTTGGTACGAGGGTGCTGATTGAGATGGCCCAATTGCATGGTGACAATGTGTTCTAAAGGACCGTCTATGGGAGCCACAGAACCATTCAGTTCTTGACCTAGATTTCAGACACCAGCTCCTAGGGATAGAGGATTCTGAGCATAGCAAGATAACTACAATGTTTCACCAATGCTGCAACCTGCTTGCTTAGTAGAGACTTTTAACAATGGGCTTCCTGGGTGCCACAGGAAGTCCCAAGCATTGCAACAGTGAAATAGCAACAAGAATGTTTCTATTCTTGTAACTTTCTAATGCAAAAAGAACAATGTCTCTGCAGTCCCTAACTTCTTGACTATGAGACCCTATATTAATAAACTTGCCAGGCCAGCAGCTCTTCAGACACTGTTTCTCCATTAGAGCACAGTGTTCCACCTGATCCCAGCTTTTTATCTCGTGTGTGTGTGTGTGTGTGTGTGTGTGTGTGTGTGTGTGTGCGGGCGTGTGCGCGCGCGTTTCTTAATCCCCTATCTCCCCTTGCTGATGGTACCTTGGGTTCAGCCATGTAGGTCATGGCAATAATAATAAAAAAAGACTTTCAAAAGCTCCAGCTATTTCTTTTTAACTGTAATACTATGGTTATGTTAATTCTTGTATTAACACACCAGTAATAAAACAAAGCCAAAAACAAAGTACACTTTATTTGAACAAATCTGTTCTGTAATCCACAAATTCCCAAATGATATTAAAAGAACAATTGGGAAATCATCTTAAAGTCAAAAGCCAAGGATCCACATGCCACAGATTTTGAAAGCATTCTTCTGGATAGCTTCTAGATAGAACCAGATTGAAGCACCACTCTTCAAGAAGTGGCTATGGTGTTGCAAAAAGTAAACAGAGGTGATCCTGACAAATGTCACACATGGCCTTTAATTTCAAGGGACAGAGCATGTGGCAGTGCCCTTTAGCATGAGGAATCAATAGTGCAAAGAATCAGCTGCCCGAAGTCGAAGAGCACAAGGAAGATCAGAAGGCAGGAGATGGGATGCTGCTGCTGAAGCCTGGAGAACAGTGCCTGGTTTTTCCATAGGGTACTTAGTTGTGCTGCATTAAATTTCTTTACAAGGATATTCATATCCTTTAATCTAAAGACTCTGCTTCTGGTAATTTACTCAGAAAATTGATACTGGTTATTCACACAGATTTAGTTACATTTCACTGCTACTTATAGAAACACAGAATGATAAACAACTAATATCACCAAAATTAATAATGATGAAAAAATATGACATAACCATATAATGAACATTATTTTATTATAAAACAATCTTTGAAAGGAATAGATATGAAAAGCACTCCCGAAAATTTCTCTTAAGTGAAAAATAATATTATGCTTTATGATAATATTGTTTTTGTAAGATTATGTAAAGTGAATATACACTATTTCTGAAAATCTTCCATTCAAAGATCATGTTTTGTCCAAACTTCTGAAATCAAGTATGTTTTACAACTGATTTCAGAGGATTATTAGCAGTCCCTAAGCAGGGGAGTAGGTTGAGAGATGGTTGTCATTAGCTGCCATGTGGGAACCTTGTGCAGCCTAAGGGGAACTTGTTGGCTGATTATCACTTCAGTTAGTTTATGTTCATTGGCAGCATATCAGGCATTTGAAATTATATATGCATACTTAATTGTTGCTAAATATAGCTTCCAAATTATTACATTGGAATGAGGAAGTATTGTTCATACAACACACCTGTCACACAGTGATATAATTAAAGACAGCAGAAACTATTACCTCAAAAAGGATCCTGGAATTTTCTAAGATGTCATTTAGGTGCCACATGTCATCTGTCAAAATCTCTCATCAGACATGCAAGGAAAGGTTTTTAATAATCTATACTGGTATTCAATTAAAACAAAATAAAACAACTACTGCTAAGTCTTTAATGAATTTGGAAATGGAGGTGAAACCCCAGTATTTGGTTTTCCTTTAAACTCCACCACTAAGCTGTCAAACTCCTGACAAAGAGTTAGGAAAAGTAGCATGCTGATGTGATGCGTATGGATGTCGATGTCACAATGAGATTCACAAAATGTTTTTTGTCTTCAAGTGTGAAGGAGGCTTTGATTCAAACTTTGTGATACAAAAGATTTTGTGAAGATATATTGATGCATTTACTGTCTTTCTCAATCAAACCTTTTATCTAGGTTGAATGTAAAATTTCCCTGCCCCCCAAAACATACTGAATCATGAAGTGGTGTTACATAAAATGGAATAGTAGAACATATGTCTTAAAACTAAGGAAATATATTTTATGTAACATTCGTTACACATACAAATGTGTTCTTCAAATTTACATAGCAAAAATATTGTAATGTCATACACCCAAAATATGATTACATTTTACTGATGAAATTTAAATTGATTTTTAATTTTCTTTTTTCTCGGTTTTCTAAATTTAAATTAATTTCATAGCTTAAAAAATCAAATCAAAGTTAATATTTACATAATCTTTTAAAAATTTATCTTTTTGTGTAAGTCTTTTTTCCTCACACTTTTACCTCATGTTAGTTTTGATTCCTTATTTAATATACTACATATTTTTAAAATTACGAAACAGTGTTCTTCCTGCATTACTTTATCCTATAACTCCTCAGAGTATATTTTGCTTTTCTGTTTACTCATTTTAAATAAGAAGAAATACTCCATTTAAATATTGCATTTATCTAAAATTATTCTCCTTGGGTTTCCTGTCTGTTCAATCTACTTTATGAAAGTTTATTTTATTGGCTTTCAAGTCCAGCAGTCTATAGAAAGTGGAAAAGGACTGGCCTGTGGGCACCCAGCATGAAACTTTGTCTTTATGACTTTCTGCTTGAGATTCTTCAAACTTCCAGGATGAAGGACTGGTGTTCTGTTCATCCTCTTAAAGCTCCAATTCGAAAATAGACTGCAGCAGGTCTGACCTCATTTTTATGTCTTCTGTGGGGACCTGCGAGAATCCTGTGCCTTCAGAGACTCTGAAGGCTGCTATTATCCTTGATATTCATGGTCCAGGATCTACAAGAATTATTTCTCCATAGGGTGAGAGCAGCCCTCACTTCTTTAGGTGCTCTTCCTACTTTAGCAGCCACTTCACATTAGGGGTTGCCAATGAGGGTTACCCCTAATTTCTGGTATTTTTCTTCAGGGTCACTGGTCTGTTATTGAAAAGGAGGTTTGTGTTAGTTCTTAACATCTTTCTTCTACACTAGTTTCATCCGTATCAAATATCAAAAAGGGTGGTGTGTGCTTACATCATGATCCCGTCCTTCTCAAGGGTGTATGTAGGGTTTTCCAGATTTGTGTATTTGGTCATTTCTGTCTGCTTCTAAGTGAAGGCAATATGGAAGTGAGAGAGTTGGGATATGAAAGAGGAAAGGTGAGACTTACATCTGAGTGCATCTACCTTCATCCTGTAGTCTCTGCCTGTCCCCAACTCTCACGACCCTAGACACAGCACTGAACATGCTTCATATTTCATGGGAAGAACTGAGGCCAAGAATGATGTGTAGTTTGACAGCTTCAAATCTCTAAACAGAGCCACAAGCCCTCTAGTCTGGCTGAAGGTGATGCCCTTTTTGGTCAAAGCTATCCACCTAAACTCTGGTTACCTGGCATGTCTTAGTCATTTCTTGTTTCTATTTTCCATTCTGTGCTTCTCCCAATTTCCTTTCTAACAATTTATAAACATATGTAGGAAGATTCTTCAATATCTGATTCCACTCAGGGGCTGTGCTCCTCTTTCATTTCTTTAAAATATTGCTCTTAGTTAATACAACTTCAAAAATTTCTGTATCTTTAAATTCTTTACTCATTGCTATAGCACTTCCCCCACTTATTCTTTCCAAATAATTATCAAATCATTTTGGAAAGTTTTAAAAAATTCCTCAAAATCCTGATAGGAATTTTTGATACTAAAACTGATTGAGGGAGAATCAGTATTTTTATACAATCCAGCTTCACTATCCAGAAACATGATAGGTTTTCTATGGAGTTAAACTGAGAGATGTTCAAGAAGGATGAAAGTGTTACTTTTCTCTATCTAGATTACTCACATTTTAGAATCACATTACTGGTATTCCAACATGTTTTATAGTTTTACAGTTTTTTTTTGTATTCTTTTATACCTTTATTTTATTTATTTATATGTGGTGCTGAGGATTGAACCCAGTGCATGCTAGGCAAGTGCTCTACCACTGAGCTATAGCCCCAGTCCAGTTTTTACAGTTTTTATGAGTGGAATTTTCTTGTTAAATATCACAAATTTATTTTTGGCTCATAGAAAGTAATTGATTTCTATATGTCCTTAATATTTTATCCAGAGTTCATTTTCTTATTAGGAATATGTATTGTTTTGTCTTTTCAGTTTGTGGTTACATTATCATGATCATTGCTAGTGACTAAAACTGTAATCTTCCCACTTGTGATATATTATTTAATGTACTAGCCAGTATTATTCCTGTTTTCCTATTCAGCTTGATGATGTGGCAGAGTATATTTTTTAATTTCTTAATTTTAAGCATCCTCTCTTCCTGAGATGAACTCTGCTTGGTTGTGGTATAATGGTCTTTAATATGCTGCTTAAATCTATTTTCTGATATTTAACTTACAAATTTTGCTTTAATATTTTTTAATGAGTTTTGTCTCTCCGTTTATCTGTACTGACTTCCGTATTTTGGATTTAAGGTTTTTCTAATTACAGAAAATAAATTGAATAGTCTTCCATGTTTTGCTGTGCTCCAAAGAAAATTACTCAGAATTGAAATTTCCTGTTTTTTTTTTGTTGAAAATATGAAATAAATAATTCTTAAAACTATTAAAGGATATTGGTGCCAGTTTATTAAAATAATTATTTTGAAACAGATTTTAAGACTGTAGACATATAGGAGATAGATGGCTGTGTATAACCAAGGAGGAATTAAGTTCATAATAATATTAACAGTTATTGATTTGAGGTAAAGTCATGTTGTGTAATTTTTAATTTGTTATTTTTCTATTCTTTCCAAGTTATCTGTAATGAATGTGGTATTCTTAAATGGTTAACACTTATGAATGAAGAATTAGGAGCTTTCAAAATAACAATTCCCACTAATTGTCTATTTCATGTAATGTTGAAAATATCTTAAGTTATTTTGTGGAAAAAATATAATCAGGGGACTGTGTTTATTCTGTAAAACTTGTTAAATGAACCATTTCTGTTCACAAAGACATTATCCAAGAAAACTTTTCAAAAAACCTTTTTAAATAAAAATATTATTTCTAAATTTCCTATTTTAGTGCCATTATTAGAATAGTTGTGTAAAACTCCACCTATTCCTTTTATAGGTTTTAAGTCTGAAAAACATAAACTTTCAATATATCAAAAAGTAAATTGGCATATCTTATTGATGGAAAGTCTTTAAAGTATAAGATTCAACACAAAGTATTTTTTTTCACAAAACAATTTACCAGAAAAGATGTAGACACCGAAGAAAAATGTTCTTAATTTGTCTTGTTTCACAAACTGAATTATAAATTTATTAAAATCCTAATAAAAAATACCAGTTTAGATGAACATATAAAGGATCTAGAAAACATAGACAAGGTGGGAAGGCTTCCTCTATTTTCAGTATTATTATAAAGGTGGATTAATAAAAATAGGGTGGCATTAGTGCAAACATAGGCATAGAAGAATAAAGAATAAGAAATGGACCCATACATACATTAATTCTCAATATATACAAAAGTCTTTTCAATAAATTATGCTGGGACAATTTGAGGTCTGCTTGAAAAACAATGAGATTGGATATCACAATATATACACAAATCAATGGGTGCATATAGACCTAAAGTGGAAAAGGTAAGCTACAAGACTTAGGAGATAATATAGAAGAAATCTTTGCTAAATAGGGGATATAGAAAGATATAGCAAGACAAAAGATCTCTTTATGAAGGAAAATGAAAAATCCATTTATACTATAATTTGATGCCCATCAGAAGATATTATAAAGGCATGTAAGACAACAAATGGGAGAGAATATTTATAGTTAATCTGACCAAGGCAAGAATTGTATATAGAAAATTTACAAATTGGTATTTTTAAGGAGAAAAAAACATTAGAAACATGTGCCAAATATTTGAGCATTTCGTGAAAGAAAATTAAAATGGTCAATAAAAATAGGTAAGAAGTATTAAACTTCAAATTTAAAACTACAGCCACCATATTGTCAAACTTTAAAAATAACTGACAATACCAAGAATCAATCAATGAAGGCATAAAGCAACAGGAATTTTCATACATTATTATCTCATTGGTATAAATAACAATTTTGGTGAAAAATTTAGCAGTAAGCCTAATGACACACAAACCTTATAACTGGGCAGTTTTCTGTTGAGGGCCACAGCCGAGTTGGGATGACGCCTGGCATTTTGCCAGAAGTAATGGTTGAGAGGCGAGCCATTAAGATGATGTTGGATTGATTCAGTTGTATATAGACCCCTGCTGTCCACCAGGCGCCCCGCTACTTTGGAGTTCTCCCGGGGATTCCTGGAAAGTTCGCGTTGGTTGGTGAAGTTCCAGGGGAGGGAGTTCCAGTTGGTGTGTGGGTGTTCCTGGAAGGGCCGCATGGGTGGCGTTCATGTGAGTTTGGAAATAAAGTTTGTTCCTGCTTGAGTGGCTCGTGATTTATGCCCAGCGGCAGTTTTCCATGTGGATGTACACTCTAAGAAAATGCTCATATGCCATAAAACATGTACAAAGATCTTCATAGTAACATTGTTTGCAATAGATGAAAATTCAAAGCAACCCAAATTCATCAGTTGCATTCTGTATAAATTACTTACAGACTTTTCATACAGTGGCATTTATGCAGTAGAGTAATTGATAAAAGAGGTGAAAGCACTGTAATTATGTTATACAACAACACAAGTGCTTTTCAAAGATAAAATGTGAAATAAAAGAATCTGTCCAGAAAAGAATACATGCATTCTTGTCAAGTTTAAAACATGAAAAACTAAACTATTTGCTTTGAGGATGCTCATATGGGCCAAAACTTTTAAGAAAAGCAAGAAAATTATTACTTAGAGTTACCTTGCTGATTGCATCTTTGGGAGAATGGTGGGGGGATATGTGTGGAGGGCATCCCCAGAACAGGAATGTTCCACCTGTGACTTTCCTCATGCTACATAGGTTCTCACTTAGTAAGTAGTTGTCATTTGGGATTATCACACTCTTCTGAATGTGTTAATATTTCACCATTTTTTTTTTAAGAAAAAGGATTGGAAAGCTTTTAATTGAAGAATAATTAATGGGACAGTTTACAACCTAAGGGAAGTAATTATTTTTAAAATTTAAATATTTATTTTTAGTTGTAGATGGACACAATACCTTTATTTTATTTACTTTTATGTGATGCTGAGGATCAAACCCAATGCCTCACACATGATAGGCAAGTGTTCTACAGCCTCAGCTTTATGGGAAGTAATTCTTCCTTGAAGATTTGATTAATTAATTCATGAAACTCTCTGAACTTACATGTTTCTTTAAGAGCAATTATTTGACAATGTCTTCTTTTCTGCCTTCTGCTTAACCTGCTTAAGTCTAGTGCTGGACGGGATTATTTTTCTATCCAAGAGAGTTATCCTTTGGAGGGATTTTTTCAAATTTATCACCCTAAAGTTCAACAAAAATCATGTGTATTATATTTTACTCACATATATATGAGTGCTGTCTTTTCTGCCCTTCTTCAGTATTACTATTTATATGTAGAATTATATATCTAATATTCACTCTGTTGAGAGGAATTTCCAGTTTTTTGTTAGTATAAGAATTGCAGCCCAAAATATCCTTGTGTATCCTTACCTTCACTTACTGTGTATTCATTACTCTATGTTGTGCTAGAGATTTCAATTTGCACTCTGGTAGTGAATAAGAGTCCCATTTCCCTTCATCCTCCCCAATCTTAATATTAATGCAGATTTTAATATTGCCAATTTGAAGGATAAGAACTAAATTCTCATTTTATATTTGCATTTTCCTGATTATCAACAAGCCTGAATATGACTTCCATTACTTGTCTGTTTCCACTATTTACATTTCCCTTCACATGAATTTATGTTTTATTTTCTTTACACAATATATTTTGAGTTGTTTTTTCTTTTTCTTTTTTTTACTATGAATTAGCTGTTAGTGTATATGAATATTATCCCTTTGTCTATATACATGGTGCAAATCTCCCTTCCTCATATCAACTCTTTTCTTCCTTTTTAACTGTCATGGTTAATGTCTTTTACTATGGAAAATTTTTCATTTTTGTATAATGAGATATTTGTATTTTTCTTTTAAGACTTCTGGATTCCCTTTGTAACATAAGAAAGTGTCACTCATACAAAACTGTGCAAAGATTATTTTCTAGATGTATACAAGTATATTTATTTTTTCCCCATTATTTTATTTCTCTGGTATGATAGAGGGTATGTTCTTTTTTAATCACTAGGTAGTTTTACACATTCAATTTCTCCATGACTTTCTTTTGTAAATCTGTAGCTTTTCTTTTGCTGATTTTACTAGAGGAGATTTAATGAAGCATTTCAAACTTTGGTCTTTGAAACCATTGGCCCTGCCTCTTGTTCAGTATATGAATGGGAGTACATAAAATAGATTAGTTTCCTGGTTTCTGATTCATCAGACTTACACTATCTTCAATAGTGTACTTTTATAGATTATTTAACTAAATACCTAGTTAATTTTTATTCTTTGCTAATAATTAACATATTTAATTGTCTTTTTTATATTCTAAAATGTGATATTTTCACTTTTACTGAAACATCGTGTTTGGTATATAGTATTATTCTTATCCTGTTGCTAAGAATTGTTTGCTTGGTTTTTTGATTTCTTTTAAAGTGTTTTATAGGAGAGTGGTTCTTCATATACAAATGTTCGAATGTTTTTAAAATTTTATAAATAAGTGTTTACTCATTGCATAAACCTTAGTACTTAAAACTTGCTTTGGAGGAATCATTTAGAGTTTCTTCCTTGTCTAGTATGTGATTGGATTCTATAAATGCTTCATGAACATTAGAAAATAAATTACTTTCCAAATCTCTTTGCAATTTATAATCTTAATGGAGTTTATTCACTAGATTTATATTTACTACTCTCCCTAGCTGTTTTGTCATGCTTTATCATTCAAAATGCTAGGAAGGTACAGTAAATCTTCTGACTACTATTGTTCAAAGTAAACATATTTTGTTTTTTCTTTATTATTTATATTGTCCTTGCCATTAAAACAAATAGATACTTGGTAGCCAAAATAATATTTCTTTCTGGCTACAATAATTCTTTAGGATAAGGAGAGAGAACAGAAATCTTATAATGGAAAAATTGTCACCATGGTGGAGTTTCGTACCTTCCTAAGTCTTAACATTAGAATACCAGAAATTAGAATACAAAATTTGGTAAAATAAAGCAAGATGAGGGTGTATATTATTATGGAAACCTTTCATTTGAAAATTAAATTAGTTTAATTGAACAGAGAAGAAAAATAAAATTTGATCAATTTAAGGAAATAATCTGTAGAAAAGGATGAGGTAGACACCCCCTGGTACAAATAGTTCCAGTATCACAAAACTAGTTGCAGGAGTGTTCTTGTGTCAGGGCTGACCTGGAGGCTCATTCTGTAGGTACTAGCCTGCAGTCTGGGACCATAAGCCTTGCCCAATGATGGATTTTACTGGGTCAAACCCAGGGTTGAGGTCTGAGGCAAAGGCCAAGGGTGCTCACTTTCCTCTCCTTCCTCCAAGTGAAGAGTATCTTTATGCTGTGCTGCATGGGATGGTCCGTTTTACCCCCTTCAATGTGTTTTATTTTATCCCCGTGTTACACTCAGGTGCTGTAATCTCTCACCTGTTTTTTTTTTAGCTCCTGTGAAGGTATTGTTATACATGGATAGTTGTTCTAATTGATTGTTTCCACTGGAAAATTATCACTGAAAAGTGCTGTTCTGGAAACAACTGTTCAAGGCCTCCTGTTTATTCATTCTATTTATGAATATTTGTTTAGAAAAGTGAGGTTTGGAGTATAGAGATTATATTCTATAAATTGTTTTAATCTTTCTAATTTATCAGATAATATCACCTTATAAAACTTTTACACTTATTATTTTCTGAAAACATAATTTATAATCATTGCTAGATTCCAACCTCTGACTATACCAACAAGTAAGAATTTGCTTATTGCTGGACTTACATTTTCATCTTTTTTACCATTATAATTAATGTTGCATAAAGATTTTAGAATATAAATCTTCGTACATACTTCTCCCTGGATATCTTTGAAGAATAAGGTCTTAAATGGGAGTTTAGTGGTTCAAAATGATTTTAATTTTTAATGATCTTAACAAATTTTGCAGAATTATTTTTCCAAATGGTTTTACTAATATTCCATTCCACTAGAAGTCTTACTTACATGTTCTAAACAGTGATTTTTTAGTCTTTGCCAATTTTATACATTATTACCAATCTTTCATATTTATATTCTTTTCTTTAATTTCAAATAAAATTGAATATATTTGTTAATATTATTCTTATCATGATTTCTGTTTATCATATTTAACAATGTTTTAAAAATCTTACTTTCTTTTATTTTACCTAATGCCATCTCTTTCACTGTATTTAATGCTTTAGCATTGTATCTATGTGGTGATCAGCCAAATAATACAATGTGTTTTCTTCTAGCTTTGTATAACTTGATTATTTCCATTAAATTATCTGATACATCTAATATACATTTACATGTAGAGAGAACGATAATTTGACTCAATTATTTCTCTGAGTGTTCAAAAACCTATGCCTTTTTTTTACTAGCTTGTGACTTTTTCTCATATTCTAAAGTCATATGTGCAAAAGTCTATTCCATGTGCTTTATTCTGACAATTAATCTCTAAATCTACAGCGATACTAAAGTTTTTATAATGTATATTTTTTCTGATTATTAGAGTAGCACTGCCTGATTTTAGAATATTTATAAATTACAGAACAATATACAAAGAGAAGAATAATGGCCATGAGTGATTTTTATCAGTGTCAACATCCTGGTTTATTCTGTGCAGTCATAACTTTGTGTGCACAAACAAAAACACAAACACACCAAAGAGACCTAAAAGAATTATTTCTGTTTTGTCCTCTGAACTACTTATTTCCTTTTCACTTGAATTTACTCTTGTATGCTTTAAATGAACTCTTTAATTGGTTATTAAAATTTTAGTTTTCTTGCAACCTGGTTCTCTTATTTTTCTGCTACTCTTTTATTGAAGTTCTGTTTTCAAACATCCTAACAATGGTGTGTGGTTATTGCTGAAGATTATCTTTGTGTTGATTTATAGCAAATCACTTCCAGATGCATTTGTTTTCTCTTTTTAGGATACTACATGTGTTAACTTCATTGTTTCTATCTTTGTCTGTTTAGCTCTAATTTGTCAGTCAATATACTCACCTGCCTATTTATGCTCATCCTAAAACAGGAGAGATTCAAACAGACACAGTGTTTGTTAATAGATAAATTCTAAGTATTTCATGATAAATGTCTCTGTTTTTGGTATAAAATTTACAATTTTGTTGTAGTTCTTTTTTCACACCAACAATTGTAGGGCAAGATGACAGGTGCCACTCCCAGGATTTTCTTCTCTTATAGGAGGAGTGCACTTAGAGTAGCATTCATTGGTAGACTGTAGTTTGAGCTTCTCTGCCTCCTACATTCTGTTTCTTTAATACAACAAACATCTGAAGTAATCTCACAACATTATCACATCCATGAATTGCTGCTAGAGGTTTTAAAACATATCCTGTCCCCAAGTGCTTTATTTGTTGGGACTTTACCTCCCAGGATGTGATGTGCTATCAAAGGCTGCCATCCCTCACTTCCGCTCAATATTTTTTTCTTCTTTTTGATTTGCTTCTTGTTACAGGAGACAAAACATACTTAGGGAGGTAGAGATTAGGAAAAAGCACGTGGTAAAAAGACAGGTGCTTGGTGCTTGAGTTGCACAAACTTGAATTATTAAAAGAGAAGGAAAGAAGTTAGAAAAAGGCTGGGTGCTCTGAAGATTTGGGGTTAGTGAAAATTCATCTAGTGTGCCTACTGTGCTAAATGTATATTTCTATTGTTAATCTTAAGAGCTTTCTTCTTTCCATGGCTCCATTAGAATTTTAGTGTTGAACTGGAAGAGACCGACTCAGTATTGTTTCATGAAATTTTAACCAGAACCTTCCAGTGCATTTATATTTGTCATGAAATGCTCAAGGCACTAATTTATAGAAATGTGGCTTTTATGCTTTGATGTACAAAATGCACAGGCTTAGAAAGGAGACTGCAGTTATGTTGTTTAAGATAATGACTCTTTTACTATAACCCATTTTCAATTAAGAATTCTGGAAATAACAGTATTTATAATAGCTAAATAGTTATAGTTAATATTTTTTTTAAATTTCTTTTTTATTTATTTTTACTGCTTAAGAGTCTAAAATGCAATCTGTGTTGAGAATAATATTCCAGTTTCTATATAGTGTGAAAACTATAAATATTTCTTCAAAAATATCTTTATTAAAATATTTTTACAACTGTAATTCAAAGTCCAATAATGTAACTAGCAATCTGAAAGACTATTTTCAGAAAATTATTTACATAAATACATAATTTTATTTCTTAGTTATTTAATGCCAGATAGAGGGGAACATTTAATATTCTATCAGGAAGAAGTTCCAATTCTTCTCATTATAGTGATTTTCCTTCCATGAAATTAAAAGTCAAGACTGTTCTCATTTACTTATATTTTTATCCATGAGAAAGATCTTATTTTCATGAAAAAGATTCCACTTAATTTTGATAAACTACAAGTATCCTCAAAGACATGTAAATCAGATTAGTGAAAGGTAGGTTTTGCAAAAGGATTTCAAGAGGATTTTCTTTTAAAAAATTTTTGTTGTTGTTGATGAATCTTTATTTTATTCATTTATTTATATGTGCTGCTGAGAGTTGAACCCAGTGCCTCATACATGTGAGGCAAGTGCTCTACCACTGAGCCACAACCACAGCCTTCAAAAGGTTTTTCTTTATCCTTTTTATGTTAATTTTTCAGGGAAATACCTTTATGTATCATGAAGAATCCCTAATCTTAATGATCTATCTGTATAACGTGTCAAAAAATTACTAACTTGGTCTATATAAAAATGACTGTTAAATATACTGCCTTTAAAAAAAACCCATCAAACTCAACATCCTTATTTGGATTGAACCCTACAGTGATGAAGTGACTTTCCCAAGCTTACACAGGTTTTGAGTGCCACACTAAGGGCAAAGGCCAAGTCTGTAGACCTCCAGTATACTGCACATTCTATGTGCCCCCATGAAACAATGCAATGTTGCCTAGCCTGTTGATGCCTGATGGAATAGATCAATGAAAAATACTTAATGGTGTAGAGCTCCATCAAGATGTAACCATTTAATGTGCTTCAGGTTTAAGTGATTTCCTCCCATTATTTAACTTATTTTCACCTTAATTTTTATTTGCCAAATGCCATTTGTACCTAATAGCTATTAATTGGTTCCATCCACAAAACACCAGCAAAGTCATGGTAAAAATGTGTTGAGGTAGTAAGTCTAAGCATTCCTAATTTGAAAATCTGAATTGTTCCTGAATCTGAAACTTTCCACAAGTGGAAAATTCCACATCTGGCCTAATGTGACATTGCAGTCAAAGTGTAGGCACACAGAGGAGCGTGGTAGCACAAGTCTATAATTCTAGCAATTTGGGAGGCTGAGGCCTGAGGACTGCAAGTACAAGTCAAGCCTTAGCAACTTAGTGAGGGCCTGTCTCAAAATAAAAACAAGGGCTGGGGATGTAGTTCAGTTACAAAATGTCTCTCAGTACCAAAACAACAACAATGACATACATACACACACACACACACACACACACACACACACACACACACACACATATATACATACATACATACACACATACACATTTTGTTAGCATCACCAAGGAGAAAAAGACCCTAGTATTCCCTTTATTTCCTTTGGGTATAATTTATAAACTTTGTTTCAAGCTCAAAATTATTTAAAATATTCTATAAAATTACCTTTAGGCTTTGTGTATAAGGCATATATGAAACCAATGAATTTTGTGGTCAGAGGTAGGTCACCGTCTCCAGGAGAGTTCATTATGTATATACAAATATTCCTAATTCCTTAAAAATTCTGAAGCATTTCTGGTCTCATGTACTTTGGATGTGGGATCCTAAACTCTATGGTGAAATGACTTTAAAGATATGGTGAGTGAAGTTCATTAAAACAGTATTCAGGCATATTATTTTAAAAGTATAATGTCATCATATTCTCATTGCCTCTTTTTTTTACTCCTTTTGTAACCTGGGAAACCACCTAAACATCCTGTCTTTCATTTTGTCAACATCAAAATTAATTTTGCAAAATATCTTTACATATGTCATTGGGTTCTGGGCCTTAATCATCAATAGTAAGGGGATTTTTATTTTTATCAGTTTATCTATCCAGAAAAGAATGACAGAATTTTACGTGGAATCTCATCTATTATACAAAGTATCACAAGCCTTGGAACACCTATCCTTGAATAGGGAGAAAGAGGCACATTCTGCAAAAGATGTGCAAAAGTGTCAGCCATAGGCGCATTGAGTAGAAAAAGGAAAACTTTTGGGCTGGGGATGTGGCTCAAGCGGTAGCATGCTTGCCTGGCATGCGTGCGGCTCGGGTTCGATCCTCAGCACCACATACAAACAAAGATGTTGTGTCCGCCGATAACTAAAAAATAAATATTAAAATTCTCTCTCTCTCTCTCTCTCTCTCTCTTTAAAAAAAAAAAAGGAAAACTTTCTAGATGTAAGTACAATCTCTAGGCTAAAACAACACAAGCACTAGTTGATCCAAAGTAGAACAGAAATCTGAAGAAGCTGAAATATGGAGAATTTTTTCTACCAGGTCTAATTTAGATGGCTCAGAATATTAGCAGTCTGCTTAGAAGAAATTCAAAGGAGTACAAAACAGAGATACAAAATCTCCCTATTTCTTACCTCATCATGAATGGTTAGGAGAGGAATCAGCCCTTAAGTAACAGCATGGTATGACAGTCAGTACAACAGCATTCTTCAGTGGGGCATATTCTATACTAACCTGAAATTACCAAGAAACAAAGATAATTTCCCTGATGTTATTAGCAGCATCAGTTTAAATTTGGTTGCTTCTGATTCTTTAGTGACTGCCAAATAGAAAAATGTTTGTCACATGCTGGAATGTAGAAGGATTGTGGGGCTAACATTAAAAACCTGGGAAGTAACCCAGGTTCCTCATTTGAAACACTTCCAGGTTATAAACAATAAAAACATAGGACAATGGCCACTGCTTGGCCTCCATTCTGATAACTGCTAAGTAATTGGCACAGAGGGTTGTAGGTTAATTTGCTTGAAGATCTACCAAGGCTATATAACCTTTAGGAAGTAGTAGTTGAGATATGATTTGTCCACATATGACTGTTTTTAAAAAGTTGAGCATTAATCATGTCAGTTTCACATTTCACTCAATATAGAAAAATAAAATATTTCCTATTCTTAAGTCGCTGTTAAAAAGTACCATTCTCAGACTACTTTATAAAGTGACTGGGTCAGATGGTAGTTGTGACTTTTGTCTTTTTTTTTTTTTTTTTTTTGCCTTTCTTTTTCTTGACTCTACTGGAAGGTATCACTTGGGGTGGGAATTTATCACCAGGCACAAAGTAAATAAGTATGACTTTTCATCAAGAAAAAGGTCAATTGAACTCATCCAAGAATTCAAGGGCGGCAATAAAACACTGGAAATAGACAGTTGCTGTTCCTTAATGGTTGTTTACCATCTTCAGGCATTAGTTAGCGACTGGTTGTCCTGTGATGTCTCAACATGTTCAGAAAAGAATGCTCTGAAATTGGCTTTATTTCCATGGTGTAAACACATTACATTGCAAGACAGAATGAAAATTGTCTCATGAATTACTTTCTCAAAGGGGTATCCTTGTGGGATAGGGACACATTTCTTTTTTGGAGGAAAAAGTTCTCACCTCTGAATTCTTTGAATGAGTGCAATTGACTTTTTTCTTAATGAAAAGTCACACATACACTTACTTTGTCTTGAAATAAGCCCCTATCCCTGTGTTCTTCCCTCAACCCGAACAAGATAATTTTTTGTCAGAAATTATATTCAAGTATAAAAGCATTTACAATTGATAGTGACTATACAGACTGAACCCCTCTTACTAGAGTTTTTTTAAATAAATGTAGAATTAATTCCAAACTTGAATAATTTCCTGTGTATGTATAGCTTCTCTTCCAAGTTTTATGGGCTTCTTAATAACAGGGGAAATAAGGTTTACTCCTTTGGCTTCCTCTGCCATTGTTCATCCGTGTAGATAGGTAGATGTCTATTAACAGATTTTTTTGTTCATAGGCAACAAAACTTCCTCCCAATTTCATATTTCATTTTAAAACAGTATGAGTATTAGCAAAGCGGTAAAAATGCTACTTTAATTTCTTATACATTTTGAAAGAAAAAAATAGTAGACTCAAATTCCATTTTATAATTTCTCTTTTGCAGTTTCCTTTCAAAAACAATGTGATACTCCATCAGTGAACTCTCATTAGCTGTCTGTAAAGAAATAGCACTCCACCAAGTGAGTTCTGCTCTCATCCAGGGTCAAGGAAGCCAGCTTCCAGCTACTTTCCCCACTGCACTTGCTCCATGTCTCCTTAGTCTTCCAAAGAGATTCTTACCCTTTTCAAAACCAAGTGTATTTTTCTATTTAAGAGTGAATTTTTTTGGAATCCAACTATTATGTTTAAATATTAATGTGTAGAAGGAGTTAGGTTTTACTGGCCTCCATTCTCCTAGTAATGGAATTCCCTTATACAGAGAATATTCAGGATTCTCCACAGGTTTCGAGGTCACCACAATAAAGTGTTGGTTACCGTGGACCCTCTGCTTTCCACATTCTTCTTGCTGTAGGATTTGCTATCCCCAGTGAGACCTAAAAAGTAAGGCGTGACAGCCAAAGCCTATTAGGCAAGAATTTACTGAACAAATGTTCTGGCCCTTTTCCACTGCTAAGCATTAGGACTGGAACTAAGTAAGAAGCACTAAAGTTTGCCAGACTCAGACTGGGAAAGGCGGTTCACCCCTGAGGGAAAGATGCAAGTAGCATATTTTTTTTTAGTGAATTTTCATGAAACCAGTGCACTCTAAAGGAAAACTAGAAATAAAAATCTTGGCTAAGCTAAGTATTCATTATGTGGAAAGAACTATCAAGGAACAGAATAGAGACTAAAAGTAAAATTTTAGAAATAAAGAATTGACCCTTTAGGAAAAAAAAAGTAGTCATAAATGGCATCCTTCCTTCTGTGGAACCATATAATTAACATATAACATTGTCCTCACATAATTAATGCATTCTACTATTTTCCATTTAACCAGAGTCACATCAAGATTTCTGGAAAATCAGTAGAGTTCCTCCTTACGATAAATGCTCAGTGTTCATGTTGCATACAAGGATTATTCTGCTAGTTATTATTATTTTTTTAAAGAAAAGAATGCTCTCCACATTGAAAAAGAAACCATTGCAGTGGAGAAGGTGGAATTACTCTGAAAATGTAAGCTCCAGAGTGCAATTGGGAAATTTCAATTTTGAATGGTGAAATGGAAAGAGAATTTTGTTCTTTCAACTCATATGCACAGGTGTCCCCTTCCATGCCACTCCGCCAAGTATTGGATCCATCATTGGAACATGTGGTTTCAAGTCAGAGTTACACTACAAGATGGATGTGTGACTTTGACCAGTTACTTCTCTCCTATCCCAGGTTACTTGCATCTAGATGAAGGACACTCAAATTGAACAGAGGCTAAAAAGTTAAAGTATTTGGTAGAAATGATTCTTCTCCACTTTTTCAATGCTCATGGCAAAAATTTCTGTTCAAATATAACAGGTTACACTGAACCCAGATGAGGCTTCTCAGAATCTGACATGCTCCAGTAGCCTGTATTTGGAGTTTGGAGTGTGAAACAGGTCTCCACTATGGGTTCACATCATATCCCACAACCACAAAATCAAAGAAACAAACAAACACCAAACAACAAATTTTTATACCTCAAGATAAGCCAAACAAACAGAGTCACTTTGTTAATTCCAGACTCAAATAAAACTTGAAGTGGTGTCCTTAAGTTACTAACATGCTAACAAAAACTTCTTTATCCCTCACCTTTGAAATGTTGATACTTGAATTTATGTCAGAATTTTCTTGGGTATATGATAGTTAGGTGAAAACATTGTTCTTTTGATATCATGAACTAACTTTAAATATAACAATATGATTTTATGGAATTTTTAGATACATGTATTATGTTTTTATTCAGTGAGACTTTTTTTTTTTTTGCAAAATCTGGTTATCTTGCAAACCATTATTGTGATTGAATGACATTTTTCTAAATGCTTTTGCCTTTATATCATCCTCCCATAGGGGTTCAAGTGTGAAATAAATTTAGCTATTATATTTGGAGTAGAAAGACCTGAAAGATAAGTCTAAAGTCTAGTGTCAATGCTCCTCATGGAGTAGGAAAATAGATGATGCAGGTTTCCTCCCTTGTTTTCTAGTTCATCCATCTCATTGTTGGCAGGCAAAGGGTCAAGGGTAGATGAAGTTTTATTGTTACCATTCTTAATGTTTGAATTTCATAAATTATATATTTTAATAGAATCTATTGTTATAATAAGCACTTGTTCTTCAAAGTCTGAATATAAACAAGCAAAAGGTCACACAGCAATTGCTAATGGTAAGTACATCTCAGAATCAATACTCTGTATTTAGACCAACATACTTCATATTTAGAAGCAATAGTTTCTATTCATAAAAAAACTAAAGAAAATTGTACAGTGCTTTTTATCCTTCTCATTATTTTAAACAAATTTCAGGTAAAATTATGTCTTCTTATAGAATGGAACATGCCGTCTTCCTCAAGGCTTCATTTCAAGTGAAATATTCTGTTAATGAAATCTTGCTTTAATTGTGAATTGCACATGCAGATGAGAAATCCTGTATGATAGATCATTATTTTGTTAATGAAATGAGGGTAAAATATTTGCATTTGTGTGTACTTCCAGTGTTTTAAAGGGATGCTGGTTCTCAGCTCCAGGAGTGAGTCAGCCCCAGGTCTAGTCCCCCTAGAAGTTGAAGTGTGGATTTGTTTTATCGTTTTAGCCTGGCAGTAGCAACCTGAAGAGGAAATGCTGGAGGAACCTGTTTTGAATTAGAAAAGAAAAATTGAGTGTATCAAAGTATATAGGTATTGAATTATTTCACATGTCTTAGGAAGTAAGAGGAAGTGAGAATTCTAAGTGGATGGTTGGAGTTTAATGGAGTTTCTCACATTAATGCTATAAGACATGAGAGAGGGTGTTGTAGAAGAAGAGAGGAACCAAGAGTGATGTGTTGCCTTTGCTGTATGTCCTTAACATTTGAGTAGAGAATGGGAGACCCCAAACAGAAACCATTTCTAGCTAATTGCTATAGAAACAAAATAGTTTGTGCCACAAGGGTCAGGGAACATTTGGGTCTCACAAATATCACCCAGCATTGAACTTAAGGGAAAGCAGGCAATGAACTTCTCCAATAAAGGCAAGGAGAATGAATGCTACTTTGAGGTAAATCTCTGGGTTAGACATCCAGATTCAATACCGCTTAATGTCTTTCAAATTACCTCTAGAATAGGGACCAGATCCTACATGGATATGGAAGTTACTTTCTAGGTTTAGCTTGTATGATTTTGGGCTGAGCAGGGGTTTCATATTGTGCAGGAATACGTGAAAGAAATTGTAGACTGAGAATGTGCCTGGCATACATGAGCTTATTCAAATTTTTGAAGCAGGCTGGGACTCTTCCACCTCCCTGGTTAAATTTCCAGACTTTTCTCACCTTCCCACTCCTAATTCAACATATAACTTTGCTGCAAGTAAAATTGAATAAGGTATTAGATGATGGCTTAAGCTACAAGTCTTTTCAGACATGTAAATAAGGTGTGCTTGGAGATCTTCTGCACAAGATCCCCATGCTTATTGCCTGCCTGCCTATGCTTGGTGGTTACCAGAAGTTATGACTGATGAGCTGGAATTATAGCTCAGATGCTATTATGATTTATCCCTGTCAATAAAACCTTTCCTTTCACTTTTGATGTGAATAGCTAGTCTGACTATGTGGTTTTCTGCTATGCTAATGGAGACTTTCTTGAGAAGAGAGGAACTGACAGCTTGAGAAGAGAGGAACCGACAGTCATGTGTTGGTTTTTTAGAATAGAGTTCTGCATATGTGATGGGAGCAAGCAGATACACAAAAACAAAACAAAACAAAACAAAAAAACTAATGTTTTTTGCTTAACCTGAAAAAGTATCTGAAAGAATACTCACATATACCCCGAACTTCTTGAGGTCTTCAGGATTTAGGGTTCACAGCACTATGGAGTCCCTGACTTATGGAGGAAGCAGCCAGAATCTCATCCTTCCTGTAGAAGCCAGGGACTTGGGGCCTCTGCCTGGCTGTATGTGTAAAGAGGTGGAAAATGCCCAGAGTGGACATATAATTATCCCAGTCCACCTTGGAAGACTTTTTTTTGGCAGTGCTGTGGATTGAACTCAGGAGTGTTCTACTATTGATCTCCAACCCCACCCCCCTTTTAATTTTTATTTTGAGACAGGATCTTCCTGAAAAGCCTCACTCAGGTGCTGCTTCAGTCTCCTGAGTTGGAGCTACTGGGATTACAGGCAGGCCCATAGCACCTGGCTCCTGGAAGACTTCTGAATATGAAAGTGAGTACTTCTTATAGTTGTCCTGGGATAGCATGAGTAAACCAAGGCTGTCCCAGTAATTATAATCTTCTTAGCAGTGCACCTTGTCTAGCTGGTAGGTTGATTTGTAAAATACTTCATAGACCTCTTGCATTTAGCCAAGGATAGGTTAGAATGACACAAAGGACACTTTGTAGGTCACCATATACAGAGCCTATCAAAATCACCTCTGCTAAGAGGTTCTGATCCTACTTGTAATTAAATAGGCTTGAAAGATTTTGAAGTAAATCAAAATAGAAGAGTCATCTGATTAGTGAATTGATGTTGGCACAGGCCTCAAGTTTTTTTTGGAATTAATGAATTTTACCAGAAGCTTCTGAAGCCATCTGGGGAAGCAAATCATCTTTTAATGGCCACTCATCAGCTCCTACTTCCTACCAAATTCCTAGGTTAGGAACTGGAAAATTTGCTATTGGTAAATGATTTATAGCGCCTGCTGTTAGAGGGTTGGGCACATTTCTGCCTTAACATCTGGGTAAGTGCTCCACGGGTGGCCAGCATAGCCTCTGGAATGAGACTGCCTGGGTGTTCATTCCAACTCACCCACTTTCTACCTCTGTTAGACAAAGCGCTGAGTTGCCCTGTGCTTTCCAGCTAATGTGAAAATAATAACAATATCTAGAGCATAAGCTGTTTAAAGGATTAGAAATTTACAATAGTGCCTGGCATTGAATGTTAGCTGGTACCAATAAAGGAACACCATGGTTCCTGTACCCTCAGATCATTAGAAGTAGCGGAGGTAGAACAGGTGCAGCCCATTAGACAACCCAATTGAACATCTGAGTTTTACCATCTCTTAGTGAAATTTATGTTAACCATTTTTGTGCCTCATTAACGGGGGCTTGGTAAGATGCCCATTCCCAGCTGTCTCATTAGAATTTGCTAAAGTCAAGAGGAAGTCCCTTGCCTCAAAGAGGCCTAATTTGGGCTCTTTTGAGAAAGGTGGTGGAACAGAAATTTCAGGACATCAAGAGCTCTAGAAACCTTTATAAGAATTATTCTGCTGCCTTTTTATTCTCTGTTCACAATATTATTGCACAACACTCAGATATTATCACATTGGTTTTAGCCCATTGCATATGAGGTGAATTCTTTCAAAAGAGCCAGCAGGTTTTCCTCTGCATTTTTGTGGATAAACACCCATAGATGATCTTGTTGACCATAAGGTTAATTGTAAGTCAATTGTTTTCTGACTCATTTTATATTCCTGAGGGCAGAAATAAGTTGAGTTCAAGAAGTAGTTCCCTTTTTTGAGGCTAACATTGAAAAATAAACTGGCAGGATTTTTGAACTAAGAGTCTCAGAGGCAGTTTGCAAACATTCCATTTGCTACAACAATGGAAATTTTATCTTTCTGAGAAAAGATATACATAAGTCTTGGTGTGGTTTTTTTTTTTTTTTGAAAAGCTGTCAGAATTCTTGTTTCCTTGAAATTAAGAAAAAAGAACCTTACGTATATGGTTAGAGTTAAGAGGCATTTCAAGGCTATAACATGGAATTTAAGATTTTAGTGAAATTTTGCAACTGTGGATGTGCATCAGATGAGGGCAATTTGTGGTTTTTATTTTTGCTGTTGTTGTTCTTTCCCTTCCATGTAATATGTGGCCCCATTTGATAAATGCTCAGAGAGGAACATATTTTAGCTCTAGTGTCAGCTACCTTTCACCAGGGTGCACTGACCTCAGCAACAGAGACTCAGTGAGACCCAGATGAACCTGGGGGCCGCCTTGGAGCAGCTGCGAGATACTGGGAACACAGACCAGGCAAGCTGACTGCAGAAATTATGTGGAAAGTCTATCATCTCTCTGCTCTGTGAACAAAGATATCTTTTTTGCTATCCCATAGGATTTTCCTAAAGGTACAAGCACAGATCAGCACACACACACACACACAAAATAATATATCCCGGAGGCTTAGTTTTAGCTCTGCTTTTCACTAACGTTCTGTCCTTGGTTGTCTTTATTTAATGATCTTGTCTTACATTTGCCTTATTCTTCCTTCCTTGCCCCATTAGTCTTTGCTTTGTTGTTGTTTGTTTGTTTTGTGTTGTTTTGGTTAGTATTAAGAGTTTGGATCTGAAATGTCCTCCAAAGTCTAATGTGTTGAGAGCTTTGTCCCAGTGTAGTAAAGTTCAGAGGTGGGGCTTTTAGGAAGTTATTGGACCATGAGGTGTTACCCTCATCAGTGAATTAATCCAGTAATGAATTCATCATCTGAGTGGACTATAGGAAGTGGTGGAAACTGTAGGAGGTGGAACCTAGTGGAGGGAATGGGTCTTTGTGTGCCCCAGGGATTATGTCTTGTATCCAGACCCTCTCTCTGACCAGTATTGCTTTGGACTAGCAGTTTTCCTCTCTATAGCCTTCTTCCATCTTTCTGCCTTGGAGCAGCTGACCGTGGAGCCTCTGAAATTGTGAACCCAAATAAATCTTCCCTCCCTTTCAGTGATTTTCTCAGACATTTGTTACAATGATGGAAAGCTGAGTAACACTTTGATTTTGGTTCTATATTTTCTCCAGTATTTTAGAGGTTGGAAGCCTGCAAACTACTTTTCCTATAGAGGCTCTCACATGGTGTTTGGAAGTTAGAAAAGGATAAGCAATCATTTCTCCAGCTGGGGTGAGCAAGAACATGGGCTCCAGCAGCTGTGAGGTTTTGACAATAGTTCTGGAGTGCCCACCTATGATTCAACAGTGACAGTTCCCTGAAATTCTTGTATATTCAGCACAATGGGTTGGGAGTGATTTGAAAACTTTATGATTAAATGTTTGGGCCCCAGGATGGCACTACTGTGAGCTGCTCTTGGAACCTCTAGGAGATGGGGTACAGAGGAAGATCCTTAGGTCATGGGAGTGTGACCTCAGAAGGTAGTTCTGGCAAGGAGATTATTATGAGAACCAAGTTTGGCTCTGTGCCCTCGTTCTCTGTCCCGGGTTGGAGATTTAATCTCTTGCTTATCCCGTGCATGCAGCTGCCTTTGCCATCTGTGCCTTGAGGTGATTCAGTCAAGAGGCAGCGCTTTCCAGGTCTGTGCTATGAGGTTCAGACTCAAACTCTAAAACTGAGCTGAATAAACCTGTTCTCTTTATAAAGTAGTTGCCTTAGGCTTTTCACTGTAGTAACACACAGCTAATATATTCAACTAGCTGAAAGCTAGCAAGGGTATCCTAACCTTTATTTGCTTATCACTGTCACTCTCTTCAATATTTTTTTTGTTCCTCTGATACCTGATGTTAATTCTTTCCTATGCAAAATACTTAGAATGGCTTCCATCTTCTAGATCAAACCGTTATTGACAAAGCAGTGAAGTTTTAGATAGCCTTTGTAAAGATTAAATAGGAAACCCCTTTGAATAGTGAATTCAGCAATTACATCCACATGCCATTATTTATTGTGATGAAAGAACTCACAACCACCTCGTGACTGTGAGGTCCCCAAGGCAGATCTCTCTAGCCTCTTCTCTAACATCATGATAGAGGAGAGTATTTTTCTTATTTTTCCTTAAAACATCCCTCCCCCAGAAAGTATTATTATTTTGTACCATTTAATAAGACAGGAAAACAAGGGTCAGACAGTTTAAATGAAATGAAGGCTGCTGAGAGAAAGTCTGTTTCAAATTAGGTTTTCTGTGTTATTTTCACCACAGACAGTTCTAAATTCTTATCCAGAATTAGATCTCCTAGGAATCCCTTACGTTGAATTATGATCTCTATTTCACTTTAATATTTTGTCAATAGTTATTTATTGCTGTGAGATTTTTTTTAAAAAAATTGCCTCCTAGAAAACTTTGGGACTATGAAAGAAAAAAAACTAGAATGGTAGTAATAATATTTCAAAGTGTCACTTATAAGTTGTTACAAATATCAGAAACTGTGCTAAGCACTTTAGTTGCTCATGAAATCATTTAAAAAATATAGTCATTCACTTTTACTGTCTCTATTTTATAAAAATAAAAACTGAGGTACGCAGACATTAAGTCCAAAGCAATATAGTTGGTTTGTAGCAAGCCAGAATGGAAGCCCAGTTCTCTTCAACTCCAGAGCTTCCATTGATTCATTTAATAAGCATTTATTGAGCACCTACTTTGTACCAGATGCTCTTTTAGATGCATAGGATGCCTTGGTGGGGTAGCAACAAGTACCACACAAAAAATCTACATGGAACAGGAAATGAGGTGGAGGGTAACAGAGTCCAGTGAGAAAAATTTGCGGTGACTAATAGGTACATATAATTCAATAATAGATTGTTATAATGATTCAAGAATAAAATGAAAATATTTTTCTTTGAAGATATATGTATGAATTCTTCAAATAACTAGAATTCTGTCTGGACATAGATACTGTGTTAGTAAGCTTTTTAACGCTTTGACCAAAATACATGACAAGAACAACTTAGAAGAGGAAAAGTTGATTTGGGGTTCACGGTTTCAGAGGTTCAGCTCATGGATGGCCGACTCCATTGCTCTGGGCCTGAAGTGAGGCTGAACTTCATGGTGGAAGGTCATGATAGTAGAGGAAAGCTGGGGAGGGAGAAGGAGGGGAAAGGAGGCTGGAAAGGGGGGGGGAGAGAAAGATAGATAGATAGATAGATAGATAGATAGATGATAGATAGATAGATAGATAGATAGAGAAAGAAAGCAGAAAGCAGCCAGGGAGGAGATGTAATCCCCAAGGGCCCGTCCTCAGTGATTCTCCAGTTACCTCCCAGTAGCCTCTTAACCTTTTTGCACTGAGGATCATACTTTCAAAACATAAACTTTTGTGAGGAATAATAAAGGTCCCAACCACAACAGATATTTTAACTAGTTTGGAACTAACCATTTAATAAGTTAAATTATTTGATCTGAATATGCCATGGAAAAAATACTGAGATACTATGAATGCCATAAACTGAGAAAGCTCTGGACTATAGGATAAAGGTGAAATAAATTTCAACTCTAAATTTTCCAATGTGACCTTAAAATTTATTATTTAAAATATTATTGATTATCCAATTCTATTGACATTTTATTGCTTATTGAAATTAATCGATTATCCTGAATTTTAAAATTTATCCTTTCTTTGAAACATATCTTAGTTCCCATTAAATCTGTTGGCTGTATGCTTTGATTTAAAAATATTCCTTTTTATTTATTTATTTTTCTTCTGGTGCTGGGGATTGAACTCAGGGCTTTATGCACGTGAGGCAAGCACTCTACCAACTAAACTATATCCCCAGCCCTGATTTAAAATATTCCTAAAGCAAAGATATACCTTGAAACAAAGATGGATTTTTTTATTAATGAAACAATTCGTCTTCCAATTGCTATGACTTTTCTTATAAAACTTTCATTTTGCAAGCCTTTATTAAAATGCCACTTCTACAGAGAAGTTAATTATGAGAAAAAGAATTGGTTTTTCAGAATCCCAATTTGGGACTGGGCAAAGAATTACTCTCTGGAGACCACTGTGATTTTTTTTTTTTTTTTTTTTTTTTGATTTGGCACCAGGGATTGCACCCAGAGGCACTTAACCATTGAGCCACATCCCCAACCCTATTTTGTATTTTAATTAAGAGACAGGATCTTGCTGAGTTGCTGAGGCTGGCTTTGAACTCACGATCCTCCTGTCTTAGCTTCCTGAGCCACTGGGATTGCAGGTGTGCACCACCAAGCCCAGCCTAGTACTCTGATCTTTACCTACCATTTGGTGTCTCACCCCAATGTTTAGAGAGATCACAAGAAAAATGCCCACTATGGTCCATGAACTGAAGAAAGGTGTTTTTGGCAGAACTCAGGAATAAGAAATTCTCTCTCTTCCACACTAATTTAAAATTACTTATACTCTTAAATATACATAAGAGGATTTCAGGCTCCATGTGATTTAATATGTTGTTCTTATTTACTCCATCACAGAGCTTTAATTCCTCTCACTTCACACACATCTTACCAACTAGCAGGGTGAGTTGTCATCCCTAAAAATGGTTGTATTATCCTTTGTTCTTTTCATAGACAGATCTCAGAGCAACACTTGAATTTTATTGAAAGACAGCAGATTCTACTAGATAGTTTTTGTTTCTTACTGTGCATCTCTTCATGTATTGCCATCATTCTGAGTTTCCTTAGTGATATGTTTTCCTTTTTGTATGTGACAGGATGTTTTCTGAGCACTACTTTTGTATCTTTAATACAATCTTAAAAATGGAGAGGCTTATTCTGAAAGAAAAAGACAGGTGGGTTAAGTGAGCTACAAACACTTTAGCATTTATGAAGTGCACCCTGGAAAGGAAGGTAAGGGTCAGAGTTTGGACAGGGTAACATACAGGTATTTTGGATACAGGCTTCTAATTTCAGTTGAGATGCATATTACCTCTATGACTTAGGTCAAGTTTTATGTCCTCTCATCTGTAAAAGCAGGACACTAATATAATAGCACTTCCTTTTACAGGGTTGCTGTGCTCTTACTGCAGTCCCTCAACACGTCAGTGCTCAGTAAACACAGCTTTCTTAGAAGTGGTGGTGAATCAGTAAGATGTTTTAGAAGTCGATGTCTTTACTAGAATTATCATATAGAATGCTTGCTCTGGCTGCAACATGAGGGATGGATTGAGGATGTGAAATAAACAGGAAGCAAGTGAGCTGATTACTTGTGTAGAGTGTTGGGGAAATATAATTACAAACAGAACTTTCTTCCAACCCTGAAATCCTCCCCATAAAGGTAGAAGAGAAAGGAAATAACGTTTATTTTTGAATAGGCATTAAACCAGAATGCGATGTGCATTGTAGGCAGTGTGCTAGGAGATTACAAGGACAGTAAGGATCCTCACCCCCCCACCTCCTTTTTTTTTTAACCCAGCAGATGCATGTTTACAAGATGAAGATAGACCAGTCCTAAGGTAAAAGGACTTGACTGCCATTTGTCACACATAGTTCATCCTGACTTTACATTGGTAATCAGGGAAGCCATCCATGTTAGCTAATTGGCTTCGTCCAAAGGAAAAACAAATGTCTCATGTTTATCTAAATGAATCATTTTTTCTCTTGTTGATCAGTTATTTCTGTTTTGTCCCTGGTGAATTTTCTGATATCATTTTCACCAAAGTTTTCAGGGTTTATGAACCAATAAAATCATAAAATAAGCAATATCCTGACACTCAGTTTATCTGATTTTGTGGCCATTGCTATTTTTTAAATTAAGTTTTATTTTCAATCAATATATAGAAACATAAAAATGTACATAGTAATGGGGTAGCTGATTGTATACATTGTGTGATATATTTATATAAGGTTAAACATATCTATCTCCTCAAGCATTATCTATGGTGGAAACATTAAAAATTCTTTCTTCTAGCTTTTTGAAATATGCAATGTATTATAGTTATCTATAGTTACCCTCTTGTGTAAAAGCTTACAGAACTTCTTTCTCTTAACTGTGATAATACTTACTGATCAGACTTTTCCCATCCCTCTCCTTGCTGCTCTTCTAAACTTCTGGTAGCCACCATTCAACTCTCAACCTCTTTGAGATAAGTGTTTTTAGGTTTCACACATGAGTGAGGTCATACAGTACTTATCTTTCTGTGCCTGGCTTTTTTCTTTAGTGCCATCCATGTTGTCACAAATGAGACGTTCTTTTTATGGACTGAATAGTATTCCATTGTGTTTGGGTACCACATCTTCTTTATCTATTCATCATTTGGTGGAAACTTAGGTTGTTTCCATTTATTGGCTATTGTAAATAGTACTGCAATAAACTTGAGTGCATATGTCTCTTTGACTACTGAGTTCATGTCCTTTGGCTATGTACCCACTTGTGTTTTTGCTGGATCATGAGTTCTATTTTTAATTATTTGAGGAAACCAAGTGTCTTCCAGAATGGTAGTACTAATTTTTATTTTACCAACAGTGTGCAAGTGTTTCCTTTTCTTTACATATTTACCAATATTGTTTTTATCTTTTTAATAGCTATTCCAGCTAGGGGGAGATGATAACTCATTGTTGTTTTTATTTACACTTCTCTGATGATTAGTGATGTACATCATATTTTTCAAATGTCTCCTGGCCATTTGCATGCCTTTGTTTAGAAAGATGTATTTGTCTATTGCCCATTTTTAAAATTGTTTTTTATTTTTTCTTTGCTATCAAATTTTTCCAAATTCCTTTTCTTAAAAAGCCTTGTGGTTTCCTTCCAAAGCCTCTGAATCCTACATTGGTCCCCAAACACTTTAATAAGCTTATGAGATAGTTAGAGTTAGGGGTTCTCTTTTTAAAAGGGAGAAATGGAAGCACCAGGGGAATTAATAAAGTAGTGATGGGAACAGCATCTCCTAAATGAAATCACATGTAAATATGTCACACTTATCCTTCAGGTCTCAGTTGGATTTGATCAGTTCATTCCACAGTACTTTCCCTTTCCCTGCTTTTCTCCCCCACCTAATTCCCATTCTATATGGTACCCCTTTTATTTTTTATTTTTCCTGTACTTATGCTTTTGAAACACACATTTGAATGGGGAATCACAAATGTAATGACTTCTTTCCTTGTGGCTTAGTCCCCTAAGGCTGAATATAAAAACTTACTTGTTATTTCTGTGTCTCTGGCATTTATTATAGTACCTTATCCTTCAATAAGCATTTATGGGAGGAAGTGAGGGAGGAAAGAAGGAAGGAAGGAAGAGCAGGCTTGGGAAAGGAAGAAAAGAAGGGAGGAAGCAATTAGGGAAGGAAGGGCTGAGATAATTAGAAAGACCCAGGACCCTGCTCTTAAAGTATTACTTCTTTAATAATGGCAACAACAGACCTTGAATGGCAAATAAATAGCCATGTTAACAGCATCTGCCTGCTTGCCAAACTCTGTAGATGAGAAACAAGGGGAATAGCACAATCAGCAATTAAATGAACTCATCAGGTTTCATATAAAACCCATTACTAATCTCTCAACAATAAAAAAGTATAGAAGGAACAGAATAAGTGCAAGGGCTGGTCTCAAAGAACCAGCAGACGGGATGGCTCAGACAAACAGGGAAATCACTCTCACACATCACATAACCAAAAAGCAACAGTGAAGCACAACAACTGTGGCTCAGAGATGCCAATTTGTACTGTATTATTTTCCCCCAGACTCTACCCACTGATCACAATCTGCCTCACTGATCTCTCCTTACAATGAAAACCCTGGGAGATCAGGATGCTAGTTTTTAACTCCTTGCTTGACATTTACTTCTCTTGGATAAACACTCTCCACAATTTGTTTCATCAAAGGCTGCTTCAATCAGGAGCTGTAATGTCCTCTTAATGTGAAATGAAACAATGTTTTAAGATTTAAAATCTGGACCCCTCCACTCAAGTTCTCCTGAATGAATTGATCTCTACATGAGTGTGTATGTCCACTGGCCCCCTGGCCTCCCTTTGATTTATTGACCCAGGTCTAGTGATCACTCTATCATGGTTTAAATATGAATAGTTGAACAGAGGAGCACTGGGGAGAGAGTGTGATTGACTTCTGTGAAGTCACCACTTCCTTTTGGAAAAGCAATGAAGTTCCATGCCAAACGCTGTCATATGTAGCCATATGCATATGAATTAGTAGAGTCGTTGAATTCACTTTCCGCCATAATATACATAATAGGCCAGAGTGATTAATCAGTGTTGTTTTTTTTTTTTTAATAAGGAAAAACCATAACTGAAGAGTCTGTGTTAATTTATAGTGTCATAGCAACTCAGGATGTCCAAAAACCTCAACTTATTCCTTTGTCTTTCACAAACAAGGAAACTTCATAAAAGAGCTGGGAAATACATTATGCCAATACAAAAAGCAAGGACTTAGACCACTGGAGAGCTACTCAAAGAGAGGAATTCAGAAGCACATTCCACACTGGGAAAAAAACGGAGAACCTTAAACACTGATGCAGAGAAGCCATTGGCAATACAAAACTCCCAGGGAAGTCAGTCCCCAGGTGACTTTTTGGGGAAAGAACTAGATTCATGTGTTTTCTCCTTGTTCTCCATCTTCCCATCCCCAGGTAGTTACTCCATAATGAGTGCCGGCCGAGTTCTTCACTGCCAGGTGGTTGGGGGCATGGTTCCCGTCTGATACCCATTACTCTGTACTTCTTATTGACTTACACTGTAGCCTCTTGTTACCTGGTTCTTCCCTCAGCGAAACTGCCTTCAAAAGTTACAGTCTCTTCACAACCGAATCTGTTAGTTTTTATTTTGTTTAGAAATAAATTTATTTCATCACTAAATTTAAATGACATGAATTTAGTTTTCAACTCATTTGGCCTTACTGTAGTATTTAATATTTGACTACTATAATTTTTTTTTTAAAACTCTTCTCCATTGACTTCCAGTGCATCTTATTATCTGAGACTTCTGTCCTGCTCTCTCCCTGGCCCCTCTTCTTTCTCATATATCCTATAGCTACACATTGTACAGGTTTCTTTCCTTTATTTCTACATATATTTTCTCAGACAGAGGACTTGAATCTTTCTTTATTTGACCGTTTCTTAGGAATATTTCATAGAAGTCAAGTTAGCAGGTCAAAGAGTGTGTCCGTTTTATAAATTTTTTAATCCACCTTGCAAATTGATTTCTGGGAAGGTTATGTTAGTTTACATCATTTACAGTTCATTAGATGACCACTCTGATACTCCCACATCAATATTGAGGCTAGTTTTGAAATATCTGCTAACATAATAGGTAAAATTAATACCACAGTGGTTTTTCTTAAGTAATTAAGCATCCCATAATGCTTCAGACCTTAAGCTGTTCCATACTTTCTGCCATTTTTATGTTGGGGTATTTTTTGGAGGTGAAGGTGAAGAGAGAGAAAGTGTCAAGGGGCCACAAAAAGACTGTTTTTGGAATTGGTTTGTTTGACAAGATAGTTTCATGCTGCTAGGGAATATGACCTTCTTTTATGACTCATGTAGGTCTGTAAATCCTGAAATAAGTAGGGGGAGTAGGGTGAGACAATGTTTTCCTCATCTTCTTTAGTGACCTCTGACTTGCTATAGCTTAGAAAGAGCTGCACAGTATAAGAAGGTATTGCTCATTATTTCCTCATTATTAATGCAGCATATAAAAACTCTATCCAGATTTTGGCAAGTCTTTTTGATGTTTAATATATGGGGCTACTACCATTATGCATGATTTTATACATCTTCATAAAAGTTGGGAGTAGGCTCATAAATTCTCTTGTCATGCATATCTATAAAGAATTCTTAAAGTCCCTCAATTGACTGGAAAATATCACTTGCACAAAAAATTTGTGAAAGATGCAATCGTCTTACAGAGTGATTTATGAAGATAAGAGCCACACTCTGCTTTCAAGTAGCCCACATAACCATTTAAAGAAGTAAAATAGACAAAGCACATTCATGACTATATGCCAAGTGCCATTAGGAAGTAGTACGAATGAAGAATCGTAGAACAGAAAATTTGTAATCAAATGAAAATGGTTAAAATTTTACAAATAGTATGGTATTTTATATAAACCTAAAAAGATGGACAGGGTTTTCTCAGGTAGAACGAAGCTGTGGTTTGGGGAGAACTGGCGTTATTACCCATTGTGAAGAAGTTGTGCATGAGCAAAGGTTATGAATATATGGAGGAGAGCAGTTTTAAGCCTGGTAGGTTCATATTCAAATAGTGGATGCTCAGTGTTAAGGTGATGAGACCGTATTAAATTCAGTAGCCATTAGGAGCCATTGAGAGCCCCTGAATAAGGCAAAGATTTGATGTTAAGTTTTATTGTGAAGGGGTATTCTGCAGCAATGGGAAGTCTAGATTAGAATAAAGAATGGGAATATAATGCCCAAATACATAGCTATTCTATTAGTCCAGGAAGAGTGCAAAGTATGCTTCAATTAGGGAGGCAGGAATGAGAAAAAAAATGAGGAAAGAGTGGCAAAAAGTTCTGGTAGAAGCAAAGCCTAATGACTTAATATCTACCTGAATATGGGAGAAGGGGATAGGCTCAAAGTAGAGCAGCCTAGAGACTATCCAATTTGTGACCTTATTAATAGACCATGAAAACAGAATATGGAAATCATGTAAGAAAATTAGTGAGTTTGGATTCATACATACTTTTCTTCTGCCAGTTTTTATTTATTTGTTTACTAGGTAGGCAATGGAAAATGAAGGTTTGCGAATTAGAGAGAAGGTAGGAGTACACATTTAGGAGTAATTATTGCATTGATCTTATCTTGAGATAAGCACATGACTCAAGATGAGAAATCAGATTTCTTTCCAAGGAACGAAAGAAAAGGAAGGAATAGGCAATTGCCCTTTGGTAGCACAGGGGCTTCTGTCAGATACATGCCCTCCCAAGTGGACAAGCTGGTTTGAGGGAATAACCCACTTGAATCAAATGTATGAAATATGATATGTCAAGAACTATGTAATGTTTTGAACAACCTAATAATAAAAATTTTTTTAAAAAGCCAACCTACAGAGAAGAATGGAGATGAGGTAATGAGAAAGTCCTGGTGGTACTTGAGTCCCTAAGAAATGCTTGCATCCCTCTCCATGGTTACTTAAGTCTCTTAACATATTTATTCCTTTGAAGAAAATTGCTAAAATTAGTTTGAAGTGAATTGCTATAATTTGTAACCAAAGGAATCTTGACTATTACAGCATTAAAAAGTCAGAAGTAGTCTTCAGTTGTTCCATTGCAGTTTTAAATGAAGTGCAGGATCTTATTCTCTCATTCATTTAACATTTATTAAGTGCCTGCTCAGTTCTGGGCATTGTGATGGTCTCTGAAGACAAATTGGATATTGAATTGAAGAAAGAACTGAATGGAGCAGGAAGGTTTTGGACTAAGTCTGGTCCAGTAGTAAAGACAAACCTCAATTTATGAACAGGCAGAATTCCAAATGCCCGTTAGCAAATTGACTGGTTGGCAGTCAGAACAGATTACTTACACAGAAACCTCATTGGGAATGGTGGTGATGTACCCGGGATAACGTAGAAAAGCCAATTCTATATAAAGTACATCAAATTAGACATAAAACAAGAGTTTGACCATGTATATCATGTTTTTCTCGAAAGCTTGTGCTGGGTAGCACCTTATGAAACAGGTATAGATCAGATGTTGGTGGATTCCCACAGGTTTGGAGGTTATTGTCCCCACCTCTTGCTGGATGCAGTGTCCCATACCAGTAATCCCAGCAATTTGGGAGGCTGAAGCAAAAGGATCACAAACTTGCTGTCAATCTCAGTAACTCAGTGAGACCTTGTTTCAAAATATAAAATAAAAAGAGCTGGAATGTAGCTCAGAGGTAGAATATTCCTGAGTTCAACCCCCAACACTGGAAAAGAAAAGACTATTGCAACTATTGTATAAAATGGGATTTTAAAACTCATAATGAGAGGGAGGATTATGGCATCCTAGTGGTGATAGAGTTCCCTAATTGTTTTAACTGTGTTAAAAAGGGGATGATGTCAGTTGAGTTCCCAGTTATAGTTATGTAAAAGATATTTGTAAGTCAGGCTTTTCAGAGTAAGGCACGTTCACCTATTCAAATAGCTGAGTTTAAGGCTCCATTATCTCTGCAATAAGGACAAATATATCATGATAATATAATTGCAAGGTTCTGTGTTCTGAAATAAAATGTAAGTAGAAAAGGTAAAAAAAGAATACAGGAATTACACATCCATTCAGATATTATTTCATACATGCAATCATGAACATGTGTAATAAGTCTTACATACCTTCCAGACTTTTCCTACATCCAGCATAATGGCAAACCCTGATGATCTGAAGGCAAGTAAACTTGGGAACTCATAACATAAAAATAGAACAAGGGCTGGCAGTAGCTCAGTGGTATAGCACATGTTTAGCATGTGCAAGGCTCTGGGTTCAATCATTGCCAAAAAATAAATAAATAATGAATATTATAGCATTATTGAAGTAAAGAAACCATTTGGATAGTTGTAGATTCTTCCAAGATGCCATATTTTTCTCCACAGTACTTATTACTACCAGATATATATTTACTTCCTATTTATTTGTCCCCACTTGAATATAAATCCCATGGAGGCAGGAAAAAAAACCATGAGTGCAGCTCTTCCTAGACATTTATAGGAAAAAGTAGGAAGAACGAGTGCCATTTACAAGACTGTCAAGAACAACACGGATATATGTGGGAATGAAAAAAAGAAGACCTCATATAATTTCTCTCTCAGAGTCCTTGTGGAAGAGTGATAATATAACAACAACAACAACAACAACAATATGGCAGATAATAACAGAAAATATTTATATCAGGCTGATGACCTGTAAAACTGCTATGAGCATTTTGGGTATCTCAACACAGACAATGGTCACAAGCCTGTGTGTTAGTGCCATGACAACCTGTTGGTCAAAGTACACAGAGGCAATAAGCAACTCACCAAATGTCATGTGGCTGGTAGGAATAGGATACAGGATTTGAACTCAGATGGTCTAGTGAGAGATCAGGTCGATTGGGTCAGATAGGGACCAGATCCAAAAGGCCTTGAATGTCATACTAAAGGATCTGGCTATTGTTTAGAGACAATGGGGAACCACTAATAAAGAATCTACATGGTCAGATTTGGCTTCTAGAGTGTTCTAAAATGAAATGCATGATGGACTTGAGAAAGAAGAGGAATGGAGACAGGGAGAGCAGCAAAGACCTAGGAGCTTCTGGGAGAAATAATGATTCTAAATTAGGTTTGTGGAGAAGGGAGTAGAGAGGAAAGAGTTACATGATTGAGTAACTATAAATCACAAAGATGAAATGTTTTGCCAAATAACACTTCTAATAGCAAAGTTTAAGGCTGTTCATTTCACTGGCACTTTATTCACGTTGAATGATACTATGCGATTTTTTTTCAGTTCAATAGACAATCAAGTACAACAGTGTTATTTTTAATTTCATTTCTTGGTTTGTTGGTGTTATGGTTTGGATCTTAAGTGTCCCTCTAAGGCCTATATGCTAAAGAGTTGATTACAAGCCTGTACTGTTATTGGAATGTGGTAGAGCGTTTAGAAGATGGGGACTAGTAAAAGGAAGTTAGGTCATTTGGAGCATGCCCTTGAAGGGCATACTGGGCCCCCTGCCCCTCCCCCTCTCCCTCCCTCCCTCCCCTCCCCCTCTCTCTCCAGGTTGCCATGAGCCAAGCAGCTTATCTCCAAAACATGCTCCCCACCATGATGTTCTGTCTTTATATAGGTCGAAAAACCAATGAAGCCAACAAACCATAGACTGAAACCTCTGCAATCATGAACTGAAAGAAACTTTTCCTCCTTTTAAGTTGATTTTCTCAAGTATTTTATCCCAGTCAGAGAAGGCTGAATAACATAATTGGGGATATTAATTTTTTCATGTTTCCAGGTCATTTGCAAGACTGTCTCCACATGTAAAGTGCTCATTTTCTATTTGTACTACACATAATGTATTTTCCTCTGGATTCCTAAATTCTGTTATTCTTTTATATGACCTATACACCATTCTAACATTTCTTCCTACCTCCTTCATTAAAGCAGAGTATAGGAATTCTGATTCCCTCTCCATCTCTGAATCCTGTGAAACTGGGAACCAGGCCAGCATCTGACTTGACTCCTTAACAGGAAAGGGAACTTAGGCAGTGTCTTAAAATGCCAAAATTTGATGATGAAGATAAATAATTCACCTTATAATATGTCTAATCTTTCTATTGAGTATCCAAGTGAGTTGAACTTGACCAGGAGAATGCAAGTTTGGGAATGATTATTTGAGGATTGTCAGAATGTAGTGATGATTAAAAACATGGGCATGGATAAGATGCCCTGGAGATGCACATTTATGCATCTGCAGGCTGAGAGGAAAAGATATTATAAGGAAAAATCAGAATTATTGATTAAACAAGTGGGGATGGGGGAAAAGAAACAGGGACAAACAGTAAAATTTGTGATAAGAAAAAGGAATTTCCCAAATTCAGAGAGTAGTGGAGAGAAGTTGCGGAGAGGTGAAGATCACAATGCAACCTTTCTCTCAATGAAGTCTTTGGTGAGTTTTGCCAGAGAGGATTTCATGGATTGTCAGTGATGAGACTGGATTTCAGTATGTTGAGAAGTGAATAAAATAATGAGTGTTAAAGCCCTCAAGCATACGCCACTTTTCAAAAAACTTTGCTGTTGATGAGAGGAGGTAGGAACAAATGTCAGAATGCTGTGTAGAAAGGGATGAAAAGTCAATAAGGGGCTGTATTTTAATATGTATCAAAAGCCTAAGCATAAAATTATTGTTTGACTCTATAGACACAAACATTATTAACCATCATTTATGTCCTTTAGAAACTTATAATCTGGTAGGGATGTTGGTATGGGGATAGGATGGATGATGAGGAGACTCCTGGAAAATGTAGTATATTTTTCTATGAGGCAGCCAGAAAAATTATAATAGTGGGGTTGAAAAAGGGACTTGACAGTCTGGGAAAGATTCAGAAATGTTGGTGAAAATAATGAGGGAAGAAATGGATTGGGTGCTGGCAGCAGGATTTTTGAAGTGTCTAAATGGTGTGGATGTGCATTTAATCTAGGTTTAGAGAATGTGTCTGCAGGGTGGAATGGACCTGATGGAAGGAAAAAAGGAAAGGTAGATTTCATTAAAATATAGCTGAAGTAATAAGGCAGTTATTCTGGGCTGGGTGAGGAAAGAACTCCTGCAGAAGCCTGTTAGTAGTGGGTAAAGAAAAGTAGCAGACAGAAGCTCTTGATAGAGTTGACATTCATAGTAAAGGAGTGAGAGATCTGGAAACAAAATCACTTCAGGAATATAGACCAATAGGGTTAAGGACTGAGGATTTGGTAGTTGAAGTTTAGTAAAAGGAAAGGCCATTGTGAGAAAAAAAGAAAAGGTAAAGGATACACATTCATCGTGAGCCTGTTTCATTTTGTTTTACTTTAGACCCTACAGATGACAACCTTAAGATACTGAAAGGTGAAAACCTAGCTGGTTATCCATTTTGACACCAAAGACACCAGAAAAATGGCTGAAAGTTGAGGTAGAAAAAAGGACTGTAGTCCATGCCAAATGCCATAGCGAGTAGAGGAGAATGAACCAGACTTGTAAATAGCAGTAATTGTGTGTGAGGCAAGAGACACAGTGCAAATCATGAGAATTGAGAGAGGAAAAGCTTTCCCAAGAGGAAGGAAAAAATCAATTATTTAGAATTGACACTGGACTTCAAGGAAAACTCTGAATGCACCTGTTTACCCTACTGCACATCATTCAAAGGGAGATGATCAGACTCCATTTAAGATTACTTCAGCAGAAGTACTGTTTTGGAGGGAAGAAATATATATCACTTAAGGACAGATAGTAAAGAAAGAGTTCAGAGAAGGTGGATCTATTATCTACTGCTGACTTACAAGGAACTTCAATACTTCAGAATAAAGACCAAGCTTTTATTTAACTTATGTCTCTGTGGTTGATGTTGCCTTCTCTAGGCTAGGTTAAGCTCAGCTAGTTTATCTAGGGCATCTCTGCACCATGTGTCTACTATTTTTTCCCTCAGGCTACTGGAATAGACCAGTCCTGTTTTTCTCAGGGCAATAAGGGAGGTGCAAGAGCATGGAAGCTCAACTGCAAAATGAGCTTCTGCTGCATTATATTTGAGAGCCAGCATCACATTGGCCAAAGCAAATTATATGGATACATTCAACATCCATGGAGAGGAGAAAAATGCTACTCCTATGAAACTGAAAGAAAGGGAGGAATAACCAGATACACCACAAGAGAAAAATTCACCTATGATCAATTCTAGTTCTGAAGGGTCTAAGTAAAGTGATAGACATTCAGAGGGTCCAGAGGTGTGAAGAGAATGCAGAAAGATGGACCAGCAGAATGGAGAGGATTCAGAGGAACATGCATTTTGCAATGTACAATGTGGACTGCAGAGGAGAGGAACTCTGGGGAAAAGTTCTTTTGGAAAGTTTTATTTTTAGGCAATTTGCTTCCCAAGTTTGAAAGGGCATTTCTAAAACTCCTAGAAAAATATTAACTGACAATGGCACATCAATCATATTAGTATAATAACAAAGTAATCTGCACTGCTTTAGATATTTCAGGAATGTGACATGTGTGTTCCAGGTATACCTAAATTCTACAATTGCTCCTGGATTTCTCAGTTCATGCTGGATGGCTCAAGTCCTGAAGAAGTATGTTGGATGTGACCATATGCTAAAATCTACACTTAATTATATGCATACAAATTCTGAGCTTGGTTTAAACTGCACCCAAGTTCTAAATTTGGAGAATAAATAAATCTTTCTACTTAGATACCTAATTTCTAACATAAAATTTTAAAAATGGCCTCTTTGTCACACTTTATTTGATAATTCTTAATACAAGTGTGATTGCTTTTTTTGTTTTGTTTAAAAAAACGCTTTTTATAAAAATATAGTTGGAAAATAAGCACCGGGAAGTCTTTTGGCTTTTAAATTTTCACCCCTAAAACAGCAAGCCTCCTTCTCTGTGAAAGTCCTTTAAGGATTAGCCTATTCCAGTTCTTCTTGATTCATATATAAATACATTTTAGAATATTAACCACATTTAGACCACTGCCACTAATAAATAGTTTAAAATAATAATACAGTGTGAGACAAACTTAAATTTAAAGAATTCTTACATTTTCTGTTCTCTGTAGTGTGATTAGACCTGAAGCTTTTGATAGAGGGGGAACTGTGAACATGTGCTGCCTGTGTGTGAGAATTACAAATGCCAGAAGGAAAGTCTTGAATTTTTCAAGAGGCCTTAATGACTCCCAGGACATTGGGCAGCAGCATGGATCTTGTTGAGAGAATATAAACTCAGTGTTACAGGAAAATAATTATCTGTCAGAATGTAGAGAAGGGAAAGATCCCAGACATTCATTGTGAATTGTCTGAATGGTCAGTAGGGAATTTCATAATTTTATAAAAGAGATTTTTGTCATCTTTCTGCCTGACAGAATCATGACAAGAGGATGAAGGAGGGATTGAGATACAGAATTATATTATTTAAATTATATTTATAAGGACTGCAGATTTACTTCATTCTTCTTTGAGCAAAATGACATAGAAATGACATTCTAAAGGCATATCACAACTGGTGGAATAAATAGGCAGTTAATGAAATGAAAGCTTAACAAATGTAATTTGTGTTATTTGAATTATTCAGATAAAGAATGCTAAAAATTGTGAATAAGATGAATATGATGCATAATATCAATGTATGAGATGTTAATTTTATGTGACCTTTGAAACATAAATTTTTGTGCAAATTTTGGGAAAGATATAAAAATATTGACTAGAGTGAGAGTTAAAATCCAGAATAAACAGTAAAAAGTTGCTGTTGTTCCCTTTATTTTGCTTTTAAACTAGTGTAGTTATAAATGCAACAATTGTTCACCATTCAGAAAATGTCAAAATAAAATGTAATATAAAAAAATGTCACATGTAGTTCATCATGCACAGATAATGATTAGCATTTGGGGATACATATATGTTTCTAGCCTTTATTCACTTAAATATACATTTCCTTTCCAAAATAAAAATTCATAATATATTTGCTGTTCTGCCTTCTTGACAATTCATTCTGAACATTTTGTATGTCATTAAATATTTGACTGCTCCCCCATTTTAAATATTTATTTATTCTAATTTGTCATATAGGTCAGCAGAATGCATTTCAATTTACAGTACACATATACACCACAATTTTTCATGTCTGGTTGTACACAAAGTGGAGTCACACCATTTGTCTTCATACATGTACTTAGGCTAATGCTGTCCATCTCATTCCATCATCTTTCCTACCCTCTGCCCACTCCCTTTCTCTCCCTCCCCTTTGCCCTATCTAAAGTTTCCTCCCATGCTCCCTTTCCTCCATTCTGCATTTGGTGTTTTTTTTTGAGATTGACCTACTTCAATTAGCATACTATTCTCCAACTCCATTCCTTTACCTGCAAATGCTCCCCTATTTTGATGATTGCATACATTTCCATTATATTCCAGACATCAGGTGTGGAGTAAATCCACTGTTAATGAACAATACTATGATGAAGTTGAGGGAGAATGTACTGATATTTTTTTCTCTAGGGTAAATTATTGGTTCATTAAAGCTTTTTGGTTGATATTTCCAGTCATTTTCCCGTATGGTTGTGCCAGATTCTCATATCTTCTGCAATTCTTGATAGGGCCACTTCTTCCACAATTCAACATTACCAGATCTTGGTAATTTTGTAAGATCTTTGCCAAGCAGATAGAAAATAATAGTTCACTCCTTAATACTCATATTTTAAAAAAAAATTTTTGATGTATAAGTTTTATATTTTATTTAGATGTAGAATACAGAAGTGTGCTCAAAACAGGACATTTGTTTTATGATGTGCTAATAAATTCATTTGCCTTGGTTACATTTTTTCAATTAATATTCATGTTAAAAATAATGTTGACAATAAACAGGCCTAGACTAGGAGTTGTTGGACACAAAGCATAATAGAATATTTAGATTCTTACTTAAATGCCCAGATAGGTGAATTACAAATTTATGCAAAACATTTCTGATTTAGATTACATGCAGTTTTTATTTTAATGAAAATGATAATTGACATAAAAATGTGGTAAGAGAATTTTAAAAAGATAATTACTGAATACAGCATAAACAGATGCACATATCTCTATGGGCTATTTTATCAAGTTTGGGATTATATGGATTAATGATTCTTATACATTTTTTAAAAAACTTTACAAAATAGTATTAATATTTCATGAGCTGTTTATTCATGTTCAGTTCTCTCCCTATTTTGAACAAAGTTTTTTTGACTTCCAAATACCTTTGGTATTTCACACATCAGTGTTTTATTTCTGACTTTCTTTTTTTCTTTGTTCACTTGTTAGTTTCTTTCTCCCTTCCCTTTTTTAAAATTGTTTTCAAATAATCAGTGTTTTGTTTTTTTTTAACCAAGAATTAAGAGAACATATCTAAGGAATTGACAATCCAAAATTACTTTTTTAAATGTTTTAATAAATGTACTCAACTTCATTGTCTCAAATTATCTTTTTAAAAGCTCAAACAAAGCAAAAATTAAGTTATCTCATAGTAAGTTATGAAGATGTTAGCTGGTGTCTCATCACTATTATTTGGTTGTGTCAGGGAATTTTTCACTTGCTGTAGATTGCAAAGAAAAATTTCCTGGACAGAGTTAAATACTCAAGGAAAACTTTACTTAGGATTGTTGAAACTCGCAAGAAATGTGGAAAAGATTTTTATCTCAAAGGGTCAGAAGAAGGATTTATGATTGAGAGTTTTTAAACAAAATGCTATAAGAAAAGAAAGGTGTGTGTGTTTGGGATGCTTAGCTTCAGGAACAAACCTGACCAAAATTCGTTCAAGCTGGAAATGTTATGGCTATCTTGGTTGAAACTCACCAGGAAAAATAATTAAAAATTCCACTGCTCCTTCACACCATAACCCCACTTTCCAACATGATTAGATAGCTAAGCATCATATTCTGTGTGATTTAGAAAAATATGGACATTTGATATTCATGGGGTAATTCATGAAAGCAATTTTTAAATAGGAAATAAAGAAAAAATAATAAAATAATTAAAAAAGAAAGAAAAAATACACCCTTAGCACTCCTCTGGACATAGAAAAGAGTGCTGTCTATTGGTAATGTGTGGTTTTTTTTTGTTGTTGGTGTTAAGTTTCTACCCTAGAGCTCCATATACATGTTGAGTATCCCTTACCCAAAATGCTTGGGACCAGAAGTATTTTATATTTTGGAATATTTGCATATTTATAATGGAATATCTTATAAATGGGATAGAAGTCAAAACACAAATTTAATTTGTTTCATATACCTGATACACAGTTTTAAAGTAATTTTTATGTGATATTCTTAATAGTTTTGCACATGAAAAAAGGTTTCATGTTGTAGAATTTTCAATATGTTACACTATGTTGGTACTTGAATATCCATTCAAGTCTTCAGGCCATTTTAAAATCTGTTTTTGGTTGTTATTGTGTTGTAGGAATTATTTATAGATTTTAGAGGTCAATTATTTATCATTTCTATGATTTGAAAATATTTTCTCTTATTTTGAGGGTTACCATTTATTATGTTGATTTATAAATGCACATTTTTTTTTAAATTTTGAAGACCAATTTGTTTCTGTTTTTGCCTGTGTTTTTGCTTTATTACCCAAGAAATCGCTACTAAAACCAATGTCATGAAGTTTATCCATTATGTTTTATTCTAAATTTAGTTAAATATTTAGGCATTTGTTCATTTTAATTTTTCAAATTTACATTAAATTTAATTTTAACTGATACATAAAACCGAAATTTTATGGGTTTGTGATGTTTCAATCGTATATATATACATTGTATAATGTTCAAATCAAGGTAAATATATTCATCTCAAAAATTTATTATTTCTTTATGGTGGAAATATCACAGTATCTTCTTTTAGTTTTTAAACAGATTTATACTACGTTATTGTCATTCTTAGTCACCCTACTGTGCATTAGAGCACCAGAATTCCTTACTTCTATATAACTGTAACAGTACCCATTAATCAACCTTTCTACATCCCTCTAATTTCCCTAGATTCTGATAATCGCCATTTTACTCTCAATTACTAAGATTGATTTTTTTTTAAAATAAACTATGTATGAGTGAGAGCATGCTGTACTGGTCTTTATGTGCTTGGTTTACTTAACTTCTCATTAATGATCTCTAGTTCCATTAATGTTGTTGCAATGATAGGATTCCATTCCTTTATGTGGGTGAATAGCATTCAGTTGCATATATGCATCACATTTTTTTTTTTATCCATTCAACAGTGAATGGATAATTAGGTGGTTTCCTTTTATTTATTTATTTATTTTTGGTTATTGTAAATAGTGCTGTAGTAAACATAGGTATGCAGATATCTCTTTGACATACTGATTTCATTCTTTCTTGATATATAGCCAGTATTAGGATTGCTGGGTCATATGGCAGTTCTATTTTTAATTATGTGAAGAATATCCACAGTGTTTTCTAGAATGACGATACCAATTTACATTCTTACTAATGGTGTACAAGAATTCCCTTTTCTTTACATTCATGCCAGCACTTGCTATCTTGAGTTTTCTTGAAATTAGTAATTCTTTCTGGGAGGAGGTGATATCACATTGTCCTTTTGATTTGCAGTTCCATGATTATTCATGATATTGAGTAATTTTGTATGTACTTGTTAGCCACTTGCATGTCTTCTTCTGAAAAATGTATATTTAGGTCTATTGCCTGTTTTGGGATTCAGTTACTTTTGTTTGTTTTCGTTTTTTTACTATTGAGATTTGAGTTCCTTATAATTTTGGACATTAAAACCTTGTCAGATATATAATTTGCTAATATTTTGTCCCATTCTGTACACTGTGTTTTTTTCTTTATTCTTTCCTTTGCTATGGAGAAATTTGTTTGATATAATCATATTTATCTATTTTTATTTGATCCTGTGTTGGGGGGGTCTGGACCAAAAAAAAAATTGTGTTTATTTCTATGTTCTGAAGCATTTCTCCTCTTTCTTCTACTAGTTACATAGTTGGGTCTTATATTGAATTCTTATTGAATTTCTTCTCTGTATCTGTTGAGATGTTTATGTGAATTTTGCCTTTTATTCTGTTGATATGTTGAATCACATTGATTGATTTTTATATGTCAAACCATCCTTGCATCCCTAGAATGAATCCCCACTTGATCATGGTGGATAATCTTTTAAAAAATTTGTTGAATTCGATTTGTAAGCATTTTGTTGATGATTTTGCATCTATGGCCATGAAGGATATTGGTCTGAGCTAGCTAGCTGCTTCTTCTTTTTTTTTCCCCTGTGTATTTCTCTGTTTTTCTTACCAGGGTAATGTTTGCTTTGTAGAATGAGTTTGGAGGGATTCCCTTTTCTTCAGTTTTTTTTCTTTGTGGAAATAACTTAAGAGGAATTGCTATTAATTCTCCTTTAAATATTTGACAGAACTCAGCAAAGAAGTCATCTAGTCCTGGTTCTGGGTTTTAATCTGATGAAATATTTCTGATTACTGATTCAATCTCATTACTTGTTACTAGTCTGTTTAGGTGTTCTATTTCTTCATGATTCAATCTTGGTAAATTGTATGTGTCCAGGAATTTGTCCATTTCTTCTAGATCATAAAATTTGTTGATATGTCAGTTTTCATAATAATGTTTAAGATTCTTTATATTAATTGTGGTGTTTGATGTAATGTCTCTCTTTCCATTTGTGATTTTGAAATCATATTAGATATATTTTCCAACCATAATGTAATGAAACTAGAAATCAATGAAAGAAATAATTTGAAAAATATACAATTACATGGAAATTTAAAAACTTACTCTAGAGCAGTCAGTGGATCAAGGGAAAAATCAAGAAGAAAATTAATGGATTTCTTGAAACAATGAGAATGGAAACACAATATACCAAAATCCATGAATACAGTAAAAGCAATATAAAGGGGGAGAGAAATTTATAGACACTAATGACTATATCAGAACCTATTGCTACATCTCATCAAAGTAGAAAAACCAAATCCCAAATTAGTGAACTCAAAGAAATAATAAAGATCAGAGCAAATGAAATAGAGACTAAAAATTACAAAATATCAATGAAATGAAGAGCTTGTTCTTTCAAGATAAACAAAATTGGCAAACTCTTAGCTAGACTAAAGAATGTAGAGAGAGGACTCAAATAAATATAATCATTGATGAGTTAAATTTTTAGTTAATTTAAGTTAAGGGTCCAACTTAGTCTTTTTGCATGTTGATATTCAATTTTCTCAACACTAGTTGTTGAAAATTGTCCTTTCCACATTTAATGCTATTAGAATCCTCATAATAAACCCTTTTATTCAAGGGTTAGGTTTGGGATTCATTTTAGTCTATTGGTTTGCATGTTTGTCTTTCTGCCAGGACACAACTGTTTTAATGTGTTCCTTGGGGAATTTGGGCCTAGAGCTTCCTTGTCTGCCAATATGTTGACATCACTCCTTTCCAGTTTAATTTTTAAATTATAGTGCTTATTTTCATTTGTAGCACTAACAGCAGAAAACAAAGGCTTTTATTTTTCTTATTTTTGAAATATGATGAAATTTTATGGAGGGAACTTGAAGTAAAGGTAAAATCTTTGTCTCTTGTGAATATAAGGAGAGATATATAAATCTTAAGTCATGGGGAAATAATATGAGGCATATATTTTTTTTTCAATAGTGATATGGAGCTTCTAAGATGAATACCACTATGAGGAAAAATTAAAACTAAATAGATAAGGTTCAAATTAATGTCATTTTCTACCTTGATTATACAGAAGACAATATTACTGTGTGGGTATTGAAAAATCTTTGTCTTCTTTTCAGATGCTTTAAAAATGTTTAATAATAAAATGGTTCATTAAATAATTAGTGTTAAAATATATTTTAAAATTTGCATTAGCTTATATAAAAGATTCAATAGTAAACGATTCATCTTTTCTTACAGACCCCTGTTATTCAAAGCATGTGATATCCTAATTTAACTTACAGAACTAAGATGACTAATACAGTTGAATTTTTTTCTATTGAATCAATATTTTTTTTAAAAAAAAAATTTTGTAGTTGTAGATGAACAGCATGCCTTTATTTTATTTGTTTATTTTTATGTGATGCTGAAGATTGAACCCAGTGCCTCACATAGGCTAGGAAAGTGCTCTGCCACTGAGCTACAACCCCAGCCCTTAGAATCAATTTTTAATAATGTGATTTCTAAAGTTTATATTCTAAAAATTCAAGCACAACAAAATTTTTGAAAACTTATACTATTCACTTTTACAAATTATATTATTCTGACATTTTATATGCCTGTTTAGGTCTATCATTAGATCTTTACTGCTGTCATTTTGTATTTGTACAGGTTTTATTTTTTGATAGAAGTTCTCAATTAACTAGGGATAACTAATATCAAGAACAGACCACTTAAAGTGAGTCCACTTTGAATGAAAGCCAAAATTTCATAGGATTTTGAGATTCAGTGATTTGGTTGGCATTAAATTGAATAAGAAAAACTAATTTTAAAAATTATAAAAGTAAGATTTTATACATCATAGACTATGTTAAAGAAAATGGTTCTCTTTGCACTTAGAAATGTAACTAAGGTACACAACTATGGTTCACAAGAGTCAACAAAGAAGAAAAATATTTGTTTTTCAAGAAGACCTATTTTTTTTGGCAATAACACAATGCAACAGCTTTCCCTGGGCATGATGTTGGCAATAGTATGTGAAAAAGGGTAACTTTAAAAAAACAATATTTCAGGGCTTTGTCAGTTTTTATAGAAGCCTCCTCTAATCCTTCAATCTTCAAATAATTCTCTTTTGAAATATCTGTCTTATCACATGACCATTGAACTGGTCTCACTCTAGTGGAATCTGTTAAGAAACTGTCTATTTGGGGGATTTCAGCAGACCTCCAACAATACTTTTATCCACTTTAAGAAATTCTACATGGTTTTCAAAGTTTGAAATTTATCCTGCATTACATTTCTGTAAGACCTTGGTATCAAAAATTCTAGTCAATGACTAGGAATGCTTGTATTAAGCAGGGTGTGATGTTAAGGAGGGAGATTGGCTTTATATATCATTAGTTTGTTTTGAAATTCTTTAACTTTTGACAACTTCTAACTTATTTTTCATGGTATGACTGTAGAGCTTTAAGAAGTTGAATTTTAATATAATTTGATCCTTAATTTTTTAAATTAATGTTTTTGTCACACAAATACACGACTCATGTTCATTTATTCTATACCATTTTTTTCTGTTTACTGCATTTTAAATTGAATTCTATTTTTTTTCTGATATCAATACTGCAATCCTTGGAAGAAAGCAAGCAAGCGTATATTTCATTTCCCCCTCTTTTTAATTTATCAAGGATATTTTTGCTCATTATCCTACATTTTCCACATTACACAGCCTTAGATAAGTTTTGTAAAATCACTAATATTTACAAATTATTTTGACACATTAAAATAATTTATTCCATTTAAATGGAGAAAGCAACTTAGATATTTTATTTATTACCATGAAACATTCTTTAAGAATCCAAAATCATATCTTATTTGCTTAGGATTTGTAATATGCTATTATAACAAATTCCTACACCAGCATATCATTCTTTTGTCAATTTTATGTCTTTTTTCAAAAGGATTTTATTGTAAAATCTGAAGAATGAATTTGTCCAAAATAGCTAAATATAGAGCAATGTAACACATAGAGAATTTTCTTCAAAATCATTATGATCTGGAATTATTTTATACATTATCTTTTCTGACAGTGATTATGCTGTAAAAACATTCCAAAGGCCTCATATTTTAGACAACTTAAGGTATCAATTGTTTATTATATATTCTATCCTAGGATCTCAACAATTAATTCCTTATCCCATCCCAAGGATGCATGATCTAGTATACTTTAATATAAATAAATTACTGCTGTGCCAAAAATATAAATAAAGTATCACAGAAGAGAGTCATTAATTTTACTTTCAAGGACAAGAGTCAGAGCTGGTTTCACAGAGGAGGTAACCATTTACTAGATCTCTTCATTTCCTAGTTTAAAAAAAGAAAACAATATATAGAAATGTTATTTTAGTTTAAATAAAATCAGAACAAATGGGAAGCATTTTACACTCACAATTTTTATTTATGCTAAGACCTGTAAAAAAGTAAAGGTGATAATGATGATGGTGATGATGATGATGAAAATATGGATGATGATGTGATAATGGTGATAATGGTGATGAAGATGGTGATAGTGGTGAAGATGATAATGGTGAGAATAATGGTGATGATAGTGAAAATGATGGCAGTGGAGATGATAGTGGTGGTGATGATGATAATGATGATGAATGTTAATGATTCTCTATCAAGTAGACATTTCTCCACTCACTCTTTCCTACTTGACAGACTAATTTTCTTCTTTGTATGTATCCACATGATTTGTAGCAAGCACAGATTGTGGACTGGCCACAGATTTAATTAGTTCAAGTCAATTAAGAAAATCACCTTCCCCAGTCACTGATTGATCTAGGATCCTAAGCCTACAATAAACAGATCAGAGCTTTCCTTGTCAACAGAGATTGGTTCATAAAAGATCAAAAGGTTAGATTTGGATCCATGAAATGTAAAGGGAATTTTGAAAAGGAGATTCTGGGAAACATTTCCTTATTCTTCAGGGAAATCCTTTGAGAGCCCTCTCCTTTTGATCATTGTCAAATATACTAGAAGTATAGTATTCATCTGATTAAGGATGGAGATGAAGCTAGTCTGCAGAGATCCCCAATCCATTCTTTCCCCAACAATCACAGGGCTAATGGAAATGGAGTTTTTGAAATAAGTAAATTCTAAGATTTACCTAACCTATGGACTTCTAAGTACATGAGTTCATGTTTAAACCAGTTGATTTGACTTTTCCATTGCTTGCCATCAAAGGCATTATAACTAATTTAATACTTAACAATTGGGAATAAAAAGAGATAATCTAAGAATGAAGATTAATAAGACAATATTTTAAAAGAATATGAATGAAAACAATAATAGTGGATGGGTGAAACTTGGAAAACTAAAATATTCAAAGGCTAAAATATATGAGAATTAAAAAGTCGAGGTAGAAAATATTAAAAGTTATGAACAAATTTGGCAAAAAATTCCTAAAATTTATCAAAGGAACTGACTAAATTACTAAAAAGCTATAACTCATTTTCTGGTGTACTTGTAAGATTCTTCCATATTTAAAGAAAGAGAATTTTGGTGAAAGAACATATTTCATAATGGGATGATGAAGGCTTAACGTAAGAGCTGTTTCCCGCCAAGAGTATATTAAATGTGCAGTTTTCTATAACAGACTTCTGGTTTCAGTCCCATGATCCTGAAAAGACAGGCATGACAGAATCACAGAATGCACAGTTTTATGACTGCAGAGCAGCACAAGTTTATATTTCAGTATCTGAGGTGTTGGCAACTCCTACAAAATGTTTGCGACTCCATGTTTGCATCTCCTTTCTTCATGTGTCTCAACCTGCTTTTGGATCATCCAAAGACTGTCTCAACATGTGTGTTGCTGCGCTGTGTGTCTCTGTGCATATCTTTCCCTCTCCACCTGAGTCTTTCTGTGTGCCTGTGTATCTCTGTGAGTCTCCCTTTGTGTTTTTCCCCCTCTCATTGTTCCTTTCCATGTCTCTATATTTCTGTGTGTCTGCTTTCTATTGTCTGTGTCTATATTCTCTATATCTGTGTATTTCTCTATTATTATGTCTTCTTTATGTCTCTGTGTTTATGTCTATGAATGTGTATCTCCATTTATTTTTTTACTTTTTTTAGTTGTCAGTGGACCTTTATTTATTTCTTTATTTATATGAGAGGGTGAGAATCAAACCCAGTGCCTCACATGTGCTGGGCAAGCGCTATACCACTGAGCTGCAGCCCCAGCCCCCAGTGTATGTCTACCTCTGTGTTTCTTTGGATCTAAGTATGGTTTAACTCTATGAGTCACTCTGTATCTCTTTGTGTAATCTCCTCTGTATTCATTTGTGTGTCTCTCTGCTTTTCTGTATGTGTGTCTCTTTCTTTATATCTCTTTCCCTGACACAGTTGAGAAAAGAAATAGACTCCATCAAAGAAATCCTTTGTTCTTCCTCTCTCTCTCTACCCCAAATAGCAAAGAACAAGAAAAAAACACATCAGGATTTCAGGAATGTGACTGATATTCCTTAAGGTGGTAGCTTAGTTAACCAATAGGAATCTCCATTCCAACCTCCTCTGTTTCCTTCAGAGTAGTGAAATCACTAGACAATAAATGAGTCCGTCTTCTGATAGGTCAAACCTATGTCATGTGATAAGACCCATCAGTTCAGCATTTGTCTCAAACATATATAATGCAAGAGGAAAAAAAATCCTAATACTGAAGGTAAATTTGTTATTTCTTTCAAATGTATTAATCATATAATAATCCTACTTACATGCCAATATCAGTTCTAATTCCTCATGAACTCATGTAGTCATCTGCTTTTCCAGGGGTGTGGCCATTAAATTTAGAGCATAGGCATACTTCACCCTCCTCAAAGGAAGCTGCAGCTTCCTTAATCCAAAGTAGCCCGCTTGTGGGGTATGACCATGCAGTTTGACCAGCAGCCTGTTCTATGTTATTTTGTCCTTGCAACTAAAGATACTAGGTTCATTTTTTTGATGAATTCCTGACTTTGAATCCTGTCATGTCTTGATGTGGACATTATGTAATTAATTGTTCCTTTTTAGTTTCTCACAGAGGTGCCACTAGCTTAATTCTTTTTTAGTCATCTTCTCTAGATTCCATTTTTGTTCCTCTCCTACCTATTTTTCAGTCTTTGAGTGATCTAATACGAACACTCTCTGTTTGTTATGAATTGTCTCCATAGTCTTTTCTGATAAAATACAGTTCTGATAACTCCAAACGTAGTTTATAGATGTTAAACTATAAACATCTATTTATGTTTTTTGTTCCTGTACAAAAAACAAAAGGGATGAAAATATTCTGATCTCTGGAAAGAAAACAATTGGAAGTTAAAACCCTGGGTTCCAATCTTGGTGCTAGCTTTACCTCCTTAGAAGAGATGACTTCTCCATGGTGCTATTGTACCTCTGAAAATTGAGAAATTGTTGGACTCTAAACATTTCTAGTCATCATAGAAAAGTATCTTCACTGAAATAGAAACATGTTATTACTAAACAACAACAACAAAAAAACAAGCATATATTCTTACTGTTCAACTCATTACATTTAAAGAATTAAAAATTATGATCCCCCAATGCTTAGGTACCCAACCAAACTTTAGTTTACTTTCTAAATATAAATTTGCATTTATATTTTGCAGATGATTTCTAATTTAGACTTTTGTAAAACTTTTGCTGAAAAATAATCCAATTGACTAGAACTCATTTCACTGCTAAGAGCAGATTAAGTTCTTAATTTCATCTCTCATTATGAATCCTGACAACTTAGTTTATATTAATTTATTTACAGTACATTAGTTGCCTTTTTCACACATGAGAAGACTAAATCTAATATATTTAGGCTGGAGGAAATCTACTGAGATCACATTTAGTATTTTGCTTTTTAAATCACAAAACAACAGTGCTATTTAAGACAATGAGACATTAAGTGCATTAATGCCTTTTGACTCTCTGGCTAGTTATCCTGACAGTGTAATCTTCTTGGAAATACAGAACACTATATCTTTGGGCATTTTGAAGATATTTCTTAAGAACATTCAACCAAAGAACACAACCAAATAATGTAGTAAACAGATTGTAACAATCAAAAAGAATGATGGATATAAGTCACTTTGGTGAACACTGGAATAGGAAATGGAATATAATGCTTATTAAATGATGTTGGGCTTTGAAATAATTTTTAAAAGACTTCTTGCTTCAAAGATAACTGCCGTACATGAAAGGGTACTAATATTATTATCAGCTAAGTCTTACATCATTGTGAATAAGAATGCTCTGCTATAGCATAATACACTCAACCAACTTAGCTGTTTGCTGATATAGAAAAAATCTGTAAAGAGAAGTAACATTATAAAGGAAATCAAATCCCATACTTTTAAAATTTTTTTCCATCTTTACTCTTTTTTATTTTAACTGCCACATAATGGCAACAGTGAATTAAAACATCTCTACAATTGTGTTTCATTAGTCCTAGCATTTGTAAAATGAATATTTCTTTGTATTTTAAATGCCTTACTATATATTGGATATAAATAGATTCAACATTTTAAAATTTATTTGTATCCTCATAATTATATGTTTTTCTTATTTTGCTTGCCATTTCCTTTAAGTTTCATTGATTTAAACATAGAAAGGAGAAAAACAATCATGTCATTATTAATATCAAGCAGACAATTCTATCCATTGTTCATTATGAGTTTGTGTTTTTTTAAATGATGTCTTCCATGTGGATAAATTTAGGTATATTACTTGTTTTGGGAAACTATGCACTTGATCTGCATCCTGCCTTTCTATTTTGGGGAACTTGCTTTTTTTTAATCTTAATGAATAAAAATTATGTATTTCAAATACCCATAAGGTAACCAAGAATTGTGCTAACCATTCATAATACTATATAAATACTACTGGGGCTAGGTTTTATTTGTCTTATCTTTTTGAATTAAGTATGATTAAATTTATGAATGTTATCAATTTATAGCATTGATATAATATGTACACACACACACACACACACACACACACACACATGGGGTTTATTATCTTATCAACCTTTATGTAACTCTAATAGCCCACAGTAACTTTGAATTTGATTACATGGGAAAGTGTAATATTTTATATCATCAACTTTTCAGTTCTCTACAATCTGATTAATATGATTTGAACCATGAAAATATTCTATTGGGTTTTTATATTCAATATTTCATGAATTTGTTTTCATACTTAATAATTCTATCTCCAGTTATTGCATTCAGGGGTTATTTATTGACCTTTCCAATAAATAGATGTGTCAGCATCAATTTTCATCAGCTATATCTTTATTCAGATTTTTCTTTTGAAATTCATCTTTTAATACCTGAGGTATTTTGTTCAGAGAATTTTGGTGAAAGAACATATTTCATAACTATCCAAAGATATATCTGATAATTTTTTGTCTTTATAGATAAAAGTCAATATGGCTAAATATGTAATTCTTGAAATATGCCCTCTTTCATAGAATTTTTCATTTAACTTGCCTCTGCTTTTCATTGATTTCCAAGTAGCATGTTTTTCCTCCTTAGTAACCTGAATATTTATTTTACTTTATTTTAGAATTTCATGTGATGATATGGCAGTCACGAGGGCTCTCACAAAAATCCTGCTTCACCACGCATTAGTCAATTTTGTATTTATCTATAATGAAATACCTGAGGCTATGTATAAAGAAAATTGGTTTATTTAGCTCACAGTCCCAGAGGTTTAAGGGCCCACATGGCATTCAAAATGGTGGCGTCCTAATATGGTGGAGGGAATCACATGGTGCAGGACAGGAGGTATGGACTCCTGGACTCTCTCCTCTTTCTTATAAAGTCACAGTAATCGGTGACTTTATAAGAAGTCACTGAATTATACCTTATCTAATCCAAGTCACCTAGAGAAGGCATTTCCAAACACTGTAGGAAGATTAAATTTTCCCCATCTTTATACCACACATTGGGGGTTAAATTTCAACATGAATTCTTGGGAAACACTCAAGCAAAATGCAATCACTTTTTTTTTCAAGCACTTAATATGGTTGTACTTCTTAGTCCCCTTTTAACTTAAACATGGTCATATAAGTTGCTTTGGCCAATAAAATGTTAGTGGAAGTAACACAAAGCATTTCTTCTGCATGAAAGCTATAAAGGCATGTGCAGATCATCTGATGGCTGGTGGAGGCTTTGTCAGTGGGTGAGGGGTCTGAGGAACTGCAAAGTTAAAGTCGTTCCCTCCCCCAGATAATCCTCACTGTGTTTGTAACATGTCCAAGAGATTAATTTTTTTCTACATTCAGATTTGGGGGTTGTTTGTTATGACAGCATAACTAGTTTATCTTGACTGTCAAAGACTATCTTTATGATCATTGTCCTTTGTTAATTATAGATACAACCTAGTAAATCCTATCTATTTGAGGTATTTTTTTTCTACTAAGAGGAAATATCCTTGATTATATATCTTATTATTTTGTTGATCTCCTGTTATATTATCTGGTATTTGAAGATTAAATCCCAGAGATTAGTTATACTGGTCTATTTTCTGTCCATGGGGATCTAAATGATATTCCTAATTGTCTGCATCTTGGTGAACACAAATAGACACAGTTTTAATAGAGAGATGTAATGGGTATTTCTCTTCCCTCCCCCTCTATTTAACTCTGCAAAATCCTAGATAACATCCACATTTTTTTTTCTTTTCTCCACCTTTTTTCTATATACAACATAGATTCCACCCTTTCTTGACTACAACAGAATTTTTAGCACATTTAATTCAATCATCAGTAAGCTAAAATCTTTCCAAAATCTGTTGTCTAATGTTACATACAAAAACAAAGTATCCCCCAATGCTACTCAGTTTAACTCAAAGTATTCATGTAAGAAAATGTGAATAAGTACCTGAAGAATATTGAGATCCAGCAGATTAAGCCAAATATAAGGAACTGATAGGGTAGCAATTTGGTGTTTCAAACTTACCCAGATCGGCAGGAAAACACTACAGAATGAGTGAACATTGCTAACCAGCTGACTAAAAATAGAATATTGCATGGAAGATGGAAGGAGACCCTCACTGTTATACAAAATTACATATATGATGGTGTGAGGGGGAAGAAAAAAAAAGAGAGAAAAATGTGTCACAGTAAATTGGTAGAGAGAGGTGATGGGAGGGGAGGGGAGGGAGGGATAGGAAGGGCAGCAGAATACAACAGACACTAGTATGTCTGTATGTATAAAAGTGGCTGTATAACCAATGTAATCCTGCAATCTGTACATATGGAAAAATAAGAATTCATACCCCATTTGAATCAAATGTATGATATGTCAAGATCATTGTGTTGTCTTGAGCAACTAATAAAAAAATAGAATATGTCAACTTATTTATATATGCACTAGTATTAATAAGTATACATTTTTAATGGCTTTTTAGGAAGAGAGCATGAGAATTAATAATATTTTTGTGACTCTGCATATCTAAAAATATTAGCCAACTGCCATTTTTCATCAATATTGTAGCAGGGGAGAGAATTTTAGATTGTGAGCCATTTCTTCTGTTAAGAAGAAATGTTTGAGGGTGTTCTTCATTATCATCTAGCAACCTGTGTTGCTAGGAAGAAAAACAGTGTCTTTCTGATTATTCCAGACTTTGTAAACATATTGTTTTTTCTTTGACTGTTGTGAATATTTTCTTTCAATAGGTAGAATTCTGTAAGTCAATGTTTACATGATTTCCTGTGCTCCTTCTTTCATTCTCTGATCATGGCACTTATGGTCTCTTTCTGGTACAAAGCACAATAAATAGCTCAGTTCTAAGCAATATGATTGCTTTGATTTTTTTTTTTATTGTGTGTGTGTGGGTGTGTATGTGTAATATACATATTATCAGTTCTATATAACTTCTAATGTGATTACAGGTATTATGCAAATATGTCAACATAAACTGCATCATTAATATTACATTAAATGTTATCTGTGTTATTTGAAGTATTATTATAACATCAAAGAAATCATGTACACTGTTTCATTCTTGTATCATCCTTACCTACCACAGTGATTTTCCACATCAACATAAAAATTATCTATTTAATTTTGTTTCATAGTATTCCATGAAAAGATGAACCAGTTATTGGATCATAGACATTTTAGACTAATTCCTGATTTTTCAAAAATATAAATGAGGCTGCTACAAGCAAATTTAATTTCTTGGTGAAATTTTACACCTGTATACTAGCAGGGGAAATGCTGGGTCAGAATGTCTCACAGAAATGATTCTGCATTGAATTGAGTAGTGAGGTCTGCACTTTCTTTTCCTCAGGGAATTTGGATGAGCCCATCTTTTCTAGAGTTCAGTACAGCTTGCTTCCTCACAGGCACTAGTTTTAGATTCCAATGCTTACCATGCCTTACTCATATTTTTGTTATAAAACTGAACAGAAATAGTAGCTGTGGAGAGGATTAAAAATAATATATATGCATGCCCATATATGACCCATATTTGATGATTAAGAAATTATTACTTATTTTTATTCATTTAAATGTAATCATTAATGAAAATGGAGAGAGAAAAGATAAAATCAATTAATGGAAGATAAATTTACCTGTGGGGAATTTTTGGTTAAAAAATAAATATAGTAATGGTTGAGGGGGGCAATAGTATGAAATCATATTAACATATTCTTAACCATTACCATTACTTTTTTAAAATAATTGACTTGATTTATATATAAAAGAAGTGCATAATTTAAAAATGATGTGAAATAAGAAAAAAAATCCAAAAAACAAAAATTAAACAAAGCATGAGGGAAAAGAAATAAACTAAGACCATGAAATTATATAGTGTGCCTATTCTCCTTTATTTGGGCATGAAGATGCATATTTTCATGTTATATTGAGGAACTTGGAAGCATGTGACATTTAAATGACATTCTAGTTTTCAGCTCCTCATCCTCACACCATTCCTATTTCCCCCACCACCAGTGGGGGGTGTGGGGAGCCACTCTGAATGATTGGTGTCTTTGGTCTTGGAGTGGAGAGGCTTTGCCATCACTACATCTTATAGTGACTTGGACATTTTTGTCTTCAGACTTAGGCATCGCCCTACCACCTTTGGGTGGAATTACACTCACATGTCTCTTATAACTCCTCCCCTTCTTACCTTTTTTGGATGGAACTTTCTAAGAATGAGAGTCCTCCCAATAAGAGCCCACTTCCGGATGTGCTTGCTCTCTCTATTGCCAGCCTCTAGTGACTATCTCTCTCTCTCCCATTTGGAGAGCTTGAGGCCAAGAGCAGAGGAGCCATCCTGAAGCTTGTTTAGGTAAAGTGTGTGTCTGTGTTTTATTTGCTGTCTGACCTTAAATTCAGCTGCCCTGGCGGGCGGGGGGCAGCAGAGAGGCAACTCATCCTCTGGAGTGTATTACTATAGTATTACTAGTGTATTACTATCCAGCTGCTTCTCTGCATCCACCCATTCTTGTGAGACTACATTGAAAACAAACAAAGGCACATTCTCCACATATCAAAAGGAAGCCAAAAGTAAGGGAGAGTGAAATTGAGGCCAAAAGGTTAAGAGAGGAAAGATGCAGTTGCTCTTTTTCTGGGCGGGTAGGTAGTGGTTTCTGTTTGAGTGAGCAATTACAGATCTCTGATGAGCCATGTTTCTGTATTTCTACTCTGAGCCTTGGATAGTTTGGTCTTCAGTGTAGTTGTCTTCGAATTTTTAAAATATTTCCCCCCCGTGATGCAGTGGGTCAAAAAGTCTTAGGTAAAGACTTCCTGTTCCTGCAACAAATTCCCAATTTCCAACTGCTGCTGTGAAGTGCTAAGGCAAAAAGTGCCTTTTATGATGCCCTCCCACTCCTATAATCTCAGGGCCAATAGAAGTTGAATCTAATATGAAAAATCATAGGTCAAAAGTACAGACTCTATGTTTATATAGATATATACACACACACAGGAGCACATCTATAAATAGACATGCTTCTGTCTTCCCATTTCTGTTAGTATGGCTATGATATATCAACTTCCTGTACATTTATCTTATCTCTCTCTCTCTTAACTTTTGTTTTACTATATTCAATGGTAAATGTGAGTGTGTATATCCAAATAAAAAATTGTATATACACCAATGCATAAATATGTGTGTATGTTTGTCAGTGTTGTGCATTTATTCCTATATTCATATGATTATTTCAGTTAAAATGTACAATAACTTTATAAAAATAAAGCTATGTAATTCAGGTAATGATACTCTTATTCTAATGCAACCCAGAGAAACAGTGCTCATGAAATAATAGTTACATTTAAATATAAACTTGCCATTTTGAATTGTCACATGATTTTCTAAGGTGAATTGAATTAGCACATGAATAAAAAAATATATTTTTCTGTAAGATAAAATACAAGATCAAGTTAACTTTGGAGAAGCTAAAACAATTAATACTTTTTTCTCTTTTTAGTAGTCATTAGAAACAAACTTAAGACATCTGAAGAACACATTAATTTAAACAAATTCAGCCTTGTGTAACTTCAGATGTTGGTGTAGTAATCTAAGGGAAGCAGGAACCAGTAAAGGCTAATACATGCTCTCTCATTTATTGTATTCTGCTTTAAATAACAGGTAACTACATTATTTTTCTAAAGAGGTTCTTTTTTATAATAATCATTTGTTTCTCAGATAGAATTCATATACTCATTGTAACAGTGTTTACACTAAAATTGGTTTTTATTTCTGTCTGTAAAGAAAGGATTCAGTGGTTCTGAAAAGCCACAGTTGTTTATAATATTACATGCCTCTTCATACAGTTGATAAAGTCACTTACTGGCCCAGCCATTGTCACTTAGTTAATTAGTTTTGCAAACCAGCTTCTGGATCTTGCAGTTACCAGGTTGTATGATTGGCTCTGATTTCCCACAATTGTGATGAATGCAATTATTAATTTTGGCAATATAATTGTCATAAGCATATCTTTGATATTTAGAACTTAGAAGAGGATACTGTTAAGGTTCACATATCAGAGTTAGCAGGTTAACCAATATGCCAGGCTAGAATGGTCACTGGCTCAGTGCATGAAGATGGCCCAGGTAAATTGTTATTAATGGGGCCTAAATACTTCTCAGAACTATTATAGACAGATATCTGTTTCAGTCAGCTCTTTCCTGCTATAACCAAAAGACCTGACCAGGACAATTTTAGAGGAGGAAAAGTTTATTTGGGGGCTCATGATTTCAAAGTCTCAGTTCATAGAAAGACGGCTCTATTCCTCAGGGCTCAAAGTGAGGGAGAACATTATGGCAAAACTGTGAGGTGCATAATTTAAAAATGAGGCAAAATAAGAAACAAACAAACAAACAAACAAAAAACCCCAAAATTAAACAAAGCATGAGGGAAAAGAAATAAACCAAGACCATGAAATTATATAGTGTTGCTATTCTCCTTTATTTGGGCATGAAGACGCATATTTTCATATTATATTGAGGAACTTGGAAGCATGTGCCATTTAAATGACATTCAGTTTTTTGAAACTAGGATATTTATTAGTATATTTCAGTTTTGTTTTATTATATTTTTTAATTTAAAAATTTTTACTTTATATATATTATTTCTCTCACTTATCTCCCTTATTCTTTTTCTCTTTTCTTCTGCTAATAACCAATATCTATTGTTGTCCCTCTTACTCTTCCTTTAATTTTTTGCTTCTATCTACTTCCTTTTCCCTCATAATCATCACATCCTATATCACTTCTGTTTTCTTCCTCTCCACTCTTCAAAATTGTAAACCCTTTTGCAATCTTATTGATTTTATTGTAGGTAATAACTGATCATATTATTTCTGTTTATTGTGACAATTAACATTATAGACATCATAGCAGGTACTTTTTGGTTTAAAGCTATATATTGTTTGCACTGGTTGTTGCTATTGTTTGTCTTCCCCTAAATGGTGAGATAGTAGAAACCTTCAGGGACACTCTAAGTCCACAGGGTAGGATATCTACAGCCTGAGGTTCATAGTGTTAGATGGGTAGATACACAAAGAATATGAAAAAGCAAGTGAAGAGAATAGCCCTAAAGAAACTAATATATTTCGATAACAGAATCCATCAACACCATATTGAAAGAAATGTCACAGAAGGAGTTTAGAATGTACATAGTTAAACTGATCTGCAAGATGAAAGATGATGTAAAGAGTGAAATCAGACAGAAAATATAAAAGTGAGAGATCACTTTAATAGAGATAGAGATTCTGGGGAAAAAATCAAGCAGAAATTCTCAAACAAAGGAATCAATAAGCCAAATTAAAATTCAACAGAAAGCATCACCAACAGACTAGACCACTTGAAAGAAAAAGTTTCAGACAATATAGACAAAATATATAATCTTGAAAATAAAGTTGATCATTGAGAAAAGATGTTGAGAGACTATCAACAGAACTTCCAGAAATATGGGATGAACTGAAAAGAACAAGTTTATCAGATAAAGGCTCAGAGATACAAACCAAAAGAATGCACAGTCTTTTCAATGAAATAATACCAGAAAAATTCCCAAACCTTAAGAATGAAATGTAAAATCAAATGCAGAAGTCATACAGGACCCAGAATATACAATATTACAACAGACCCACATCAAGTAACATTATTATGAAAATGCCTAACATTACAGAACAAGGGTAGAGTTTTAAAGGCTGACAGAAAAAAAACAACAGAAGGACACAAAAAATGTAAACGGATCAATTTCAAGCAATGGAATTGAAGATACCATCAAAAGCCCAAGATCAGACAGATTCTCAGCTGAATTCTACCAGACTTTGAAAGTAGAACTAACACCAATCCTCCTCAAATTATTCCATAAAATAGAAAAGTAAAGAGTCCTTCCAAACTCATTCTATGAAGCTAGTATCACCCTGATACCAAAATCAAAGACACATCAAGAAAAGAAAACTTCAGAACAATATCCTTCATGAATATAGATGGAAAACATTTTAATAAAATACTCGTCAATTGCATACAATAATATTTAAAAGATAATGCATCATGAACAAGTGGGGTTGTTGCATCCCATGGCCATACTACCAAGGTACTGTAGAGATTTATTGCAATTCCTATTAAGGTTCTGATAACATTCTTCATAGAAATAGAAAAAGCAGTCATGAAATTCATTTGGAAACAGGCCCAGAAGAGCCAAAGCAATCCTGGGAAAAAAAAACTGATACAGGAGGCACCACACACCAGAACTTAAATTATACTACAGAGAATAGTAACAAAAATGACATGGTATTGGCACAGAAACAGAAATGAAGACTAATGCAACAGAATAGAAGACACAGAGACAAACCCACATGAATACAATTACCTCATAGTAGACAAAGGCACCATAAACACACATTGGAGAAAGACAGCCTCTTCAACAAATGGTGCTATGAAAACTGGATATCACTAGATAGTAGAATAAAATTGAACCTCCATCTTTCACCCTGCACAAAACTTAACTCAAAGTGGATCAAGGTCCTAGGATTAGACCAGAGACCCTCAACATATAGAAGAAAAAGTAGGCCCAAATCTCTATTGTGTTGGCTTAGGAACTGCATTCCTCATCAAGACTTCTAAAGCCCAAGAAGTTAAATCAAAAATCAATAAATGGAATGGTACTAAACTAAAAAGATTTTTCATAGCAAAGGAAACAGTCAAGAACATGAAAAGAAAGCCTACAGAATGGAAGACAATCTTTGCCACCTACACCTCAGATAGAGCACTAATCTCCAGGCTATATAAAAAACTCACAAAAACAAATAACCCAATCAATAAATAGGCAAAGGAACTGAACGGATACTTTATAGAAGAAGAAATATGATGACAAAAAATCTATGAAAAAATATTCATCATCTCTAGCAATTAGAAAAATGGAAATTAAAACTACACTGAGATTTCATCTTACTCCAGTCAGAATGGCAATAATCAAGAATACAAGAATGGAAAGTATCAAGAATACCATAAATGTTGGCTGGGATGTGGGGAAAATGGCACACTCAACATTTCTTGTAGGACTGAAAATTGGTACAACCACACTGGAAAGCAGTATGGAAAACTTGGAATGGAACAACCATTTGGCTCACCTATCCCAATCCTCAGCATATAACCGAAGGACTTAAAATTAGCATACTATCAAAACATGGCCACATCAATGTTTGTAGCGGTTCAATTCACAAAAGCTATGCTATGGAACCAACACAGATGCCCTTCAGCAGATGAATGAATAAAGTAAATGTGGTATATATGAATGAATAAAGTAAATGTGGTATATATACATAATGGAGATTAATCAGCCATCAAGAAAATGAAATTATGGCATTTGTTAGTAAATGGATGTAACTAGATGTTATCATGCTAAATGGAATAAGCCAATTCTAAACAACCAAAGGCCAAATGTTCTCTCTGATATGCCAATGCTGACTCACAATTGGGTGGTGAGGACAGAGGAGTGGAGGTTCACTGGGTTGGACAGGGCAGAGTGGGGTGAAAGGACTAGTGATAGGAATAGGAAAGACAGTAGAATGAATTGGACAGAAGTTTCTATGTTCATATATGAATACATGATGGGTGTAACTCCACATCCTGTACAACCACAAGAATGGGACGTTATACTTCATGTATATATGATATGTCAAAGTATATTCTATAGTCATGTGTAATTAAAAATAACAAATATTTTTTTTTAAGTAGATGAGATTATTGAGGTGGTGACCTCTTGATTAAATACTGATGATATCATACGAGGGAGAGACCGGAAGAGACACATTTGTGACTCCTGTCTCTTGCTTTGTGATGGCCTCCATTGCCTCAGGGCTCTATCAGCATGAAGGCCCTCAACTGTTGCAGCCCCTCTTATCCTTGGACTTCCAGATCTATGATCCAAAATGCACCTTTCCTTTAAAAGTAACACACTCTCAGGTGTTTCATTATAGTAAAAGGAAAAGGAGGAATACAAAGATTAATCCTAGAATTTGCTAAAGGATTTGTTGAACCAATATTGTTTAGAGAATGAAAATTTAGAATATAGCTAAATTGGTGATGTCCTATTTGATATGTTATGAATTTTCATCTTTGTCCTCCCTTGACAGGAACACTCAGGTTCTAGAATGATTGCTTTTAAGTAATGATTCAGAGACCCTCATTTGGACCTATATATCCAGTCAAATCTCTATCCACTTTATAAATAACACATTGATTAACACTGAGAAGGACTGAAAACCTTTACCTAGTCAAATTTTTAAAAAGTAATGTTTTTATTTGTGCAAGATGCACACTCTATTTTAATTTGTCATATATACCTAATGACAATGAATATAAATTATCACTAGGATAGATCAGATGCTAAAAGATGAACAGGCTGTTAGTTATATTTTGATATATCTGGGAGTCATTCTGACTTCCAGAGTGAAGTACTTAGTTATTATCTTCTAATTCATAAATAGTCATCATATTGAACAATACTCTTAAGCTTTTATTCTCTACCATTTATTTAGAAATTTTAATAACTTCATTTTTTGGAAAAATGTTGAAATTTCTTTTAATGATGTCAACAGATTTAGAATACCTTCATGTTGGTTCACATAAAGTATTCAGCAGAAAAAAAAAAAAGAAAGATGGAGTTCTAATGTTTTAAACTTGTGTACATCAGAAATGCCATCATTCTTGGAGTTTTTTTGGTACTGGGAATTGAACTCAGGGGCACTCGACCACTGAGCCACATTCCCAGCCCTATTTTGTATTTTATTTAGAGACAGAGTCTCACTGAGTTGCTTAGTGCCTTGATTTTGCTGAGGCTGGCTTTGATCTCATGATCCTCCTGCCTCAGCCTCTCGAGCTGCTGGGATTATAGGCATGTGCCAACTTGCCCAGATGGGAATGCCATCATTCTTTCTGGTCTGAATTCCACTTAGTGACTACATTGACTTCCAATTGACAGAAATATATGCTATATATGAAGACAGGATTTCTGGGTCACCATCACAATGTTAATTCATGAAAAGTTTCACTGGTTTTGATCTGATAAGCAGTGCTATTTTTGAAGTAGCTGTCCAGGGCTTCTGGCCCTGCATTGTCCATATAGCATGAGTTGTGGAAAGCTGTGAGTGCTTGGTATTCATGGCCTTTGGAGAGAAATTGTCAGACCCTCTTCTGCTGTGTGTCATTAGGAGACAGCTGGATCTCAGGAGCTTGTCAGGCAGGGTGATGGAATCAGAAACTGCAGCTGCTTCAGGCTGAATTCAATTGCACCTGAATGGCCATGAACATTAATATACTGTTTCAGCGCTTCAAACAGCACACAGGTGACCAGGAATTAGAATGGTCTTGCATGATTAGAAGAATCACACAGTGTATCAATTAAACAGATTAGGTAGCCTTCAAAAATAGTTGTAAAACTTTACAAGCCCACATTGCATTTGTTAATAATCACATTTTAGTCTTTCTTTTTCTATTTTCTCTTGATATTCTTTTTGTATCTTAAGCAAAACTCAGCACCTAGTTCTAAAACTATAGTCCCTGCTCTGTTGATTCAAGAAACTAAGCAGAATTATAAGCATAAATATTCCTGCATAGCTGATATTGGGTTTTATAAAACTCTGATTAAGGATTGAATTGGTGACTTTTATTAAAGTGTTTAACATCTCCTTTTTAATCTGAAGATTTGTGTAAAAAATGATAATCCCATCAATTTGCAACAATTTCTTCTGAATCATTATTTTTTTATAAAGTAGCTTATAAAATGTGTGCAATGTGATATATGTATGTGTACTTACATATTAAAATTATTATCCAAATCAAATTAGTTTACCATATCTATCACCTCAGTTTACCATATCTATCACTTCATATATATTTAATATATATGAAGACAACATTTATGATCTATTCTCAGAAAATTTCAAGTATACATTATTAATTCATAGAATACTAGTTCTTACCTGTAATCACCATATTATACATTAGATTACATAGATATCCAAAGCTTATTCATCTTACATAAATGAAACTTTGTACTCTTTGATCAACATGCCTCTATTCTCTACTTACATGAGTTTGACTCATTTTACTGAAGGCCATACTGTCTTTAATGTCTTAAATGTGTCAGGCATTCAAAGTATACCTATCTATGTAATCATCATAATCTGTAAGGCAATGTTATTTATAATTTACAAGGTGAATATCATTGTCTCTATCTTACAGATAACTGAATTGAGGATTACAGAGGTTTTCTTGTCCTTGGTCATACAATTAATTGAGTGGAAAAGCCAACAATGTGAAAACAGGACTTTTTGACTCCAAATGTACTTTCCTCTATTTCATAAAGGAAAATACTTGTTTTTTATCCTTTATACCTTTTGTAATAAACATGTGGAATGACTCTCTATAGTGGAAATGAGATGCAGTAATATGTTTCCTCAGGCACACACAAAAATATGAGATTAAGTATTGCTTATTTTATTACATAGAGTAAAAGTTCCTAAAATTTTTCATGTCCTAATTCCATAAACCTATGTATACATTACTTTACATAGCAAAAGGACTTTTTAGATGTGAAAACATTAAGGATTTTGAAATGTGAAGATTACCCTTGATCATTCAGAAGATAATCATAGGATCCTTATAAACTGGAGGTGTGGCAAAGTGGAAGATTTACTCCTCAAATGTAGAAGGCCTTGGGTTCCATCCCTGGCACATGCCAGCATGTGCATACACAGAGGGAGGCAGGAAAGGGAGATGTGATTATAGATAGAGAGGCCAGAACTATAGAGGAAATGGTCCTGAAGTAAGGAGTGCAAGCATCCTCTAAAAGCTGAAAAAGAAAAGCAAACAAATCCTCCCCTAGAGGTTCCAGCAGGAATGTGGCCCTGCCAAATCATTGTAGATTCCTGGCCTCCAAATTGTAAAATAAAACATTTTTGTTGTTTTAAGTCATTAAGTTTGGGTAATTCGATATAGCAGTATTTGGAGACAGAACTTTTCTTGCTTAGTTTGTTTAAATTATGGCTATAAATAGAATGAGTTCTCTATTTGATTATTTTGTCTGGATTCACATTTTCTTTTCCTATTTTATTGTCATGAAAGCAAACTAATTTTAGAGAAAATCAAGCCTTTACATCAGTAATTGCATGGGTCAGTATGTTCCTGATAATGAAGAAATGCAAATAAATGATCTTGCATAAAAGATAAAGAATTGATTTTATACACAGCCAGTGAAATTGTCAGGGATCACCTTTAGACCAATGCATTAAGGAACATGTGTCAACTAGATAGAAAGAGGAGTGGAACATCGTGTAAAGGTCTACAAAATTCAACTAGATGTAGATGATACTAACCACATCCTAAGAGGCTCATGGCCTGTCATAAGAGACAGTCAAGACATCTTTCTGTATATTACTTTTTGCATAATATATTTTCTTTCTTATGCATGAATACAAGGAGCTTCAGATGGTCATTTACTTTCAATTTGTTCCAATACACAAAGAGTTTAGTTTCCCTGTAGCATATAAACACAGCTACATTTGGAACGGTTTTCATCAGTTTTTTTGCTGCTGTGACCAAAGGACCCAACCAGAACAATTTTAAAGTTGGAAAAGTTTATTTGAGGGCTCACAGTTTCAGGGGTCTTAGTCCATAGAAGGTTGGCTCCATTCTTCAGGGCTTGAGGTTAGGCAGAACACCAGGGCCAAAGAGTGTGGCAGAGGGAAGCAGTTCATATGTTGGTCAGGAAGGAGAGAGGGCGGGGGGGGGGACGAGAGTTCTCCACTTGCAAGATACAAATATATATACCCCCAAAGCCATGCCCCAATTCCTGCCTTCTCCAGCTACACCTTACTTCAGTTACCACTCAGTTAATCCCGATCAGGGGATTAATTTACTAATTGGGTTAAGACTTTTTACAACACAATCATTTCTCCTCTGAACCTTCTTGCATTGTCTCACACGTGAGCATTTGGGGGACACTTCACATCAAACCATAATTATTTCAATAGTAAAAATAGCTCATGATGCCTCCTATTCCTTTATTAGGGGTTTAGTGAGTCCAGGAAGAAACAATGTTAATATCATTTTTCCTCAACACTAAGACCAATGACTAATAGTTAGGGAGCATAGAAATTCTTGAAAACAGGAGTCCAGAAGGAAACAATGTTAACATCATTTTTCCTCAACACTAAGGCCAATGACTAATAGTTAGGGAGCACAGAAATTCTTGAAAACAGGGGTGGCTGGATGGTGATGGTTTCTCTTGGCTCAGAATTTGGCTGGGTGGGGTTCCTACCAAAAGTAAGCCAAAACAACTATTGTTACCCTTTCCATAACCAAGACTCTCTTTTTTGAAATATTTCTCCTAGAACTATTTTTAGACTACAATAATGAAGCTGAGGTCTATCACTTCTTTCAAGGATTATAAAAGTAAATTTAAAAACAGGGAACAATTCCTTGTTTGACTCCTTCTATCTCTCTTGCCTACACGAACAATGAAAATAGAAGAATAGTCAAGGATATGAGGGAATCTGGCTAAGCAAAAATTATATAAGTTAATTTCTTTTTAAGTAACATTAGCTAATTTATTTGAAAATTCTAACTGGTGGAGAGCATACTGAAGTTGGTCATGAGTAAGTCCCAGAGAAAAACAAAATAATCACTTTTTTGAAATTCAAAACCACCTGTTAAAGATAGACAGTGATACAGGTTATAAAATTATAGCTGAATTCTCCAAGATGCACATTTTGAAACACAACATTAGCATTTACTTTGAAGTGCACCATTATCTGATGGGAGATTTTAAAACAACTTACTATTGTGTTTAAGTTTTGCAAACTCAATCTTTTATAAAGCTTGACACTGCTTTTTTATTAAAAGAGAAGAAAATTTTATTATTTTGTTGGTTCTTAATTACATGAAAATAAATAGTATTTTGCAATAGTTTGAACATGTGAATATAAAAAGGAAGAAAAACTATTCTTTTCAAAGGTACAAAAATCTAATGAAAATAGTAATAATTTTAAAAACTTATTTGAAATATGTGGCTTATAGTTAAATAAGTTACATAATGATTTTATTTCATTTTTTAGTTTTGGTTGAATATATATTACAGAGATTCAAATGAGAACAATGGCATTACAGATATTAAGTACTGCTATCAATAGTGGTAACCAGTGTTAAGCAAAATCACAGGACTTAAAAGTAGTTTTCTTCCTTTTATCATCACGTCTCCATGGCGAGATTTTCTCTCTTAGGTATGTGGTTAAAATTCATGAAAAGCAATCTTACGCTTTAACCTTTAGCAGATTTTACAGTAGACATCTAATAAATTATTATAATTAGTGATGAATAATGACTCAGTTTCTGATTTTGTTTTTACACATGCAAGAGATGATCCAATCAGCACCTAATGTACTTTCAACTGATGTAACATTTGGTAATATATCAGAGCTTCCTAGAGAATTTTCACTACCTAATGAAGATGTTTGAAATCTTGCTAAATTCCATCTTCCAAACATTTGTGTATATATATACACACACACATATATATACATCTCATATGATTGCTGGTCATAGTACAGTTTTGGAGTCATTAGTTTGTGTCTCAGACTTCAGTGGATGGTAATATTTTTGAAAATTCAAATAAAGTTGTTGATTTTCTCATTTCATGTTCTAATTGAAAATCTAAGGAACGTTACGGATAAGTTGTTTTTTAAAAAGAGCATTTTAAAAGTATTTTTTAATTGTTGATGTACTTTTATATTTTATTTATTTGTATATGGTGCTGAGGATCGAACCCAGTGCTTCACACATGGTAAGCAAGTGCTCTACCACTGAGCCACAACTCCAGGCCCAGATAAGTTGTTTTTAGATGACCATTATAACATAAGCCAACCTGCTCTAAGAGACAGCTCTTTAAAAGGTAAAAAAAAAAAAAAATAAGCATTACATGTAACTTAATTGATACATAATTAATCTGAGTGAAGATAATGATAGTTATAAAATAAATAGCAAAGACCTTGGCTAACATTCAGTAAGCATTCCTAAGACAATTTTTTTAAAATATGCAATCTGGAAAAGGTTTTCATTCTAAAACATCAGTTATTATCAAACTCCATTGTAGAATATTCACAATACTACATTAAGATTAAATAGTGAAGTAAGAATGGGTAATAGCATACTATAATTAATTTTTCATGATTGTAGAATTCTTTTGATGTAACAGAAAAAAAAATATTGCCAAATAGGAAAGTAATTATTCATAGATTCTATGATTACATGTGTAAAATATCCTGAGTTGTCAAATCAAAACTATTACATACAATGAAAAGTTTCACTTATAAGGGACATGTAAGAAAAAATATTACAATAAAATAGTGTTTCTGTAATGCAGCAAAGGAACTTAAATCATATGGCTGACAAACATATGAGATGTCATTCATAACAGAAAGATAATATCGTAAGGAATAGACAGTGATCAATCTGGATGAGCCATATAAAGAAACTGGAGAATGGGGACATAATCAAAGACACATTGTATACATGAGTGGGTATCCATGGGAGAGCATGGAGGAGAGACTTGTTGTGAATGGAGTGGAAGTGAAATAAGAGCTGAGTCTTGACCACACCAATGACAAGGGCACATCGTGAAGACAGAAGAATGTTTAATTCAGTCCTTGCCCCTGAGGTTAATAGAAAAGATGAAGAATAAAAGATAACAGGAGAGTCGGTCGAATCATGTTCCTGTTTCCCTAAATATTGTGAAAGCAGACATCCTGTCCAAGTTAATTTGCAGTGTGAATGCTGTATCTATTTTTCTCTGTCATTTTTAATGTTACATAGAGGTATCACTAGGCAAGTATGTAAAATAAACACAATATATTTGTCAACGACACAGTTTTGACAACTATGTTATGTAAAGATGTCATATAAAGGAAACTAGAAAATGATCTACGTGAGAAAAAAGTGGAACTCTTAGAATTGTTATAAACAAGTAATCCATATGAACAAAAGAAAAGGCAGAAAGGTGAAAAAGCCTGAGATCATATTCATGTTATCCTGTAGGTTCTTTAACATTGTCAGTCTCATTTTACAGAAAAGTGAGATATGGAGATTAGCTAAAACACCTGAGGGTGCAGCTCAAATCAATATTTATTGACTCTAATGACAGATACTGAACCAAATGCCAACTGTTGGCCAAAAGAGTAAATCTTAAAGGAGTTCTCATCTCTCTCTCTCTCTCTCTCTCTCTCTCTCTCTCTCTCTCTCTCACACACACACACACACACACACACACACACACACACACACACACACACACAAAATGATAGCAAAATGATAGCCATGAGGTGATGGCATATGTTGATTAGTTTGAATTTTGTGGTGATAATTTCACAGTGCATACATTTACTATTTATCAAAGTTTATGAAGCCATATGCCTTAAATGTGTACAATTTTTATTGGCAAGTTTCACTCAATAAAGCTAAAAAATATTTATAACATCAAAAAGCTAGAAAGAATGAAGTAAGATTGATTAATATCATACTATAATTATACCAGTTTTCTTCCTATGGGCATATGTATACATAGTTTAGTGTAGGAGTCTAGAAAATAGTCATAGTTGTGAAAATTGGTGAGAGAGAGAGAGAGAGACAGAGAGAGAGAGAGAGAGAGAGAGAGAGAGAGAGAGAGAGAGAGAGAGAGAGAAACAGCCTACTAATTGTAACCTAGATAAATTTTTCTTATAGTCACCCGCGGGGGCTGTGTATCAGAGCCTGGGAGAGGTTATAACAAATTGCACTGTAGGTACAGGATAAACTCTGTTAACTCAGTTTACTTGGGATGCTGTCTTGGGTCTCTACTTATGCTCTACTGTCTTCCCATAAAGCAAGAGTCTAGAACAATGTTGGGTGTCCCTATAGGTGCAGATTCTTCTATTTCACTCTCCCTTCACTTGAATTCACTATACATCCTACAAAACAGGCTTAACCTTGTCACCTTCATCCACCTCACAAAAATGCTGCTGCTAAAATCACCTACTTATTGACAAAGGATATATTTTCCATTTATACCATGCCCTTTTTTCAGCTTTATTGATATTAATATCACTTATTTTTGTTTTGTTTCTTTTATTTCTTCACTTTAAAAATTGCACACTATAATGTATTATATTTACATGGAATTATGGGTGTTATTTTAATGCATAGCAGTGTCAGTCCATACCTGTGACAGATGATAAAAGTCAAATCCAGTACTCCAAAGAATTCCCTTTTTCTGTCCCCGTGTATTCAGATTCTCCTCCTAATTCTACCCCCTGATCAAATTTCTGATCTTACAATGAATCTGGTATACCTTTTCTATATAGGTTGTAGATTTTATTAATGTTTTGTGATTCTTAATGTGCAAATGTTTTCATTAGCTTTTCATCACTGTGGCCAAAATACCCAATAAGAACAACTTAGAGGAGGAAAAGTTCATTTGAGGTTCATGGTTTCAGAGGTCTTAGTCCATAGATTGTATACTCCATTGCTCTGGGCCCAAGGTAAGGAATGGGGAAAGGGTCCAGCAGGAAAGCTTCTCAGCTCATGGTGGGATCAGAAAGCTCTGTGTGAGTGTGTGTGTGTGTGTGTGTGTGTGTGTGTGTGTGTGTGTATGTGTATATAAAGGAGGAACAAACCTTCCAGGGCACACCCCCAGTGAGCCACCTCCACCAGCCATTCCCAAGTACTACAGTTACCATGGAGTCAGTCCATTCAAACCATGAAGGACTGATTGGGTTTCAGCTCTCACAATCCAATCATTTCACCTCTGAATTTTCCTGTATTAACAAGAACTTTTGGAGACATCTCATATTCAAACAGTGCAACCAGTCTTTAAAAGTTTTTAGTTACATTTATACCTTGGTTTTGATGTTTTCCAGTGCTATAGTAAATAATATTATTTTAAATTTTCTTTCCAACTTTTTATTGCTTGGGAAAACAAATGTAATTTTGACTTCATATCTGGAAACATTGCTAAAATTTCTTATTATTGAAATATATTGTTTAAAAATCTCTTAGGATTGCCTATGTACAAATCATGTTGGTTTAAGAGGAAAGATATCCACCTGAAACACTTCTATTGGATATTTTACTCTATGAGCTATTCAATATAAAAGTTTAAGAAAAGTAAAAGGCCAAAATAAATAAATAGGCCACGAATGTGTCTTTAATTTCAAGTGACAGTATGCTTACTTATTTTTTGCTATATTTTTTGGAGTACCAAATTTAGCAGTTTTTCTTAACTTCTAAATATAATTTATCTCATATTTTAAGAGAACTGTGCATTTTCTCATCTCACGTATTTTAGATATGAGTGCATTAAAAGTTTTAATTATTGTATAAACAAGAAAATGCTTCAAAAAGCTGAAGCAACCATAGAAAGAACCTGTGATTCAGAGATTGTAGTGGTGGATAGAGGGACAATCTTAGATAGTGATCTGAGGAAAATGTTAATAAACTGATGTCTATAGGAGGATTAATAGTACAGGTTGATCATTCTTAATCTCAAAACCAAAACTAATCTCTAAAATCCAAAATTACTTGAGCACTCACGTGATGCCACAAGTGGACAGTTCCACACTTGATCTTATGTGACATGACATTGTTAAATGGCAGGCACACTAAATTTATCTTATAAAATTACCTTCAGTTTATAATGTATAAGGTGCTTATGAACGAATAATAAATTTGAAATTTAGACTTGGGCCCCATTTCCAAAATATTCCATTATGTATATGCAAAAATTCCTAAATCTATAAAACATCCAGCACCCAAAACATTTCTGGTCCTTAGCATTTTGGATAAGGAATATTAAACCTGAACTACAGGTCTACGCTAAAGTAATTACCCCAAAGAATAGCATTGACTCATTTGAGAAAATATCATAAGAGACAGAAACAACTGCACTGAGAGAGCATGGACCAAAAGTAGTGGTGTTGAGGTGGAGTTGTGTGAGTCACAAGAGAGGGAATACTAAATTTTATCATATGTAAGTTCCCCTACCCTCATAAGCCATTTTCATAGTTTGAGGAACTCACAACTTGGTCTTGAAATTTTGAAATGCTTTGAATACTGTGATGATCATTGTAATTTGAGTGATCATAGGGGTGCTATTGCCCTTGGACATCTTTGTGTAATTATCTCTTTTTGATGCAGAAATTATCTCACAGAGATTACTAACATACCTAAAATCAATAATATTATGTAGAAACAGGACTCAGATTTTAGTCTCTGTTCTCTCCTCTCTTAGAATGCCAACAAAACTTACATAAGAGTTTGCCAAAAGTGTTGAAAAGAAGCTAAGGGTTGGGCTTTTAAAATTCATTTCATGCTCAATATTATGTAAAGCCCTATCCTCTTAAGTGGAAAAACATATAAGGAATATTAGAAATAGATTTAAATGTTCGTTTGTGGTGCTTAGTGGCTAACATTGTTTCTAAATAGAATGTTGATGTGTGTCAAACCAGCACGAGGGCACTTGACCTACTTTCTAAATGTCAAATCTTATTTTGAGGGTTTAAGTATTTGAAGCTACAGACTAGCTCCTTTTACAGATTTCACAGCAAACTGGAAGAAGGATTTCATGACTTAATATGCTGAAGCTGTTACTTAAGGCATATTGATAAAGGTACTAAAGGAGAAATTACCTTAAGTCCTCTAGGGAAGAAGAGGAAATAGAATAAATGCTTAAAGGTGACATTTAGATTGAAAAAGAAAAATTAACTTTGTACACACACACACACACACACACACACACACACACACTCACATATCCAAATAGTCCTATAACAAATCCACCTAGATTTCTTATCTTAAGTACTTTGGCCTATATACTGATTTAAGTATGGATGAGTAATTTCTATTATAAATGAAAGAAATTTTTATGCTTTTAAGCAGAGGTGTTCCATTGACAATAGAAAAAAATGCAGATTCAAAGGGAAATTTCAATTGCATTTTATTTCAGTTATGTAACAAGATTAAATTTTAGGAGAAATAAGAAGTTGTATTTTAGGGGCTGGGGATGTGGCTCAAGCGGTAGCGTGCTCGCCTGGCATGCATGCGGCCTGGGTTCAATCCTCAGCACCACATACAAACAAAGATGTTGTGTCCGCCAATAACTAAAAAATAAATAATAAACTTCTCTCTCTCTCTCTCTCTCTCTCTCTCTCCCCCCTCCCTCTCTCACTCTCTCTTTAAAAAAAAAAAAAGAAGTTGTATTTTAAATCTGGAGTACTAAATCTCAGCCTCAAAAGATTATATATGGAAAATAAATATGTAATTTATCTTAAGATGTATTTATTTTATTGTAATTTATTTTAAGATTTATTTATATTTATAAAATATTGATAATCCTAGGTCAGGTTACTAAAGCAAATAGTTTATCCAGAAATTACTCACCTTTATGGTAGACATCATATTTATTTACATAGCATTCCTTAGTATTGCTATCAGAGAGAAGTTGGGTAGAGTGAACCATTGTACTCACCAAGAAAGATGCATTTTTATCTTCATCCTAGGAGTCAATTTTCTTACCTATAAAATGGGAATTTTACATTTATGCATAGGCTGTTTTATAGTAGTATTAAATAAGATAATCTATGTCAAAACACTTTATAAATTCTTCAGCTTTCATTTTATTTATAATTCTACTCATTATAAACTTTATTTATAAAATCTGCTCAGAGATCTCAGAGTACTTCCCTGTGCTGAAAAGTAGGAAAATAGTGATAAAGGGAAGTCTCAGCTCTTGTGAAACTTATATTCTTTTGGAGGTTATAGGTACTAACACCATGTTGCACAATCAATTGTTTAGAGTCAATGAGTGAATCAGACAATGAATGATTGGAGTGGATTAATCACAATCAAGTCAGAGATTCAACTTCAGTTGATCAAATGAAAATTTGTGGTAGCCAGAGCAGAGCAGTGGCAGCAAAACACAGGAAGGCATTCTACCAGGGGTCACTTCATGGTCACTGCTGTTGACTCAGATGCTATTCTAAGTGTGGTTGGATTTTCAATGTGAGACTTAAAACTAAATAGCTGTTTGTCTGTACTTCTTTCATTACTGATGGATGAGCTGAGTAAAGGTCCTTTTGGCCATCCTTTGTGCAGAAATGCATCAGCAAGGGTGTAGTGCATGGGCAGGAACAAGAGGTCTGTCATGTAGCAGGAATTGTCCCATGTACATGGGATCAGCAAGTGGGAGGTCTCATTGTATTGGGTACTTCCTGGATGAATAGTTTGCCTGGAGTTTCTAAAGTTACTGTGCATTCCTCTGACTTGGGGAGCCTCAATTTAAATTCAGAGGCTTTTTTTTTTCCTTCCAAATTTTATGTAAGAGGTGAGTGGTTTTATGAGACAACAGGGAAAAGGCTCTCCTCTTTGCCAGTTGTTTGAAACAGTTTAGATGAATGTTACTTGTATTTGGAGATGTTTATTGCAGTGGTTTTCTCTAATCAGGTCTCTTGATTTGGTTGAATCTTTTCTGAGGGAGTCACCAGTGGTGCAATTTTTCCAAAGGAGCCGTCAATTGGCTTGGTGTCGTGGCATTTCTGTATCCTCCTCCCTTCTGCTAGTGATGGTCTAATTTTGGGGGCCAACAGAGGTGAGGCAAAGAACCTCACCCTCCCACTGGCACCAAGGCCAAGTTTGGGGGCCAACAGAGGTGAGGCAAGAACCTCACCCCCCCACTGGTGCATAGACCTATCCACAAGTATGGCTATATGCTGGATCGGTAGTCAGTGATGGGTATGATCCAATTGCAGTGGTATCAACCTAAGACAGGAGGCTGACGCCTAGAGGTCAATTTTTCCCATGACAGGTAAGAACCATATGTTGAATTGGACAACCTACCAGGCACGGTCCTTAAGCCACATTGCTTGTTGTTTAATTAATCAGAAGGGGGGAGATGCTGAGAGCCATTAGCCAAGTAGGTATGACAATTTCCTTGCCAGCGTACCCCATGTTGCTTAGAGGAAGGACTCGTGGAAATGGACTTGCCTTGGACATTTTGCAGTGACATTGCATGTAAGGTGACCTTGCTCAAGGATCAGGGCGGATCCGGGTTTAGGGCGGATCAGGGTTTAGGGCTCTCCTTGGGTTTAGGGCGGTTCCAGGTTTAAGGTGTACCCTGCTGGGAATGGGGGTATCCTGCTGCATAAGGCATGCCTGCTCCTGTAGTTCCCTTGAGTTCTCCCGGGATTCAGAGAGTATTTGGGATTTTCCCAGAGAACATGGATTTCCCCAGAACATTTGTAGAGGGCCGGTGTGAGTTCGGAAATAAAGAATTGCTGTTTGAATCTACAAAGCTGTGAGTGGCTAGTGATTTTGTGCCCAGCCAGACTGAGGCATTTGGTGGCCCCCATTAGTTGGGGAAATGCGGTAGGAGGGATTTCCAGAGGAGGGATTTTCCTGTTGGTGTAGTGAGGCCCGGGAGAAAGCTGCATGTGTGGTTCGGCATATTTCCCAGGAGCGTGCGTGCATGGCATTGGCGGGAGTTTCAGAAATAAAGTTTGTTCCTGCTTGAGTGGCTCATGATTTTGTGCCCAGCCAGACTGCGGCAATGCCTCCTGACCCTACTTATCTCAAGGCAATGGAGAATTTCTTAGTTTAAACTTGATTTCAAATCCAGGCTACAGTGTACTTACAGTTCAAAACTTATCCAAACCTTAAAAGAAGTGGGTGACATACACAGACATGAACCTCTGAAATTTCACTCTTCTGTTGTCTCCAGGAAAAATCTGGCAAAAATATTAAAATTGAGTTTTTTAGAGCTCTGGAAATTAACTAAAGGCTTGAACAGTTTGAGAATGTTCAGTCAAGAAAAACAGTTCATTCATAATTGGAACAACAGGTTTTGTGGTATTTTAACTCACTCTAGTCCTATCTCCTGTTCTGTAACTCAGGGGTAGTCTGGAAAATAACCATCCACATTCCCAGTATCAGAGGGCTGCATGACTGAACTGTAGTTCTTCCCAAACCTTATTTTCAAAAAGTTGTCATTTGATCCATCTAGTGATTCCCTGGAAAATTCCACAAAAGTGCTTGTTTTTATTTGACCTGATGGAACAGGTCAAATAATGGAAAACATTTACTGGCAAATATTTTCAGGCACTACTACCTGATAATACTTGAGAGAAACAATGTTATAACTGAAAAGCTTAAAATGCATTAAGATGCTTAAAGAACTCTGAGACCGCCATCATATTCCTGGGCATCTGGAAGGCTATTTATATTTACATGCCTAGATGTTTACATGCTCAGTTAAACCTGAAAGGATCTATGAAGCATGTTTTCTGACCATAATCAAAGTAAATTAGAAATTAATATCAGAAAAACCTTGGGAAATTAATAAAGATTTGGATATTAACAAATCTTTCCTATATAATCAATGAGTTAAATAAGAAATTCTGGGAAATTTGAAAGTATCTATATATGAATTACAATGAAAACACAAGATACCAATACTTATGGACATGCAGTGAAATCAGTACTTAGTGAAATCATGCCTGTAAATCCCTACATTAGAAAAAATATCTCAAACCAATAACTTAACCTGCCCCTAAAAGAAACCCAAAAAACCTAGAAAGAGAAGAGCACCAAATACAAAGTCAGCAGAAGGAAGGGAATAAGATTAGAGTATCAACAAATAAATCAAAGAAGAATATAAAATGTCAACAAGACAAAATTTTGGCTCTTTGAAAAGATCAATAAATTAAGAAAACTTTTAGCCACACCCACCAAAAATAGAGAATTAATGAAATCAAGGGGAAAAGTGGGATAATAGTTAGAAGACTTAGAGAAAGAAAAGGATTATAAAGGAATACTATGACCAATTTTATGCTAATTAAATTATATGAAATGAAAAAATTCTTAACATGACACAAAAACTAATAAAACTGACTCAAGAAGAACAGCACATTTGAATACAGACAGAATGAGCAAAGAGAATGAATTATTAATAAAATAATTTCTCACAAAGAAAAGTCCAGCTCTATATGGCTTTATTATTGAATTATGTTTAAAGAAAAGTTAACACTAAATCTTGCCATTGCTTGAAAAAATAGAAATGGGGGGAAAATTACCAGCTCATTTATAAGACCAATATTATTCTGATACAAAAACCAGACAAATTTATCACAAAATAAAGCTGCAGACCAACATCCCATATGAATATAGATGCCAAAAATTCTTAACAAATATTAGAAAACTAACTCCAGTAGCATGTGAAATATATTCTATAAGATAAATAAGTGGGATTTATCCAAAGAATGCAAGGCTTATTCCACATATGAAAATCAAGCTATGCAATACATCACAAATAGAGAAAAAGAAAAAAAATTACCTGATCATCCCAGTAGATGCAGAAAAGAAATAGAAAATATAATTCTTTTATGAAGGAACACTCAGTAAAGTAGGGAGAGGATGTGCGTTTACTGATTTTCATGCATGTATGAGTTTGTTGGGATGAAATCAATTACTCTGTATAACCATAAAGCTCTTAAAAAATGTACAACAAAACATTCACCTAAGTAAATGTGATAAAATAAAAACTAATCCCTTCCATGTATGTATAATTGTGTAAGCTCTTCCCTTTAAATAAAGGTAAGAATACAAAGACACACGTGCGCATATACACACACACACATGCATAGATATGCAACAAAACATTGAGCAGTAACAACTAAACAGAGACATAACTTAATATTGTAATTTTTCAATACATTTTGGGCAGTTTGATACATATCCTTGCCTACTACCCTTTATCCCGTCCTGAGAAGTTTGTCTGCCATCTGTCCTTGCCATTAGCAGCAGGTGTTGAATAATCCATTCTCAGTGTGCTGAGTATCTATGAGGACAATTCTAGGCCAAGAATTTGAATTAATCAATGGTACTGAGTTACAGACTGACCAGAAAAGAAGAGACTGAACTCAGTGGCTTTAGCTGAGGTTAGATAAAGGAATGACTCATATGGAGTTCTGGTGGACTGACGCCAGACTTAGCCACTGGCTGGAGTCAGGATGTTAGGCATGGTGGTGTACCAGACTGGTGCTGGGGCTGGAACGTTGAAGCTCACACAGCAGTTGAGAAAAGAAAGACCCAAACCCAGGTCATGGCTCTGACTAGACAACAGGGCCTGTGGAACTGGCCATGACAAAGGCTGAGCCCATGCCCAGACACTGCCACATTGAGAAGTAAGCCTGACAAGGGGAGTTAAGATAACTGGGGAGAGAGATTGACCATATAATGTCATATGCATGTATATTTTAAAGTTTAGAAAAGAAAATAGAATTTGGAAAAAAAGTCCAAATGTAAAACTGACTTTTAGGTTAGCTGTAAAAACTATGTAAAAAGTATGTAAATTGAACAGTGTATTTATTTAGATTAATCATATTTGATTTGCTGTGTGTGTGTGTGTGTGTGTGTGTGTGTGTGTGTTTAACAGGAAAAAAAATCTTTTTAAATTGGGGCAGGGATAGAATGTGCATTAACTGATTTCCATGCATGTATGAGTTTGTTGGGATGAAGTCAATTACTTTGTATAACCATAAAGCTCTAAAAAAATGTACAACAAAACATTCACCTAAGTGAATGTGATAAAGTAAAAAAAGTGAGTTGTTGTCTTGGGCATCATCTACATTGGGATTCAGATGGTTTGATCTTCAGACTGAGCTTTGCTACTGTAGTTGTCAGAAATCAGAAAAAGGCCAGAGAAAGGTCTGGTTTTAGTTCCAGAACCATATTTGGATATTTGTGCTTGAAAATTGATTTGCTTAATTGTTACAACCCAAAATCCATTAACAGAGAGAACTGCTACACGTGCCCATGCTGTGTCCGCATTGCCCACCATCTTGTTTTTACAGGGAAAATGCAATTATTGAAAATAATAATCTCTACCCTCAGAGTTAGGGCAAGACTGTAAATGATGTTTTATAATTATAGTTAGAATAACTAGTGATCAAGTGGATGAGAACTTGATCCCTTATTTCTTAAAATCAGCTATGGAGCTGGCTGGGTTGTTAAATATTACTGTTGTTAAAACATTAATGACAATCAGAACAAATGGCAGACATGGTAATCATCATTTCAGAAAATCTTCATTTGTTAGTCATAGTAAGTAGGAAAAACAGTATGTATTTTGAAAGTGTTTTAGAATTTGGGTATCTATATATCCATAACAAAAGGACTGCTCAACACTGTAAGTACCACCATTTAACTAGAAAGAAAAAGTACTTATCAAATTATCTCTGAAATAACATTAATTGCAGTTATCAAAGGAGAGCCACCATATCCTTAAGCATTCACTCTCTCCACCCCTTAGTTCCTTATGATCTGTGAATATAAAGTGTGTGTGTGTGTGTGTGTGTGTGTGTGTGTGTATAAACACATACATACACTCAATAATATGTAGCTTTGGTAGCTTATCACAATCTGCTGAGGTGAGAGGAAAAACCTTATAATTAATGACTGAACTCTGATGGTCTATGTGCTTTCAATGAAGCTCAAGAAAAGCTTTGGTTTTTGCAGACTAGAATCATCGTATTTTGTAAATAGCAACATTAGTGTAGATGTTCTCCCCACTGTTCTTGGGTTAAAACTGGGCTATTTCTAGGATACTAAAATACATGCCAGTTTCTAATCTTGATGTCAGGAGTGAAGATTCTTATATCATAGTTTACTTTTATCAGTTGATAATGAGTATATATATATCATAAATAAATTTTTGTTTTATCTTTATACTGATTTACAGTGATCCATGTGAGATTTAATTTTTGTATAATTCTGATGAAGTTGTATCATAATTGTCAAAGGTGGGGGGAAGGCAGAAATAACATGAGAGCCACATGAATGCACCATTGCAAAATCTGATTTTAAAAGGCCATGTGATTAAGCCAAAGATGTAGGAATATAAGGCATTAGCCCGACTCCTCAGTAATACTAAATTCAAGCAAGACAATCTGACAAAAAAGGAAATCCCTTGGGGCTACTTTATGTTATTAAATTTAATAACTGGAATGAAAGAAAACAAGACCTTTTATATTGTATGTTCATGTGTATGTGTGTGTTTATGTGCAGAATAAGAAGGAAATAAAGATAGAAAAGCAAAGGAAACAATGATCAAAACAAGAGCAAGGGACAGAATAGAAATAGCTGAACAATGAATTACTCACAAAGGAAAATCTGTAGCTAACTCAGGGAACTCAGAGAGGGAAAATACAGAGTAAAGTACAATAGGTATCAGATACAAAGATAGAATAATAATTATGGAGACAAAGACAAACTATTAAACTAAGTTTAATGTCCCTGAAATTAAAAACGAAGCTCTCTAAAAACAATAGGACAAAACTTATTTAAATGCATATTAGAAAAAATTATATTGGTAAAGAAGGGTCCTTATGGACCTTTTTCTCCCATCAATATAGGGAATTAACTGGAGGGCCTTGTAGAGCCTCATACATGCTAAGCAACTGGTCTGTGACTAGGCTGCACCCCTAGGACAGTCCACATTTACAAAAGACACCCTCCTTCCAAGAAAAAAAAAAAAACCTGCCTCCAATTTTTCACAGAGACTTATTTTTCTTAAAGTTACAAAAGTCTAATTTATTATACTTATGTATGACAAGTTCATATACATCAATAGGAAAAGAAATTTAAATTGTTTAATAGAAAAATGAGCAAAGAATGGGAAATAATTTTGAGAAAATTTTAAGTGACAAATATACAGAAAAGATACAAAACATAAACCTTCCTAGTAAATTGTACCCAAGTTCAAGTTTAGTTAAGTTTAAGTTGAATAATGAGATACTATTTTTGTATTTACCAGATTGTCAAAATTAAAATTTTGAAAATATTGCAATTTTGCCAGTACACAGGAAAAAACACTATCATATACTGTTGGTGGGAACATAATTAGGTAATCATTTGAGTGCAGGATTTGGAAATAGCTATCAGAATTGATTATGCTGTTGAGGGAGATATATTGCTTAGAGGAGAAATCTATTATGTAGGAGGAGGAAAGCCACCAAGGTTAGCTAGGACGAGTGAATTAAATTAATGAATTAGGAGCACTATGCATGTGAGACACAGTCTGGAATCCAGGGTGAGGGGGAACAAATATAAAAGTGAGAGAAAACAGTACAGTGGAATAGTTACCTAATTTTACCCACAAGAGTGAGAGTAGCTGAGAGTCTATCCAGGAGTAGAAAAAAGGACTCAGCAAAGCTGCATTGTGCAAATTGCAAACAGATTCCTTTGCCAGTGAACTGGCCTCATAACAACATTGCAGAAAAACAAACAAAAAACAAAAATGGAAAAGAGTTCTCCAGTAAAGGCAGAATATCCCAATTAACCTTATTTAGGGGAAAACTCAAGGAGGGGAAAGGATTTGGAAAAGATTTCTAAAGGACATGAAGAATGAGATCAAGAATGAGCAAGAGTTTACTCAAACCTGCATGTATTTTGAAGCAAGGATGTTTTCTGGTAGACAGGTCTATTACTTCTCCCTGAGATTGCTCCCAATTATTTTATATAAATAGACTGATGCATTTGTATTGGTATCTCTAACTCCATCTACATATGCTATTATTCACCAATTAGCTACATCACCTTAACAAGGCGCATGCTTAGAAAATGAAAAGATACAATGCTTTTTCTGTCATAAAATCTTATCCTTTTGCTAGTTTTATTAAAAAAAATACTATTAGATAAGTTTAGGACTCTTCGAGAATACACAGAAGACTTCATTAGCTTACCTTTCAAAAGCTATTTGACTTTGCTTTTGGCATTTGATTATGGTTAGTCGAGGTTTTCCTGTGAAATTTACCCATTAGGGTGTGTGTGTGTACATGCAAAATAGGAATGAACTCATAGAATTATGGGATTATGGAAGCAAACAAGTTCCACAACCTGCCAATTTCACATAGAGAACCAGAAAAAACTAATAGTGGAATTAGATCAAAGTCTAATTGAGAAAATTTTAAATGACAAATATATACCTGAGGAATAAGGTAGGGGTGAGGGGATAGAGGAGGGAGGGGTCAGTGGTTTAAGTTCTAGTCAGAGTCGAGATACTTTAGAACTGGGAGGTTGGATGTGTAAGGACAGGTTATTTCTGTTCAGACAGAAAGAGCGAGTTTAACTTTCCTTCATTTTTTATTACTTGAGCCCCTAAGTGATTAGATGATGCCCATGTTGATGATCTTCCTTCATGAGTTCACACCTCTACAGATATAACCACAAATAATATTTTGCTATCCATCTCCTCATCTTTTAACAAATTCAAATGAACACATAAAGTTAACTATCAAAACCATTGGGTTTTTTCCTCTTTGAAAATATATATTTTCCAACTTCAATGCATATTAATAAGATAGTTAAAATTTTGATGAAAATTAGATCCACAATGTTTCTAATTTCATAATAAATTTTTAAAGTCTAATAAACATGTATCAATAATATCAATAAAAATTCAGCATACTTTTCATATTTTTAAAGAAAATACAATGTCAGCCAAAATCAACACATTACTATTATTATCATCTGAGATCATGAACAATCTAATTTGGCATATCAGTTTAGATATACTTAATACTACTAAACCATCCAATGAAAGTGATTTTTTAAATGTACTAGTAATATAAAGTTTACAGAAATAATGAAATTGCAAACTTTGTCAAACTTTTTCTTGATTAATTGTTGTCTCATGATAATTACAAAAAAGATCAAAGGCACTCATACAAAGCCACACTTTAATTGGAACATGCTTTAAAAATTGTTGACTTATTTGTTTAGAAGGCAAATATGAGATCTGTGTAATCAGTTCTGAAAATATATACAATTTGTTTCTTCACTGCATCAAATTTTGTACTTCATTTGATCACGTTTTTAAGGTAATATTTATAACATTTTCACAAGGGTGTAGCGAATCAATTCTAAAAAGCTATTATTGAGCTGGAAGTGTGGGCAGCAGTGAGTTATAGGTTTACTGAGAATGGGACAAGAGTAAGCCTCTGGATAATAACTTTGAGGACAAACCTGGCAGGACTGGAAATAGCCCCAGATATTGATGGTCACTATGGCATAGAAAGTGGATTAATATTACTTGCCTGTTACTTTATGTCAGATACATATTACTTATTTTCATTCTCACAACTACCTATGGAAATATCCCTGTTACCATCTGATAGATGCTGCTGCTAGGGTCAGAAAAGTTGGTAAATATATCTTATCTATAAATAATGGTAAAGTCAAGATTCACATGTTGGGCTTAATGATACCATAGCCTATCCTCTCGCCTCCACATCACTCTTATTTCCCAAGTTAGAGAGGACAACAGGCCAGAGTGGGAGAACTCAGAGATGCAGAAAATGAGGATATCCCTAGAAACCAATGTTCAGACCATTGACATTGAATGTCTATGCAACACCTGCCTCATTCTTCAAAGCAGACAAGAGGTCAGCAATGAAAAATTATGGTGTGAGCAGTAGAGATCTGGACTCTAGATGAAGAAATTGAATAAATTCATTTAGTATTATCTAAAATGCAGGCTTTTTTTTTTTTTTTTGACGGGGAGGAGGGTGCTTCTCCAAATGTGATTGAATGAAGCACTCCAGGTAGAGGTGAGGAAGAAAGTTGCCCAGGAAAGTGTCTCAATGAAAAATGAAATTATCATCATACATATAAATGTTTCGTGAATCTCTGGCATCTTCCACATTAGCTGTCTAGCCCTTACTACCATTATGGTTCAGAATATTACACCTGAAAAATTCATTTCATCTTTTCTTCAATGATTACTAGACAATATGTACAAGGCTCTGTACCTAGGAGTAGGGATGCAATGATAGCCAGTATGCAGAGGGTCCCCACTCTCATGAAATTTGTAGTCTAGTCAGGGTTGGATGGCACAGACAGGGAAATATATTATAAGTAAATGAAAATTATAAGAAGAGAGTTTCTCACTTTGGAATAACAAGGCCAGCCAAATGCAGAGCAGGTTCTATCTTCTGGATATAGGAACAAGGAAGAGGAAAGCCAAATGTGTTAAATTTTAAGGGTATATGGAAGCTGTATCATTTGTAATCAAAATATGTGATCCATAGCAGATAAATGAATACTATGGACTAAGTAGAAAGTTAAAATAAATGATGAATTGGTAGTCATTCAGAGATTTATTTATCAATTTTTACATACTTAGTCTTTTGTGTTATGAAGAAAACAAAAGAAGATACGACACATAATATTTGTTCTCAAGGAGTTTCCAGCTAAGTTTATGAAAACATTTTTAGCTCTGGTCATTATAGAATTTTTGCCTTAAAAACAAGGTCTATAGACATAGCCCTTATTATAAACATGGAATTCTGGATAATCCACACTGTGAAGGCATGTGCTAACAAAAGATCCTGAATCTTTAAATAGATATAGTAAGAAATGACATATGAAAATATCTACCATTTATCAACAAGTAAAATTGAAAATTTACAGAACAGAGAATATAGAATAACCCTAGTTTGTGAAAGTTATGCTTTTATGTACAGATATGCAAAGAAGAAATCCAGAAGGCCATTATGTATAGTGTATATATTAGGCCCTTGGTTATATTTGTTGAAAACACAAATGAATAAATAGATGTCAATATTGATTTCTTTGAGTATTGAAATCATAGCTCATTTTGAATTTTTGTCCTTGTGCCTTCTTGATAGGCCAAGCACTGCATAATAAATACATAATATTTATAATTTTAGAATTTAAAAATACTTAAAATATATTTAAAAATAACAATCACAGAAGATCAATTTAGGATGTATCTGAAGAAAAAGCTGAGAAAGGATACTTTTTTCTTTATGACTGAAAAAGCAGGAGAAATGAGTGACATTTATGGACTAATTATACACATAAATAGACCCAGTTCCTTCTTAGAATCAGCTTTCAGGGCTAGGTCCTTGCTGTACACCTACTTCTTTTGGTCCTCCCACCATCAATAAATCTAGAGAAGATGAATACTGTGCTTCATTCTGCCCTAGAAAACTGGTTAATTATTAATTTAGTGGCTTTTCACTCTTCATTTATTAAATCAATTCAACATCATCAACAGAAATTTTGACATTTCTTTACTGTACTGCAAGCTTTTTGCTGATATTGTGCCTTATTCATCTATTTACAGTATTCAACACTGTATTAAGGAAATACTCAGTGTTATAGTTTGGACACGAACTATTCCGCAAAAACTCCTGCATTAATACAGGGATATTTGGAGGGGAAATGATTGAATTGTGAGAACTTTAACCTAATAAGTCCATCCTAGTTTGAATGGACTGATTGAGTGGTAATGGGCAGGTGGGGCATGGCTGGAGGAGTTGGGTCACAGAGGGTGTGCATCTTCATTGCAACCTCTTCCTCCTTCACCTTTCTCCCTCTCCCTGCTTTCTGGCCACTATGTCCTGAGCAGCTTCTTTCTCCACACCCTTCTGCCATGATGTACTTCCTCATGTTGGTCCCCAAACAATGGACTTAGCCACCTATGGACTAAACATCTGAACATGAGCCAAAATAAACTTTGTCAAGAGCCATCCATGAACACGTATTGACCAAATCATCACGGAATCCCATTGAATAGGAAAATCTGGTATTTGGAAATTTGGTATTTGGCAATCCTGCTGGTAAGATTGCCCAGACACATATGAGTCGTATGCAGCTTTGCCAGTTCCCGCATTGAAGATGGGGTGACCTGCTGTAGCCATATAAGCCTTTCTGTGATGGGTGTAGTCTGCCAAGATGCCAGTCAACCTGTTGACTGCAAGACATCATGAAGCAAGACTCCACTCCTGAAACCTTATCTCTGCCTTTAATACTCCCCCTTAAATAAAACCACCAAAGCCATTTTTTAGTTGTTTGTTCCAGCTCCTACCAGGACTGGAAGAATCTATCAGGTGCTCTCTTTAAATTATAATTCTGACTTTGTCTTTTATTTCTTCTCAGAGTCACCCATGAATGTGGATTCATCTCTTTCATTCCTTGACTGCCTATTTCAGACTTTATTTTCTCAGTTGGCTTATCCCATCCTGGGCAGGAAAAATCAAAAAATCACCCTGGTGAGACACTGGAAGCTTCATGATAAAACTTTTTCACCTCTAAGTTGTTCTTGTAGGGTAGTTTGTTCACAGTGATGAAAAACTGAGTATCACAGAAATTGGTTGGGACATAGGGTTATTGGTGTGACTGACCTAACCATGTGGTTCATAAGGCTTTGGAAATGATTTGCAGGAAAAATTTGAAAAAGATTAGAAATGCAGTATAGAAAAACTTTATTGTAATCAGAAATTAATGGTGAATCTGGTGGGAATCAGAAAACCAGACTACAGAGAGGAATGCAGACTATGCTCATGAGGTTTCAGAGGAAATGAGAACTATATTGGAAATTGGAGTAGGGGCTATTCACTTTACATTCTGGCAAAGAAGTTTTCTATATTTTTCCCATGTGCTAAGTTTTTCAGTGAGGCTGAATTTAAAGGTGAAGGACTAATTAATCTTGTGGAGGAAATTTCAAGGAAGCATAGAATTCAGTCATTGGCATGAATATTGCTGGACACATTTAGCCAGGCTTATTCTGAGAATGGGGAGCAGAAAACAGAGATAAATGATATTGAAAACTTGCAGTTTGACCAGAAAAATGTTTGCAAGACTGGGCCAAGAAAGGTGTGCTTATTGAAGAGATTACAGTCCCTAAAGAGATGCTAAATATTTTATAGAAACAAAAGCAAAAAATGCTTTGAAGGGCATCTCAGGAATTTGCAAAACTGCATCACTATAGGATACAGGTATAGAAGGAAAATTTCCTTTGAGAACAGATCATGCTTGCATGGAGGGCTTAGGAAGTTGTTTCCCAGCCACTGAGGCACTCAGAGGCTCCTGTAGCCATGATTCCAAGGAGTTCAGCTATTGTGAGATCTTGCAGAAAAATTTGATGTCATCCATGTGGTGCTGGTTCTGCTGGAATGCAGGATGTTGGAGTTAAAGGGTCATAGAGGCTTCCATGAAGATTTCAAAGGAATACCTAGGAGGACAAGTAAAGTATAGAAATGTCAGAGTCCCTGCAGGTTACCCCTGAGAGGGCAATGCATGAAGCTGTGACAGTAAAGCCAAAGGTGGAATAGAAACTCAAGCAATTAGAAATATCAGTAATATGGTCAAGAAAAGTTACTGTCTGTGGAGACAGCCAGCTAAAGGAGAGCACATGTGTGCTGTTAACAGCAAGTCCAAAGCAGCAGGGTTTCCCAAGCCCTTGAGAGAACACAGTGGTGGCCATCTGTACTAGAAGCTGCATATGAACTTATAGGCAGAGTTACAAGACCTGTTTGTCTGGATGGGTTTTAGATCTTGTTTTGGTTCCATCTCTTCTTCCTTTTTGGAATGGGAATGTTTACTCTCTGCCTATGTATATTAGACACATGTAATTTCCCTGTGATTTTTCCACTAGCTCACAGCTAAGAGTTTGCCTTGAGTCTCAAAGAAGACTTTGCACTTAGTCTTTAAGGCGATACTTAAACTGTTAAGACTATGGGATCTCAGAAATGGACTAAATATATTTTGCATTGTGAGATGGACATGAACTTTTGGAGGCCATGGTCATAATATTATGGTTTAAAGATAAGGTGACCCCCAAAATCTCCTCTGATACATGAATATTCAGAGAGGAAATGGTTGGATTATGAGTGCTGCAACCTAATCAGTTTATTCTAGTTTAAATGGACTAACTGGATGGTAACTGTAGGCAGGTGGAGGAGGTGGGACACTGGGCACATGCCCTGGAAGGATTCATCTTCCTGTAACCCCTTCTTTCTTCTTCTTTCCAAGAAGCTCTCTGCTTCTTGGCTGCCGTAGATGGAACAGTGGTCCTCCACCCTGCCCTTCTTCCATGATGTTCTCACTCATCTTGGGCTCAAAGCCATGTACTTGACTGATCATTGATGAAATCTCTGGAAATTTCCTTCCTGTAAGTTGTTCTTGTTGGGTATTTTGGTTACAGTGACAAATAGTTAAAACTTTGTGTAAATTCTTCTTGGATATACTGATGTTATTTTCCTAGTATTAGTCTTCAATCAGTTTAAATCTTTCTTTATGTTCTAATATAGATTCCTAGACTAACAAGAATAAATCTATGCCAACTTAGGCTTTGATGGCAGCTATCAAGCAACAGAATGAAACTTTGGAATATCAGGTCTATATAATTAGAATCATATCAATAAAAATGGTTCATTATAAACAGGATAATGTTAGATTGGTGACTATTTTTCCTGTACATGACCTCATGCACATCCATTTGCTTGTATCCAAGCATAGGTTTTACAGCAATGGGTACAGATTTCATTAAGATAAAACAGAAACACATGCTTTTCTGATACAAATATAATCAGAAAATTCTAGCTGGCAATCCAAGATACTTTTGGAAATCTAACGGTAGAAAACAAGTGTTCATATAGGCACAAGCTGACTTAAGTTTGGTTTTGACTCCTGGTTTGGTGCACTGTTGCCTTCTTGAACTGGGTATCACATCTGATTATGTGTTTCTATATGTCAATGAAGCTACCTGACAGGTTGGTTGTAACTCTGTTTAAACTCTAGAAGGGTTATTTACATGCCTCATTAATAATAAATATTCTTCTCATATTAAATCAACATTGAATGGAATGGAGACATGAACCCAATTCTTCAATTATCTGAGCTCCGGAACCATGTACCAGATGAGAGTACAGTCATACTTTATCCCAAAATCTTTAACAACTCATTTTCCTTTTTAATTATTTTAGAGTCATAGCAATTCTAAGAGGCTTCCATGTGCCATGTCTGGAAATATATGCCCAAGAATCTATATTTTCCTTATGGTGAGATCATAAATATATGTTCAGATGGATTTCTTGTATTGCTTCTTTTTCTAGAAACTGAAATCAAGAGATTGACCTGAAATAAGATTTATATCTGCTTTCATGAGAGGAATACATAAAACAAAAAGAAGAAAACAAGAAAAATAAATGAAAGAAAGAAGGAAGAAGAAACAAACTCTCAGACTTCAGTTAAAACATTGAAAGGTATTTTCACTTTCTATAGCCTTTGTTTTTTTCATATTCAGAAATATAAGAATTATGGGTTTATGAGTTAACTGTGAGATTATTTTACAAATGTATATGATATTCTTCATTTTCTTTACCATTACTCTGTTGAAAAATAAAATAAAATTAAGGGAGGATAATTTGGTGGAGGATCCAAAAAGTTGTAGTTATTGAAACTATGGAAACAACTTAGAGACCATGGGAGATTTAGAGAGACCTCCTAGTTAGAGTGCTGGACTAGTAACAAAGAGGAGATTTCTAGTTAGACTTTTGCTACTACATAAATGCGTCACTGTAGGATAACTTTAATCTTTTGAGTTCTCAGTATTCTCAGATGTAAAGTAAAAAATATAAATGAGATGATCTTTACAGATGGGATGAGGATGGGATGAGGATCCTAAATCAAGTGTTTATATAAAGATTATTAACTTTGCTTATTTATGCCATTGTGTTTTTTTATAGAAATCTTCATTTAAGAAATAGAGGGTATGAAAGTTATATGTAGTTAGCCATAAAAGTAAATGAGTAAATAGATGGTGGTTTATGTTAATTTTAGAGAAAAGAAGATAAATACCTGGAAAACCTTCCACTTCTTTCATTCTTATGGCAATGACAGTTATCTTTAGGTGATTATACATACCCTGTGACTCTGCTGAGGGTTCTGAGGCTGGGCGTGAGACCAAATGCTCTAGTATTCACTGCCTACTTATGATAAATTCAGAGTGATAAAAGATCATTCAAGGTCACAGCATCATGTGGATGATAAACTCTGAGCTAAGGCTGGAACCTCATATGTTTTCTCATTTTCGACAAGTAAAATGTTTTCATTAATTTGTTAATATTCATTAATATTTCAGGCCTATTTTAGCTAGCAATGGGTAACACATATGGCCAGGCAATGAAATTTGCAATAACAAATAAACTTAGGAGAAAATAGGAAGACACACACACACCTACACAAAGGAGGGGAAAGTTATCACAATCTCTACTCATTTAAACAAACGTGTACATATATTCAGTGTTAGATTCTGAATGTTTCAAGCAGCACCGGGTATTCAGTGATGAAGCTAATCAGACTTTCCCCACAAATCATAAAATTTGTAGTCTAAAGGGGAAATAGAAGAGACATATTAAGCCAATATATACACAAATTATGATATAGTTTTGATATGTGCTACAAAGGAAACAGCAGTGTGAGAAATAGTAAGAGGATGTATTTAGATAGCACTTGGGTATTGATCCTATTGATTCTATGTATTTCTTAGATATCCCCTCCTTCAGGATGGAGACATTCACTGCTAAGTTGCTGAAGTGCTGTCTGTTGATAATTCAGAACTAAATCCCTTTCTAGTAATTGAACTTGGTCTAAAGGTGCTGCTTCTTCCAAGGTATTCTCAACTCCGTAGGGGCAGATTATATCAATGAAGGGTTACAAAGGCTTCAATGGTTCCAAGTAGCCAAATTTTGTAGGGGTTCTTCTACCTTCACTGATACTCCTGGTCCTGTATGAGGCCTCAGTCACACAGCATCATAGTTCAACTTTTCCCCCAGTCCAATAGTGATTCAATCACTCTGACAGGTGTTGATGCCGAAGAATCTCCATAATAAACCTCCTGCATACTCTGACTCTATTTTCCAGGGCAACTGGTATATTTGAGATAGATTTCAAAGTGGTTTAGGGTAGTTGACTTTAAAATGGAATTATGGAGTGGATTTTCCATTGATTACCATGTAAGCAGGACTCTACCATTGGTGGTAGGTTCTGTCTAGCTATTACATAACATTTTGTAATCTGTGTAGTCACTAAAAATTTTGCTGATGACCAGGATGATGGGATACCAGTGAGAAGAAGTGCACTGATGAGTGCAATATTGTGGGAACTGAAGACATTTATGAGAAGTAATTATTATAAAAGCTATAGATATGAATTTGGTGTCAACATACCTTATATGCAATCAGAGATATGATACAATGTGGTATAAAGGTGTATTAAGAATTGTAATGTAATAACAATAATAATAGAAAAAAATATCATGTGCAATTGGTATCAAATAAAAAATATTTAATGAAAAAATAAATAAAAGCTATAGAATCCTATGGCTATTGTTGGGGGCTACTGATGAAGTTCAGGATGACTATACACCAATTTAAGGAAAAAATTGATAGAATATAATGACTTTCATCTCCTGTAGTTGCATGGCAAAAACAAATGAACAAACAAAAAACTGAGGACAAAATTATATGCATAATAGAATTCCAGGGAAAACTGAATATCAGCCCCTACAACTTTGCTATCATATACTGTACATTTGGTTGGAAAGGAAAATGGCAGGGACACCCTGAGGATAGTAAGGGTATATCTCAATTGATCCATTGAAGAAGCTTGTATTACCAATACCATTAAACCCTTTGGACCTGCAGAAGCACCCAATGGTTTTCATTGCTTTAAGACAACACAGAGACTTTTTCTTTGTAAAGTAAAATGAGCAGTCAATAGAATCTACCTCTACCTCTCGTCAGTAAGACATCAATAACTGGAGTCAAGTTCCAACATAATCAGGCTGGCAGTTGATAATATATGACAGTCAATTCTCAGTTCTCATTTTGCTTGTTCTATCAGTAGCTCTTGAGAGCTGATTTCTGTTCTTAGAAATATTCTTCATTTGGCTTCCAGGGTGTCACTCTTTAATTTTTTCTCTGACATTATTTCCTCCTTACGTGTTCTTGCTAATTTTTCCTCATCTGATGACATGTTAGTAATAGAAAGCATCAAGCTGAAACCCTTGGACCTCTTAGTGAATTTCCTCCCCTTTAATTATCTTTCCAGTTCTTATGGTATTAAAATCCATCTTTATGTTGATGATTCCTAAATTTTTGTCTCTAGCTTAGACCTATTCCAAAAACTGCAGCCTCATGTCTAATTACCTACTCAACATTTATCTACAGATGTCTCAGAGACATCTCAAATTTAATAAGTCCTAAATTGATTTCCTTGTTTCTCTCCCCACCCTTTAACCTGCCATCTCTGAAATCTTCTCCATCTCAATTAATGGCAATTCCTTTTGCTCATTATAAAATACTTAGGTATTATTACTTGACAGCTGACTTTTCTCTTAACCTTCATTCTCGTATCAGATTTGTTCGTAAACATACAAAATATATCAAGAATCTCATCACTTCTGCTTGTGTCTGCTTTTTCTAAGCCACACTTTTCTTTCTGTTTCACTGGAATGGATCTCAAGAAACTTCGTTTCCCATAATTCTTTGATAACTGACTTCTGTTTAGATTCAGTCACTGAGAAGAACTGTCGGATGACTGAGAGAATCGGGGAGAAGCCATGCTCTTTCTGCTTCTAAGAAGTATATTCAATAGCAGAAGGTAATTAATGGTTAAATTGCCCATCAGTGGTGACAGCAGAGGCAATAACAAGTAGCTGTGGGCTCTAGGTGACCTCTGGAGGTTCTAGCTGCAGTGCCAGAAACCACAGCAACAGCAGAGTCAATAGCCAATACAATGCAGGCTCTAGGAACATCGGCTTCTCCTTTGCTTCCTTTAGCACTTGGTGAGGAGCAGAAATCTCTGGGTTACTTTAGTTTCCTTTTTTTTTTCTCCCCATACCAGGGATTGAACCCAGGGATACTTAATAACTGAGCCACAGCCCCAGTTCTTTTTTATTTTATTTTATTTTTTTCAAGAGAGGGTCTTGCTATGTTGCTCAGGTCCTTGCTAAATTGTTGAGGCTAGGCTGGCTCAGAACTTGCAATCCTCCTGCCTCAGCCTCCAGGGCTTCTGGAATTATAGGCATTATTTCCAGTCTTTGTTTCCTTTCTGATTATATATCCTTTTTAATAGTTATATAACAAGCTCCAATATTAAAGCTACTGTTTTAAATATGTTATGTTTTTTATTCCTTGTCTTTACAGTGACTTATACATACATTACCTTTCAGCCTACTCTAACATGAAAACAAATATCCCTACTAAAGTATATCATGCTACACCACTTCTTTGTTCTATTACAACAGAATTACATTCTATTGTAATAGTCACAAAATCTCAAAGATAACAAACAATTTAGTCCATTCTATTGTTCAAAATCCTCTAATGACTTTTAATACCACGTGTACACTGTCTTGTAAGGCCCTATCCAATTTGTCTCCTACTTTTTTTTTCTTTCATCTCATCTCCTTCTACGATAGTTGTTGCTCACTACTCTCCAGATGCATTGGCCTATCAGTTTCCTTGAGCTTTTGTTCCCCCTTCAGAATTATTCTCTGACACTGGCTTTGGATATTCTTCCTCAGGTTCCCTCATCTCAACTACATTTTTGTTATCTTTATAGAGAATGCTACACTGTCCTCCTTTTAAAATTTTTATTGCACTTTCCTACATATCTCTTTTCATTTTTTCCCTTAACACTTTCTCCATTAACATCTTAAAATTTACTTATTTACTTTGCTTACTGTCAGCTTCTATTCAGTGGAGACTTTAACATTTTTCATTGTTATATCACTAGACTTTAAAACATTACTTAGTGCAATTAATAGTTTTGAACAAAATAATTCATAATAGCTTGAAGGGGCAAGAGTAGCTGGAGGAGACTTAAAAGGAGTCACGGGTAAAAAATAATTATGATGTATACTGAGATGGTACATTGAGAATAAAGAGAGGACACAGATTCAAACTATATTAGAGATGCATGTAGGATTTAGGTGATGTTTAGCCTATGTAGATGATGAGGAAATGTAGATTTAGCATAATAACTTAAAATGGTGACAAAAAGTCTTCTAAATGAAAGTGGGGGTAACACTTCCTTTTCACTATTTGTAATCTCATGTTTTTACATAAATTTTTTTTTTTTAAATATGACTTAATTCTTGCCATTTCCCCTTCTTATAAATATAAGCTCTGCTGATGAAACTGAAAATTTGGCATTATTTTTAATGAACCAGAGAGATGAATTTGATAGCTATATATTTTGCAAAGCAGAAATTGTCTAGTGATATATGTAGCAATTAGTTCTTGCCACAATAATGATGTGTAATAGTCACAAAATCTCAAAGATAACAAACAATTTAGTCCATTCATATTAGGGACCACAAGGATATAATATTTTTACTTCTTTTGTGGTGCTGGGGATTGAGCCTAGGAGTCTTATACATGCTAGGCAGGCTCTGTACCACTGAGCTACATCACAGCCCCTGGGGGATTTTATTTAAATAGGGGCCAGTGTGTTTCTGTTAAACTCCACTATGTTCTCTTACATGACTCTGGATCAGCTAAAATAGCTAGAGGGACTTTGTTTCATGCTCCATTTCTTTGGGGCTGCTGCATGTATTCATATTAACCCTGAACCAGTGGTTACTCAGGAGTAGTTTTCTAACAGAAAGACAAAATCATAAAATTCCATACTGAAATGGATAAAACCTTTTAGGGCTTAGACCCTAAACTGGCCTACCTTGAGTCTGTCTCATTCAATTGGCCAAAACATGTCACAGGGCTGAACACAAAGTTAAGGAAAGGAACAGTAAAGTCACATCACAAAAGGTGTGGATGCAGAGAAAAGTGAAAACTTTGTGTCTGTACCGCAGTCTACCACATCATTGGCTGCATTCAAATAATCCCCAGAAAGAATCCACAGAAATAAAACTTAAACTCTACATGGCTGGATGCCTGGAATTATGCATTTATCTTTCCTTAAGAATTAAACAATACATGAGTAAAAGTTGACTTCTCTATGACATATTTTGGGAGGAGCATTTAAGTGAACTAAAACTAAGTAGCCAATGTTTTTTTATTTGTTTTAGTTTTACTTAAAAAATACCTGGAGAATTCGCATGTTTATTTTGAATTCTTCTTGTGACTTTCAAAATGTTTTACATGACACTGGAAATGTAATCAATTATTATGGTTATTCCTTAATAGAGCACTTTTTTAGAATTCACTACAGAAGACAAAGTGCCCAATTAATATTTTCTAAAGATATAGCCAGATAAGCTTTGTAATGAAAATCCATTTCAAGACATATTCAAGCACAAACAATCAAATATTTATTGAGCATCTTCTATGTTCCAAGTGATATGCTAGGAAGGCCCTGGAGATAGCTGTTTGTGCCCTTGCTGAGGCTTAAAAGTTTATATCAAAATAATTGTTTCAAAACATCGAATTTTGAATAAATCATGGAATACAGCAGAAAATTCACAGTGTAAACATGGCTGAAGCTCTCATGCAGTTCATAATCAAGGCAAAATCCAGGCATCAAAACAGCTCCCCTGGGGGAACAGAAATCCATGCTGCTGTTTGCAGGGAGATAAAACTGTACCATAAGCAAATGTGTCAGAATAGTGAAACACACTCTGGGGGAGATGTAGTTGAGGTCTGAGCTTGCTTTCCCTAAAGCATTACTCACCTAGAGGCAAAATGAATGATTCTAAAACAACACATATCAAAAGATGTCCAAAGTTTGTCCCCTCTCTCTGTAATTAGACTTGCGTCTTCATATAGTAATTCCCCTTACCATATTAATCTTAGAACAGCTAGAGAATCAGACTCCTTGAATTTTATGTTATAAGGTTTACTCTGCCCTTTCTAAACAGTAATGTAAATAAAAGAAACTACAGTATGTCTTTCTAAGAAGAAGCCAAAGCTGGAAAGCCTCACAATTTATTCTAGAGATACAAAAATTACATACAATAAAATCCACTCCATTCCTAGTTTACAAAAGAGAAAGCATATGTTAGCCAAGTACTTCTTTATTATGACTTCAGTAATTTTCTATTGTTTCATAATTAAGTATAATGCTGAATATGTATGAAACAGTATTTAGCTGCCTTCTGAATCCTAAAGCACTAGAAACATTCTTGCAAAAGTGAAGAAAAAAGGAAGCACTGTGATTGATTGCTTAACATTAAGTAGGTTTACAAGATGGAAAACAAGCATCTATTTTAAAAGTGTGCTCCGACTCACCCTGTGCATATATTGCTATCTTTCTTTGGAAAGGGAGTTCTCAAAACAGGGAAGGTTTGTTCATCTTGCTTCAAATCTTGAAACATTATTGAGTGTACTCTTCCCAGTGTTCTTCTTTTATTTATTTATTTGTTTATTTTCTTTTACCTCTATACTCACCTAATATCCCAATATCTTTTTTGTATGCTCCTGAAAAATGCTGTGGTTACATTAATGCTTGTATATTATTTCTTAATGTTCATGTACACATTTTTCCTGTGTATTTTTTCTCAGTGACACTGATAAATTTTTAAATTAAAATGCTATTTAAAATTCGTTTTTAAATAGCATATTTCTGACTTTCCAGATATGGGCTTGTGCTTTGATTGACTACTGTTCCTCTATTGATGCAGAGATGTCTGGCCTGAGTCACCCAAGATAACTGAACACATGACATCTAGGCATGGGTTGATGAGTTCAAGGCAGTGTATTTGTTACATACACTCACATCCTATGGGAGAAAGATGACAGAGCCCTGCAGGGCCTCCTCTGGGTTGCACTGGGGATTAGCATGAACAATAGGGACTGTGGGAAGCAGGCTTTGTAGTCACAGTGGGGAGGCACTCTCTAGTTCCTCTGAGAGGTTGCATTTGGCTTATGTGAATAGTTCTCCCAGGGAAGTGAAGCCCTGGCAGATTTCTTTCTTTCTTTTCTTTTTTTCATTTTCTTCTTAATTTTTTTAAATATATATTTTTTAGTTCTCTATGGACCTTTATTTTATTTCATATGTGATGCTGAGAATTGAACTCAGTGCCTCACACATGCCAAGCAAGAGCTCTACCACTGAGCCACAACCCCAGCCCCTCTTCTAAATTTTTAATTAGTCTGTGTCAAGAAAAAAAACAGGACTCCATCAAGCTTCCAGCCCTCACTGTTTTGTCAGCACAGCAATTTTATGGATCAGAGTTTTGTTTATATTTGTCTAAAACCCAGAGGAGGAAAGGAATCAACTCCACAAACCAGCATATATTTGAAGAGACACTTTCAGATTCAGGGCATTTTTTTGTTTGCTACATATTAATCAATCAGTTTCATAGAAACAACACCCAGTGGGCACCATGAGACCCCTGCAGCAGGAATGTAGGGATGGCAGGCAGGCAAGGCAGCTCAAGGCCAAAAGCAAGAGAGGAGGGCTGTCTTGGGGCTGGGAGGAGCCTCCTGATTCTGCAGGACAAAATAAAGGTGTGTGTGGGGGGGGGGGGGGCGGGGGATAAAGAACTCACTTTCTTTGGAGGAAGAATATGTTCACAGAAACAATTTCTGTTTTGGAAAATAAAAATATGTTTAAGTTTTGGAGTAAGGGCAACAATATAAAAATCACCTGGAGAGAAACTCATGCCTCAGATCAACTGTTGGGTGGAGTCTTTTTAAAAGTCCCAAACCAAACATTACCTTAGTTACTTTCTCCAGCATGAGATGTATTTGAACACATTCGGATCATGTGTAAAGTCACAGGATTTAGCCAACACTGGGGATCCACATGCCATACTATGAACACAAATACTGATGCTCCATCACCAAAAGCTGATGCTTTGATGCTCCCTGGCACAGAGTACAAGAACTCCCCTCCTTGAAAAAATTTCCAGAAAGTAGAGTCTGCTTGTCTTTCCTTTCCTTTCTTATGGGGACTGCCACAGCCTGCTCTGAGCAGAGTTTTCTGGATGAAGGATGATGATCCGAATGTCACCTCAGAGCCTTTCCATTGAGAGTTGGTCCCTTACTGAGGGCACAGGAGGACTCTGCTCCTCTGCTCCTTTGGTAACTAAACATGGGCTTTCTGCAGAGGCTGACCTGTCCAGCTTTGGAGTCCAGCAACAGTTTGAAGCAGATTTGAGAAACAAATTTACAAAATGTGACATGCTTTCAGAGGGGGCAGTTTTGACTTTATAACAGAAGTCAAAACCCCTGTACTGTCCTGAAGGGAGGTGTTGAGAGAGCTCAGTACTGTAGAACCTGGGGCAGTTCCATAGGCACCCCCTGCATCACACATCTTGGCAGACTTCTATATCTGTTCAGCTGATAGAAAACTAGGCATCTGGAGACCTTTCCCACCAGGTAAGTAAGAGTAGAGCTGGCCAAAGCAGGACTAATGGTTAGGCCTTTGGGAGCATATACACAAAGATGTCAAAACAGCACATGAAATTTTAAGCTGTATAATACCCCTTGAAATCCATACACCATTTCTTATGTTAAGGTCTCTCCTAATCAGCATTTGAACAACATCTTGTTAGTATTAAAAGTAAGACAAACTTCCTTCTTGTGTCACTACATTTATTCCAGTGAAACTTGGGTCATCTCTGGCATTTCTATTTTCATATACATAAAACATTCATATATGCTGATTTTCTTCCTAACTTTCATGGATATTCATTATATTCCAAAGAAGAGACTCATAAAAGTGGGTAATTTCTTGGTGTTTCAACTCGCATGGAGGAAAAAGGTTAAGTGATTTTTTTTTTATCACGTTTAATGAGCTCCTCTTATTATCCTTGAAAAATAATTCACATACTACAGCAGCAGTCATTTGATTGGCAGACAATACAGGGCTGAAGATATTGTATAACAATGGAAAGTATAGTTTCATACTGAGAAACAAACCCATGATTGTCTTTGGAAATAATAGTGATTGAAATGCAGGGAGGGTCACCTCATTCAGAAGATTTAATGGACAAGAAAAATAGGTGACCTCCTGTGCAGTATAGAGAAAGTATGCACAGATTATCCTTATGCAGTGAAATAGTCCATGTCATTTCACAAGAAAGGATTATCCTGGAGAATAAAGCAGGTCATTTTTGGATAGTGACCCAAGCATTTAGTGCATGAAGAGGGAAAGTAATGTGGGAGGGAGGCAGAGGTGACATCAGCCACCAAGGGTAACAGACAGAAAAGGAGGTGATACAAATATATGTGTAAACATATCTTGGTCATTGTGCTTTTAGAGTACAAAGAGGGGTTTACTTTGGTGCCCCCAATCAAGTATTTTGAACTTCATATTCATGAAGTTCCTGCAATTTTGTACCAGGAATCTGAGGTTTCTCATTAGTGTCATCCTCTTTACCAAGTAATCTGCAAGGGTCCTCAGGTCCCTTGGGTTCAGGAAAATGAGCTGTCTAATTCCTGAGTACCTCTTTTCTGCATCTTCTAGTGTGGACATGCACTACACACAAAGTTTTAAGAAGTTTCAAGTAAGTAGTAGTAGTATGTAAATAGAAGCAGTATTTACTTCACATCTTTTGATTCAACTATTTATTCTTTTTTATTTTTGTATGGGTCATAGTATAGATTTGTATACTATCACATTTGTATAGGTCATCTCCTATTTAATGTGTAAAATGCTTTATAAGTAATTACATATAATATGCTATTTTGATATATTTCTACAAATCAGAGTGACTTTGTAGATTAGCAGAAGAAAGAAGAAAGGAAATAATCTAGTATTACAGTCTCTGAAGAACTGGGTGTGCTTCATCCTATAAAGACTATTTTACAGAAATCCTGGGTTTAGGCAGCAGTGAAGACGGCATAGTGGAGAAAGGAAGCACAACCCAATAGCACCTCAGCACCATTACCAAATGGGAAGACTGCTCCTTAGAGAGGCAATGAAAGACCCTCACTGAAACATAATATTTAACTGTAATTTAAAAAAAAAAATCCACAGAACTACAGAAAGTCTCTAATTTGAGTATAAGAAATGAAAACTTTGAGATGCGCCAGATTTGGCCCTTGCAGAGAAGAATGGGGAGCCAGACAAAAGGGACAGGATGGGTAGATAAATAAATTAAAAAATAAAGAAAAATTGACTCAGGAAAACTGGTGGTTTACAGAGAAAAACTTATTTCAATGAACACAGAATTGGTAGGGTAAGCTGGGGTCAAAGCATTCTGTGGGGGCCGTGAGCCCTCCAGAAGGGTTGCATGGAAAGCCCCCTGCCAACTGTGAGCAGCCCTCCACCAGCACGGAGCATGCTGGCAGGTGAGTTTCCAGGACCTGAAAGCTGTCCCTGTGTAGGTTGTGCACCTGTAAACAAAGACATGGTGGTGGTGATGGGGGTGGGGGGTGCAGAGGTGAGGAACTCATAAAGGAAGTTATCAGCAGCCAACCAAAAGTGTCCCAGAGTGCACCTGCATCAGAGAAATTGAAACAGGCACAAAGAAAATTTTACCTGGCCCATTCAGCCTCTGGATCTAAGGGAGAAAAATCCATGTAATAGCTGGCGCCCCATAAGAGCTATTGTGAGGAAGCTCCCTGTGGCCAGGCAAGCGCATCTGCACTCCAGTGGATACACAGAGCGCACCATTCTTTATCACTCCCCAGTTTATCCCACCCATTCCTGGGAAATGGGAAGGTGAGAACTACTACACCTGGCTGGTGGTAGGCAAGGAATACAAAGACAGTGGCCACAAATACAGAGCCAAAAATAAAGACTGAAAATTCATATCTGCCAACAGATTTGACCACCACAATGGAAAAAAGTGCTTTATCTCTCATTAAGCTTCTATTTTCTTTATCTCTCTCTCTTTTTCTTTTTTCTTCCATATTCCCATTTTTAATTTTTCTTAAATTTTAAGTTTTTCAAACATCATCTTGTTATATTGTATTATTCATTTTATTCATTATGTATGATTTTTTTATGTATGTGAATGTGTGTATGATTCTGTATGCTCTCACTGCATGGATAAGTTTGAATATTCATATCACTTTACTTACACATTAATAGCTCTTCTGCATGTGTTCATTATTTAGCCTAGATTAAACTTAGGTGGGGTACAAGTTTACAAAGGTTTGAATTGTTTCAATCTTATATTTGCTGGTTTGTTTATACCTGGATTCTGGACCTTCCTATATCCCCTTCACTCTCTTCCCCCAGTAACAGCTGAAATTCCCTTTTACCTCTTCTTTCTTCTTTTCATTACTTTCAGTTAACTTATTATCTCTTCATCTTGCAAATGATACCTGCTTCCTACCTCCTAGCCCTTTCCTTTGATAACTTTTTCAAACACTTCAAACGTTCTCTTACCTTCCTACCCTATTTTCTCTTACTTAGGACCTGTAATCCCACTTAGTAATAGATATTATGTAGACTATGTAATTTGTACCACATTCAGGTTTTTGTGATTATAAATACAGTGGACAGCATTAGTAGACACCTGTTGTTGAATGAATCAGGCAATCTAGATCATGGTTTTATTATTGTTGTTGAATGAATCAGGTGATCTAGTTCATGGTTTTATTATTGTTGGTACTGAGGCTAAATGTCAACTCCATGATTCCTACGTAGGTGGAAAATAGTGTTATAGATGTCAAAGTAGACACTGGACATTTATCTTAACGCTGCACATCTGTTTCTGAATTAGTTCCATTTCCTGGCTTCCTGCTTCCTCTAAGAGGGACTGGAAAGTGATAGAGACACTTCAAGAACAGAGTAGAGATCCAGCCACTTCAGTGTTCACATCTCAAACAAATAACAGTAAATCTCACTCTATACACACTGTAACCACACCTGAGCCCTGACATTACTTCAACTCAAAGAATTGAGGAGACAAAAACCCCAAACCACAAACAAGGACCCAAGGAGGAATAATCACAGAGGGATTTCAGGTCCCACTCCTGCACATCTTTTATATCAAAAACAGAGAAAAGTCCTAGAACAAATAAGATAATTATTCACAAATAAATGCATAAAAAAGAGGAAAGAGAATCTATCTCAATTGATGCAGAAGTCAAATACCTTGGAAAACATGAGGAAATATGAAAACAAATCTTCTTCCAAAATTCATAGTCCCCTAACAAAGAATCCCACTGATATTTATGTGAAGGAAATCCAAGAGAAATAATAAAAAACTGGTTATTAAAATATTCTATGACATTGTTAGTGGGACTGCAAAAATGGTGCAACCACTCTGGAAAGTAATATGGAGATTCTTCAGAAAACTGGAAATGGAACCACCATTTGACCAGTTATCTTACTCCTTGGTATATATCCAAAGGACTTAAAATTAGGATACTACAATGTTCTCTCTGATATGTGAATGCTAATAAGAGGGGAGAAAAATAGAAGTTCATTGGATTAGACAAATGGGAATGAAGGGCAGGGAGAAGAGATAGGATTAGGAAAGTCAATAGAATAAATTGGACATAACTTTACTTTGCTCATATATGAATACATGAGCACTGAGACTCCACAACATGTACAAACACAAGAATGGGATCCTAATTAGAATAAGTTTTACTCCATGTATGTATAATATGTCAAAATACCGTCTACTGTCAGTAGTATCTATAAAGAACAAGTAAATAAATGTTCTATGAACTAAAGGAATATCTAAGGAATGAATTAAAAGAGCAAATACAGGAGATAAAAGACCACTTCAATAAACACTTCCAATAAAGAAGGTAATAAATATGAACAATGGAGTTTTACCCAGTCATGAAGAAGAATGAAATTATGGCGTTTGCCAGTAAGTGGAGGACATCATGCTAAGTGAAATAAACTAAACTCAGAAACTCAAAGGTCAAATGTTTTCAGTGTAAAATAAAGGCATGTGTAGGGCTGGGGGAAGGGTGAGATATCTTAAAGATATAGGGAAGATTGGTATTATAGAAGAAGAAAATCAACAGGAGATCAACAGAGTGTTTGTTGGAGGGATGGGAAATGGGAGGCAATGTGGAATGAATTCTTAAAAAATCACCTTATGCCACATGTGGTGGCACTGGCCTGTAATCCCAGTGGCTTAGGGGGCTGATGCAGAAGAATCATAAGTACTAAGCCAGCCTCAGCACTTAGGGAGATTCTAAGCAACTTAGCAAGAACCTATCTCAAAATAAAAAAATAAGAAGATCTTGGAATGTGGCTCAATGGATAAGTGCCCCTGGATTCAATCTCTGGTTTAAAAAAAATCATCTTATGTGCATATATAAATATTCCACAGGGAATTTTAATTATTATAATAGAATATTATGTATTCAATCTGTATTCCTATTAAAACTTTTCTAAGTCATGCATATAGAAAATGTGGAAATAGAAACTAATATAGAATATAAAATTGCTGGGTCTTATTATACTGTACTTAAGTAGAGGAACATATGAATTTATTTAGAAATATGTAAAACATTTAAGGGAAAAGTCTAATACAGGCATTACTTTTGATCTGCTGTATCTTACATAAAATGTAAGTTTAGTGTTTGGGAAAGCCTAGAAGACATCCATTGTAGAAAAGGCAAGCCGATCTTCATCTTTGGCAGCTTCAATGCTTGCACAGTGAACACATGAGTGAATTAATCATGGTGTCTGGGATGGAGGTTATGCTTCAGGAGAGGCATGTATCAGTCCCTTTGCATAGGCTATCAATAGCAAGAACAGATGCTCAGTCCTTATTTTGGTACCTTCAACTGAGGAGACCATTGAGTCATTTATAAGGAAGTTGATGAGTTCAGATTTTGGCTACTCTGGAGGAGAAAGTGATTCATCCTTATTAGGCATTTATGCACACTCTTCTTTCTTTCTTTCTTTCTTTTTTTTTCTTTAAATGAATTTGCTTTCCCTGATAACACTATTTTGGCAAACACTTTGGAGGCAGTAGAGGATATATGAACTATTGGCATGGAATGATGTGGATATTATATTGGACCTGGGGACCCACTTTATAATGAAGATGTGCAATAGTGAATATACTGTACAGATACAAATCATATATCTTATCAACCAGAAGCTGCCAGTCTAGTAGAATACTGAATGACCTTATAAAGACACAAGACACAATCAAGATGCTAGTTTGACAATGATTTGGATCACCTCCTTTAAAACTATTGGGTATACTTTATTGTAATCACAATTACATAGTGCTATGTTTCCAACAGGTAAATTATATAAGTCCAGGAACCAAATAAGAATTTCCCCTTTCACCATTACTTCCAATTTCCCTCTTGGGGAAATTTGTGCTCCCATCTCATACTACTATCTATTTAATTTGGATTCCTTATGCCAGGAGACCAACATTCAAAGAAAGACTTGATATACTGCCAAGGATAATTGATTCTATCAGGAGAAGATAATGCCATTTTTCTATAAGGAGTCAGAGAGGATAATATATGGTTCTTAGATAATTCACTGGACACAATGTTATGCTTCCAAGTTCAATATAAGAATAAATGAAAAGGGCCATATGCATAGCCTAGAAAGCACATGGAACACAGGATTCAGAAGATGATGAATATAAGTTGTAGCTTTGGGATTAGCTAACACAGCAAGCAATGGAGTTTGTCTTGCTAACTTTCTTTACTCTGATTTTAAAAGAAAATTTGACTGGCTAATTCTTGGAAGAGGCAATAATAACCCAGGGCGAACCTAATGTAGAGTGTTAGAGATGAGTAGGGCCAGGGTTATAGGAAAACAAACACTGTTGTTTCTTTACTTGTATCCCATGGACTTCAGATGCCAAAGTCCAGCTGTACAAGAATTTGCATTTATTTTGCCTGAGGGTTTTCTCTGAAGCCAAGGAATGGTGCTCTGTTTGCACACACGGGCAGGGCAGATATGCCAGGGAATTAATACTCCCTGGCAGGCTAGATATGCCAGGGAATTAACACTCTGAAGTACTCAAGCAGTGTCCTACAGAAGCTAGTGTTCAAATACCAGCTTCATCCCAAGGGTGGAATAATCCTGAGACACGCATTCAACACCTTTTACGAGGGTTTACCTATGAGACTGCTCCATTGTCCCACCATGGTAATCAGCTTGATCACACACTCTTCATTTGTTGGTTTCCATTGACTGTTTAACTTCTCATTTCCTGATCAATTGTTCCTGGATCATCTTCCAAATAAACTACTTGCATTCAAATTATTATTTAGATTCTTCTGGGAGAACCCAAACCAATGGATGGGAGGGATTAGTAGGGATAATCCTTCTATGTATGTGTATTGTTCAAGTGTACAAGCTGCTGTGGATTTGTTCATTTGGTTCGTGCATTGGCCATAGACAATAGGATATCTGAGGGAGGTTTAATCAAAGAAAGAGGTTTTTTTTCTTTTTTTTTATGCACATACAAAATTTCGAGTAGCAGATTTTAGAAGGATAGCCACATTTTATAGAAAATGTAGCTGTGGGTGTAAGGGGATCCCACAATGTTAGGGCGCTCAGAAAATACACTCTATGGTGCTCTTGGTCTTCTCTGTGTCCGAGATGGCTGCTGTAGCACAATTATCAGACACATTGGTTCAGAAGGGGAAACGGAGGGAGAAAGATATACAAAGAGTTGATATTTTCCCTTGCCTTTCTTTAATTAGATGGGAAAAAAAATGTTTCCTAGAGATTATTCAGTCATATTTCCTTTTATTTCTCAATAATTAGAATTAGTTTACATACATCAACACGCTTTAAAAATATGTGTCTCTGCACACACAAAACACACACACATACACACAGACACACACACAGCCCCACAAGATTCTTGGCTCAACTTTCCTGAGATAGGTGGGTATCTAACTGATGCTACAACAAAATTGTTTTACAAGGTGAAATGGACAATGTTCTGGAGTAGGAAGCCATTTCTGACCCAGCAAGAAAGGGATATGACAACTAAGGGGTTGGATTTATGAGTTTGGCAATCAAAGGTGTATTAGAAGAAAATTTAGAATTTTAAACTTAGAATGCATAGATGTCACTTAAAATAAAGATCACCTAAGAGGTGAATGCATCTAAGGAGGATATGATTCTAAAGACAACCAACAGCACAACCATATTTTGAATAAGGAGAGGAGGAAAGTGAAGAGCAGTGAAGTAGAAGCAAAGTAAGAATGGGGTGTTCTAGAAGGCCAGTGAAGAAAGTCTTTGAAGAGGGAAGTGATCCTGAATGCAGCACTAAGAGCAAGGTGAGAAATCACTGTAGAATGAGCTGGGTGGGATTTATTAGTGACCTAGGCAAAAACAGTTTCAGTGGAATAATGGTCATTAAGTAATCATGGGAATGTGTGAAAGAAAGGAAAGAAAGTAACAAAGTGAAAACAGTGAAAATAAATCTCATCTGAGTTTTCCCAAAAAGGATATCAGTTGGATTTTTAGTGTCCATAAACGAGTGAGAGCATGTAGTGGTTCTTTTTCTGGCTTGTTTTACTTAACACAAAGACCTCAGTTTCACCAATGTTGATGAAAACAATAGGATTTCCTTCTTTATGGCTGAATAGTATTTTATTGTTTACACATACTACATGTTGTAGAAAACCAGAAATTAATAGTGCTTACTGGAGAATGAGAAGGACAGGGGTAAGGGCGGAGGAAAAGAATTTCAATAAAAGGGCACCAAAACTCAGAGCAGAAGAATTAGTTCTGCTTCTTTTTTTAGCACAGTAAGGTAACTATAGGTTAAAATGATTCATGATTAGAAGAGTATGAATTTCCTAGCACATAAAAACAATTGATACTTGAAGAGAAATATTTATTACCTTGATTTGATTATTACACATTATCTATATTGATTGAACTACTATAACATACCTCTTAAAGATGTGAAAATGTTATGTTTCAATAAAAGGAAAAGGATAGAGCTGGGTGCAGTGGTGTATGACTTTAATCCCAGCACCTCAGGAGTCTGAGACAGGAGGATCAAAAGTTCAAAACCAGCCTTGTTAGGGTCTGTAAACAAGTCAAGATGGTGCCTGGCATTTTGCCAGAGGGAGTGGTTTGTGAAGTAACGCCAGCAAGCCATTAAGTGTGGAGATTTCTTATTGGTTGACTGCTGTATCTAGTTTATGTTAATTAGATAAGCTGTGTGGAATGTATAAATACCACTCCTGTCCTACAATAAACGGCTTCCACTCCTGCTGTATCAACGTACACAAGTTGTTCCTCACCGCCCCCCCCCCCCCCCCCCCCCCCCGCTATTTTGCTGCTGGACTGCGGCACAGCCTCAGCAATTTAGTGATGTCCTAAGCAACTTAGTAAGACCCTGTCTCAAAATTTAAAAAAATAAAAATGGCTGAGGATATGGCTCAGTGGTTAAGTGCCCCAGGTTTAATCCCTAGTTATAAAAATAAATTGAGAACTGGGATAGTAACTGGTAAGAAATATAGGTTTAAGTAGGATGATGTTTGTCTTGATGATGCAGGAGAGGAAGAAGTGAGAGTTACAGTCTTCTCTCCAGATATATTAATTTGCTTGGGCATAAGCATAAAGTTAACAGAAAGTCATACTTACCTAGATATAATGTAGTGTGTGTGTGTGTGTGTGTTGACCTAGTGTTGAGGTTTGGAGGTCCTGGCTAGATGACAGTCAGCTCCATTTGTGAGCTTTTAAGTCCACATCCCCATCTACTGTCTTTGTCTTACTCTCAACTCTGGGCCACTAAACACTTGCCTTAATCACCCCAGTGGCATGTATCAGACAACTAAGGACAGTTCTTATGCTCAGGAGCCCCCTGAGATTATTCAAATTAGCTAATCTGTAGGGAGGCTGCAAAATCTAGCTAACTTCACTCCACCTGCCATACATAAACTACCCCCTGCAGTTCCAGCTTGTTTTTACTCTGCATCTAGATCCAACCCTTGTGTGACTCTGACAGCTTTTTCTGGCTTAGAGCTGTAAGTAACAAAAAGTTCTGCCTTTCAGATATATCAGTGTCCATGCACTATGTCCCACCATCAAATGACTTTTAAATTTTATAAAATGCTACATTAGCAGACTTATAGGAGAGTATATTAGTGGAAGGGAGGGGCAAGATGAATGGCTCTGTCATTAAAACAATGAATGCCATGCTCAAGAAGGAAAGTGAAAGCGTAATGCAAGTTATGTGGATAGGAGATCCAGGTGGAGTCAGAATGCATTGCACTAATGAGTTATGTCTTTGGAACTCATTTGGAATATTAGCTATTTAAGTGAGGAAGTGAAGGAAATGCAAAGCCAGGATGACCTATGTAGATGTTGAATTCCCTGAAAACAAGAGGGCTGGTACAGGAGCGAAAGACAGTGAATTTTGGTATAGTTTTCAGGGGCTAAAGAGGAGAAAATGGGAAGTCAATAAATGAGTGCAGTAAAGAAGGGTAAAGGTCATTGTCACCAATGCTCAGAACATTCAGGTGTTTGAGGGAAAGACAAGGAGAGGCGGGAGCTGGAGGGAACTTGGCCTGTCTTGACCCCTGTGGAGTATCATGTTAGAGTGCTACTGGGAAATTAAAATCACATTTATGAGCCAAAGTTTGCACTCAGTTTCAGTTAATGAAGACATTTCTTTATAAATTTTTGTAGATGCTACAGAATCATTCTGTTGAGTTTTATTATTCAGTCATCACTGAGGCAACAGAAACTCACTTGCTGTAAAGTTGACTACATAAAATTGCAGGTTTAACATGACACCATATTTACACTGCTTTTTAAAACAATGTTTTATTGCTTTTTATAAAAATAAAAATTTAAATAGAAAAAATGGATCTCATTACCTGTGTTTTCTGAGCCCTGCCTTCCCCTTCTTTTTAGAACTCCTTTGTCTATGAAATTGTATGTGATCACATATTAAATGTTCTATGTTGTGCTTGTTTTACAGTAGGGTCAACTTATTGATTAACAAAATGCTATATTAGGTTCTTTCTTTGGATTAAACATAAGTTGGACAGAAGGCTATTTCTTCAACTGTTTACAAACCATAATGTTTTTTACAGCAACAGTTGCTATCATTTGTTCTGACTCCTATATTGGGAATAATATACAATATTCATGTTCAACATTCTCCTGAGGGAGTACCAAAGTTTATGGACTGTGACAGAAATTACAGAAGTGTAAGAACTCTTGCTCTGCCTTCTTTTTTTCTCATTTAGGATAAGACTAGGGGTTCTAGTAAGTAACTACAACCTTGTTTTAAAAATACATACCATATATATTTAATACAAGTAAAGAAATTCACCCTCATAAGTTCTCTGTTAGAACTCTATTAGAGTGAAAATATTTATATCATACATTCCATTGTGTGAGGATGTTATTGTTAAGAACCAACTGTAGAAAACAGATCTGTATTTCATTTGCTCAGATAATTGGGAGGTGACAGCTCCTACTAAGTCTGTATCTAGAGACAGAATCATCTTTTCCCTCTTTGCTTTCTTGGGCACGACATGTGCTAGGGAATCTGATGAAGACTTGAATGTAGACAACAGATTGAGAAACTTCAGAGACAAAGCAAGGCACACAAAGATTAAAGTCATCTGGAACTTTTAAATGCTAGCAGCCACATAATTTTTTTTAATGTTTCCTATATCTACTTCTTTCAACACAACACCTGAAACATAGTGAAGATTCAGCCTCCATTTAGAATGATGAACACAATCCAGGCAAGCAATGAACTGGGAGGAAGAATCAGGATTCTTCCTGATCAAGATTCCTCAATAAGTGAAAAAGTTTAGCTAAAGACTAGAAATCCAAAAATTATTATCATGGCTAATGGGCAACATATTCCAGGGAAGTACTATGTCAATTGAAAAGAGCGTTGTTCTCTAGAGCAGAGATAGAATGATTATACTATGCCCTGCAAAGATCCCTGACAAGGATGAGTTCAGATGCTGTGCTAGAAAGTTGGACTAAAGAAGAAAAGTACAGGCAATTCAGTAGCCCTGGAAGAGCACTTTTGGTCACTGTATCTTGGGTACAAAGCAGAAATGAATATGTATTATGTATGCAATGGCTACTCAAGGAGGGCCCATTAACTTTACTACTTAGTTGATCTTTGTCAGACTAAAATCATGCAGTTTGATTTCCTGCTTGAACTGCAATCATTCTGAGAACTACAATGGGATTAATTGTGGTTTTCTGGGGAACATAGAGACTAAAAAGTAAGAAGGGTTCCAGTGTCATGCATATAGAATCTTCTTTTACACCAGGGTGTTGCAACAAGTTGGTTATAAATACCTTGACTTTAAGATTTGAATCATAAGGATTGGTAGGTTAAAATCCTACCATACTGTTTATATTACTCCATTTTAAATGCATAAAGTAAAATCTTCCTTCTTCTATTTTGAGACTATCACCAATGACTGAATAAATTGTACTGTCAACTATTATCAGTATTAACTGTAAAAAAAAAATCTCTTCAAGGGCAGTTTCAGCTTTAACACTCGGGTGAAACTTGAGCAATGAGAAATTGGAGTCACTATTTCTTCCATGGGAAGTTATTAGCCTGGGCAATTATATACTAGTGCTTGAGACAAATTTTTATGAAATTCTTCAAAACTGCTCTGAAGAGTGTCTTTTCTCTGCTAAGGTAAGTTTAGAAAAGCATTCTGATATTTTTCATAGCTAAATCCTGCTACTCAGGAAAATCTTTTTGAAGCCCTAGAGCTAGACAAATCCAAGACAGTTGGTTCCCTATTATTACGAGTGTTAAGGAATGAATGGAGACTGAGTTCTAAATTCTCCTAAAAGTCCTTTGGATTATCCCAAAAGATGGTTCAATTATGGTGAGAAAGGTCTGACATTTTCCTTGTCAAGGGGCAGAAGATACATTAGATTTTTGATTCTGATGTTACAGGTAGGTGACTATTGAATAAAAATCTTGCCAACATGGAATCTGACTGGTAGAATACAGAACTCAGAAAGGTAAACACTGAGTCTTGGTAAATATAGACTAGGTTAATATATTCTTTAGGGGTCATACTTTTAGCAATAACCAGGAAAGGGAAGGCAACTGACTTCAGCACAGTGTGACACTGTTGGGTTTTTACATGCACAATCTCAGTAATGTCCACAATAGCACAGACATTTTGTCTTTTCTAAAATGAAGAATTTGACAGTGATAAAATTTTACCTCTTGCCTTAGTTTTTCCAGTCATTAGATGATAGATCAGGATCTAAGCTCTTGTAGACTGCATTTGGAGGCCTATTTATTTATTTATTGGTCCCAGGGATTGAACCCAGGGGTGCTTAACCACTGAGCAGCATCCCCAGCCCATTTTAGGTTTTTTTTTTTTATTTTATTCTGAGATGATGTCTTACTAAGTTGCTTAGCACCTCGCTGAGTTATAAGGCTGACTTTGAACTCAAAATTCTCCTGCCTCAGTTTCCTGAGCCATAGAGATTACAGGTATAGGTCAAGGGGGTGGCAGGTCTATCATAAATACAAAACAGGTGGTATTTAATCTTTAGAATTTTAGAAAACAACTTGTTGTGTTTTCAAATATTCACATTCCCAGGGTTCCTCTCCAGGTTGACATCATAGACTACATTTAATAAAGAAACATTGGCGCACATTCTGTGTCTCTTCTTTGTTCATATTCAACATTCCCATCACCTCACTGACCTCTGAAAATTCTTGGACTTTATTGATTCTTGTTTTCCTCCCATTTTGTTCATTCTGGAAGTAGAAGATAGGTTGTTCTTTATAAATTAGCCATCGGGCTGTTTCACTCTCCTGTGTTGTCATTTTCTACTGTCATTCATCCTCACATGCCCTTCTTCTGCCACAGAAAGTTCAGCAGCTGAAACTCACCTGGCTCTTCCCTGTGTAGACCTTCCCTTCATTTGGAAGTCTTTTATCCAATACTGCCCTACCCCTTGCTAGAATTCATTTTGTGTGACTGGGCCAGACCTCCATGAAGACTTGATTACCCACCCCAACTTTCTATCTCGGGACTGCTAATTTTTCCAATGTCTCTTACCAGAGGTTACTAATTTTAAAGCATCCTAAGTTTATTTGTAGCGCATTCAGGTACATGTATGAAACCATTTTTTAAAGATGAGTCCAATTCCTCCTCAAAAAATTATAACACCCTGGGTAGGAAAACAAGTGAAAAAACATTTATGTCTCTTCCAGTGTAAATAGCCTCATTTTATTTAAAACTTCAGTATAGTCAAAGTTTGCATTCCTATTACAGATTTTTAAAAATGTACCTTTTTGATGATTTGTCTTACTATGGCTTAAACCCATATACCAACCTCATTTATTCACAGTAACAGCTAAGACTTCTTAAGTCATATCACATGACCACTGTGAATCTAAGCACTTTTCATATGTTAACCTATTTGTCCCTAAACAAAACAAAACAAAACAAAACATGCGAGGTTTGTACTACTAGTGCTATTCTCATTTCACAGATGAAAAGACTAAATTTTGGATACACAGCTTTCAAATCTAACGAAAAGTTGACAACACTTTGTATTTTTATACATTATTTTTTTTCCACTTCAGATACCTTGGCTAAAACGCCAATGGTTTAACAATCAGACAACATCTATAATGTGAGCTGTAACATGTGTTGTGGATGTACTAAGATATAAGTTCTGCTGTTGTTTTAAACCAGCTACTACACTTTTGTCAAGATCTTCTGTTCTCCACACCTGCCCAATAATGATACATGCCAGAGGGGCTCCTTTGATTATCTCCAAAGTCAAAGGCAGATGAGAAGACCCATTCATATTCCACACTCAACTCTCCTGTTGGTTCATATTGTATGTGTTTGCAGAAATGGCCATGATATTGTGACAGCACACATTCAGAAGTGGAAAAATTAGGGATTTCCTCTCCACATATACTCTCCTTCACCTGGGCCAAATCCTGAGTGGGAACATTCTCATGCTTGCTTGTTGAGTGAAGTTGTATTTGGACTTGAATTTATCGGTAAAATTTATTTTACCATTAGATTTCTTAAGTCATCCTGAAAATTTGGCTCCGGAAGTGAACCCTTACTCGGTTTTAGAGTGATGCCCAAGTGCTCTTGGTTTTCAGAGTGGGTAGTAATCTGGGCTTGGGATCTTTGTTTCATTCCTAAAAGAGAGCAAGTCCCCCCAGACCGTAAAGAACTTGTATTTGAGAAATTACAATCAATCTAGATAATCAAATTAACTTTATGTTTTACCAAAATTTTATGTACTCATTAGATTACCTAGGTATAGGAAGAAATTTGCAGAATAAATAAAACACCCTTTCAAGTACCCAATTCCCCTTTTTCCTCTAGGTACCTCACAAAAATGGGTTTGAATCTTATTTATAAAAATGAATAAATAACTACACAACTGTTTCACTATCTTAACAAATATTTTCCAGATCTAACTTTATTAGAAACAATTGCTTAAATTTTTTACCTACCCATGGTTTTTGCACCGTCTTCATGAGAAATTAACTGAGGCCAAGACACTTTCTTATTTTAAGCATTGCTATTGCTTTGCCTTCATCCAGTAAGTTCCACCCCGCCCCCACCCCCCCCAGCCTTCTTTCTCTCTCACCTTCCTGGAATGATTATGGTACCTTAATTGCAAGAATTATTATTTTTTCTTTTTTGGAGATGAAGAAATTGTAACAATTTTATGACCAGTTATTATTTCTACTCACTTAGTTCAGAATAAAGTATGTATTTTTATGGTGAAGCAGAGGATGTTCAAATTAAACCAATGAGATTTTTTTTTTACTTGAATATGCATTTATGTTTGTCATATGAATTGGAGGAAGAAAATAATTTTCTCTGCTGGAGCATAAAACAAATTAGACATAATGGTACAAAAAGGGCAAACCATAATCACCCTCTTGAAAATTAATGCCTTTTTGTCAAATATGAAGGCATTAAAAAAAAAAAAAACCTGTCACAACATTTTTAACCTAGTCTGGTTTTCTTGCTCCAGCAACATATCCACTCTCCGGAGATCACAATCTGGGAAGTTGGTGCCAAAAATTAAATAATTGGCACTGTAGGAAACTTAGTTTATTTAATGTGGCAAGAAGCCAACTCTTTTCTTCCTCTTAAAAAATTCTATTACTATTCTATTTCCTGACTCTAGAAAATTTTTAACAAAATGGCTTTCTTACAAAATTCATTTTTTTTCCATGGTACATGTGACCTCTGTGAAAGATAGCTTATGTTCTCAGAAATAGGGGTAACAAAGCATGGTACTAGTAGTCATTTTTTCCCCCAGCAAGGGCAAAATACATTAGGCCTAAAGGATCCATATAATGTAAGTATTAGATTGACAAGTAAATGAATTCTCATATAATTGTGTTAGGGAGACCAATATGGATTTTTTTTTCTTTTTTTCTTTTTTTTTTTTTTAGAATTTCAAGTGAGATACTTCTCTAAACCTCAACCAGGTCAAGACTGTGAAGGCTGTATGTGATTGAGACCTAATTATATTCAGCTGCAAGTCTTATTCTAATATCATGGACATTAACTTTAAGTTTTAAATCTAGCTGAAAACACTTTTATGTGCCATAGTAGATACAACTCAATAGCATTTATTCTCTAATTTTGCAGCAATTGTTCCAGAAACACCATTGTGTATCCATTAACCCCCCCGCCCCCACCACCACACACACACTTTGGAAAATGTGCATAAATAAAATCAGATTGAAGGCAATAAAGGAAAGATAAATTTAGTATTTCAAATTGTATTATTTCTGATGAGAGATTCCATAATAATTTTTTTAAAATGTGGAAAAAACAATTGTTTATTTATTAAAGACATAGGGTTAATATTCATGAGGGTCCATAGAGAGCTTCTAGAAACAAGGGGAAACAAATCTTAATAGAAATATAGACATGAAGAGGGAATATAACTGATATATGCTGGGACAAGCACAGTGGCTCATGCCTGTAATCGCAGTGGCTGGGGAGGCTGAGGCAGGAGGATTGCAAGTTCAAAGCCGGCCTCAGCAATGATGAGGCACCAAACAACTCAGTGATATCCTGTCTCTAAATAAAATACAAAACAAGGCTGGGGAAGTGGCTCAGTGGTGAAGTGTCCCTGAGTTCAATCCCATGTACCAAAAAAAAAAAAAAAAAAAAAAAAAGAGTGAGAGAAAAGAGATGCTGGACCTCACTTACAACATCTGGAAATTGTGAATTACCCCTGGGATACTTACTTTCATAGATCAGTGTATCAGAAATAGAAGGATACAATGATCTCAAGTGATTCAGTAGGAGGTATTTTCTTATACTTTTCTTATTGGAAAAAACTTTGGACTAGTAATTCCATCAGGTAAGCTCTATTGAAACTTAAGCTATATGTACTCTGATATTCCACTTATTCATGCATATCTTCACATTCATTATAGTTGATATCTGTGCAAGAATGTTCACTGTAGTACTGTTTATAAAGCAAAATATCAGAAACTGCCATATATTCAACAATATGTTTATATAATTAAACTATAGGTCATGTCCACTATGAAATTCTGCAGGATAATTAAAGAAACATTTCAAATGGAAAAATAATGATGTATGTAGTATACATAATTTATGTAAAAAGAAAACACAAAATACACATATATTTAAATACATATGCATCCAAAAAGATATATGCATAAATAAATACATGCACATATATATTTCTATGGGTAAAACTCTAATCAAATAGTAAATATTTGAAGAATCACAAAATTACAATAATGGTTACCTCTGGTAAAGCATCATTGGGTACTTTGGTTATTTCTAATATTGGCTTTTGATTTATGGGAAAGTAATAATACATTATCTGGGTAACTAAAAAGAAGTAATTATTTAAGAAATAAATCTAATCTACATTTCAACTTAATATCATTATGCTAATTGATTACTTTCTACTTTGGAAAAGAAGTATTTGAAAAGTAGGACCAAAGTTGAGTTTGAAATGCACAAAATGAAGATTTAAAAATTTAACCCCACGGATTTCTAAAATATCTAGATGAAATTATTATACTCTTCTCCATGGATCTGATATAGATAAATGGGGACTTAGATTCAGAAACCTAAGATTAAAATTCCCATTTATGAAAGCCAGAGTCAGGTACTTGTGTTAATGAAACTATGTCTGTAGAGAGATTATTTGCAATAATTACCTAGTTTAAAGATAAAACATCTTCATTTATCTTAGCAGTGGCTAGTCTTTGTTATGCCTTTTTTGGCTAAGAACTTAATTTGTTATATTTGAGACAAAATAAATTTAAATAGTGAGAGAACAGAAAGCTAGTCAAATTATTGCACATAGCTTATCAAATGCAGTGTCAAAATAATATTTGCCAATTATCCGTGTTGCTTTTAGCTTTCTGCTCAAAGATGAGTATGTTGGGATTTATTTGACTGCAAATGACTACAAACCCACTAGCTGCCTTAAGTCATAGGGTCTTCAGTATTAACAAATATATTAACAAGAAGTGTACAGGTGGGTATGACCAGATTTATTTCTGAGGTTCATGGATGTCAAAGATATAGTTTCTGCCATTCTGCTCCATTATGCTCCAAATGCTGGCCATTCATTCTTGTTATTTGTTGCCACATTATTGCAAAATAGCCACTATCACTCCAAGAATCACTTCATTATCCCAATATCTTTAACTAAAAAGAAAGAACTATGATAAAGTCTTTCCCTATCTAAAAGTTGTAAGTATTTATCTGGGAAAATAATCTCTTCCAAGATTTCCTTAGAAGAACTTATCCTTTCTTCTTACCTGGAGCCTTTGTTCCATGATCCATGTTATCAAGACAGCCTAGGGAAAAATATGCAAAAATGGAAATATATGGAAAATTATTATGGTTGGCTTAGACTAATCTTGATTCATTTATTGTGTTATTGTTTGTATAAGAGGTGTACCCAGAAAACATCTGTTAAAGCAGAAATATTCAGAGATGAAATGATTGGATTGTGAGAGCTGTAACATACCAGTCCATCCTGAGATGTGAGAGCTATAACACCAGAATTGAGTGGTAACTGTAAAAAGGTGGGGTGTGGCTGGAGGAGGTGGGATCACTGAGGGCATTGCTATGGAAGGATTCATCTTCTCCATGACCTCTTCCCTTCTGCTTTTCTTTCTCTCTTTGTTTTGTGACCCCACAATGAGCTGAGTAGCTTTCTTCCTCTGAGCTCTTTTTCCATGATGTAATGTCTCACACTGAACCCAGAGCAGTGGAGTTAGCCATCTATGGACTGAAACCTCTGAAACAGTGAGTCCCAAATAAATTCTTCCTTTTCTGAGTTGTTCTTGTTGGGTATTTTGGTCATGATGATGAAAAAGTTAACTGAAACATATTGGAACCAGCAGAGGATATATGAGTGATATATGCCTGTTTACATAAGTGAATCAGAATCCCATGCGTAGAACAGATGTGGCTGGTGATGGTTTCCCTTAAGCTCTGAACAACAGGGATCTTTGTTGTTCACATAATCTTGGTTCCAAAGTGGTATTGCTAGCTTGGTGCTGATAATTAAATACAGAGATTGCCTGTATGTTTCTGTTCATTCTGCAACCATGGGCAGGCTCTATTTTAGATGAAAGAATAGGATTTTCTAAAGATTTTTTTCCCTCATAGGACGGAAATTGAAGTGCAGATAAGATCCCAATTCTGCTTTCTCTTTACTTTATTCAGTATGTAATTTATTTTCTTGCTACCACATTAGTTAGAAAAATCTGGATTAAGATATCCCTTATTATAACAGTGAGTTTTAGGCATTGTGCAAAAAATATTCTCTGCACCATATTATTCACAAAACCAATGAGACACAACTCTCCAGGAGATCTCTCTCTCTCTCTCTCTCTCCCTTTCTCTCTTTTCTCCAGGAGATTTGCAGGTCATTTCTAGAGGAAGGTCCAATGATCAAAAGATTGTTTAGTCAGTAGAAAGACAGGAGTTCTCAAGGGGCTCTTTCCATGGTTCATAAAACAAACAAACAAATAAATGATCTCCACCCCCCCGCAAAAAAAAAATAATGACCTATTTCTGTCTCACCACAGGCCTTGGATATTTAAGCATAGGGACACTTGCTTTTAGTTCCATTGATATTTGATAGTGTGGAATAAACATTGGTACCATCTTCCTTTGATTCTTTGCCCTTACTTCTAAGCATCATTCTTTCTGTCTCCCCTTTGTTAGCAGTCTATATTAATGCAGTTTTTATATAATCAACTTGGATTTTTATTTTTGTTTAAAATCATATTTAAGTCTTGCTTCTGCTCAAAAACTTTGGTAACTGATTGGATGTGACAATTACCAGATTTTCTCAGCCTTGTATTTATAAATATTGAGATAAGTATATATACTGAGAATAAACCTATTGTTTAAAAAATTCTTTGTATTCATTCTTTGAAGGTAAACTTATTTTCAAACTTTAGATATAATTTAATTATAGTCTTGTGCTGCCTAATTCCATAATAATGGACTTCATGTATATTTGATGGTGGTCCCATATGATTATATGTCTCTCAACTTTGTAGCCATGTTAGCTCGTGTAGGTACTCTTTGTGATATATGCACAAGCAAAGACTGAGTAATGATGAACTTGCTAGAATGTACTCCATTGTTAGTGATGCAGGAGTATAACTTGACAGGTCATGACATGTCTAAAATAATTTCTGTTAACTATTAGATGAGAAAGTTGTCAGAGATGAGATGTTCCCTTAATCAGGCTGCATATCAGAAAGCTGATTAAAAATTATGTGATAATTCCAATGATAGAGTTCAGTTTTTTCTGTTCCAGATTTTGCTAAGTACAAGTATCCCTCACTCTCTGAAACATTAATGTGAGAACCTGTAAAATTGTTTGATTATTTCCAAAAAAGCCTACTGTAACAAATCCACAAGGCAAGCTAGTCAAAGAATTTGTCTTTCAATCCTGGAAAGAGATCATAGCGTGCCTTGCAGTCTACCTTAACTATTTTTCCTGTAGAACCACATTTTGTGCATGTAGGGTTTACTTGTGTTTGTATTCTTGCTTTCCTCTTTCTTGCATTATTGAGTCAAAATGTTTTCTAAGAAACTCAACTGCAGAGATAATAAGAGATTTTAAAAGCCTCCAAATATTTTGTATTAGAAGAAAAATGAATGACAAAAAATAAAAATAAATGCACTGAGTGAAGTGAAGGCATAAAAGATAATAGTAGAGCCATGGAGACAATTCCACCAAAACTGTCTTAAAGCAAAAAAGCATGGAATTTACTAAGCAATTTGGACTTAGTGAATAAGACCAGAAAAGTGTTAAAGAACTAATAACAAATTATTTAGTACTAAGGGATTTGCTGTTACTTCTGGAAAACAAGGAAAAGTCACAAATGTTTGCTACCAAAGATATTTCATCTTATACATATAAAATTGTGTTGAAGCATATAAACATGACCAAGGAACAGCAATACAACACTCAGAAACACAATTAAAGATGATATCTTGTGTCATTGGGTGCTACCTAGGCCCAGGCAATCAGTTATGCTGATAATTTCACCCCATTACTCATTTTCATTTTACATGATGGTATCTTATGTGTTAGCTAAAGGACTGGGAAGTGGTGGTAAAATATGCTGGTTTGAATAATTTTAAACCTAAACTTATGGTGTCGACTACAGTCAATGTAGTTGAAATGCTGGAACTTCCCTGGTAGGTCAAATAGTTTCCAGGAAATGAAAATATTGAATCTACTATCTATTTGGTTGGACATTCCCTGATCCTATGTTACTCTGGAAAGAGCCAAAGGAAATTCCCTTCACCAAGGCATGAAGATAAATGTTGGTGGGTGTATATCAGTGTCCTTGAAAATCTATATGACAGCTTTAACTCTTTAGGGTATAATTTAATCAGGTTGTTTTAATTTATAGGAATGATGAGTGAATACCAGAGTAATAGAGCATGGTGGAAGCACTTAACTACCAGTGTTAAGATGAGGTCAATACATCATAAAGGCAAAGGGGTTTGACCCTCAGGAATTGGTACTCAAACATAGTCAATTATGGGTTCTTTTGGGGAAAAAGGGCTGCTTTCAGTATTATGTTTGTTATATATAAGAGGAAAAGTTTTAGAGCAAGAGAGCTGAAATCTGGCTAGCCTAGCTCGCTGACTTACTTTGACTAACAGATCCAGAATCTCTCAGCTTGGGTACTTTGAAGAATACTGCTGAAATACCAGCACAGGTGTGTTCTATGAAATGTTCCTAAAGCCTTCCAAAGATACACCTGCAACCCTTTGTGGAAGTAACTCTGGGTGTTAAAAGAAAATGGCTGGTGGAGTTACAATTATCCTTTGGTTATCTCAGCCCCATGGTAAGTGGAAAGTACAATGGAAAGTATAGTTATAGACAGTTCTCTGTTCAAATGGTTTTCTGACCAGTAAGGTGACAAAGATGGTAAAAAGGATCAAGAGGAAACTTATGAAACCACCCACATCCAGAACTTTCTTTGATATCATGAACTAATAATATGGCCCTGGAGAAATAACAGAAGTTAGTTCCATCATTCTAGATGTGAAAGATATGAGATTGGTGATGACCTCTACATTACATTCTACCCCTTAATTCTCTACCATTTAATTCTGCTGACACTGCCAGAGAAAGAACCAATTGAGTTGGAAATAGGTTATCTTTTAACAGATATAACCAGACAATTAGAGATGTGATATTTTCATTGGGCTATGTTGCTATAGCTCTAATTTTAAATTAGAATAAATTTTTCTTGTTTAGTTCTACCAGTAAATAAATATTCCTCATGGACCAAACTCTCCTGTCTTGCCTTGAGGATAGGTGACCTTTCCTGTTTTCAGTTGAAATTCATTAAAGAGGATTCTTAATCATCTTGATATCCTGCAGGACATCAAGTTCATCTATTAGGTTAGAGACATTGTAGTAAATGGACCTGGTAAAGCAAACATCTTAGATTTCCTATTAAGACATGTGCTTGACAGAGGATGGGAGATAAACAGACATAAAAGATTGGAGTCCTTGAAACATCGAATTTTCTAGGGTTCAGTGCTGTGTCAGGTTATTCTCAGTAAAGAGAGGAACACATTTTCCCACCTGGTACTGCACATAACAAACAAAGCAGTAATCCTTGGTGAGCTTCATTGTGTTTTTGGAGGTAACATAAACAGTTTGGGGGTGTACTTCTTAAGTTATTTACAGCTTTGAGTGGAGCCTGGACCAATAAAGGAATTTTTCTACAAGTCCATGTTGGATACAACCTACTCTACAGTTTGGGTTTTATGATTCAGTAGATGCAGTATTGTTGGAAGTATCTCACTTAGACAAATACACTGTGTGGAGTTGTATAGGCAAGTCTCAAAACTCCCTAGGGTTTGACAGTAAGGCTTTGGTTTATTTTGTAATAACTGTCTTCTCTTTGCAAAGTGTCCCCTGAATTTTTGCCTTGGCAGAGACTGAATCTTTGACTACGTGACCCAAAATGCCCATGAAGGACCGATATTATTTGATCAAATGAATCACAAATTGGACATGCACAGCAAGCAGGATTTCAATTTCAAATGAAAATAGTGTACGTGAAAATGGGTTCCAGTAAGTCCACAAAGCAGAAGCAAATCAGCGAACAAGCAGCTTAGATTCCCATGGCAACATTCATATAGTTTTAGTGTCTAACTCCATGGGGATTTTCTCATGAATGAAACAACTTATTCATTGTTATCTATCCTGTACAAGACTGCTTCTGACTATGGGTCATATCTTACATCAAAGGGAACTATGACAGTGGTTCAAATATATGCAATCACAGATATTCCAACATCCTTTATTACTCAGAAGCTGATATCTTTATACGCTTAAAATGCCTGGCTTAAGACTAAGTTTTACATGCTGTCCTATGGAAAGTGTTATGGGCTTTAAATGAACAGGTTTATAGTACATGTTCAGATAGCCAGAGTTCAGGTAATCTAGAACCAAAAAGTTTATTTGAGAGTGTCCCTAACTTTTAGTATACCTGTGCTTTTCATTCTCTGAATCTCAGCATGTCCAGAAGATTTGCTGTGTGTGGTAGAAAGTTTCTGCCTAGGAAAGTGGGGAATACAGTCCTGTTTCTACTGTCCTGGAAGCTAATATTGTAACCATGAAAGGTCTGCTATCTCTGTCAGCCAAAGAAGCCAATAATGCAGGGGACAGAGTGTTGGGCAAGAAAGCTTTGTTGGCAACAAGTTTGCAAGTTGAAAGATGGAGACTTTTAACCTTAAAAAAAAAATCTAGCTTACAGTTTGCAGTTGCAGAGCTTACATAGGAATTTGGGGGAGACATATCAGATAGGTGGGTATCAGAGTAGTTACAAATGTTGTGGTAGTCTTTTATTCTGGCCTATATAGGCTTTTGCTATTTAGGGGTCACCATATATCCTGCATTCTGTGAACCTAGAGAAAAGCAATGGATTAGAAAGTCATAATTCATGTCTTTTTAGTTTCTTTCTCCCCAGGTAGCTAATCTTACAGTTAATCATTAAGACCCAAAAATGCATCTTTGGAAAACAGGGGGAAATAGCAATAGGCAACTTTTGTGGGAGAACAGTTTAAGCCTGTGGGTTTCTTCAGTCAAAAATGTCATCTATAGCAAAACAACTTGCATATTTTCTCTTTCTTTTTTCTTTTTTTATTGAAGTTTTTAAAAAATAAATGACAGCAGAAAGCATTACAATTATTATTACATGTATACAGTACAATTTTTCATCTCTGGTTATATATAAAGTATGTTGACACCAATTTGTGTCTTCATACATGTACCTTGGATAATGATGTCCACCACATTCCACCATCATTGTTAACCCCCTGCCCCCTTCCTTCCCCTCCCACCCCTCTGCCCTATCTAGAGTTCATCTATTCTTCCCATGCTCTCCCTCCCTACCCTACTATGAATCAGCCTCCTTATATCAGAGAAAACATTCAACATTTGTTTTTTGGGGATTGACTAACTTCACTTAGCATTATCTTCTCCAATGCCATCCATTTACCTGAAAATGCCATGGTTTTGTTCTCTTTTATTGCTGAGTAATATTTCAGTGTTTATATATGCCACATTTTATAATCTATTTATCTACTGAAGTTTATTTCTGTTCCAGATCTTTGCTGACAGGTTTTTCAGGATTGAATATTGGATATTTCTCTGCTTTTTCTTCATCTATTGAGATGAATGTACACATTTTATCACTATTAAGTGGAGAATAAAATTTATTCTATTAAATAAAAAACTAGCCTTTCATTCCATAGACAAATATCACTTGATTACGATGTATTGCCTTTTTTGTTATATTCAAATCGCCAAATGTTTCTAATCTATCTCAAAATATTATAGTAATATCACTATCTTACACTCCATATTGATAATCTGTATGTCTCTTTTTATTTCTGACCAATCTGTTTTTTTTCATTTTTGCTGATATTCTCAAAATATCAGTAGTTGGTTTTATTGATTTCTATTTTATTTTTTATTTTATTGATTTCTGGTGCTACCTTTTGGCACAAGTTTGTTGATCTGAATTCTTTCACTTCTCATGTTTAAGAAGATTTTTATTTCATCTTCATTTGTGAAAAAATTTTTTGTAAGGTAAAAACTATAGCTGGACAATTCTTTGATATTTTAAAAATCTCACTTGGTTCTTTTATAGCTTACATAATTTCTGATGAAAAATGTGTTCTCATTCTTGGTCACTTTATACATATGATTTTACTCTCTGACTACTTTTAAGATATTTTTCTTTATTCCAGATTTTACAAAATGTTTATAATGCACCTTGATTTAGTTTTTTTTTTTGTGTGTGTGTTTCTTTTGCCTGGTATTTGTTGAGCTCATTTCATCTGTAGGTTTACGCTTTTCATCAAATTTGGAAATTTATAATAGTCGACAATTATTTTTTTGAGATTTTTGAATTCTACCTTTCTTCTTGCCCCAAGGACTACGTTTTAGGCCACTTGAAGTTTTTTCAAAAGATAACACTGTTCATTTTTTATTAATCTTTGTTTTTAATTTTAGTAGGAAACATTTAGGTCGCTGGTATGTGCTCTTGAAGGGGATATGGGGACCCCAGTTCCTTCCTCTTCCCTTTTCACATCCTGGCTTCCTGGCTTCCATGCAGCTCACTCCAACAGCTACCTTGCAATAATGTGCTGCCTTGCCACAGGCCCCTAAGCAACAGAACCTCCAAAACTTTAAGTTGGAATAAATAATTCATCTTTCTAAGTTGATTATCTCAGGTATTTGGTTGCAGAAACTGAGTAACAGTCTGTAACAAAAGACTTAATGATGTCCTGAGTCTACTTTCCAAGCAGCATTCTCTTCAGTAGTTATTTTTAATTGTAAACTCTAGTAATCTTGATTTCCTTGAACTTCCAGCACCAGCTCCCTCATTTAGAGCATTTGCTGGGCTCTTCTAGAGTTCCTTTTTTTGCACAATGGCCTGGAAACTCTTCATTCAATACACTACAAAACCCTCTTTTATTACTCAGCAATAAAAGAGTACAAAACCATGGCATTTGCCCGGGTTATTTGTTTTGCCTTTCTGGAATGTGTTTGTTCCTCTGCTGCTTGATGTCCAACATCTGTAACAATTATTTCAAGTCTTTTGTCTACTTTATTTTGTGTTTTCCTGTGGAAGGATCCCTGCAATCACCGTTCCTTTAATGGATCATAAATGGAAGTGTACCTTAAGTGTTCTAGTTTTATAGAGTTAAAATGAGATGCTGAGTGAACCATAGGATATATTCAAATTGTTTATGAGGAAATGATAATTTATTAGGGAAATACATTTTACAAAATAAGATTATTTATAACTAAAATGTCAAATGACTCCTGAAAGAACAGGGTGGGTGGGTCAGGTAATCAAATCAAAGGTCTCTCTTTCACACCTAAGTACAATAGGACTCAGATCATCCTTTATACATAGATTTGAGAGACACAAATCATTGTTAACTCTGACAGCTTCATTTTCTCTCCATCTATTTAGTCCCTCTCATTGCCTTGGGGATGTCTGTTTACTTGTTTAAAACATGGCCAAGCAGGGCGCACGGAAACCACGGCAGCAGCTGGAGCTCCCTCACTGTGCTTTCTCTCATTAAACCCTACCTCGAGCTGACCTTCTATTCATAAATCTTCATTGCCTGCTTACTCTTTGCTGAGATTCAAAGGCTTTACAATATGAATAATCAAAGCATCTGGTTTCTCGAGACCAGAAAATCAGTTCCATTTTAATTATGAAGGAATTGTACAGTATTTTTTTTTGAATCATCATGAATATATTGAAAATCAAATGAAGGCAAAGTTTTATGTCGCACTGCGTGCTTGCGTGTTTTTGTTTTGCTTTGTTTTGTTCTGAAGTACCACAGACAACACAGTTACTTCTGGCAGCAAATGCCTCTTATGACTTGTATTTTTGCCCTACCAAAATATAAATGAAAAACAATATTCACTTGGTCTTCAGTAAGTAGTTCTTGTGAAGCCCAAATTTAAAATTCTTTCTGTTGATTAAAAAGATGTTTAGTTTTCTCTAACAACAAAAATACTAAACATTGTCACCAATCTAAATACTTCTAGTCTTTCTATCTTTAGCCCTCATCTCAATTTTCTAGTATTATTCCTTCACAGGAAAAAAAAATTTCTCAACAAAATTTTGTTCTGAAGTTTTCTGATGACGGTACGTTAGTTTGATACGTCAACCAAATAGATCCTTTCTAAATACCCACTTTCTCTTTCCTAAATTAAATGATTGAATTATATAAAAATTGTTTTGCTATGTGATGGAGATCACCCATACTACTTGCTTCTTGTCACAGTGGATTTATATTGCTGATCTAGAAACAGAAACCTGAACAGAGAGAAGTGTGGACACAGGCTGCTGGCAATTCAAGCCTGAGTGGCTGGGACTTTTTGTGAGTTTCAGCAGTACATTATGATTCTTACCCCTTATATGAGATGAAATTTCAAATGTGTAGGAGGAATTTTCTAGAAAATTTTTCTTCTTTATTTTTTCCCCTGTAGGAAAATAGTTTTGAAATTGCAGAACTATTTATTACTTTTAATAATTTGCTGTACTGTATAGAATTGATTTATATTTAGTAAAATACCACAATAGTCATTAGAATTAACACTTTTTTTCTGAGAAATATGTAGTATGGTTGCATTAGAAATATCAAAGAATTAATGTTGAGACTGGGGTCTAGTTCTAGTACCAAGTCTACCTAGAAGTGTGATCTCAACAATTATTAAATCTTCCTGGAACTTAGTCCCTTCTTTAGTAAAACAGAGGGGCTACCCTACATTGTCTATAAGGTCAGTTTAAAGCCTAGATTCCAGATCCATGCTTTACTCACTTGATGAAAGAGTTGGGAGAGGAAATCACATCATACTGAGTATGTGCAGTGGAGATCCACCATGAGGTTTGGAAGGACAGTTGAATATACCACTAGAGGACCAGGTTAATAATCTGAAACTACTCAAGGTAGTACTGTGGTCTTTTTGAGTCATTCCTCTGGTGATATAATGTATCGATTAATTGTCAAGGATTTTTCTAGAGGTATTGGTTTTTTCAGGGTTGATTCTGTCTGCCTCATTGGCTTTGCTAAGTGACAGATTCATTTACTTATATTGATATAAACCTTTTGTTCAAAATTCAGGGATTTAAAATCTTTAATGTCTGATCAATTTGTGATAATTTTGTAGATATCCCTAACTATAGAGAATGAATTTTTAATTAAAGAGAGTGATGGAAATATAATGAAGTAATTACTTGGTAATTACAGTTTTATTACTTATATGTCATTGCCCACCATTTTCTTTCTGAGAAAACTGCTGTGTGGTATGTATTTTTATGTGTATTTATGTATTACAGAGGGATACAAGACAGTGATCAGTGAGTGCATAAAATATAAGAAAATAATACAGATGAATGGATGAGAAAAAAATCAAGAGAACGCAAGGAATTATGACAAATAAATAACTATCACAGCGGTCTACAATTGAAACTGTAGGGTAGGAAATCTTTGTCACCCCTCTACCCATGTCATATCTGTGATCTCCTAGTATATCTCAGTCATTAATGTCCATTAGATACAAATAGTTGTTGTTTAGAGAATAACTCTGATTTCTGATTCTTAGGCAAGGAGAAAAAGCATAGTCCTGGAAAATTAGAGTACTTTGGTTTTAGATCATAGCTTTGCCCATATTGTAGCTCTGTAATCTTGGGGAAATTTGATTTACATTTAGTGCCTAATAGCTTCATCTATTAAATAGGGATGAAAATAGTATCTGCCTCAGAGGTTGTTCTGAGGATTAAATTAAATAATGCATCCAAAGAACTTAGCACAACATCTGAGAATTAAATGATTTGATGTAAAATTAGCTATTTTCATTCTTTTATTAAAGAAGATATAAAGTGACTTAAGAGTCTTTGTTTAAAAAAAAAAAAAACACGCAAAGTTAAGAGTCTGTTTTAATCAGATTTTTCACTTCTGTGACCAGAAGACCTGACAAGCACAATTAGAGTTGGAAAAGTTTATTTGGGGGCTCACATTTTCAGAGGTCTCAGTTCATAGATGACCAACTCCATTCTATGGGGCCTGAGGGGAGGTAGAAGAACATCAGGGTGAAAGTGTATGGTGGAGGAAAACAGCTGAGAACATGGCACCGGGAAGCAGAGAGGGAGAGCTCCATTCTCCAGGGACAAAATAAATATCCTAAAGGAAAACCCAATGATTTACCTCTTCTAACCACACTCTATCTGCCTCTAGTTACCACGCAGTTAATCCATATCAGTAGATTAATGCACTCATTAGATTAAGAATCTTATGACCCAATCATTTCACCCCTGAACTTCCTTGTACTGTCACACATGTGGGTTTTTAGGGGATACTAATCTAAACAATAATAGTCTATCAATGTTCATGCTATAGTCAGACACTCTCGGTAGACTCCCTCTTTATATTTGGGTTCAGAGGAGTTGAAAGCACTGAGTGTCAGCCTTCCAGTTGACAGTCAAGGTTGACTTCATGTGTTACCACAAGAGATTCTGGCAGCACACAACACAGGAACCAAAAGTAAAGTAACTAGACAATGACCTAGATCTAGGAATCTTCCTGATGCACACACTTTTTTTTTCATTGGTTATTTAGCATAGTAAAATAATATACATAAATAATATTCAATGTAATATATGGGTGGTGTAGGTTTTTATTCTAAGTCTGTTATGGTGTCATAGGATACTCTGAGTTTTGTTTTAACATGTGAACTCTGCCACTACATTTTTTTTCTCATTCCCTCTTCTGCTTCCTCTATGTTTTTCTGTCCTTTTCCTTCTTTTTCTTTTCCACTTCTTGCTGCAGAAAGTTAGAAAAATCAGTGAATAACTAATCAACTAGGACACATTTGTCATAGGTATTTCTTCAGAAATGAAAAATATAGAAACTCACATATTTCTGAGATTTTGTGATTAAAACTTACATATTTCTGTGATTTTATTTAATTTCTTTAGAGTCAAGGAAAAAAGAGAAGTTGATTGGTTCAAAAACAAAAGAGTTTCATTTCATAAAACCTGGATCTGTTTCCAATTCTGCCAGTCAGTTGTGCTTTATCTCCTTGGTCTACTTTCCAGACCCATCATTTTTTTTGTCATAGTTTAGTTTCATTTTGTAACCAGAAATAGTGTCTGTTCTTTCCCATTAGGATTGCTAAAATGGATCTGAACTCATATATAAAAATAAATATACATATATGTATGTATATGTTTATGTAATATATATATATATATATATATATATATATATGTCATATATATACATATTGGGGAAAGATAAAGGAAGATACATAAAAAGAAGATATGTAATAGAAGATATTTGACATAAATAGGTATTTGATAGATAGATGATAGATAGAAGTTATATGCTACATTGTACTAACTTTCATGCCATTATGTGCATTCAGTTTCTGGCTCCCATCAAATATGCTGTGTGATCAGGGGCAAATCACTTGAACTCATTTATTTTTTAAACTCCTTGATTGATAAGTCTGTTAATCAATTCATTATGTTATTTTAAAAATGAGAAATACAATACAAAATCATGTTGTATCTAGGAGGTACTCAACAAGCTTTGTCCTATAAAAATTCTGTGGAAAATTAAAGTACATTTTATTTGCTATATTTTAAACCAGATAAAAAATCATCTTTAAAAGAAATTGGCATTGAAGATCCTACAGTGGTGATGGGGAGACTAACCATGTTTACATATTATCAGATTTTATGTACATATATTTACACACATATTTAATTATTTAGACTTCATTCTCAATAGGTAGCAGAATTAATGATGGAAGCACATTGTATGTTCCTTTAGAAAGAGATAGATGACAAAGAGTGTTCCCAAGATCCCTCAGCTACTGCTGGAACACCATCTCTTTCAAACAATGTACATGCTACTATAAACACTAGTCCCGCTTTATAGAGTCAGTGGGTCAGTCCAGTGTAAGAAAAAAAGAGAATAATCAATTTGCAAATGTGTAAAGATATTATATAACTTGTGTTTTTTTTAACTAGGCAGGCTTCATTAGCAACATTCCATGTTTAACTGAACCTGTAGCAGTAGTAATATCTAAGACTTATTGCATGTTTACCACATAGTATTTCACGTTATAAGGGCTCACTTTGTATTCATGAAGATCCTATGAGAAGATGCTAGTGTTATATCTGTTTTCTTTTTGAGAAAACTAAGCATAAGTTGCCCAAAGTACACAGCACAAGCTATCCAATTCCAGAGGTTGGCTGAATTTTAATCAGTTTGACCCATTATTTCTGTGACTCTTAAAAACATGTTTGAATGAGTCAGATATGCACATGTTTCAAAGAGTGAAAAGATCAAGATAATATATAATAAAAAAATTGCTCTGACTCACATGTCTTCTAGCCACTCATGTCATATTGCTAATCCTAATAAATATTTTTACTCCCTTGACTACATTTTCCAGATAAAGCAAATATTTCCCCGTCCATTTATTTATTTTTTACAAAAATGGAAACCCATGGTGCATACAATTCTATATTTTGTCTTTTATTCCAGGGGTGTGTGGTGGTGATGTGTGTCTTAACAGTGCATCTTGGAGATCATCGCATAACCATCCATAAAGAGATTTTATTTTTAAGAACTGGGTGAGCATAATTTAACAAGTTCCCTGTTACTAGACATTTAGGTTGCATTGAATTTATGGCTTTTATACCTTATGTGGAATAGCCTTGTATACATGTCATTTGTCATTTTGTTCTTCAGTGCATTTTTTAAAAAAAACAGCTTTATTGCGAAACAACTGATATACAGCAAGCTCCACATATTTAAATGTATAATTTGATGGTTGTGACATATGTATGTGACCATGAAACCACAATCACGATAAAAATAATGAACATATTCATCAACTACAAAAGTGTTCTCATGTTCTTTTGTAGTCTTTTATACTATCCCCTCCTTAACCCTGCAACTTCCCTCACCTCAGGCAACCACTGATTCCAGTCACCACAGATTATTTTTCATTTGTCATTTTATAGAATAGAGTCTGCATTCTTTTCATCAGCTCAGTTTCTTTTTCTCAACATAATTATTTTCAGATTGATTCATGTTCTTGCATTTGTAAATAATACATTGCTGTTCTGTTTCATTGATATCTTGTATTTTTTATTTCATCAAGTCTGTCTTGATTCTTACTATTTTTTTTCTCCTTTCATTGTGTTTAATTTTATCATGTTTTCTTAAGTTTCTTAAGTTGGAGGTTGAGACCCTTAATCTGAGAACTTTCTTCTTTCCTAATTAAGGAGAGATAATGCAGTAAGTTTCCTCCTAAATAGGCTAATCAGCATCTTCCAAATTTTAATATGTTATGTTGGTAGTTTTACTCCATTCCCAAACCATTCCAAAAATCAGGGTAAAACTGCTGACAACAGCTATTTGATCAAAAATTATCGCAACGTACAAAGGAAGAAGAAAATACAATCCATAGAATAATAAAAATTAATCAATCAAAACTGACTCAGAACTGACACAGATATTTGTGTTAGCAGACATGGATATTAAAACAGTTATAATAATATGATTCTACACATTTGGAAAATTAGAAAAAATTATGAAATGTATTTGAAAGATTCAAATTGAGAGCCAAGCCCGGGTCCTAGCCCAGAACCACCCTACTGTCCAGCAGACCCATGCCAGAGCCCAGCCCAAGGTCTAGGACTACCCTGCCATCCCATGCAGGAGCCCAGGCCATGGTGAGTCCCAGATCTGCCCAGCCCACCAGCAGACCCACGCTGGGACTCAGTCCTACCCCACCTCCATCTTGGGACATTGCAGCCAACTCCATAGCCATCCCCATGCAGTATCCTCCACCTTAGAACAACAGATAGGGCCTGAAGGCAACTGCATCTCTGAACAGGCAGCCCACCCTTCAGCCCCATCTTTAAAAGTGATTCCATCTATCTTGGGACACACGCACTGCTATCTTGAGTTCTCTCTGCTATTGCCGCCACCACCACCTTTTAGTTGCAGTAGCATTTATAATGGGACACTGGCCAGGATCTAGAAGCCCAACACCAAAGTGAGGTACAGATAATCTGCAGGGACACTATAAGATAGGGTAAAAACTGTAATACCTCAGATGTGCATTGTGAGAAAGAAAGATAGACAGGCAACATGAAAAAATAAGGGAGGAAAGAGCCCCAGACAAATAAAGATACAACAACAAGAGAATACATGAACAGTATAGTTGATGAAATGTCAGAGAAGGAGTTCAGAAATTACATAATTAAAATGATCTATGAATTAAAGAATGAGCTAAGTTAGCCAATACAGGCAAAAATTGATCACTCCAACGAAGAGGTAAGAGAGCAAATACAGGAAACCCTTGATCACACCAAGAAAGAAATAAGGGAGCAAATACAGATAGCAAAAGACTACTTCAAGAAAGAGAGAAATTCTGAAAAGAAATCAGAAATCCTTCAAGTGAAGGAAACAATAAACCAAATCAACAACTACCACCACCACCACCACAACAAAACTCAATAGAAAGCATTACCAATAGATGAGATCACTTGGAATACAGAATGTCAGATAATGAAGACAAAATATACACAATGTTGAAAATAAAGTTGACCACTCAGTGAAGATGGTAAGAAATTATGAATAGAACTTTCAAGAATGATGGGATAACATCAAAAATCAAAAATAATATTTATTGGGATAGAGGAAGACACTGAGATTCAAACCAAAGGAATGCACAATCTCTTCAATAAAATAATATCAGAGAATTTCCCAAATATTAAGAATGAATTGGAAAATGAAATACAAGAGCCTTACAGTACACCAAAAGTTAAAACAGATCAGTACCAAGGCACATTATAATGAATATATCTAGCATACAGAATAAGATAGAATTTTAATAGCCACAAGAGAAATGAATCAGATTACATATAGTGTGATACCAGTTAGGATCTCTGCAGATTTTTAAACCCAAACCCTAAAAGCTAGAAGATCCTGAAACAACATATACCAAACTCTGAAAGAAAATGGATGCCAACCAATTGTCTTATATCCAGCAAAATTAAGCTTTAGATTTGATGACAAAATGAAAACCTTCCATGATAAACAAAAGATAAAAGAATTTACAACTAGAAAACCTGCATACAGAATATTCTTGCAAAATGTTCCATGGGGAAGAAATGGAAAACAACACTGAAAATCAGCAAAGGGAGGTATTACACTAAAGAAAAAAATCAAAACTGAAACTAAGTCAATTTAAATAACAAAAGTGACCCAGAATACAAATCATGTCTCAATAATAACCCTGAGTGTTAATGGCCTAAACTCACCAATCAAGACATCGACTGGCAGATTGGATTAAAAAAATAAACAACAACAACAGTGACAATCCGCTGCCTCCAAAAGACTCATCTCATAGGAACATAAATCCACAGACTGAAGGTGAAATGTTGCTTATAAACATACCACTCACATGGACAGTGGAAATAAGCAGAGGTTTCCATTCTCATATCAAATAAAGTAGGCTTCACGCCAAAGATAATCAAAAAGGATAAAGAAGTACATTTTATACTTCGTAAGGGAACCATACATCAATAAGACATAACAATTATAAATATATATGCCCCAAACAATGGAGCATTGATGTTCATCAAACAAATTCTTTTCTCAAGTTCAAGAGTCAAATAGACCACAACACAATAATTCTGGGTGACATTAACACATCTCTTTTACCACTGGATAAATCTTTTAAACAAAGATAAACCAAGAAACTATAGAACTCCATAATACAATCAATAACTTACACTTAACTGACATATATAGAATATTTCATCCATCAATAAGTGAATACAATTTCTTCTCAGCAGTACTTGGATCCTTTTCTAAAATAGACTGTATACTATGCCACAAAGCAACACTTAACAAATACAAAAAAGTAGAGATCCTACATGCAGTCTATCAGATTATAATGGAATGAAATTAGAAATCAATGGTAAAATAAACAATAGAAGCTACTCCAACACTGGTGACTAAATAATATGCTATTGAAGGAACAAGGCTTTGCAGAAGACATCAAACAGGAGATTAAAAAATTCTTAGAGGTAAATAAGAACACTGATAGAATATATTGAAATTTCTGGGACACTATGAAGGCAGTACTAAGAAGAAAGTTTATTGCATGGAGTTCATTCCTTAAAAGAAGAAAAAGTCAACAAACAAAAGCTCTAAGATTACATCTCAAAGCCCTAGAAAAGAAGAACAAATCAACACCATAAGCAGTAGAAGATAGGAAATAACTAAAATCAGAGATGAAATCAATAAAATTGAAATAAAATAAACAATTAAAAAATTGACAAAATAAAAAGTTTTTTTGAAAAAGTAAATAAAATTGACAAACCCTTAGCTATGCTAATGAAGAGAAGAAGAGAGAAAACTCAAATTATTGACATCCATGATGAAAAAGGAAATATCATGATGAGCACCACAGAAATGCAGAAGATAATTAGATATCATTTTGAAAGTTTGTACTACAATAAAAAAGAAAATATTGAAGGCATCAACAAATTTCTAGAGTTATATGATTTGCCTAAACTGAATCAGGATAATATACACAAGTTAAACATATCAATGTCAAGCAATGAAATAGAAGATGCCATCAGAAACCTACCAACCATGAAAATCCAAGGACTGGATGGATAGAAAGCTGAGTTCTACAATATTTTTAAAGAAAAACTAATATGAATACTCCTCAAATAATTTCATGACATAGAAAAGGAGTGAACCCTTCCAAACTCATTGTATGAATCCAGTATCACCCTGATTCCAAAACCAGGCAAAGATACATCAAAGAAAGAAAACTTCAGACCAATATCTCTAAGGAACATACATGCAAAAATTCTCAATAAAGTTGTGGCAAAAATATCAAAAATATAGTGCACAATGATCAAGTGGAGTTCATCCCAGGGATGCAAGGTTGGTTCAACACATGGAAATCAATAAATGTGATTCATCACATCAGTAGGCTTAAAAATAAGAATTATACGATCATCTCAATAGTTGCAGAAAAAGCATTTGACAAAACACAGCACCAGTTAATGATCAAAATACTAGAAAAATGGGAATAACAGGAACATATCTCAACATTGTAAAAGCTATCTCTGCTAAGCCCAAGGCCAATATCATTCTAAATGGAGAAAAATTTGAAAGCATTCCCTCTGAAAGCTGGAACAAGACAGGGATGCCCTCTTTCACCCCTTCTATATAACATAGTTCTTTAAACTCTAGCCAGAGCAATTAGGGATATGGATAGGAAAAGAAAACTCAAACTATCACTATTTACTGTTGACATGATTCTATACCTAGAGGATTCAAAAAATTCCACCAGAAAACTTCTAGAACTAGTAAATGAATTCAGAAAAGTAGTGGGATTTGAAAGCAATACTCATAATTCAAAGGCATTTCTGTACATCTATGACAAATCTTCTGAAAGAGAAACCAGGAAAACCCCCACATTTACAATAACCTCAAACAAAAAACAAAACAAAACAAAACAAAACCTGGGAATCAACGAAAGAGGTGAAAGATCTCTATAACAAAAAATACAGAATGCTAAAGAAAGAAATTAAAGAAGACTTTAGAAGATGGAAAGATCTCCCTTGTTCTTGAATAGGCAGAATTAATATTGCCAAAATGACCATACTACCAAAAGCACTATTCAGATTTAATGAAATCCCAATCAAAATCCCAAGGACATATCTCATAGAAATAGAAGAAGCAGTCATGAAATTCATCTGGAAAAATAAGAGACCAAGAATAACTAAAACAATCCTTAGCAAGAAGAGTGAAGCAGGTGGCATCACTATACCAGGTCTTAAACTATACTCAGAACTATAGTAACAAAAATGGCATTGTATTGGAACCAAAATAGACTTGTAGACCAATTGTACAGAATAGAGGACATAGAGACAAACCCACATAAATATAGTTATCTATCATAGACAAAGGCTCCAAAAACATATATTGGTGAAAAGTTAGCATCTTGAACAAATTATGCTGGGAAAACTGGAAATCCATATGCAGCAAATAGAATCAAACTCCTCTCACCATGCACAAAACCCAACTCAATGTGGATCAAAGACCTCAGAATCAAACCAGAGACCCTGTGCCTAGTAGAAGAAAAAGTAGGCCCAAATCTTCATTATGTCAGATTAGGCCCTGACTTCCTTAATAAGACTACCATATTGCAAGAAATCAAATCAAGAATGAATAAATGGGTTGGGTTCAAAGTGAAACACTTCTTCTCAGCAAAAGAAGCAATCCATGAGGTGAACAGAGAGCATACAAAATGGGAGCAAATTTTTGCTACATGCACATCAGATAAAGCACTAATCTCTAGGATATAAAAAGAACTCAAAAAATTTAACACCGAAACCATAAATAATCCAATCAGTAAATGGACCAAGGAACTGAACAGGTACTTCTCAGAAAATGAAATACAATAAATCAACAAATATATGAAAAAAAAGGTTCAACATCTCTAGCAATTAAAGAAATTCAAATCAAAACTTCTTTTATATTTCATCTCACTCCAGTCAGATGGCAACTATTAAGAATACAAATAACAATAAGTATTGTTGGACATGTGCAGAAAAAGGCACACTCATACATTGCTGGTGGGACTCCAACTTGCTGCAACCAATCTGGAAAACAGTATGGAGATTCCTTGGAAAACTTGAAATGGGAACCACCATTTACCCAACTATTTAGGTTTGTCCCCTAAGGACTTAAAAACAGCATACTACAGGGACACGGCCACATCAATGTTTATAGCAACACAATTCACAATAGCAAAATGGTAGAAGCAAAGTAGATACTCTTCAGTAGATGAATGGATAAAGAAACTATGATATATCTATATATCTCCACATATCTATATCTATATCTATATCTCTCTCTCTCTCTCTCTCTCTCTCTCTCTCTATATATATATATATATATATATATATATATATATATATATATACTTACACACACACACACACACACACACACACACAATGGAATATTATTCAGCATTAAAAGAGAATAAAATCATGGCATTTGCAGGTAAATGGATGGAATTGGAGAATATTAGGCTAAGTGAATTAAGCCAATCCCAAAGAACCAAAGGCCAAATGTTTTCTCTGATATGTGGATGCTGATCTATAATAGGGATTGGAGTGAGGAGCGCGGGAGGAATGGAGGACCTTTAGATAAGTTGAAGGGGAAGAAGGGGAAGGGAGGGGGCATGGAGGTAAGAAAGCTGGTGGAATGAAATGAACATCATTACCCTAGGTACATGTAGGAAGACATGAATGATGTGACTCTACATTGTGAACAACCAGAAAGAGACATGAAAAATTGTCCTCTAAATGTGTACTATGAATTAAAATGCATTCTGCTGTCATGTATAACAAATTAGAATAAATAAATAAATTTAAAATTTAAAAAAATGATCCAAACTGAACTTCTAGAGATGAAAAATGGAATGTGTGAAAGATAAACTGGCAGGATGGAATTAATGACATATTTGAATTCAAAAGAAAAAAAATTGTAAACTCAAAAGACATAGTAGTAGAAACAGTCTAAAATAGAACTCCGTGGGGGTGAGGAAAAATTTCCAAATAAGTAAACAGCATCAGTTGTCTGTAAGACAACTTCAAGTACTGTAAAATGTAAGTAGTAGGATCCTAGGGTGGGGGGAAGATACAATAAAGTTTCTACTTTGATGAGAACCACAAGCTCACAAAACTGAGATACATAGAACTCAAACATAAGAAACATAGAAAACTACAGACCAAGTTAAAATCGAAAGGTTCAAAATAGTGAGGATGAGAAAGATTTCTCAGACATAGCCACTGAGTGCCAGGGGGAGTCATGTTGTTTACAGAGGAATGTGTGAGGCTATGAGTGGGAAAAGCCTGCAGTCTGGGGGAGTTCTCCTTGTGCACCTCTCTTGTCTGGTTCTGTCTTGGGAATTCCGGCCATCTCTCTCTTTCCTCTGTTGGCTCCATCCTTCCACTTAGTCAGCAGGGCTGTACCTTGTCTTGTTCTCCCAGCACCACAACTTGGAGCTTCTCCAAAAGTGGTAGGCTGAGTCTACCAAAGATGTCACTTATTATTTTTCAATCAATCCCAGATTACTGTCCTATGTTGTGTGATGTCCAGTGTCTTGAAAATTGTTTCATATACTTTGTCCATTTTTAGCTGTTTCAGATTGGAGGATAAATCTGCTTCTAGGAACTCTGTTCTGGTGGGGAGTGAAAGTCCTCACTGTAGCTTTAACATACAAGTATCTCAGCATCAAAGAGGTTGGACATTTTATGTGAACTTAAAGATGTAGGATTAGGTACTGTATAAAATGAAATACAGGGGGAAATAGACAATTAACACATATTTAAGAATTGTTTACACATCCTTCATAAACATGGATTTTCATGTTTTTTTTTTTACTTGTTTCTAAAACGTTTCAGTGTTTTCTTCTTAATTTGTAGTTTTTTTCTGATGTACTTTGAACCTTTGTTATTAATTTGAATTGCTATGCCCTGAGCTTTTCAAACCACACCTCTTTGGATTAGATGAGACGCCAGCTCTGTGACTAGGCAGAAATTTCCAGTATCACTGTTTACTTTTATCTTTGATACCTGACTCTTTGTAAAGTCTCTTCTGTGATCTGCAATCTTCTGTTTTTGTGAAAATGACATCCTTGTCCACAAATTTCACCCAGTTTTGGCCATACAGATGCATCCTGTTCAGTAATAATCTTTATTATCTATAGGTAGAATAAATGAAGTTTATTAGAATAATTTGAGGCTAAAAATAGGACTCTGTACCACTTCTAAAATATGTATACCTCCTCCTTGCAGCTTTCAAGAATTGCATCCCAACTATTTCTCCCTCAAAACAATAAAATAAAACAAAACAAAACAATTTCATTATAAATCTTGCTGCTTAGAAGAAATTAATAATAGTGCTATTTTGAAACTTATTTTAATCATTTTATCATGTCTTGTATTTTTATAACTTAAATTTCGATATCATTGTTTAAAAATGATTGCTTAATGCACATGTTAAATAGAATTATAATTAAATATAACTATTTCATGAGTACTTGTTTAGTTTCTAGATTTTTTTAGCTAATATATGTCCATAGTCCCTCACTTGCAATTTTGAAACTTTAAAACACTTAAGATTCAAAGAATTTTCCCATTGATTGAGAGGTTGAACCTAATTTACTGACTTTATTTGGTGTCAAAATACAACTTAATACTATTTATTGTCTATATTGTCTGTATTTTTCCACTCAGTGTGTATAGTCACAGGTTTTGCTGTAGAAATATTACTTGTTTGGTCATGAAAGACTTCCCTGAATGCCTCTGATAGTAGTTCATGAGATAAATGTGCATACACATATATACATTCACTGGATAAGACCTTTATAAAGTTAGAAAATAATTTTGAATTATGAATTTTTCTCAAGAATGGGCCTATAGAAATTCTGTAGTAGATACACTTAAACATATATCAGTATACTCAACCATATTTTAAAAATAATTTCTAGAAGAGAAATTGGTAGACAAAAGATAAAGATAGTTTTGGGTAGTGATTTCTAAATTTTCTCCAAAAACTTGAACAGTTTTTATGCTCCCTAATACTTATTACTATTATTTTTAAAACTCAAGAGTCTTAAAGTTTGAAAAATATCTACTTTATGTTTTTGTGAAAAAAATCAGTAACTTAGTAATTTCCTTTAGATCCCTCTCCCTCTCCCTCTCCCTCTCCCTCTCCCTCTCCCTCTCCCTCTCCTTCTCAGTCTCCTCCATCTCTTTATCCTTCTCCTCTTCTTACATTTCTGGATTTATCACTATACATAAAGATTATTCCCTCATTTTAAGTTGACAGAGATATATATCATAAAGTATGTATCAAAAGCATACAGTTTTAAGGATTTTTGCAAATGCATATGCTCATGTAACAATTATAAAGATCAAGATATCAGAATATTGTTTAATCCCACAGAGAGCTTACTCTTTTCCTCTTCTATACAATAAACTCCTAAAACTTTCCTCTTTTTTTAGCTGTAGTCATTCACAGACTTACTTTGCTTGTTTAAAGATCTAAATTAATAAAATTATCCTGCACACACCTACTCAATATTATAATTTTGTGGGGGAATTTTTACATATTGCTGAAAGCAGAAACTGACCTATAGTATATGATTTAATTAATAAACAACAACTTATCTCCTCTACTGTTGATGGAATTTGAGTTATTTTCAGTTTGGAAAATTTGAGTTAGTTTATAAATAAAGTAGCTATAAAACAGTTTTTAATATGAATTTTGGTAGATGTATTCTCAGACTCATGCATGTTGGATCTTTACCTTGGAATATAATCACTACCTCATAGGATGTGTGTATGCTCAGTTTTAGCAAATAATGCCGACAGTTTTCCAAATATATTGTATTTGTTTATAGTCACAACATTCATCATTTATGATGTGTCTATTCAAGTCATTTGACTTTTCTTTTTACTGGATTTTATTTTTCTAAAATACTTGTAGGAAATACCTATAATTTCTGGATGCAAGTCTTTTTTAGATATGAGTATCAGAATGGCTCTATTTATGGATTGCTTTTCCTCAGAGAATAAGTGATTATATTTTACTAAATTACTGTGATGATGGGAGGCAGAGTTCTGTATTTTTGAATTTACTCAAAATTGTCTATTTATTCATTGAGAACTCAGAACACAGAACAGCACTGTGTAGTTTTCTTAATTTTACAAGTAAAAGATAAGTTCTAGTTGAGTAAATTGATGTTTATATCACCATGAAATTTCATGAAAAACTGAAATTAGAAGGTACATGTAAACTTTTAAGTTCCAGGCTATCCTTTAAAAGTATCAGCTCTTCCACTGATTCTTATCTTTTCAAAATTTTGGCCATTCTCCCATTTTATGAAAAGAAACAAGATAGGAAGAACCAAATATTATGTTACCTGGGACCATTTGTAGAAAAGAGAGGTTAAGGATCAGTTTTGAAATATTACCATTTTGAACAGTCTAAATGAATTGTGCAGCCACAGATAAAGATACCTTGTACTAACCAACTACTTTTTGTTTTCCAAACTTTCTTTTAAGCACTTCATATATGTTATCTTATTTAATACATAAAGCTATATAAGTACTAGAAAACAGACTAAAACCTTTAAATAGGAAGATAATACAAAGGGAAGGACTTAGTATGAATTATGAGTCTTACCAAAGACTTGTTTTACTAATGCCCACCCCCGCCCCCCGCCCATAATACAAAGTAAAGATAACATTCTTCCCTTGCAGGGTCTGAAGGACCAACAATGTTGCTCCTCAAATGACTTCTCACCTTATAAGGCTTCTTGATGAGCCCACCAATGCAGCCACATGAGAGACACAATCAAAGGCATGCCATACAGAGGGAAGTACTAGCTACAGAAGGGTTAGATAAGAAGTTATAACAGAAATAGGGTGCTAACACATTATCAGGAGCAGGAACAGTGTCAACATTTCCAGGGTTAACATGTGGAGAGGAAAGGGAAAATAGAAAGTTGAAAGTACAACCAGACTCTCCTCTCCCCTGGGTGTGTCTTCTCCACACTGCTGCTACCTCAACTCTAGTCTATGCTGAGAAAGGAGGAGAGGAAGTGTTATATGACATTGAGTCTATAAAATTATTAGTATTGAATATTTAGGAGCTAGCATGATAGTTTTAATGGCTAAGAAGATCTGAATGATCATAGAAATCAGTTGATATTTTTTTTGGACATGAACTCCAACTGCTAAGAAAACTATCACAAGAGATATTGGACTGTTCAATGAATTAGAGTCTTTAAAGGTAGCTCAAACAAAGTAGTTTTTAAAATTCCTCAAAGAATTCTAATGTGCAGCTGGCATTGAGAAACAGTGCTCTGGATATTAATCTCTATAAGTCTCTGAAGTCAAGTTAAGTTTTTCCCTTGTTGGACAAATTTATGTAGTCCATAGAGTTGTACAATAAAAATAATGGTGTGACCTGTTACTGTCTCAACAGTGAGAACTATGAATGGAAATAACAAGGTGCTTTGTTACAGAGTGTGATTCGTCTTTGGGAGTAGCACCAAGGGATTATTAGAAATCAAATATCAAATGAGGCTCTCTTGACTAATTCTGGTTGCCTTGTTGTAGAAAGAAGTGTCACTTTGTAATCATGCACTTAAAAGTCAGTATCTAGTACTCCAGCTCACTTTTCATCTGACACAGCAGCAGAGGTCACATGTTCCAGACAGTAAAACCACTATAAGGTGGAACCTTTGTTATCTGGGTCCTTGAATGGCTACAGGGAATAGAGTGCGGTGACTTCAGTTGGGCATGCCATTATGAGCAAGATATATGTATTGTCATTTACAATGTTAATTGTTTATAGTATGGTGTAGCCATTCTAACCTTCCTGGTAAACATGACAAATTTGGTTGGTACAGCCTTAGCAGAACTTTTAACTCAAGAGACTAGGCAGAGAGAAGAACTAAAGACACAATGATGAAGATTTCCCTGACGTTTTATGGACAGGACCTGGATGTACTTTAGAGATTGTAGAAAGTGGCTGCTGTGGTTTGAATGAATATGTTCCTATAAAATTCTTACATTGAAACTTAAAATCCCAAGTTAATGTTATTGGTGGTTGAGCCTTTGGGAGGTGATTAGGCCTGAGAACTCTGCATTCAATAATGGGATTGATGTTCTTCTAAGAGAGGCTTCAGAAACCTGTATGGCCCTTCCATTTCTCTTGCAAAGTGAGGACACAGTGTTCGTCCCTTCTTGATTTTCTTTCTGCCCTTTCCATGCAACAGCAGCATGCCACCTTAGAAGCAGAGAGAAGCAATGACCAGACACTAAACCTCTGGTGCCTTGATTTTGGACTTCCCATCCTGAAGAAATATAAGAAATATATTTCTGTTGCTTGTAACCTACTCAATGTAAAGTATTTTTTATAACAGCAAGAATAGGATAATACAGTATATACAGAATATAATACAATATACCATATCACACATTCCAGTATTATCTATGAGCAGATAACATAGGGAATACTTGTAGTGGTTTTAAAATCAAGGTATAGTGAAATACAATGAATCAGTTCTATGAAAGATAGAATTTAAATCTGAAATTTCTTGATGTAAGGATAACCAATAAGAATAAGCATTCAGATCATTTGCACACATAATGCAGCTAAAGTGTTGATGAATGGGACTTTAATCAAGTGGCTTTTAAAGGCATAATCCAGCTATGCTATTTCTGTATGTGTTTTGTTTCATTGAACATTAATGTTATGCTTGCATAATATTATTTATTTATATATATATATATATATATATATATATATATATATATATATATATAAATAATTCATGGTCCATGACACAAGAATTGAAAGATACCGAAAGGTAGACAAAGAATAGCACACACCACCAGTTTTTCATTTTTACTTCTGAATTCATTCAGAGATACCATACGCATTTGCATACATGCATACCTTTTACCATATTAATGGCAGGCACAGTGCAAAGTGTTCATCACATTGATTGTTTCTTTCACATAATCCCTTTCAGCAATGCTCAGCAGTTTTTTTGGTTAAGAGCTGGATAAATATTTTAGGCTTCATTTCTGCAGTTATGGTCTATAGATGATTGGGCATAATTTTGTTCCAATGAAATCTTATTTACAAATCCAGGTATTGGTCCAGATTTGGCCCATAGGACATCTCTCTTTTTTTTTTTTTTCACCTGTTTTGGAGAGTTTTGGTATCAACACATATATAGCTGCCTCAATCCTTTAAAAAATTTTTATTATCTAGTCCTGTATTGGACTCCTGAATTATATGTATATATGTCTTTTCCCCCTGGCAAACAGTGCTGCAAATGAGGAAATGGGGCAAAGAGGAAACATAAGTTATTCTAGATCTCCAAGATAATCAGTGGAAAAGCTTTAACTTAAAGACATGTTTTCTTGTTCTATAAAGTCCCACTCATCAGCATCCCCACATGATGCTTCCACTGGGATATATGGCTCTGTTTTGGAAATGAATCCTCAGTCACACTTCTTCTACCTTTAGTGGGAAAGTCTACCTGTGTTCTCTGATTCCTACCCTCTGAAAATTGTCACTGGGTGCACCCCTGCTTTTACAGGACATCTCTAGTGATTCCAAAAATACTGACATTCTTGCTTCCTCCTTATTTCTCAGCCTTAATTTGTTGAGCAGGGTAAAGCTGTTCATACATAGTAATATATATATACATAAAAATGTACATTCACATTGTGCCTGTTTTTGCTTGACAGCAAACATTTGACACTTTGGATTTTTCAGAATTCACTTAGTTTGTACTGGGGACCTCTCAGTATAAGGGATATGTGTATTGGAAGTTACAGGTTTCCTGTTTGTGAACAAATAATACACTACACCAATACCATGAAATATCAGTGGCTTAACCAACATTGAACTAGTGTCACACACTTGCTCTGGGAATCTGATTGGGTGCCAATCTGATCTCCAAATTCCCAGCTCTGAATTTCTGTATCATCTGGATTTAAAGTCTTTGCTTACTTTAATTCTTCCATGCCTACCTACCTTCAATTTCTTGTACATATAAGCACAATGTTCTTTACTTTCTAAATATCTTACACATTCTGTCCAAATTTTATTAGCTAATTTTACTTCCAGAATTTTATTCAGCACATTTAGACAAGCATGGTATGTGGACCAGCAATATCAAGAATAACTAGTATTTTTTTTCAGTCTTTTTTTTTTTTTTTTGGAAATAAGGAATCTCACTTTTCCCACTGTTAATTTATTGAATTAACATCATCTCTGGAGAGGTCACTTAGAAACCTGAGGATCTCTGGAATATTTTTATGCCTACCAAAATTTTAGAAGCACTCCTCTAGGTTATTCTGTAATAGTTTAATAATCCCATGAAATTTCAATGACTAAACAGAATAAAGTTTTATTTTTGATCAAAGCACACTCAGTACAGTGCAGGGTAAGGGGCTGTCCCTTCACTCAGGGAGCCACATACCTTACATTTCATGATATAATTGGCATGTGGTCTCCATGGTCACTGTAAATAGAAAATGGATGACTGAAGAGGGGTTTTAAAGTAAAACTTAAAAGCATCATATATTATTCCTGCTTACATGACATTAGGTAGAATTCAGTTACAATACACCAATCCAACTGCAAAGAAAACTGCAAACAGGGAGAAAGATGGCTTTTCAGGAGCACCAGCAGTCTGTGCCACCCAGAGACTATGGCCTTGGTTCATTCCACTCCTTCTGGTTTCAGTAAATAAATAGGTCATCTCTTCCTGCAAATCTGAGGCTGATTTTCTTTACCATTTGCCATGTGGGAGGATACTTAAGGATCAATTCTGGTAAAAAAAAAAAAAAAAAAAAAAAAAAAAAAACATTTTACATTTTAATTTTGAATTGAAATGTTAACAAGTATTTAACAATCTGCACATCTGTAATTTTCATGTTCATATAATGAAAATAGTATACTACCCTAATTTAAACTCAATTTAATTTATTAAAGAATTTGTTCATATTCTGATAACATTCTCAGTGTTATCAGCCATATTCTTAGTCTTACTTACTGAGATATCTCCCATGCTATCTTTTTTATAAGGGCTTCTGACATTTATGACAACTTTTATTTTTACTTTTTATTTTTTCTGAGATTAATGATTGATTCTTTTTTTTTTTGGTCTTATAAGAGCATTTTGTATTTATTTGTGGATGGAAATCTTAGCATTTGTTCTTGCCATAATTCATATTTTTGAGATTATTTAGTATCCTGACAGGTTTTGAAGAGCTTCCTGATTTCAACATCATGAAAATATTCCTTGTATTCTTCCATAAAAACTATGGATAAAGAAAAAAAGAAAAAAATATTATAGAAATTCAAGAAATTTTGATGGATACTATACTAGAGGTCTAATAAAACTGAGAAAAAAGAATATTCTTTAAAATGCACTAAAATGTCTGGTTTACTGAAGGACCCAAACCCCCAAAGTGATAGCATTGACATAGGAGTCCTTCAATAAGCCAACTTACAATTTGTGAGCAGCTGGCAACAGGGACATTTCTGAGAAGTAAGACTCATTTTATAGTTATGTCACTCAGGGTCCGTGTGATTATTTGATTCAATCTCATAGCGGGAACAATTGTCTGCTCTTTTTGCTAAACTCTGGGCTTCCAAAAATGGGGTCCATTAAATAGTATTTCAGTGGAAAGAAAAACTAACACCTAGGAATTTTTCCTCACAGGTAGCCCTGATTTTTATATACTAAGTTGAATTTGACAAATAGACTAAAGCCCTTGTATTGTTACTCACCATCACTTCTCTTTTACCATTGTAATCTGAAAGTCTATGTTGGAAATGTACAATCCCTTTCAGTTCTCCACATAGGATGCTTGCTTGGCTACTGTTATACTCTCAGGAAGGTGTCCTGGCAATATTACTGGTCCTGATCTACGTCTATCCTACTTATCACCAATCCTAACTTAGCTCTTTTCTCCTAAATAAAATGACAGGAATACATTCTTTACCTTTTTCATGTAAATCTAAGCTCTTCCTGATTGAGCTTGGTTGCATACCTGATCTCACCTGACCCTGAATAAATAGGTCTTACTGTAAAATTTATTTGATTTAAAAGATATTATTATATTGTCAGATGATCCACTAATTCCAGTTGTTTTCATGGTTTGTTTTTTTCCCCAATAAAACATCAGCAGCTTTAGAGACTCTTCACTACTGAAACAAGAACTGAATTTTATTTTAATTTTATCTTTGTGAAAATATTTTAACTAAAATTTGTGAAAGTTATATAGCCGCACGTTAATTATTCAATGTACAACAATTGTAACCCTTTCTCATTTTAATCTGTGTAGGACACTTGATTTAGGTAGATACTTGTAAATCTATCAATGATGAATTTTTTTATTTGTAATGTTTCTTGTATATGTGAAATGCCCTTCATACTGCTCTGATATTTCTTACTTAACAATCCATTTTGAAGATATTTCTCAGGGCACACAGATCTGCTTCAACTCTTTAAGTACTGCCAGGGCTTCAGAGTATTATGGTTTGGATCTAGAATGTCTTCTAAAATCTCCTGGGTTCAGAGGTTGGTCTTTTGGGAAGTGATTGGATCATAGGGCTTTGACCACATTAATGGATTAGTCCATTATGGCTGAATGGGCTTTGGGAAGTTGGAGGAAATTATAGCAAGTGGGAACTAATAGGAGGAATGTCACTGGAGGTGTGCCCTACAAGTGTTTGTCTTGTTCCTACTTCCTTCCTTCCTGCCTGCTTGCTCTCTCTCTCTCTCTCTCTCTCTCTCTCTCTCTCTCTCTCTCCGCCCCCCTCCTTCCCTCCCTCCCTATTTCTCCTTGCCTCTCTTTCTCTCTCTCTCCCTCCTGACTGCCATTAATTGAGCAACTTTCCCCCTTCCATGCCCTTCTGCCATGATATTTCCACCATAGAGCTGGCTGGCCACATACTACAACTTCTGGAACCATGAACCAAAGTAAAATTTTCCTCCTTTAAGTTGTACTTGCCCAGTATTTAGTGACACACTGCAACTTATCTATGCAGTATGCTTATATCAATTTACATATCTGCTCCAAAGCAGAGGTGAATTTTTGGTTTGCCAAACTCCAAAGCTAATGCTCTTTTCTCCTATAACATAAAGCTTAGAAAAATCAGTGTTTATGTACTGAATTTGACCATGAAATTTCGAGCTCAAATAGGTCAGGTAACTTCCATGAGGTTATCACAGAATCAGTGGAAATGTTGGACCAGATGCCTGGTGCTTCTTCCCTCCAACCTCAAATGTCAAAGCAGAATTTCTTCATATTATTTTCTTGCAGAATGATATTTATATGAAGTGTACATGAGACAGAAGGTCTCCTGGTATTTTATCTAGGGTTAGAGAAAAAAATTATTTGTGGGGGATTGAATGTAAATCACAAGATTGCTAAAGACAAGCCTATTTTCTGCTAGAAAATGAGAAGAGCGAGGGAATTATTTATACATAGATGCTCCTTGACTTATGAAGGGGTTATGTCTTGATAAACCCATTGTAAATTGAAAATATGGTTAAGTTGAAACTGCATTAAATATACCTGCCCTATTAAATATCATAACTTCGCCTAAGCTACTTTAAACATACTCAGAGCACCTACTTAGGTCAGAGTTGGGCAAGATAACTAATTTAAAGTCTACTTTATAATCAAATTTTGAATATCTCATATAATTTATTGAATACTTGTATTCAACACACTATGTTGTAGAGTTAACAGTTGTTTTTCCCCAGGTTCCCTTGGCCAACAGAGCTGCAGCTCCCTGCTGCTTCTGCTGCCCATAATCTCAAGACTATGATGTGCCATATCATCAGCCTGAGAAAAGACTGAAATATGAAGGAAGTTTCTACTGGGTGTCTAGTGCTCTTCTACCATCATAAAATCTGAGTGAAATCATCATTAAATTGGGAACTATCTGTATTTCAGCAAAGGTTGAATGAGGAAAGGAGTCAGTTGAAGTTAACATTTCTTTCTTACAGAGAATTATTTGGATTTTGTTAGTTTGGTTTTAAATACTTTACTAACCCAGAGTTTCATCAATGAGAGGTGGGAGGTAGAGGGAAAATGTGGGGGTGGGGGAGAGGAGCAAGAAAGAGAGCGACTTTGAAAGAAGAGAGAGGCATTTATTCATGTCCTATACATTGGTAGCCCAGGGTAGAGATTTAATCCCCAAACTATGGATTTCTAGTAAATCTGTATCCTCAATAGCACTGGCATCAGAGTTTAAATGAGAAGTGGTCAAATATCTCAGTCTTCATCTTCCTTGTTTTTAGGTGTCCTTTTGAAGTTTCCTCTTCTTTCTTATGAACTCAGTTATGCATTTAAAATTGGTCATTAGGATATATCCAGTACTTGGTTCTTACACTAGACTCAGCATCAGTAGCCATGATGCAGGAAATGGAAGTTCTTCTGAAAATTTAAAAAATTTTTTTGCTCATACATACATATAGACATATACACAAGTGTTAAATGCAACTGTATGACTTTCAAAGTAAACCAAAAATGTAACCAGCACTGGATCCTGAGACAGAACATCAGAACCCTTACCATTCCTACTTTTATCATTACTCTCACATGGTCGAGGATAACCAAACTGTGCTGACTTCTAAATAAATGCTATTTCCCCTGTTTTTACACTTTATGGAAATAAAATTAATTGTTTTCTATGTGCAGACTTCTCATACTCGATGCTATGTGTGTGAGATTTACCCATATAGTAGATTTTGCTATTAATTTTCATCTCTGTGTAGAATTATATTGCATGTCTACGTGAAAATGTATCCATTTTGATGGACATTTGTCCAGATCCATTTTGGAGTTTTAACAAGTTGTGTATTTGAAGATTCTTGGACATGTCCTTTGGTGAACATATGTATATATTTTTCTTATGTATAATTGAATATGTCTAAGTCATATATATGCTTGTTTTTATTCTACTTTGTATTTAGTTGTCTATATTTTATTGATTTATGCTATTCTTGATATTTTTTGGATATATGTTCTTTGACAGATATAAATAGGAGATTTCTTTTTCTTTGGCTTGTCTTGTTGCTCTTGATGTTATCGTTTGATAAGTAAATATTCTTAATTTTAATAGCCTGGTTTTTAAAAATTTCACAAATTTGCAGTTATCATTAGTGTTTTTTGATGCCCCTTTAAGAAATATTTTTTCCATTACAAAGTCATAAAGACATTCTATATTTATTCTAAAATGTTTATTTACATTATTCCCTCAGCTCTTTACGTTTGGATCTATAATCCACTGGAATTGATTTTTGGATAGTTTTTTGGCTACCTGGGATTGAACTCAGGGGCACTCAACCACTTAGCCACATCCCCAGTCCTATTGTGTATTTTATTTAGAGACAGTTGCTTAGTGCCTCACTGTTGCTAAAGCTGGCTTTGAACTACTGTCTCAGCCTCCCAAGCTGCTGGGATTACAGGTGTGAGCCACTGTACCTGGCTTTTGGATAGTCTTTTTTTTTTCTTTTTTTCCAGGGCTTAAGAACAAACTCAGGGCCTTGCACATTTAGGGAAGCACTGAACCACTGAGATAAATCCTAATCCCTATGGTTTGTTTCTGTGTCTATATTATAGTTTGTTTTAGTTCATCACAACCAAATGACTTATTTCAACCATTGTGCTGCTTAAACTACTGTGTTTTTGTGAAGGTAAAGTAACTATATGTCTACTCATATCATTCAGCTTATTGAAAATATGTTATGGCATTCCATGGAAACCACAATTTTCAAATTTCTTAGGAAGGCTATGAAACACTTTACAATTATACACTATATTAGTTTTCTGGCATCATGGCCTATACCTCTATGTTCCTTTATAATCAATTAGCTGTGTTTTAGTGGATCAGTCAAGCATTTCCTTCTGTGCTGTTTTTCACTATTCTCTATTATGTAAAGCCTCACTCATGTTTTCTAGAATATATATATTCCATACTAAATCTCTGCTCCCCAAAGTGAATTTATTACATTACTCCCTCAACTGTTCTTGCATTTATTTCTACCTAATATATTAAAGACCATATTCTTATATCATATTGGTAATGGAGTTACCATTATTGTCTTCCTTTTTTAAATTAAGGAGCTTCAGGAGAGTTAAATTGCGTAATAATTAACATGTCAAAATTTGAATGGATCTATAGATTTGATGGGCAGGTATATTCACATATTTGTCTGTTTATGGCAACCAGTTTTTCAGAACTCAGTGATTTCAGGATCATTGATACTTTCCCAAAATATTGAGAAAGGAACCAAAGTTCACTGCTCACATTGCAAAAAAATTTCTTGTGAGAGTTGCTTCACTTAAAATGAGATATATATTAATGCATTCAAATCATACTAAATCAAATTAGAAAGGAGAACATGATGCAGGGGTTGGGTATAATCTTCATTCCTGAAGCCCAGCACTATCCTGTCATTCCCTTATTCTCAGTGGGTCTGATAAACCAAATGTGAAGTGTATCTTGACATTTTGTGGACAGTAATATGCAAAGTGAGCAAATCTCCATTTCCTCTTCATAAATGATATGAGAGGTAATTTCAAGAAATATATTTAAGATTGTAATACATGGAATCTCATGAAGTAACTTCTCAGAAGAATCAATTTGTAAACCTATCTGAACATGCTTTTTATTTAGCTACTCGGATTCCTGAAATGCTATATTGAACATATACTGAGAAACTAAAAGAGGCATAGGTGAGTAATACTTCATCTGGTAGTGGAGTTTTTCTTAATATGAATACCACTTTTCTCTGCAGAATCTTATAATTTCTTATTCATGATTCTTAAAGTTGCATCTATAGTGTCATTAAGAAAAGCCTGGTTGAATGCTGGATTGCTATCTCTCAGGTACTTTATAATTCGGTATAGCCTGCAAATTGCTTCTTGACATAGCTTATATTCATTTTTTAATAAATCTTTTTAAGAAAGTGAGATTTAATGTGTATGTGATTCTGCTACTCTGAACGTAGCAAATATGACTTGAAAGCTACTTTTTAAGCAAGGAAACAGATGACAGTAACCTGGGAGAATAACAATGAGGCCCATCTCTTTCATAACCTCAGACGATATTGATAGTTCATGCTTTAATTCATTTACCGTTATCTTAAACTTCTTTGAGACAGATTTTGCCTTCCATACAACCCTCTTCATTTCACCATCATTTTATTCATTCTGTATACAATTGTATTTCTTTGTGAATTCGCTATTAAAGTACTTGGCACACTTTTATACTGGTTTCTTTTGTTTCTTGAATTATAATTATTCAGAAAGAATTGTCTGCTGAGTATTGTGGGGTCACTTACTATATCATATCAATTTATATATATATATATATATATATATATATATATATATATATATATATATATTTCATGAAATATATGTGTTTCATGTTTATGTAGTAATGTATGACATCATCTATGTCTTTAGTTATACTCTTCTTCAATCTTTTTCATTCCAGAATTTATGTTTGTCTTATAGTCATGTCTGAGAGCAGGGGTAATAATTCTGTTTTTCAAAACATGAGCAAAACAATTATGGTAAAACAATGCCATGTTAACAGAGCTAGGTAATGTTGAATCATGAATTCAGAAAGTCAGGAGTTCTGTGGACTTATACAGATGCTTCTAAGCTTAGGTCATCATTATAAGTACTACTTATGCTATTTTACAAAAATAAAACATTTTAGAGTTAAGTTGCACATGAAGGTAGGAAGAATTTATTTTAATATGATCCCATAGTCAAAAAATTAAATATTTTCTGTTTCTTGTTTGGAGTACTATACCAAAAGTGGGGCCTGAAGCACTTTCATACTGAACCTCCTAAAATAAATACTTTAAATTCTTTAAAGTTCTCTCTAGTAAGATAATTTTTTCCAACTTGTAATCTGGAAAAAAAAATCTTAATTTGAGTGAACTTAAATGTTATTTTCCTGTATTTTTAAACCTATGGAATAAAATTAAAAATCCATTTTTTTTTTCTGATTAGACAGGGTCACATTTCATATTCTCAACTCATGGGAACTTCACAAGAAAAACACACACATAGATAACAAAGAATATGTAAATTATCTATGGGCCCCTGGAGATCCCAGAACCTGGATATGCCTATGAGTAGTCCAGTCTCACTCCTGGTCTCCTAACCTCAAAATAACACAAATACACATGTTACTCAATAGATCCATTTGAATCTGCTTAAAGTGTTATGATGGACTTTTACTGTAACAGTCTGAATAAAAAGGTCAATGCCACAGTTCAAATAAATTAACTCAGTATTCTAATCCAGGGATTGGCAAGCTAAAGCCCATTGACTAAATCTCCACATGTTCATCGTCATACCACCACAGAGAAGCTGAGTAGTCATTAGAGGGTATGTATCTCACAAATCCTAAAAGATTGTCTGGCTTTTTATAGAAAAAAATAAAACATACTAACTTTGGATTTAGTTTTCAACATGCAGGGAAGAAAGGAAGGAGGAAATTAGAGGAAGAAGGAAAGGAAGGAAGGAAGAGGAAAACAAGGGAAGGGAAGGAAAGGGAAGGAAAGAAATGGAGAAGAGAAGAAATGAGAGACGAGGAGAGGAGAGGAAAGAAGAAAAGGGGGGAAGGATAAAAACTGTTGATTAATTTCTAATCTGGGACAAATTAAAATAGGATTCAACTTGGTCCTCAGATACAATCTTTGTAATGCATATTTAATACAATAATCAATGGTAAATATCAGTTACCTGATAAAACCAGCTCGGAACCAAATATGCACAGTCACCAGCTCATTTACAGTCTTTGAAGCCAACAAGTGAGAAAAGATAAAATATGTTTTTCTAATTTCTTTATGTTAGTTAGAATTTCATTGCTGTATACATACATATATATATATATATCTGACAAGAATAATTTATGTAGAGGAGGAAAAGTTTTAATTTGGGGCTCATAGTTTCAGAGATTTAATCTATGGTTGGCTGAATCCAATGCTCTGGGCTGAGTTGAAGCAGAACATCATTGATGCAGGGTATGTTGGAGGAAGGCCACTCAGCTTGTTATAGCCAGGAAGCAGAGAAAGAGAAAGAGCACAAGGAGCCAGGGACAAAAGGACCAGTGACCTACTTCTTCCAGCCATGGCCCACCTGCCTATAGTTACCAAGCAATAATCCATTCAAATTTTTAATCCCTCAAATGGATTAATACATTGATTAGGTTACATTCTGGCATTGTCTAACACATAAGCTTTAGGGGGATGCTTTATATCCAAATCATGAAACCTAACTATAAACTTATTAGTATGTTCGGATTCCAATTAGAAAGAAACAGGAATCCTAGTTAAGAATTTCCTCTCTCCCATTGATTAAATCTAAAACTCTAGATGAAATTCATGAAGCAACTATTGGATAACTCTGAAAACTAGACAAGAGCAAGTAGACTGAACAGAAACATCAAAACTTGAAGAATGAGCACTCTTTTATTTGCTTTTGTTTTACCTCCCATAGCTCCTTGCTTAGACATCTATGTTTCCTGGAATTGTGAGCATTCACAGACAGAAAAGATGTTTTTGTGAGAGAATCATGGAAGGGGTTCCTTGGTTCCTTGCAGAGCTCTTTTGCCTTTCCTGTCTATACCCCGAGAGAGTCCCAGTAATGGTACTGCAGCCTAATGGCAGGTAAAAATGCTGATATCGGCAAAAAGGGGAGGTGATAGTGGCACTGAAGACTCTCTAAGATTCTTTTCTCCTGTCAGTTTGCTCCAGTTGGAATCAGTCTTGGGAAGTGCACAATAAGACAGAGTCAAAGCCTCTGCTTTTCAGCAGAGTAGAAGAGAAGGTCCCCCAGCAAACATGATGTACCCACATTCTTGGGGCTCAGAATAAATTAGCACAATGTTTTTCAGGAAACTAGTCAAAATATGACAGAAGCCATACAGATGGTTATGTCTTTTGATATAATAATTAATTTGAGAGCTTTTGCCCTAAGGGGAAAAATTTTCAATTTTATAATCAAATAAAATTTATTGGAGCTTTATTTGTTATAAAAATCAAATGGTTTATGTTAAAAACAAAATACGTCAACTCAAATAGTCTTAATCATTTATGGATTGTTATAAAAACTACAGAAATTTAAATTCATATGAAATATTATATAAAAATGCTTTCAAGTTGGATTTTAGATATGAATAAAATACTTGAGCAATGAAAAAGGATTATTTTCAGAGTTTTTGAATACTTTCAGGTTTTAAATATTAATTATGCTTTGGTGGTTTAAAGATGTTTATAATGACTTATTTTACTTGGAGTTCAGCAATCAGTTTTAAAAATAAAGCAATTTGTTTATTACAGAATTATTTCTTGTATATTATAGGAAGCCTTTTAGCATCATAGATGTCTGCAATTCAAAACAAAATAATTTCAGTAAATGTGCAACCATGGCAAACATTTTGGCATAAGTATAAAAATTCTTAATGTTTTTCTCTAAACAAGAGTTTGGAGAATATCATCAAAAAAAAAAAAAAACCCAAAACAAAAACTGACAAAGCATATCATTTAGTTTTCTATTCCTGAAATAATTTACTGACACTTGTTCCCTGTTCTTTTTAATTTGGTTGAATAGCTGCCTTGTTATAAAGCAGGCGGGTAAAGTTGTTGGGGTAAAAATAATCAAATGGTCTATATATCTAAAATCTCTGGGCTATGATTTTTTTAATTTCACAGAGCTTTGCACTCACATCTTCTGGCTGAGAATGGAAGTGGAAGTGAGTGACAAGAGCACAGAGTGTCAGTTCCAGTCATGTTCTCCACTCCCCATGGGCAGAGTGAACTGAGACATTGAGATATGGGTAGCAGCCTGTAACTCAATTCAGTTCATCAAATATCGACTGCCTGCAATGTGCCAGGCATGGACCAAATCCTTTGAATTCAGGGAGGTGATAAAACCCCTGGTTGCCCATCAGAAGAGGCAGGGACAATTCAAATAATACAACTTGATGGGAACTATGATAAAGCAATATATTAAGCATATTGGAAACATAAGTAACAGAATAGCCAATTCTCCCTGGGATTTAGGGGAAATCAGAGGTTGCAATCACAAAGTGACTTTGAGTTTGTCCTTAAAGTAATGGGTTAAGGAATTTAAGACAAAGATACTGGAACCATGAAAAACCTTGTGCTATTTGTGAGAGAACATAACATTTCAGATGCTATTGAAATCACTCAGATTAGAGATATACAGGTCCAAATATAGCATCACCATTAAAGGTAGACATGCAAGAAGATTTTGTAGTTATTTGGGAAAGAGAACCTACAGAATTTGGTGACTAAATGTACAAAGCAAAGATGATTTCGAATTTTTTATTCTGGAGTATTGATCAAATGTTAGTCTATTTAAGTCTTGCAAATTTAGCTATAACTTGAATTGCCATCTTTATATTTTGATGCCCTCAAGCACCTAAATGATATAGAAGCAGATTTTTTCACATCTAGAAAAATATTCAGGAAGTTTAATAAGTTACAAATGGCGCTATTCATTATTGTCTTGCCTCAAAATACATGTATCTGTTGTGGTTAAATCTTACAGATTTAAGTTAGTCTTACTGAAAATTCAAACTGCACTGCAGTTTTGCCACTAGGAAACACATTACATCACAAAATGCTATGATAATGCTATTGTTATAAAATCAATGCTATTTAATATTTCCACAGTACAAATTTTGATTATAAGAACCTGTAGGTTGTCTCATAGTAACTCACATACAGAAGGAAAAGTGCAGACATTCATAGTCAATAAAAATCAGTCTTAAAATCTTTGTATAATAATATTAAATACTAGTTTACTCAGAAAATTTAAATCTCATATCAAAGGAACACATATTCTGAGTCAAATAACTAAAAATGAGTTTGCAATTTGGAAAATAAGAGAACTAAGTTTTCTATAAATGAGATTCATTATAGTATTTTTTGAGTTCCAGCAAAACTCATTGTAAGTCTGAAAACTGGACAAATGAATGTTATTGTAAAAAATTCCACATGTCAATATAAAAAATAGAAGAAAAATATTTTGTGTACATAATTTTATCAAATTTAAATAACATATTAAGATGAATGTGTACCTTAATAAGAACATAATATAATAATCATAATAAAATAATTATTAATTTATAGGATTAGCATAATTCTAGTTAGTCTCACTTGTTAACTTTTATGTACTATTTTATTAAGAAAGTATTAAATATACAGAGAAATAATTTTTCAGGGAACACACTTGCCGATATACCATTGTATTCTATTAACTTGATTTCTCACAAAGCCATTTTGGTATCACCTTCTAAATGCATCCACCAAGCAACTTTTTATTTTTTGATATATTTACAATAAATTTTGATTTTCCTTTCTAGTCAAGACAGAGAAGAAAAGAGTGGATTTACTTGCCTGCCTGAAACAACCACCCAAGAAAAACAGACAAAATCTATGAACAAAAGTTTTTATCACATGAAAGAACAAATAATGTAAGGCAGTCATCATTGTCCCACAATCGCTTCAGTTTTCTGCCTTGAGAGAATGCTAAACTGTGTGGTTTGTGGGTGGGAGACCCAGAGGGAGATTCAAAAACTCCCCAAATGGGGAAAAAGGGATTAGGATCTGGAGAATCAATCTAGGTAAAAATGCAGTATTCCTTTAAAGGTACAAATGGCCAAAACTCCCTCATGAAGCAATTGATAAACTTCTAGTCTTTTATCTATAAAATTATTTTAATTTTTAGGTAAACAACTCCATAAAGAGGAAATTAAATCCAATATACCTTTATTGACGAATTCCACAAAACATTTAAGTAATAAGTAGTATTAATTCTATATTAATTCTCATGCAAAATTGAAGTGGAGGGATCACTTTCTAATTTATATATAGTGTTAATAGGAGTGATGATTTAAAAATTTAAGACGTTATTTTTCTCCCATTGATTTACAGATTCAATAAAATACCAGTCAAAATCCAAAGAGACCAATTTGGATATTCACAAACTTATTCTAAAATATATAAGGAATTTATTTAAAAATACCAAGATAACTAAATAGCCAAAACATCTTTGAAAAAGAATAAAGCTGAAAGTTTACATTAATGCTACCTGACTTCAAGTTTTATTATAAAGTAATAAAAATTATTGTTTCAATATAAAAACAGAAAAATAAATCAATGGAATTGAATAGAGAGATCAAAATAGAACACAGATAGATAGTCAATAGATTTTTGCAAAATATGTAAATGCATATTAATAGAGAAATGGTATTTTTCTGTCAAATTTTGCTGAAAATTTGGAAACCCATATAGAAAGACCTAAAATTCAACTTATATTCTACACCATATAAGAAGTAACTCAAAATAGATGATAGAAGACAATTTATGATGTGGGTTTAAATAACTAGACTTTTATAACACAGATTAAAACTAATTTTATCTCTCTGCAGAGCTGTCATAGACATGAATATTAGTCTGAACAAGAATTCCTGGTCATCAAAAAAACCTATTTATCTCTGGCCAGTCGACAATAACCATGTATAACCACCATAATATCACTTACTATCCTAAAATGATTTCATAAGTTTCCAAATGTGCCCAAAGAATCTGTTGATAAATACCCATCTAAGAGTTATATATAATGTTATAAGCATTTTGCCTTTGTCCTGTGTTTGTTAGGGAAGTATTGAATCCTTTTTAATTGGGGTAATTTTATGTATTGGAAAATAACTTTAGTACCAGTGTGACCAAGGAATGATGAAAAGATAAGTGTTTAAGATTGGATTCTATTTTTAAAATACCAAGAGAACTGAATAGCAAAAAAAAAAAAAAAGTAAGTAAGAAATAGCTTTGAAAAAGAACAAAATTGAAGGACTAGGTCACTGCTACCTAATTTCAAGGTTATTATAAAGTAATAAAAATTTTTGTTTCATCACAAAATAATTTTATTAGATTATAACAATGGTTAGTTAAGAAATGATAGCAGTTTGAAATAAGGCAGCACTTAAAAAAGATAGAAATGCATTCCACTATTGTCATGTATTTAAAAAATAAAAAAAGAGATTTGGATGTTTTCAGGAATTATAGGCTGACTGGATATGGTTGGAAAAGGAAGTGATGTCTTGAGAGACCAGATACTAGATACTCATGACCAAGAAAGGTAAAAGAAGTAGAGGAGTGGGGATTTTGTGTGTTTGTGTGTGATGTTTTGTTTTGCTTTGTGTAGTGCACGGTAAATACATGTTTTTTCCCTATTTTGAGAATGAGGTAAATATGGGAACAGAGATATTTATATGGAAATATTCAATATCCAGTACTTGATTTATAGTTATATATTTGTGTGTATAATTTTCCATATATTTATGGCAACTGTAATATAAAAATATTAGTTCAGTGCTTTAGTTTTCCTCACTGGATTAGAAGCTGGAAATGAGCTAAGATATTGGGTCTGCCTGTCTGCTATATCACCTGTATCTAAATTAACATTGCTCATACTAAGTAACCAATATAGAATTGGTAAATCCATGAATGTTTGTGTCCTATGATTGTGAAAGAGAGATAATTTTATGAGTCATTAGTGTATTTTTCAAAGAACTTAATGAAGTAGATGTGATGGTTCATGGAAAGTTTTCAAGGTGTTGAACTATAAATGCAAAGACAGGAAATCTAGCTTCTGGTCCTGGCCACACTACTAACTATACAACCTAGGCAATTCTTCAGATTTTTCAAAGTTCAGATCTGAGTTCTATGTAGTAGTAGTAGTAGCAGTAGTAGTAGTATAACAGGTGAGGACATTTAGTTTTCCCTAAACCACCAAAACTAATAGAAGTGGATTTTTTATTGTCAAGGAAAAATAATGTAAAAAGTTGGAGAACAACAAAATGAAATCTTATAAGATGTAAAATGGAGCAATAAGTGGTGACTGATTTTTATCAGACTCTATAGAACAAATACTAAATGATTAATGGGAAAAACTGAGAGACATCCAGATCTTAAATGGGCGGGAAAAACTAACACTGACTACTTCTGGATCTAGTGGTGAAGGGTGAGGATTTAAAAATGTTTAATAAACAACTAGGATCTGCGGTTTGCAAGCCTGGCTGAATGTTGCATCTGCTAAGGAGTTTTAGGTCTCTGACATGAGGGTCCTACCAGAGATTCCAAGTTAACTAGTAACTGTATAATTTCAGTTTGTTGAGATTGAGAAATGGTGAATTCAGATTGTAGCATTTTGATTCACAATTCTGGTCAATTGAGGACAAAATAACCAACATTTCTGACATTACTCTGATTTTTTAGCCTTATGAAACTATTGGAGCAAGGATATGCCCATCAAAACACGGTAATAAGCCCAGAATCTAGGAAAAGCATAGACAACAGAAAATTGGTAATTGAACGAGAAGGAAGAAATTTTAAGGATCTGAGTAAAGTCCCAGGGTAATGGCTATGCAGCAGAATTAGAGAAGCCAGTGTAGATAGCAAGGGAATAGACGTTTCAGAAGTAATATCTTTAAACAAATTGAAATGATGAAAATGAAATAATTGACCATGTGCAATATCACATTTAGAAAGTTTATAAAGATGTGTAAATGAGTAGCAACAAGTCCAAAAAAAACATGAATAAATAAAAAAAGAAGTTAAACATGAACAATTTTTTTTTAAAAAAAAATTAAATGCTGAAAGGAATGCTTAGCTATGAATATTTGTATTGGCAAAATTACATATAAAAACTAAATGCTTATTTAACTAACAAAATTGAGTATAACTTTCAGAAAGATATTATAGAAAAGAAGAAAATATTATAATAAAAAAACTGAATTGTTATCTGCATAATTTAGTCAATTGATATTGTGTTTAATTAGGGAAGCAAAAGATAGAAAGATCTGCATGCTATTTGGAAATGTGGAAAGGTTTAAAAAATAAAATATTAAAAATAGCTTAAAAAGAAGAAAGTGGTTTTCTGGTGGGATCTTTAGCAGGGTTTCTGTTGACACTGAAATTTGTTGTAGTAATCTGTCCTTTGCATCTTGGGATACTGAGCAGCATCCCTGGCATCTACCAACTAGCTACCAAGAGCCACCTTATCCCCTATGTCATGACAACTAAAAATATCTCTGTACATTGGGGACAAAGTTGAGAACCACTGGATGGGGGAAGAATAGAGAATTGATATTTTGTTATAGACATTTATAAGTTGACTTTCAAAACTATGTACTTTGATACACTAAATATTAACAAAAATTAAAAAAGAAAGTCAAATCAGATGATTTAGAATATCCCTTTTAATAAATTACACAGTGAAATTCCCTAAATTACTGCTTTTATAATGACATTTTTTAAAGTTGTAAACTATTTTTTTGAGAGTTTAAATCTCTACTGAATGATTTATGTAAGTGTAGTTTTATAGGTAATGCTGGGCACAAAGTACTATGTAAAATCTTATACCTCATATCAGATTGTTTCCAAACCTATCCAGGCACATGACACAAACAACTATATAAATGTGCAGAAATTTTGGAGAGGTTTTGGAGTCAGACGAAAATATTCTCAGTTCCCAGATTTTCTTCACATGAGATCTTTGTCCATGGGCAATGTCTGGCACATCGTATACATCCATGTCTTTACCAGCTGTCCTTCTTCTGAAAATCTTTTGCAGATTTGTGATTGTGAAAACAAATTATGAAAACAATGTCTAATTGAATTTTTACGAACAATGAATGCTATTGGTGTTGCTTGGAAGAAGCCATAGGAGCCTGGAATATAGCAGAACACCCTCAGACATTAGGTCTGTGTCAGCCAAGTTCCTTCCCTTCTTGACAGGCAAGACAAAACCAATGACCCTCCACTCCATTCTCAGAATAGGTACCTGATGGAGTTTAATTTTTATGTTGCAACCATGACTAATCTGTCTCTGACCTCTTAAGGTATTTGTTTGTTATAAATTCTAACATAAAACTGATTCAGCTTAAAACTGGAAATCAGGCCCTGGGAATAAATTTCTCTCTTTTATTTTGAGTTGTTGGCTTTTAACATATGCTAAGAATTTCATAAACAGAAGAGTATTTGTGGTGAATAATATTTAAGATGCTTTTTAAATCTAGGCATTAATATAGCTTTCAGGGTAATTCCATTAAACCAGAAAGTTTGAAGATACTTTCTTCTGATCTACCTTTCTAGGATAATTATTTGCTATTTCTAAGAATAATGTTCTTTATGCAAAATCAGTCTCGTTGTGGTCGATGCTGTTATTATTTATTAGTACAAGTAGAACCAAGGGCATTTTCACCTGGCATGGAAGTCATTTTTATTTTTCAAAGCCAAGAACAGACTGAAGTTTGCTAGTGAAACTGCTTTGGTAAATACCATCAATTCTGATGACAGATTATTTTCAGTAATCCTAGGCAATTCTGTTACACTGCCGTTATGTTTAGGTGATAGCAAATTAAAATGATAAAATGTCTTTATCTCTTTCCTGCAGCTGTTTTAGCAATCCCATAAAATGAGTTTATACTGTCAGCTGTACCTGTCCAGAAATATATAAATACAGGTGGCATTGTTTCTTAAGTGTTCCACTAGTTAGCATGCTGTATAGACAATCGAATGGTCCATTTCTAAAGAAAATGTTTCAGTGTTTGTTTTTCAATTATTTGAGAAATAGACACATTCGTTGCTTTGCCTAGTGTCAGGGTCATCTCACCATATATATTATGGTAAATTACTATAATAGGAATACTTGGCATGTCTCATTAGAGTGAAAAGGAAAAACAGATTGGATGGAAATAAGAATTCATTCTTTCCCTTCTCTAGTGTATATGCCCTGACTACCACCAGGGGAGCTTATTAACCTTTCTTCCACTGTAAATGTTTCCAGAAAGCAGAACTGAACTGAACAAGCTGGGCAGTCATACCAGCTTTCTCTCATTCTACAGAACAGAGATATTTCTTTCATAGACAACTTAAAAAGAGCTATATAAAAATAGATTTGGATTTAGTTTTGTTCTCCTCAATACACTCATATGTGCAGTTGGTTATCCTTTATATGCATATGTTTTACTTTTTTTTTTGTGTGGGAAACTGATAGCCTCCCCTTTTAAAACCTTTTGTGCTATGTTTGTGGATTCATGACTTTCTTAAATTTTCACTAAATTCTTACTAGAAGAATCATGGTTGGCACTTTGGCTGGGGCAGGTAGCATTGAGACCATCAGGAATCAAGTTCATAAATCCACTGAAGGTCTATTATTGATTAGTCACTTTTTAGGCACAGTTGTTTTTCCACAAACACATTCCAGGTTTTCAATGTTTACTTTTTTCCCTGTAAGTGTCTTTGAACATGCTTAGAGTGAAAAGGAAAGTCAGATTGGACAAATTGGAGTTCAGTTTACCTCCTCTCTAGTGTATATGTCCTGACTACCCCTAGGGGAGCTTACTGACATTCCTTCCATTGTAAATGTTCCCAGAAAACTGAAACTGAAGAAACTGCACAACCATATAAGCTTTCTCTCATTCCATCTTACATTTTACTGTTGCATTAGTGTGTTCTCTGATGCTAGAACAGAATAACTGAGATTGGGTAATTTACAAAGCAAAGACTTTTACTTTGACTCATGGTTCCAAAGGCTGGGAAGCTCAAGATCAGAGAGCTGCATCTGACAAGGGTCTTGGGCCGCATTTTAACATGGTGGATGGCATCACATAGTGTGGAAGACTGATGAGTGATAAGTGCAGAAGACAGGGAAAGATGATGGGGCTGTCTTCTTTTGCTTTATAAAAACCCATTCTCTAAAGAGAACTCATTCTGTTTCCATAAGAACTAATCTAGTCTTGACCAAAGACATTAGGCAAAGCCCCCATGACCTAATTACCTCTTCAAGGCTCCACCTTCCAAAAACTGTACATTATCAATCAAATTTCAATGAGTTTTGTCAGGGAAAAACCCCATCTAAACCATAGCATCACTCTTCTCTAAGCAACCAAACTGTGTTAAGACCAACATTTTCTGAAAATAGGGCTCGATATCTGCTTCTGTGATCTGAGCCCAGTTGGGTTGAATCTGACATGGGTACCCCCAGAAGCAATTCTTCTATTTAAAGGAATGATCATAAAATCTGCTCAGTACTCCATCCAGTTCTGTTTGGAATAGTTTGTACCTCAGCATGTCAAGATGGCTCTATTTCCTCAGGGAATCACTGCCAAAGGATGCCAAGCAATAGATGTTCATTCTTGTAACAAATGACAGAACCATTGGAACAGTCTGGTTTCAGGTCAGTTTTTAAGTAACGTCTTTTCATATGACAGTTGCTTTGCAATTTGGAACTAGGGTGCTAAAGGTTGTGGTACTTCCTCGTATGGCTCATACATCTTGATGTAGGGTACAGAAGAACAAAGCAGCTAAGATCAGAGTCCTTGAAGTCATAGGAACAGATTTTAAATTTCTACCCACCCCTCTCTATAGATAAATTGTTGAAATTGATGTTCTTATGGGAAAGTTAAAATTAAGTGATCTATTAAAAGCACTTACCAAAAAGTATGGTATATACTGAGTATTAAATATATATGCTAAATCACAATAAGAAGATAGAACAGCAAATAATACAAATATCACCTTGCAATGCTTGATATTGAGAATTGTCCTTTCTGAGGATCCTTGTAAATAACCTAGCCTTCTGAAGTCCCTCTATGATGGTATTAAACTGGCAGCCCTCCACCCACCCATCCACATTTTACCCTGGAGAAGAACCTGATTCAGATGGTTCAGACCCATCTCTGAGACAAGAAAGAATATGGGGAAGTGATCACAATCCATTTTCATCCAGTTCTCACAAGTTAGCATGGCAGCAATTATCTTTTCTTTTACAAACTCTGAAAATTGTTCTTTTATGCTTTGAGACTCACAAATAAAATTTTCTAAGGAAATTGCTTTCAGATCTTGGAAAATTGAATTAGCCTTCAAGGTTTTAGAAAACATTAACTAAAAACAAGTGTTGTGTTCTTAATGTCAGATACCTCTTTGTACAGTAGCTAAGGTAGTGTTTTTGTTGAAAGAAAACCGAAAAATGTCATCATAACAATCTAGTTTTATCCAATGGCTTGGAAATAAATTCACCATTACAAAATAATATTCCAGGAATACTGATGGTCACTTTAATATAATGTATCTAGGGATGTATCTATTAAAGAACTATTGCCTTTACAGCTAGATGGATATATCTGTTCTCTGTGGATTTAGAGAGACAAAAAAAATTGCTATGGTCTTAGTTGATATTAAGCAGTTATTTATAAATATACTTCATGCTTTTATTATTGTGAAAAATGGTATTGTTATCTGTCCAATTTAGGGAGCATATCACAGATCCTGACTGATCCTATTTTTGAAAAAGGAGTCAGTGTGAAATTGCATTCAGTTAACATGCCTGCAGACTTCCAAAGGAGATGAAGCAAATGAAATAATTCCTTACCAAAAAGGGAGCTGCGTGTCCTTCATAACTAGGACCTGGAACTGCAGCCATTATGCCAGTATTGAGGGTTAGCCTTATATCCTCACAAAAATCTCCCAGGGGCTGGGGATGTGGCTCAAGCGGTAGCGCGCTTGCCTGGCATGCGTGCGGCCCGGGTTCGATCCTCAGCACCACATACATAAAAGATGTTGTGTCCGCCAAATACTAAAAAAATAAACATTAAAATCCTCTCTCTCTCCCTTCTTTCTCACTCTCTCTCACTCTTTCTTTAAAAAAAAAAAATCTCCCAGAATGAGTCTCTATTAACCATATGTAATAAATTTGGAGGATGGTGTCTTAATCTGTGTAACATGTTCACTTATCTATTCAATGGGAAAAAATGGAACATTCTTATAAAGATTCTGTCAAAAATAAAGAAGATAAACAAAACGCATTAGCAAAATGAATGACCTGTAAGATATATTTACACATGTAAGCGCCTTCTACAAACATTATATCTACTATTATTACTGTCATCATGATAAAATTTTTTGTTTCATGAGTACACTCACATTTTAAAAAGCTTTATTTTTTATATAAATTTATTTATGATGATGCAAAAAGAAACACACATCAAAACAGTGTAACAAGAATATGAAAAGACAATCACCAATTTTAGAATACAAATTATTCAGTCCTGGGTTCCAAGGCATGCTCCAAGCCAAACATGCACTGTGGTAGACACTCTAGGACAATCATCTGTGGTTGAATGATTCCACGTGTTCCATACAGAGGAAGTTTTTAAGACAACAGCAAAATCTTTCTTCCCACTCTACTTCCTTTCTCCCAAGAAGTGACTTGGACAGGATTAGAAGTTTTCTGAAAAGTTTGCCAGAATTTAGAATGTAAATAGTCTTTAATACTCTCAATGGATGTCATTTCATTTACCACTTTGTTTACTCATCCATAAACTCATTAACTGGATTTCTATTAAGTGCCCAACATTTAGCTGGACTTTAGGAATATCCTGCTAAATAGGACAAACTTAGACTTTGTCCCTATAGAGCTTAGAGATGATAGAGAAGAGAGACATTGAATTTGTAAATTAGTGTGATGAGTGAAATAAAGGAATAGGCAGAGGGTGCAATAGATGCATGTAGGATGGGACATCTAAACCGAATGAAGTAGAAAAACAAATGGATGGTATATTGTGAAATAAAATATTTAAATTGGGAAAGTGGAATCAAATGGAAGATAAGCATCAGGATAATGTTCTAAGAAAAGAAGACAACAAGTTCAAATATGGAGGCAAAAAAGCAAAACCCCATATTATTAAAAATAAAAGTTGTCAGAAATCAGTATGATACAAGGTTTTGTCAAAGGAATGTTATCAGTGGGAGAGTGCTCGCCTAGCATATGTGAGGCACTGGGTTTGAAGTGTACATCTACAACTAAATATATATTTTATATATTTCCACATATATATGGAATATAATTTACGTGATTGTAATTTATAGGGCTGACAAAAGCTACAAAGGGATTTAATGGTGTGGATAAAAAATAGAACTTAAGTTTTTAAAAATTCTACTAGTAAATGAGGTCATATATATATTCGAGATGAAGACAAGTTAGAGGAAGGGCAGTTTATTTAGAAGCTACTAATGCTATATATACATCAGGAAAAGGTGCTGCTGGATGAAGATAGGCCATGAAGCATGGAGTTTACAGATGCAGGGAGTTAATTAACTCATTTTTTGCATAGTAATATTTGTGGTAGATACAAAGTGGAGAAATACATGCTTCTTACTGTAGAGGAACAGGAGAAAGAGGAAGAGTGGGGAAGGTGGGGAAGAGAGAAAATAGAGAAGGAGAAAGAGAGACAGAATGTGAAATTATACTGTGATAGTTTGGGGTTAAAGGTGATAAGGTAAAGTATTCTGTCAATTTTCTGAAAACAGATTTGCTCAAAATCCATTTAATGAAGGATCACTTCCTCTCTTATTATTACTGCCATTTTAAATACTTTAAGTATTATTTTGTAATGCATGAAGTTATTTATATGCATCATCTACTATTTTTATCAATCAAAAACTGGGTTCTATTTTTAACTACTTTATAGATGAATATATTGAGATAACAAAAGCTAATTGAGGCACGATATCATAAAACTAGAATCTGGTCTGACTTCTTAATCTATAAGTTAAGGGATAACATAAACAACCAAAAGACTTGATTAAAAGCTTTCCAGAAAAAACAAATTTCCAGGAAGCAGCAATGAGATATCAAGAAAGGGAAGCACTCTATTTTTGGTTTAAAGCGTTACACTTTTTCTTTGCAAAATAATGACAAAAAGCACCTAGACATGAGAATTGGTGTTAATAGGATGATTTCAATTTATGGAGGTTTTCAAAACCAAGTGTTTAGTCTTTTAGAATGAGCATAAGAGATACTACCTCTTTAATTCTAGAAAATAAGATCCCCTCCAGTTTGAATATAATTATATAACACTGGATTTATGTTTTGGACTTCTGGACCTATATTTTGTTCTTTTCTGTTTCAGGGAATTTGTTGAAGTCATTGAGAATTTCTGTGTTTTTTTTCCACCTCATTAAAAAGTCAGAGTGGGGAGGAAAGATAGTGGATTAGAAGAAGGGTACACTTACAGCATTTCCTTAGTGCCAGACTTAAAAGTGGGAAGATTGCTCTTTAGTGAGGTGGATAATTAAGGGAACACACTGAAATTCAATGCTGGATTGCAAAAGAAATCACAGAAATACAGAAAGTTGAAAACTTTGAACATAATATAAGAAATCATATGTTAGAGATGCACCAGCTTGGCTGGTAGCAGTAGCAACCACGGCTGCTGAGGGGAGAGGAGCACAGGTAGAAAGAGAAAGCATTGCAGGGGAAAAATTGGCTTGGGGGAACCTGTGGAGTGGGGAGCAAGGCCAGTATTAATGAACTCAGAGTTGGTGAGGTAAGTTGTTGGATGAAAAACAACTAAATCTCTTAGCCCAGGAATTGGGGTCACCTATGCAAGAACCATTTATAAGTACCACATGGATTCAAAGAGAGGCAGGAGATCAGGAAATCATTAAAAAAGGTTGCCAGATGCCTGCCTGTCATGAGCCCCAGGGTCTTCCTGGACCAGTGTGATTATAATAGGCACAGAGAAATTTGTGCTTAGAACATACAAGCTCTGGACAGAAAATAATTGAGCCTAGGGCATATAGGCTCTGAATAGCAAGGAGAGAACTCTCTTTGTTTCTGGGCCCTGTAAGAGCTATTGAAAAGATACCAGTAACAGTCAAACAGCAGAGTCATACTCCAAGGCTGATGCTAGGTCATTCAACCCATAATGATGAATATAAATCCTGTGAAGGTTTAGACCCTCTACGCTAAAAGTGAATTTTAACAGAGGCCCCTAAGACCCTGATATCCAGCAGAGATTGGCATTTCTCCAGCAGATGTAAATCAAATCTCAAATATCCACTGATAAGAGTTCCAAGGATCAGCCAATACTGGAATTTTCAGTTTAGAACTCTTCACTGTCCTTACTGTAGGGATATACAATTTGTCAACCTTCACCAGTTTATTCCACCTGGTACTAGGAGATGGGAAACCTAGAGCAACTATAACCAGTTTTGGCTCCTAGTGACAATGGCTGCCAGCTAGGCAGGGAACACAAAGACATTGGACTTAATGATCCCTAGCACTTGATCCAAGGTTACAGAGCCCCAAAATAAATACAGAGAATGAAAATTTATTCTCCTCAACAGTTTTGACCACCTTAATAAAAATAAGACCTTTATTCATTCAATTCCTTCCACTAAGAAATTTTATTTTTCTTTCCTTTTTTTGTTCTTATTTTTTATTGGTTTAAAAAAAATAAATGACAGTGGAATGCATTACAATTCTTATTCATATATACACCACAATTTTTCATATCTCTGGTTGTATATAAAGTATGTTGACACCGATTCGTGTCTTTATACATGTACTTTGGATAATGATGTCTATCACATTCCACCATCCTTGTTAATCCCCTGCCCCCTCCCTTTCCCTCTCACCCCTTTGCCCTATCTAGAATTTAACTATTCCTCCCATGCTCCCCCTACCTACCCCAATATGAGTCAGCTTCCTTATATCAGAGAAAACATTCGGCATTTGGTTTTTTGGGATTGGCTAACTTCACTTAGCATTATCTTCTCCAGTGCCATCCATTGACCTGCAAATGCCATGATTTTATTCTCTTTTATTGCTTAGTAAAATTCCATTGTGTATATATGCCACATTTTTTTATCCATTCATCCACTGAAGGGCATCTAGGTTGGCTTCACAGTTTAGCTTTTGTGAATTGTGCTGCTATGAACATTGATGCAGCTGTGTCCCTGTAGTGTGCTATTTTTAAGTCTTTTGGGTATAGACCAAGGAGTGGGATAGCTAGGTCAAATGGTGGTCTCATTCCCAGTTTTCCAAGGAATCTCCATACTGCTTTCCATATTGGCTGCACCAATTTGCAGTCCCACCAGTAATGTGTGAGTGTACTTTTTCCCCCACATCCTCGTCAACACTTATTGTTGTTTGTCTTCATAATAGCTGCCATTATGACTGGAGTGAGATGATATCTTGGAGTAGTTTTGATTTGCATTTCTCTAATTGCTAGGGACGATGAGCATTTTTTTGTATATTTGTTGATTGATTGTATATCCTCTTCTGAGAAGTGTCTATTCAGGTCCTTGGCCCATTTTTTGATTGGGTTATTTGTTTTTTTGGTGCTTAGCTTTTTGAGTTCTTTATATGCCCTAGAGATTAGTGCTCTATCTTATGTGAGAGGGGTAAAAATTTGTTTCTAGGATGTAGGCTTTCTATTCACCTCACAGATTATTTCTTTTGCTGAGAAGAAAGTTTTTAGTTTGATTCCATCCCATTTATTGATTCTTGATTTTAATTCTTGTGCTATAGGAGTCTTATTAAGAAAGTTGAGGCCTAATCCCATATGATAAAGAGTAGGGCCTACTTTTTCTTCTATTAGATGTAGGGTCTCTGGTTTAATTCCTAGGTCCTTGATCCACTTTGAGTTGAGTTTTGTGCATGGTGAGAGATAGGGTCCCAATTTCCTAATTAAAAGGCATAGGTAAGCAGAATGAATCAAAAAATCAAAATCCAATTATAGACTATTTGTAAGAGACTCATATCATAGGCAAAGACACAGGCTGAAAGAATAAGGATGCAAAAAAAAGTCCAAGAAAATGGAATATAAAACCAAGTAGGAATCCATATTTTCATATCAAAAAAAATCAGACTTTAATCATGAGAGACAAAGAACTACACTCCAGACCGGACTGGTAAAGTGAACAATCCAACAAGAAAATATAAAAGACATATCAATGTACCCAATTGCATAAAAAAATACTTCTTGACATTAAATTCCAGGTGGATCTCAATGCAGTAACACTGGGTAATTTCAACATACCCTCATCATCAATAGACAGAACATCTAAACATAAAATCAGTAAAGATATTTATGACCATAATAATAATATGAATCACAAAGGCCTAATAGATATCTACACAATATTTTACCCCAAAACAACTAAATTTACTTTCATCTTAGCAGATTATAGAACCTTTTCCAAAATAGACCATGTTCTAGGCCACAATGTCTTAGTAAATGCAAAAAAAACCCAACAATTCCATGCATTATATCATATATATATATATAGGAAAAGGCAAGCTGTAGGAGAGTGGAATAGGGCCTGAAATGGAGTAAATCAAATTCTATGCATGTGTGATTTTGGCAAAATGAACCCAACTACTGTGTATAACTATAATGCTCTAATAAAAAAGATGAAACATTTTAATGGAAGGACATAAATAATGAAAAAATTTTATATTCAAATCCTCATGCAAAAGTTCTCCCACAAAGTTAGTGAAGTTCTGTAGAATAACTTTTCACAGAACACTTCAGAATTGGCCACAGTAAAGAGAAAAATGACAGCGACTCAACATTCACACCAAAACTGTCCTTTATATATTATTAAAAATGTTGAGTCCTTTTGTGGCTATTTTTCATGGTTTTTCTAGTTTAGTAATTGAATTATCATTCCTAATTTTGACAACAATAGAGCCAGCCACTAGAATACTAATTACGTCTTGTCCTGGGCTGGTAATGAGATCTATGATCAAAAATATTTTTGTACTAAACAATCCATGGATGTAGCAGTTGTTTAAATAGATTTGCTCATATTTTGGAAATTTTTTCAATACATTCCACTGAGCAAATGTTTCATTAAAAAACAGCTACATGGTCTCCTAACATAATTCATTAGTACACTGGCATGCAGACATATTTTTCAAATTCTATTTTCTTTTTTTCAGTAAGAACTTTAAACTTGTTGTTTGTTCACCACTTTTATTTACTAATATCTGGTTATATTAGGACATAGATTGTTTTCTGGACCTTTCAAACTGCAAGGACTATGTAGAAAATTAGGGAATACTATTCGCCATTTTTGTAGGAGTGTAGATCCTTGGAATACCTCTGTTAAAACTTGGCTACACATTAGAATCACCTATCATGTCTGAGTCCCACCCAGTGGGCTATAATTTATTAGAGTCCAGCTTGGTATCAGTATTTTAAAAAATCTCAGATGTTTTAAAAATTTTAGAACCACTCGATGTGAGTGTACTCTGTGTAAATGGAGGATACAACCATGAAGGACAACTACTTCCTTTCGCTCAGGTCCTGAACTCTGGCCTTCCTTCACCATAAGTCCCCAGAATATTGAGCCCAGTCACAATAACCTTCTTTCAGTTCTCAGTGTGCCGTGATTGTGCAGCTATAATGATTTTCCACAGCTATAATGTCTCTCTATCCTATCTCAAGTTATCCCCCACCCCCGCATCTCAGTTTTATCCTCACCACCCGGACTTTCATGCCTGAGTCCAACACCTCACTCTAGTTACATACTTCATAGATGCATTGCTTCCATACATTTGATGGTTTTGATGCTTCTTTAATATTAAATCACCAATAAAGAAACTTTAATTGGAATCCTAAATAAATGCTTAATTAAAATATTTATTAAATGAATGGAATAATTATTAATGTGAGCATATATGAACCTTGTATGTAATTTGTTGCTTCATAACAAACTGCTCTAAAACTTCAGGTGACTTAAACCAGTATTGTCTTGTGACTTCTTATGATTCTGAGGGTTAACTGGGCTCACCAGAATGTCTCTTCTGTTATATGTGTTGTGAACCAGGATTGCAGGCACCTGAGGGTTCCCTTGGATTGGAATATTCAAGGGGACTTATTTGAACACTTAATGCCTTGGAGGGAGGGACTGAAAAGCTGATTTTAGGTGGTAAAATGGGAATGTTCAGGCATCTCTTCCCAATAGTCTCAGGTTCTTTTCCTTTCTGAATCTATCAGAGTCATGTTTCTTAACATAGTTCGAAGCTTCCATAATGAGCATTAAAACAAAGGAAATTGGAAGCTACCAGGTCTTCTATCATTTGGGTCAAACACTTGTACAGTGGCATCAATATTCTATTGATCAAAGCAGTCATAGGCTCATTTCGAGATTGGTGAGAGAAACAAAACAAAAAGAACCTCAGGCTTTCCATTTTTATGGGAGGGTCACAAAAACTTGAGAGCATTCTTAATCACAGAAACTTGTAAAAAATTTTTATCGCATATATCTATTTTCTTTTCTTATTTTGGGGCCTCGTGGCTATTTTTGTTTTTATTTTTATTGTGGTAAAAAGACTTACTATGAGATCTACCCTCTTTCCCAATTTTTAAGTGTACCCTACAGTTTTAACAATAGTCACAATGATAATACAGCAGAACTCCAGAACTTATTCATCTTGTACAACTGAAACTTTATACTGATGGTTAATAAGTTTCTGTTTCTTTCTCTCCCCAGTCCTTGGCAGTCACTGTTCTACTCTCTGCTTCCATGGAATTTGTTACTTAGACATTTCATTTAAGGGGAATCATGCAGTATTAGTTCTTTTGTGATTGGCTTTTTTCACTTAGCATGATATCCTCCAGGTTCATCCATGTCATTGCACATTATAGAATGTCTTTCTTTTTCAAGGGTGGATAATATTTGTATGTATGTGCAATATTTCCTTGGTCCATTTGTCTACTGATGGACATTTATATTATTTTCATATCTTGACTATTATGAATAATGCTGCAAGGAACATGAGAGCTCATATATCTCTTCAAAATCCTGAATTCAATGTTGTCATGTACATATTCAGAACTGAGATAGATTATAATATTGTAGCTCTACTTATAATTTTTTGAGGACTCTACAAACTATTTTCTGTAGTGGCTACACAATTTTGCATTCCCCACAAACTCTGTTCAAAGATTCCAGGCTCTCCACATTATTATCAACATATGACAGAAGAAATAAAAAAATGAAAAATCAGTCTGCAGAATGAAAAAAATATTTTCAAACAATATATCTGATAAGGGCTTAATTTCTAAATTTTGTAAGGAACACCCACAACTGAAAAAATTTATATCTATCTCAGATTAAAAACGGATAAAACTTAAGTACATATTTTTCCAAAGGAGACTTATAAATTGCTAGCAAGTATATAAAATGAGGCTCAATGTCAGTAATTATCAAAGACAGGTAAATCAAAACCACAATGAGATATTGCCTTCTACATATTAGGGTGCTATCATCACAAAAGGAAAAGGCAAGAAGAAAAGGAGATATTGGAACTCTATTCTCTTTAAAACCACCAACATGTGACTCAGATCACCATTCAGCCAGGCCGCCAGAAATGTTCAAATTCATATCAGCCATACTTGAGGATTCCACTACTAGGGATCGAGATAGTGGTAAGGCACCAAGGATGCACTCGATCAGCAGTTTTTGTTGCTAACAAAGAGCATACATTATGGCAACAAGTCTACCACTTTGACAGCAGTTATTTTATAGCCTGCCTGATATGCAGCATGTGGTTCTATGTATGAAGGGAAATGCTTATACCTGGACCTTGCTGTTCCTCACAGCATCACCCAAACCCTCTCCTTTCTTTAGTTCTACTAAAATAGAAGGATTTACCTTTGTCATGTGGTAGGAAGAATGGGCACATCTAACTTCTCATCAATAGCTTTATTATACATCCTTTGGTTTGTTTCTAATGGCTTCACCAAAGCCCCACGTCTGGACATGGCTGCATAGGAACCAAGCCTTCAGCACATCAGCTTTGGGGAATCATTACAGATCCAGACCATAAGAAGATCCAAACTATAATAGGAACCTAAGAAACATTTTTATATTTAAAGCAAATTATTTGCCATGACTATAAATTTTGTGAACTTTCCCATACATAAACTTATTTTCACTAAAATGCAAATCAAATGAAATACTTCTAGAATATGGATGTGAGCATTGGGGGAGAGAAATAAGGCTCTTTAAGAGAGCATCTTCCCTCGATAAATGATGAAGCATTAGAAAGGATATCACAGTCAAGTCTGGCCTCATTTGTTTTACTGATGCTGTTTCATTTAGGCAAAATGTGTCTTTATATCTTAGGCAATTAGGTAATGAATTAGAAGAATAGCTAAAAGGAAAAAAATAGATTAGAGAGTCACTCCAGTGACTCTGGGAAGTGAATGATATTTAACTTATTCTAAGATTCATTAGTCTTAGAGTTTATTACTACAAAATTCAGAATTACAGTCATGTAAATACATTTATTATATTTAAATAAATCAAGAGAGGATCATTTTCAAAACTACCAGATGTTCTATATTTCTCTGGTGGCAATATAAATCCCAATATAAATCAAAGAGCTACGTGAAACATATGTAAAAATACACACTGTTTAAGGAAGTCACCAACAGTTCAAAAGTTAAACACTTTGAATAATGCCCCAGTGAGCAAAAGGATTATTCATTCTATTTAAAAATGAACTAGATTTCCCCAAACAATATTTTACATCATTATAAGTACTTGATGGGTTAAATATATAAATGTTATCTGATATCATGAGATTGATATGTGAATTTCCTGGGTTAGTTATGATACTTTCAATATATCTAAATCTGTTAAGGAATATTTATAATAGTTGATTTCTTTTTTCCTTATTGATTGATTGTTGGATGGGGGTGAAGCACAAGACCTTGCACGTGCTAGGCAAGTGCTCTACTACTGAGCCATATTCCCAACCTGTTGTCATAGTTGATTTCTTAATAAAAAGAGAAGAAAAATATGTACATACATTTAAGTTGTTAAATTTTGGTGGCAGATGCATGACTTATTTTTTTCTGTACTTTAAAATTATTTCAAGATATGGCTCATAGTGCATGAGAAGACCAACATGCATTCACACACCACTGCTATGAATATATTGCTGCTGTTCACCTGTTAAGCATTGTGAAGAACAGAACTACACTATGCAACAATTATATGATGAAAGGTTATAAACCAATTTTTGGACTGAAAAAACAGGGTATGACAATTATGTCGTGGTGATGATTATATGGTGAAATAAAGCATAGTAAGCTCTGTTTTTTAAGGAACTTGCTGATTTCATCTAATTTATTGGCTTAAGGTTGTTTATAATATTTCCTCATTATCCTTTCAATGTCTTGTAAGAGCTATAATGCCATCTTCTATTTCATTCTTTTTTTTTTAAAGAAAGAGTGAGAAAGAGGGGGAGAGAGGGGGGGAGAGAGAGAGAATTTTTTTAATATTTATTTTTTAGTACTTGGCGGACACAACATCTTTGTTTGTACGTGGTGCTGAGGATCGAACCCGGGCCCCACGCATGCAAGGCGAGCGCGCTACCACTTGAGCCACATCCCCAGCCCCTATTTCATTCTTAATATAGGTGATTTGTACATTTCTATTTTTTTTTTTAACAGTTTTGTTAGGGGTTTAAATTGACTAACCTCAAAGAACCAACTTTTGGCTTTGTAATATTTGTTAATCAGTTTTCAATATAATTGATTTTTACATTAAAATTATTTCAAGATATATTGTTAGAAATAATTAATTTGTTTAAAGGGATGTGTAAATAATAATGAGAAACAGAAGTTATAATAGGGTGAACAATACAAACTATATGCATCCACAAAAACAAGGAGACTGAAAAGTCATTTCTTCAATTTCAATTAGCTTTAAGTCCATTCTTAAAGTTCCCTCTAAGAATGGCAAATATGCCATGTAATGCATTGCAGTTTGCTGGGTTAGGAACAAAACACAAGTGTAGGAAGAACAGTTGAATAATCAGAAAGGCGGTTGTTCTGGGAAAAAGGATTCAATTATTCTTTAATCATGATCAGAAGAGGTGTACTCATCTTTTGTAATTGTTTTGGCAAAAAAATATGAAGTGAGTTTAACAGGTGGATGAGAACACAGAGCAGGGAATTAAAGAAAGGCCAGCAAAGGGCAAGTGGCATTTTGAGAAGCCAGGGAGACTGAAATCTATTTCTTTACAGTGGTGCCAGTTTTTTTTTGCTTTCATAATTTTCTCCATAATTGCTTGAACATGAAATATTTTAGAGTGGATATAAAAGCAAAATTATCTTCAAGAAGCTGAGAGTTAGGGAGAAAGATGAGCTGAAAGTACCAACAGGGTACAAGTGAGAAGAGAGGAAGGAAACCCACGAGGGAAACTGAGAGGCCCAGAGGAAATGGAGTTCCCACAGCACTGTGGATCCTAGCACAGCAGTGTAGGAGAATGAACGAGGGCTGGGAGGAAAGAAGGCAGGTGTTTGAGTCTTGCATTTCAGAGGAAGAAAAGTACAATAGATGATGAATGTCTAATGTGTGGACCCAGAGTGGAGGCTGGGATGGAATAAGGATGAATGTCAGTGGGTTAGAGAAAATCATGAAAAATGGTTTAATTGCCTAGACACTTGGAAATAACATTTTAGAGCTTTCATGTGGCCATCTTTCCAAAGGACAACTGTTGTCTGCCTTTAAATTTGCCTGTGTCCATTTTAGGCATTGAATTGTCAGCAGGTGATTCCTTTCAATAGATGTATTTTTTAGCATGTCCATTTTCAGGAAGAGTACACATGCAGTACCTTGGGACTGGATATACCTTGACGTGATTAGTGACTTGTGCCTCTGCTGCCCAGAGAGAACATGCCACCCTTGTATGTAAGAGAGCCATGAAGAATGTAGATCCAAAAAAACTCCAGGCAAGCAAGCCGCTGTAATCCATGTAATGACATGATTCTGGTGTCTGCAATATTCTTTTGATATTGTCCTCAGTATGGAACAGGAACAGTTCAGAAGAACTGAAATCTTCCAGGATTATGACAAGAGTTAGGTGTTTGAATCCTCCTGCAAAGCCCTCTATGTGTATGGGGAATGAGGAAAAGATTTCTAGACGATCTTGCTGTAGAGGAATAGAAACAGGTGCAGCCAGAGCCAAAGCCAGTGGTTTCAAGAAAGTAACGAAGATCAAAGTAAAAATCCCTGCCTTTATCATGCCCTAAAATAAGGCAGTTGTGTAAAAAACAGAAAGTGATGTCTGTGGGAGAGAAGAACTTTTGGTTTAGATTCAGATATAAGATACATTCTACGTAGAGGTTAAGAATGCTTCTTAACCTCTTAACAGGGTGGGAGTCCAGAGCATATGGAGGAAAGAATGGGAGAGGAAGTCAGTCAGAGAGGATGAGTTGGGGGAGGAGGGGGGGGGGAATGGGATATGTCATTTGAAGAGAAAAATAGGAGGAAGGTAATCCAGTTTATGCATATTTGGTGCCAGAACTGAATGCTCTGGATGAGATTAACTGATTTTATATCCTGAAATGAGGAATAATGTACACATCAGATCCTAGTATTTTTTGGACTCTGAACTTGGCTAGATTGCAGTAAATCTGAATTTGCCTAAGTTTAAAGTAAATCTACTTGGGACAGGAAAAGTTCTATTTTCTTGTAAAAACTTTAGTGTTTTTTTTCTATGTGCACATATAAAATTTTTAATTAAATTATTTATAAATAATCAATAAGTACTTACTTTGTGGCTAACATTAACAGCTCATGTTTTCTTTATTCTTGGCTCTGGGCCTTCTCACATTCTATCACCTTGTCTGTACTGGTCTTCTACGTCCCTCTAACCAGTCTTTTGATAGGAACTGAAATATCACTGTCATGGATTCAGATGCCTCTCTGATATTTTCTTAAACATGGCACCTGCAATTCACCAAATAAGCTTAGGTGTCCTTGGAATGCACTTTCATTTCTGACTCTACTTTTCCTTTTTAGCATATATGGGAATTGTATTTATGTAACTGCCTTAGTAATTATTTATTTAATGTGTGTTTTTATAGCTAAGATATAAGATTTAAGATGGCACATGGGTATAAAGTCTACATTGTAGACACAAAGGAAAAATGGAATTAATGCATAGATGAATGAAGAAATTATAAAATAAATAAAAATATATAGAGCTATAAAAGATATAATAATCTCATTCTCCATACAAAGTCACCGTTTATTTTCTGAATTACCTTCTAGTCTTTTAAAACATATTTAGACAGTTATCTATCTACATAAATATGTACATATATATACACATGTATGATTTTGGGGATCAAGAATGCACATGTTTTATAATTTTTTCTATTACATAATAATTAAGTAATAAATGTCTCCTTATCATAAATAACATTTTAATGGCTATAGTAGATTTCATTAAGGGATCTAGCAATTTTATTATAATTTCCTACTAAAGGAATTTTTACTGACTTGCTAATATAATCAATGTTGCTATAAATACACTTTTACAAATATCTTGCACAAGTAAAATATATCTATTTAAAACAAATTACCAGAGGTAGAATTGGTAGGTCTATGAATATGGGCATTTTTTTACATTTTTAATTTTTTAAATTTGTTTTAATTAGTTATACATGACAGTACAATGCATTTATACACTTTGATATATCATACATAGAAGGGATATAATTTCTCATTTTTCTGAGTGTACATGTTGTAGAATCATATTGGTCATGCAGTCACATATAAACATAAAATAATAATAACTGTTTCATGCTACTATCTTTCCTATCCCCACACCCCCTCCCTTTCCCTCCCTTCACTTCCTTCTACCTAATGTAAGGTAACACTATTCTTCTTTAGTGCCCTCTGCCTTATTGTAAATTAGCATCTGCATATTAGAGAAAACATTTGGTTTTGGTTTTTGGGGATTGGCTTATTTCGCTTAGTATGATATTCTCCAACTCCATCCATTTACTGGCAAATGTCATAATTTCATTCTTTTTTAAAGATGAGTAATAGTCTGTTGAGTATACATACCACATTTTCTTTATCCATCCATCTATTGAAGGACACCTAGGTTGATTCCATAGTTTAGCTACTGTGAATTGAACTGCTATAAACATTGATGTGGCTTCATTACTGTAGTATGTTGATTTCACATCCTTTGGGTATAAACCAAGGAATGGGATAGCTGGGTCAAATGATGGTTCCATTCTATGTTTTCTGAAGAATCTGAATATGGTCAATTTTTATATGGATATAATTGCTTAAATTATCTGTAGTTTATTATTAAAAAGGAAATAGATTTTTCTTCTCCCATAAATAAATGCAGATTCAAACATGCTTACTTTTGAATCTGGGGTTGGTTTTGTGAATTGCTTTGCCCAATAGAAGGTCCTGAGAGTGGCATAATGCCAGCTCTGAGTCTAAGCCTCAAGAAGCCTTACACATCTGGGATTGCTGTCTTAGGAACCTGCCTCCTCTACCAAGTAAACAGACCACATGGACCATACTGGGTCAGTAGAGTTCTACAGCTAAAGCATTAAACATGCTAGGGGTGCCAGCACAGGTTAGCAGAGCATCCCAGTGTGGGATTGTAAAATTGTTTTCAACTACTAAATTTGATGGTGGTTTATTAAGCTTCAATAGCTTAGATATTTATTCATGTTTAGAAAAAGGCACTTCTATGTTTTTCTGCACACCCTCAACAACAGTAGAAATTACCATGCATTTTTGTTTGTATCTGAATTTCTTTATATCTTTTCATACATTTATTGTTCACTCATATTGTTGCTTTTAAAAGTTGACTATTCACCTCTTTTATTTCATGAAAATATTTTAAAGCAATAAAATCAAATTGGAAAGGCATAAACTTCATTTTTTCATCTTCTAATTACTAAGCTATTAAAATCATGTGAATTCCTGATCTGATCCAGATCATCAGCTTTGTTCGACCCCTTATATCATTAGTGCCACTGCCCTTAATAAACTCGTGTAAGAACAGTGAAATGGATATAACAATACTGCCAATAAAATGTCATAATGAAAATCTGTCCTAAAGCTCTAATTTAAAAATCAAGGCAAACAAGAAAACAAAAAACAAAACTGAACTAATAAAGATAGAAGGTATTGCCTTTCCTACATTATGGCAGTCTTTTTTCTTCTACTTTATAAGTTGTTTATGAATAGAACAGTCACATTTAACTAAGATTTCAACTACACCTCTTTCCAGAGAATAATAAAAAAAATTCTATAGTCTGCTAGCGGGGAGAAAAAGAGAGGAGGATTAAAAATTTATTTCAGTAGACAGAATACTTAAGTCTCTAAAAGGTTAGTAAAATTTGCCTAAGTTTGAAAAATAAAATGTTGCCGGTATTATTGGATACATAACTTAATTTCTCCATAACAGATTTTTATTATATTTTCTTTTAAGACTATGGAAACGTGCTCTTTAATTTTTGTCAAAGAAGTATTTATAGAAATTTGAAAAATATATATTCATTCTCTCTCATTACTATATCATTTTGTCACTGAAATTTTTTTTTCTGCCTGGAAGCCAGTAGCAAAAGATTATGGCTGTAGCCTGCTGGGGTAAATATAGTGTGTTGTAAATGAAGTGCTATCAGTTCAGTGGCAGAGAATATTCATTTTTAACCTCACACTTAACAAAAAAAATGTGTATAACACTACAAAATATTCTGTTCTTACTGTGAGCACTATTTAAGACTTTCAGTGTTTTATTTTAGAAATTTCAAGTTCTTGAAAGTCTACTTAACATATGGCAAAATGAAGTGGTAGCCTGTCATTTTTTTTCATTTTAGTGTTAGACTAATTTATAGCAGTTGCTGAATATATTTTTAATTTTCTGAAGATATATGTATTTTCTCTCATGCAATCAATGAGTTTTAGAAGACATTTGAATTTACTTTTTCTCCTTTTTTATTGTTCTATATTTATGATTTTTATTTTGCCGAAGAACTATTTCTTGAACTACAAGATGGAACGGGAAATATTGGTGGTTTCACACATTGGAATGTGCAACATTTTTATTGTCAATATGAGCCTCTCAGAGAGCTATCAGAGATCAAAGGACAAGTGTCAGTCTGTGGCGAGAGCACAGAGAGGCACAATGTGTGTTTTAGAGACCTTCATCTGTTGTGTTTCCCAATCGTAGTAGAGTCTCTTCTCTGTAGTTGGTGCTAATTATTTTAACCAGAAGAATGGTGATGAAGGATAAAGTCAGACTAGAAATTTTATTAATGTTAAAATATTGTGTGTGATCCTAAACGAATAAAGAACTACTTACTGTCTTGCTCTTCTGTGAGAAGAATCCCTCTCTGGAACATCAAAGAATGAGGCAAGTATAGAAATCAGGAGACTATTTTTAGAAGGGTGGTAATTTAAACCCTCAATATCCATTAATTCTTCCTTCAGTGCTTAGGGTTTAACCCAGCAGTGCTGCACCACTGAGCCCCATCCCCAGCCCTTTTATTTTTTATTTGGAAACAGGGTCTTGTTGAGTTGCCCAGGCTTGCCTGGAACCTAGATCCTTTTGTCTCAAGCTCCTTGATGGGATCACAGCTGGGTTCCACCATGCCCAAGCCATGTTACTCGATTTGGGTCACAGCTTCCCACCTCTCATATTTTCTAATAAGGAGTAAACACTTCTAGGAACAAGAAAATGTTGACAAGTGATGAGGATATAAAAATTTCTTCTTCATATGGAGAAAATCTTAGAATGTACCGAAGGAAATCATGAAAACTTTTTTCTATGTACCATATCTTCTAGATCTCAGTGCAATCAGACATGAACATGACTAGGATAGTGAAGCATTAGAAGATGAGATTTTTATATGGAATTAGGCAAGTGGAAGGGAAGAAAGATGAAATTTATTAAACGTTGTGTAGTCTAGGAAACTCAAGTTTGTGAAAATCAAGTGTCAACTTTTAAGAAATATGTGATATAATATATGAACACCAGGGATAGAGAAAAATCCATAGTGAAATCTAATATTAATTGTTAATCATTATAAAACAAACAAAATCATACCTTTCATAGAACAACTCATATATAAAACTGGGAGATATAGATTAGTAGAGTGGACAAGTTACAGAAATTTCTAAGTCTAGTACTTTCATCTGTAAAATGAAGGAAAGTCTGTAAAATGAGAAAAATCACAGTTTCTACCTTGCTAATTTGCTGTGAAGAGGACGTGAATAATGCCTGTGAAGACTTGGAGCACGGTCTCACACAGAAGTTCAGAAGATGTGGTACACAGACTTCTCCGTATCCCCAAGACTCTCACTGGGTTCATCCAGATGAAGCTATTTTTATAATGACAGTAAGATGCTGAGCTTTTTCATTTTGTTTACATTTGCTCTGATGGTGCACAATTGAAGGTGTGACCAAAAAGAAATATGTGAAAGCAAGAATTTTTGCTTTCCAATTTATTATGGTTGTCTTAAGGAAAATTATTGTGTGAGAGTATGAATTAGTATATGAACTAGCACCATTTTTTTCACAGAACACAATTTTTACTTAAAATATTGACAAATAGGGTCAAACTTTGATATTTGATGGACATTTCCTTGAAAATTAACAAAAGGAACTTGTTATATCAAGGGAAGCAGTTGATTGTGTTTGCTGGAAAGATAAAATTCAATATTTAAAACAAATATAGGATTTTGGAAGATCGGTATGTGCCATGATGAATTCAGTATGACAGCAGATGTTTTTTTATAATATTATATGAAATATGTCAACATTTAGATGAATAAATAAATAAATAAACCAATATTTTCCAAATGATTAAATTGGAATATTTTCCAAATGATTAAAATTTTACTCAAAGCTTTCTTTAAAGTGCAAGGAAGATTGAGAGATTTTTAATATAGAATGTTAGAAAAGTTCAATAATATGGTTTTTGTATTCCATTCAGTGACTAAATTTATGATACTACTACTTGACATATTTTGGCACAGTATCAAAATAAGTACTCACAATTACCTGAAAGACTTGAAAACATTCCTCTCTTTTCCAAGTACATGTCTGAGTGAAGTTGTATTTTTTTATTCTAATTTGTTATCTATGACAGCAGAATTCATTGCAATTCATATTATACATATAGATTACAATTTTTCATATATCTGGTTGTATACAAAGTATATTCACACCACTCGTGTCTTCATCTATGTACTTAGGGTAATGATGTCCATCTCATTCCACAATCTTTCCTACCCCCATGCCCCCTCCCTTCCCCTCCCACCCCTTTGCCTTATCTAGAGTTCATCTAATCCTCCCATGGTCCACCCTCCCCCCAACCCCACTATGAATCAGCCTCCTTACATCAAAGAAAACATTCGGCATTTGGTTTTTTGAGATTGGCTAATTTTACTTAGCATTATACACTCCAAATCCATCCATTTACCTGCAAATGCCATGATCTTATTCTCTGTTATTGCTGAGTAATATTCCATTGTGTATATATACCACATTTTCTTTACCCATTCATCTACTGAAGGGCATCTAGGTTGGTTCCACAGTTTAGTTATTGTGAATTGTGATGCTATAAACATTGATGTGGCTGTGTTCCTGTAGTATGCTGTTTTTAAGTCCTTTGGGTATAGAAAGAGGAGAGGGCTAGCTGGGTCAAAAGGTGGTTCCATTCCCAGTGTTCCAAGAAATCTCAATACTGCTTTCTATATTGGCTGCACCATTTTGCAATTCCACCAGCAATGTATTTTCTTTGTGTACTAAAACACATGTTGGAAGATATTGAATACAGAAGCTGAAATGAATATTTAGGTATGCTGTATTAAGTCAGATGTTAAACATCTCACAAACATACAAACCAATTTTTTCTTTTAATAAGCTTTGTTGTTTTAAAATTATTATTTTTTTGTATAACATGCTACTGAGGATAAGTTTCGATGAGTATTGTAGAGAACTAAATATAAAATAAATTCATACAAGTTCAGTTGAACATCCACACACACTCACAGAAAAATGATTAATGTTAGAGATGAAAATTTATAGTGTTTCTTAAAATTAAAGTATTTAAGCAGCACTGACTCTGTTGTGTAAACCAGGATGTTTTGCTTGTGTTAAGCTAGCATAGAATATAATTTGGTTCAGCTACCAAATTGGTTTAGCCACCTTTCTTTTAAACAACAAAATGGGTACTTCTAGAAAACATTCAGACAGCAGCTACAACAATACCCAGATAAACTTAGAAAATTTATGTTTCATTAATCAATAATCATCTACTGGGAACTAGGTATCTTGTCTATCCATAAGTGCCTGGAGATTAGCAAAAATATTATATGTGATTCTGCATATTAAGATGTTTAATATGTATTGCACTAATAGAGATATTGACACACATTTAACGCTGTGAAAAAATTTTAATTTTATTCCACATCTGTTTTAACACACTTTCTTTAAAAGCAGACATAAAATGCCTAAGTCTTTTCAGTAAAGCAAAATGACTTAATGTGAAAGACATTATATGGGTTCTCAAAAAGAAGTTTATCTACAAATTTCACCCCTAGAGTACAAAAGTTACTATTTTTTATTTTGAGCAAATCAATTTACTACCATGGGAGTGCCATATATGTTCAATTAAAACATGTATAACTCTTTTAGCACATAGTAGATGCTCAACAAATATGTTCCTTTTCTTCTAATAAAAGTGGATACTGAATAAAATTTCCCACTTAATACAAGTTATTACTTCTGTGGCAACTTTCTGTTCTAGAGGTGGAAGAGTATAAATTAATTTCCACAACTCTATGTATGTTGCAGGTAGATAGAAAGTCAATTCAGTGTTCCTTGTGCAGTATTTCTTTATACGTAAAGAATGTTTATTTTCTTTTTCCTAGGACTGAAAGTAAATGTCACATACTAATCTATGTGAACTTTAGTTAACACTTTTGAAATAGATAAATTGTATTTTAACTGACTCTGACTGAATATCTTTGACTTTTGATGTACCTTTTAAATTATATGCAAGCCTAGCATTCACTGAGAATGAGATAATAACCAATAAAACATAAAAAATGGACAGAATTCAATAATGTGACATTTTGTTTTATTCATATAACTCATAAATTATAATTTGTAATATAGCTAAAATAGCACCAACTTCTCAGGCAAGGGACTCTATTAAAATTGAAATAAACTTAAACTAAAAACCTTGGTTTATTTGCTGCTTATTTTCATGACCTACTTTCATCTCTTTTCCATAGAGACATTTTCAGTTTTAAAATTTACTGGACCGTAGAGATTTCTGCTTTAAGACATGATGGTGTTGCTGTACCCATCTAGTTCTTCTGATTGCAAAATTTATAAAGCTTGATTATGTGTATGAGGCAATTGTTTTCAAACCTTTATAGCAGACAACACATACACGTAATTCTGTTAATAGGGAAAATACATGAAATGAGGTAGATGGTTGCTCCAGCTTACCCACTGGAGTTACTTTCCAGAATAGCAAAAGGTGGAGAGCTCAAGCAGAAAAGAATAGTCGCTGAGAGCTGGGAAGCACACCTTGAGGACTGGAGTTACTGACATAACTGGGGTTAGTAGCAGAGGAGACCACAGAGAAAGATACTGCATACAAGTCTTCATATGTGTAGGGTGAGACACAACACTATTATTGTGAATCCAACAAAGATTACAGAGCATGCACAGGGCTGGCAATCTAGGAGCATTACCCAGATAGAAAGGAGATACCTAACTCAAAATTTGAAAACTCAGTAAATACCAGAGCAATGCCACATCTTAGAACACAGTGTAAAGTCTTTTCTAGAACTGCCTTTAGAAAGTTTAAATACATTTCTCAAAAAGACAAAATTGATCTGCAATTATATTTATTGATTGCTGAAACCAAATTAATCACCCTCCAAAAGAAGAAAATATAGTTTCAACAGCCTGCCTTTATCTAGATTTATCATATAAACCAATGTTCTTAGACATTCAAAGAAGAAAAATATATGACTGTGGGTGACTGTAAATAGAATCAAACCCTGAAATGTACCACAGTTGGAACTCATAGACAAGTATTTAAAAATATATTGTTATTATTTTCAAGGATTTAAAAATCATAGTCATAATGAATAAACAAATATGGAATTTTTGTTGGTAAATGGAAAATCTTAAAAAAAAAAAACAAATGGAAATTCCATAACCAGAAAAACAACATTTGAAGTTTAAAAATAAATTTACCAAACAGACTTAACTACAGATTGGAAATGTCAGAAGAAAGGGTCAGTGAAACAGGAATGAAATTAATAGAAATTATTCTCTCTGAAAGTTAGAAAGAAAAATACTGAAACTAATTGAATAAAGCCCAGTGATCTGTAGGAAAATAACAAGTGTGTAACTAAAATATAACAGGACTCAAGATGGAAAGGATGAAGACATTGTCACAAAAAAGTATTTGAAAACCATGATAGCTTAAAGTTTAAAAAAATGTGGTGAAAAATGTCATGTTACAGATCCAAGGGCTCAGTGAACCTCAAACAGGAAAATCATTAACAAAAAGAACACTTGGACATATTCATCAAACTAATGATGAAGAGAGAATGTTCAAGTAATATATAATAATAATGGATGGCTTTTTTTTTTACTATAAGAGCAAGAAGTTAAAGGAATGAAATTTTAAAGTCCTAGAGAAAAACAACAAAATCTTCACAATGAGAATTGCATGTCTAGTTGGTTTCACTGATGAATTCTCTCAAACATTTAGAAAGAATAATAACAATCTTCTTTAAAAGTTTTCAGAAAACAGAGCTGAAGGGGACACTCCCCAAAATGCTTTCATGAAATTTGTATAATAGTTACTATAAAATATGCTCAAGATAATAAAATTACCAACTAGTATCACTTATGAACATACATCAAAAATCTTTAGGCTATATTGGCCAGTTTTTCCCTATAGGCTAGAAACACTACTAATTACCTTTTGGAAATTTTTGTGATGATTACATTAAAATTCAAGAATGGGCTGATTTTTGAACGTGGTAATATAATTGGGCTTTGCTGATTAGCCCTGATAATTGGCTACATTAGTGAAAACCAAGGTGAATGATTTCCTGCCCTTAATAATAGTTCAGCCAGGTTGCTTCCAAGTAGGTGAACTTGGGTCCAGTAAAGAGTTTTAGAGTAAGTAGTTTGTGTAGATGGGAGTTATATTGTACAGAACCAATTCCAAGAACTCAGAGACAACCCAGTCATGAAAATAGATATTTCTGACAACCATGTGAGCATTTACCAGGTGGCAATCAGGTCCAAAAAGGTAAAATGTGGGTTATCTTTCTGTAGGGGCATCTTTTCCATCAGGAAAGAATGCCAGTTGCTGTCAAGGTGCTGGACGTCACGGGTAAGCACAGGAGATGGCAAGAGCAGTATGCCCTCTTGTCTAAAAGGAAACATTGGGCTTCATGTGGTATGAATTGTATTTCCTAATTTACACATATTGGGTACTAATATCATTTATTGATGACTTTAAACATTCTGTCTTATTAAATCCTTAAGCTCTGAAAAAATTATTACTAGCTATATTTTATAGGAAACTAAACTGGAACTCATATCTCAGAGTAAGCAATTTTCCTAAAGATGCCCAGCTGTTCATGGAAGGGTGCTGGTAATTGGTGGGTTTGGTAATTGATGGGACAAAGTTCTAAACCTTTCTGACCATGGACCTGTCCTCCTAATGGCCTGTTTTAATGCTACTACTGCCTGTGAATATTGCTCTATTATTGGAAGTTCTTCTCAAATGCTATGTGACAATGCATTAGTAGAAAGGAGAGTTGGTAAAAAAATATTTTCAATTTGATTCATGAATTGCATATTACTTGGTTTTAAATTGTTAATAAAATTAATTAGAACATAGAACATAATCAGAATAATTTCTTAATAATGGTATATAAATTTTCTTTGATTAATAAGGGATATTTATGTACATTCTATTTCCTGACACACTCCTCTTGTTGAGTATTATATTATTGGAAAATAATACATGTTGAAACTATGCTTATTCATTACAATAAATTAATTAGAACCTCATGTAGAATGAGAACAGAGATCAAATTCACATTGTTGACTAGTTTGGAAGGTTTTAACAAAGTTATATGTTCATTCTTCTTAGAAAGTAATAATAAATAGGATTCATACCAGAGAAAAATGTGATGCTTCAAACAAAAGGAAATGATAAATGTGACATCAGCAATCTATAACAGTATAAAGGATTAAAATTTGAACAGATACCCAGTTCACCAGATCACAGTGTTTTGTTTTGTTTTTGTTTTTTTTTTTTGCGAAAATTCTCCCTCCTGCACCCCCACCCCCACACATGTATTTGTCTTTCAGAAACTATTCAACTCAAAATTTCTCTAGGATGATATTTTTTTTTGGTAATCTACTAAGTTATGTAAGTCTATATTATGTGTAGAAATGTATGAAGTATGTTTTAAGGCCATAAAAACCCACCATGTTCATTTTCACAATGAACTGAGTCAGTGTTTAACAGAGAGCTTGAAATAGGCTTATCTTCTTAAAAATTCAGTTCCATTCTTTGCTTTCCATAACAGCATCATAATATCCCAAGAAGGAAGTTAATACTGTCTCAACTGCAGAAAAAAGGAAAAGTGAGCTCAGCGTGGTTTACTACCAAATTAACATGTGGCAGGAAGGTGACACATAGGGATTTGAATTCGGGCATATCTGGCTTCTAAACCCACAATCAGAGAAAATTTGCCATTGGCAAGCCCAGGTTAAAGGGAAACAGAATTTTCAGTCTTATTTTGCAAATGAAAGATCTTCTCTTGTCAAGACTCAAGATTCTACCAGCCCCAATCCTACCTTAGAAAATATCCTATATTTTGACTGGTTCCAAGTTGGGAGTACAGAAAGTCACTAGCGTTTTTCTGTAATCTGCTATTTATTTATAGTATAAGGAGATATTTACCTTAGTTTTTTTTGAATGATTATGTATCTTTTCTCTTTTAAAAAAAGATTCTTGGAGGATTCAGTGGAAGGAAGGTACAAATAAAATCATAAACTTGATCAAAACTTGAACCTCATTCTATATTCCCTGATTTTTAATGACAATGTTTTCTTCCTAAATCGTTTCCATGAAATGACTTTTCCCATTTCTTTTAGCTATTAATCAGAGAAAAAGTATTCTGTACAAAATAAGGCAAATTCTTTGCCATTTTAGTTATATAAAAATAGCTCTTTTGCAAAGTAGCTTACCTCTAAATAATCTTTTAAATAAATAAGTCTCTAATACAGATTAAATATTCCAAGCAACCAATTTCATTTATGATTTTATTTTAATACACCATTTCAACCAGCTGTACTGAAATAGCTAAGAAAAGTAATTTTGTTTTGCCTATGTTATCTCCTACCCCAGGCTGGCACAGCTCTGGCTATTCAAGAGATCATGACTCCTACTTGTGCTGGGCCAGGGAATGGGGTGAATATAGGAAGTCTTTGCCCTTTCAGGGTGCTTTCAGGGGATTGGCTTCTGTCTTGCTTCACATCTGGGCACTGAAAAAAACTGGCATAGTCTGGACACTTGGCACAACTAGAAGGATGTGGTTCTTCCTGTGGCCCTCAGCAAGACTTGAAGAAGCACAGATCTGAGTCTTCTGCTCCAGGAAAGAAGGAGGAGGAGAGCAGGCTTTAGCTTTCAGTGAGCTCCCAAGAAGGTGATTTATTCCCTGTCTTACCCCAAGTCCTGAAGAAATTGGCATAGTCCGGATGTCAGAATTGGCTATAGCTGGCATGGCTCTGAGAAGCTTGGGTAAGGTGGAGAATTGGCACTTCTTTTTAGGGGAAGGTTGGAGGAGAAGTGGAGTGTGGTTCTAACATCATGATCCTTTAGTGCATGTTTGAAGAGTTGGTTGGTGTCCTACCCCACACTGAATGCTAAGAAACTAGCTTTTTTCTAGAGTCCAAGGCAGGTATAAATGGCGTGCCTTAGGTATGGATGGTTGCAAAAAAAGAGTATAAGTTAGGATTCTTCCCCAGAAATGAGGGAGAAGTGGAATGTGCCCCGATGCACCTAGCCCTTCAGTGTACCATATGAGGGGGTTGTTCCTATCTTGTCTTATACAGAGAGCTGAAGAATTGATATATAGCCATATACTAGAGGGAGCAAGTAATTATGGGATCCTAGACAAACAAACAAACCTGGACACCTGAACATCCTGCCACATTGGGCTTGGGATGGTCGGAAAAGAGGTCCAGAATCTCTAGCCAGAAAAGCTGGTGATGGTGTATCCAAGTCAAAGCCAATCTGTAAATATTGAGATCAAGTATGAAGATGCCTATGCAAAGCTATAAGGAACATGAAGAAACAGAAAAAAAAAACAGCACAATAAAAAGCAAAACAAAACAAATGTCAGAAACTGACACTGAGAAAAAGAACAAATCACATCAGCTATAAATAATTCTAAAGAAATGATGGTCTATGAGTTACTGGACAAATAATTAAAAATAATCTTAAATAAGCTCAATGAATTAAGAGAGAGCATAGATAAACAACTAAAAGAACTTAGAAATATGGTACCTCAACAAAATAAGAATATTAACAGAAAGAAATGACAGAGAAGAATCAAATAAATGATGATGAATGCAACAACTGAACTAAAAGTTATTTTAGTTCAACTGAAGATTGACCAACAAGGAAAAAATCTAGTGTACTCAAAGACAGGTCATTTGAAATTATATAATATACAAAATAAAAAAAAGTAAGTGGAATTGAGTAAAGGAAGCAAAAGGGAAATACTGGATCTGTTACATAAGCCAATATATTTATTATGGGACTACCAGAAGGAGAAAGAAGTAAAGGGAAAGAAAGCTTATTTAAATAAATAAAAGAGGGAAACTTCTAAAATCTGAGAAGTAAATAAACATTCAGATGGATGAAGCTAAAAGAATTAAAAAATGGTCAAAAAATATATGAAAAAATGTTCAACCTCTCTAGCAATTAGATAAACGCAAATTAAAACTACGCTGAGGTTCCATCTTACCCCAGTCAGCGTGGCAATTATTAAGAATACAAGTAACAGTAAATGTTGGTGAGAATGTGGGGGGAAAAGGTTCACTCAAACATTGCTGATGGGACTTCATATGGTGCAACTTTTATAAAAAGCAGTATAGAGATTTCTTGGATAACCTGGAATGGGACCACCTTTTGACCCAGTTATCCCACTCAGAGGATTATACACAAAGGACTTAAAATCAGTATTCCACAGTGATGAAACAAAGTCAATGTTTATTACAACTCAATTCACAAGAGCCAAGCTACAGAATCAACCTAGGTGCCCTTCAACAGATGTTTAGATAAAGAAATTTGATATATATATACCCAAAGGAATATTACTCAACCATAAAGAAGAATGGAATTATGGTAAATGGATGGAACTGGAGACTATCATGCTAAGTGTAATAAGCCAATCCCATAAAATCAAGAGCTGAATGTTCTCTCTAATATGTGAATGCTAACACACAATAAGGTGTGGGGAGAGAGAAGAATAGAAGTTCATTGGATTAGACAATGGGAATGAAGGGAAGAGAGGGATGGAGGGAAGAGGAAAGACAATAGAATGAATGAGACATAACTTTCTTTTTCCCATAAATGAATAAATGACCAGTGAAACTCCACATTATGTACAACCACAATAACAGGATCCTAATTGGAATAAATTGTACTCCATATATGTAAAATATGTCAAAATACACTCTATCATCATATATGTCTAAACCCAAAAGATTAAAAGAATAAGAAATAAAAGAATGTTAAAGAGTAGCATCAAAGTATAACTCACCAGGTCAGGAACGATGGTACATACCTATAATCCCAGCAGCTCAAGAGGCTGAGGCAGGAGGATCACAGGTTCAAAGCTAGGCCTCAATAAATTAGTGAGGTCCTAAGCAACTTAGTGAAACTCTATCTCAATAAATGAAAATTAAGAAGGAGTGGGGGTGTTTGTGATTGGCTCAGTGCTTAGTGCTTCTTGGATCAATCTCTAGTACCAAAGAGAAAAAGAAAAAAAAAACTCACTTATGTAAAGGTAAATATATAACAAATATGGAATACTATGAAAATATAAATGTGATGCATAAATCACTTTAAGTTCAAGTATAAAAATTAAAAGAAGTATTAAAACAATTACAAATAAAAATTTTAATGTATTTAAAAATATAAAAATGTAAATTGTGACAAGCATATGTAAAGTGTGCATTTAAGGTGGTAAGATTATAAACTTTTTGTTTGAAATTGAAATTATTACAGCCTGAAATAGTTAGAAATTGGAGACATTTTATGAAAATATGATGGCAACCACGAAGAATCTAATGTATAGTAAATACACATAAGTTAAAGAGAAAATATTCAAAGGATAACCTTACAAAAGTTCATCAAACAAAGAGAAGACAGCAAGAGAATGAGGAACAAAAACTGTAAGTCAGATGGAAAACAGTTAACAAAATGTACAGATAACTGTTTAACCTATTGAATAATTACTTTAAATTTAAATGGAGAAACTCTCCAATGAAGAGACAGAGAGTAACTGAATTTTTTTTTAAATGCAACTATACACTGTCTGTCAAAGATTCACTTTAGAATCAAAGACACTCATAAGCTGAAAGTGAGGGCATATGAAAAGACATGTCAGACAAATGGTAGCCAAAAGAATATAGGAACAAAATATACATGGGTCAATACAAACACAGCACCAAAAAACTTTAACAAGAGACAAAGGATGTTTTCACAAGAGACAAAGGTAATTTAAAATCATTATTTCCTTATCAGGAATGGGTGGCGTCACTATACCAGAACTTAAACTATACTACAGAGCAATAGTAACAAAAACAGCATGGTATTGGCACCAAAACAGACAGGTAGACCAATGGTACAGAATAGAGGACACAAAGACTAACCCACAAAATTATTTCCTTAGATTCTTAAGAGTCAATTTTCATTTTTATTTTTTCTCACTTTTTAAATTGTTACATTTCCTTTAACCTAAACATTAAAATGAAACAGGAAAATCACTGAGAAGATACAATAGTTGTATGTATGCACCCAGCATCAGAATAGCTAAAGGAAACATTGACAAATATGTAAGGACAAATACCAATACAGTAAAAGAATGATATTTGAACATCCCTCACCCTTTTAACATTGGCTAAAGCATCCAGAAAATCCCCAATGAACTTGAACAATAGTGTAAGTGCAAAAACAGACTATTCCACCCAATAAAAATCTTCTCAAGTTTACAAGGAAACTTGAAATTTTCCAAGATATATCATATGTTATGTCACAAAACAAATCTTAACAAATTTAAGAAGCAGAAATTATTCTAAATATCTTTTCCAATTACAATTTAATGAAATTGAAAGTCAATAACAGAAGGAAAACTGGAAATTATCAAAAGTATACAAATTAAATAGCTCACTCTTTATCAACCACTGGGCCATAGAACAAATCAAAGGAGAAATTAGAAAATATCTTGAGATAAATGAAAGTGAAGCAACCTACCAAAGCTAATGGGATTCTTATTTTGATTTATGAAATTTTCATCTATTTCCACTTTTTAAATTATTACATTTCCTTTAACCTAAACATTACAGATTGAAAAGCAACTGGTCAAATAAATAATATCATCTTGGGGGGCAATTTGTGTATTAATTATAAGATACTTTTAAAAACTTTATACTTTATCATGAGGGTAATACTTAGAATCACAAAGTACATAATAGGAAAATTTTAGCAATTTTGTTAGCTGTCAAAGAGTTCTTCTACCAGATATCATAACAAAAGAAATAATATATACCCTTGCAAATACAAAAAAATTATCACAATGAACTCTTCTGTATTTGTATTGGTGAATTATAGTTGTGCATAATGGTGAGTTTTTTTGTTATATATTTCTACATGCACTTAACATAACAATATAATTTGGCTAATACCATTCCTCTGTATTTCCTTTCCCTCCCCTACCCTGCCCCCTTTCTTTACTGATCTTCCTTCCAATTTCATGAGATCCTAGTCACACACCTTTCTTTACCTTTTTTCCTCTGTAGTTTCCACATATGAAAGAAAAAAATACAACCCTTGACTTTCTGAGTTTGGTTTTATTTTTCTCAACAAGATGTTCTTAAGTTCTATCCATTTTCCTGCAAAGGACACAATTTCATTCTTCTTGTAACTGAATAAAACGCTATTGTTTGTATACATATCTCATTCTTTTTTACTCATCTATCCATTGATGTACACCTAGGCTCCTTCCATAGTTTGCCTATTGTGAATTGCATTCCTATAATGAGGGTTACGCACATTATTCTCAAATACTTTCTCATTCTTATCTGATAATGATAATCACAAACACACCACTATTTCCTATTCTGTATTTATGACAGGATAAAATCGCGTTTTAAAATTCATTTAAATAGTCTAAGGAAAATGAGAAATTAAATGCTTTGTCAAAATTGTGCAGTGAGAGGCAAACTGACATTTGATAAAGAAGGTCACTGAAATCTAGGTACCTGGACACTGGTTCCTAAGGGAATCAAATAAAGCTTGACCTATGTCATACAAATATGCTCCAGTTGTCAACTCCACCATGTAAAAGGTCGTGAGACCAAATACCAAGTTTGTAAGTAAACAAGAAAAGGGAGACAGAGCCAAACATTTCACCACTGAGTCTTGAGATGCTACAATCCAAACAGGTAATTGTGAAACATATGCTCATCCAAATCATTTTAATACTTTTTCTTTTTAATCACCAATCAGATCTTAATTAACCCTATTGTTATTTTGTTTTTTTTCCTAATTAGATTCTAATTCTAAAATATTTCTAATTGCTTCTAATTCTGCATATATTATTTGAAAGAGTAAAATTTTTGTAAATAATGTTTCCTATATGTAATCGTGCTTTATATATAACTTATTTAAAAGAGAGCTATGGAAAGATAGAGACAGATTATCTCTTTGGATAAAATCCACAGTGAAGCAGCATTAGAATGGGTGATTTTAATAACTCCACCCTTCTCATTTTTCAAATAGGAAGCAAGTTTATTTTTCCAAGTCACTCAATTAGAATTATCCAGTTCTGGGACTGGATTTGTAGTTCAGAGGTAAAGTGCTTGCCTACCATGCATGGAGTACTGGGTTTGATCCTCAGCACCACATTAAAAAAATAAATAAAATAAAGATATTGTGTCTTCCTATAACTAAAAAATAAATATAAAAAAGAATTATCCAATTCTGCTAAATCTATGCTTATTGTTTTTTCCCTATGATATTATCTCCTAATTTCTGTAATAGTCACTTTTCCTAATATTTAAGAATTTAAGACATTGAGAGAAGTCTTTGTTGCTGTTATTGATCCGTTCTGGGCAAAAAACAACAACAAAAAACTACCTCTCCAGGTTAAACAGGCAATATAAGGAGATGCATTAGTTAGTTAATCACAGTTGTAGGTGACTAGAAATGTGATCCTGCTTGGCCATTTAGAAAACCTCATAAAATACATTTCATAACTTTGTGCCTCAGGAAAAAAAGAGAAACTCTTTGATCATTAGATCCTATCCACCATTGGTCAAAGGTGTCTCTGTGGGGCCTAAATTCCCCTGCTCAGATGACTGCTTGGAATGTCCCAAGCTGCATATTAAAGAAGCCCCTGAAGGCACACAGGCTCACATGAGTCAATACATTGCTAAGCTTTACCTGAATGAAACTGGAAAGCCAGTACTGTGCACGAGATGTGTCTGATTATGTATATGTGTGGGTATTATATCATATGCATATTATATTTATTCACCATTAAATGGATAATGACCTGGACACTTAAGAAACCTTAGTGGTCCTGTATCACATGCTGGAAAGTAGGAGAACCAGGAGTCAGGTTTGTGTTTGACTTGGGAAAACATGGAATCAACCACTAGGAAGGACATTCTCAGGCAGGTATTTGCGTCAAATAGAACTTATGTGATGTGTATATAGCAGAAATATTCAGATTGATGTAACTGTGGTACCTTTTTCCACTCAAATTATTTATAAGGCATGTTGAATGTAAGGACACAGGATTATGGTCAATATCAAAACAACTTGCAGCAGCTTCCACATAGCTGAATTTGTGAAGAAACATACTTCAGGATACATATGTATGGTAAAGAAAGGTGAAAAGATCTTCTTCTTAGAAGAGACGACCTTAAGAATCTAAACAGAAACCAATAATCAGAAATATGGATTAAACTGATAACAAGAAATACAAATTCATTTTATTTGTTCCCAAGTGGTAGGAAAAGAGATGTTAATGAGTGAAAGTTTTCATCAAGGTACAAATCTAACCAAGTCCCACATCTGCACTGTGATTTTCCTTCCAAATTACCTAATAAAAAGGCATGTGATCATTTCAGACCTGATTGGCCCTGCCAGGGTTAAAAAGAGATCAATCTTTCCATGCTGCAAGGGTCATGTGTATGCTGTATTTAAAGCAGTTTGGTGTAAGGGGTTGTATGAATGGTCATGGAAACTTCTTCTGCCTGATACGATCAGTCCTCAAGACCACAATTTAAATATAGAGATAAAAGCAGGGACCATATATACTCTCAACTGAATTCACTCTTCTTTCTTTATGAACTTGAAAATTGTCTTTGGGACCTTCAAAACTTACCTTTTGCTCTTAAAAATAGTTAATGCTAAAAATTATAATTTTCTATGTTAAATTGCTCAAGTATAAACCCCATATATCACTCAAAGGAATAGAATGAAAAACAAGCATCATGTCTACTCCAGGGTAAACTTACCTACAGCAGCGGTCCTGACAGGTGCACGTGTGCTAGCTAGGACCTTGATATTTTATCTCATCTACATCAAACAAACTGACTTTTTTCCAGCAATCACAAAACAAATGTTGATTTAATATATCAAGTATGCCTTTGTCTAATACTTTAGCATGGTTTGAATCTTAATCATAAACCACAATGTTAGAAACATGCTTCCTTTTTCTTTTTCTTTCCACCTGTTTTTTTTTTTAACTTTCCTTATCCTGGTTTTGAGGGATTTAGAAATATAATTGAAATGCAAATGCTGATACATATATGTGTATATATTAATATTAATATAAAAGACTTCATAATGTAGTAAATGTATATTTAGATATTTTTTCTTTATTTTCTTATTTCTTTATTTCCCTCTATATAAATTGAAGTTGTCAATATAATTTCAATTATATTAAATACAAGTAATAAATGGTGTCCAAGCAGATGGTTTTCAAAGCAATATTTTATAACTAAGAATGACTGTATGTCCTTCTTCTTTTATTCAAAGACATAACAATATAGAAGAAGATAATATTCTTCTCCCTTCCTCTCAGCCCTGGATTCCATAATATTCAGGACAAAAAGCCTACTCCTGTGAGTTTCTTCTACTTGGATAAAAATTAACATGATCATTCTGTGTCTGCTTGTGTCGGGGCACCATGGGCTTACTAATGATGGACCATCCACTGTTACCTTTCTAAATGTCCTCTCCTATGTTCACTGAAGATCCCTGCCTGACCCTGGTGTCCTATCCTCCATCCTTAAAGACTGCACAGAAATGGTGATAGAATTTTTCTCCTGTTTACTCTTCAAATATTCCTTCTTTCTCATATTTTGTGTTTGACAGTGTACCCTAATGTATTTTGACAATTATTTCTTGCTTTGTTTGTCCACTACTCTTCATTTATCTGAATACATCATTCATTCAAGTGTGTATTGTGATGGTTCATTATATGTCAATTTGAGCAACCAGATATTTGCCCAGATATTTTGTTAAATACTGTTCTCAATGTGTCAGTGTGAGTGTGGGTGGGTGGTTTCCTGATGAGATTAACATTGGAATCAGTGATCTAGTGAAATAAGTTGCTTTCCACAAATGTTAGTGAGTCCCATCAACCTGCTGTGGACCTGAATAGAACAAAAGGCAGGGTTAGGGAGAATCCATATTCTCTCCACTAGACTGGGACATTGGTCTTTTTTTGAACTGGGGTTATAATTTACACCAGTGACTTTCCTGATATAGACACACATACACAATACACATACACATGTTACATACCTATATAGTATGTATTTATATATACATACACATATGCATATTCACACATATAATATATATGTATGTACACGTACACAATGTAATTTTAAATAATGACATGTTTCTATATGTATGCACACCTACTAGTGTGCATGTGTATATATATAAACACATACTGTTATATGTAACATATACTATTTCTGTTTGAAAAAACCCTATTGTATGCATCAGTTAGATAATAAGTTGATTAAATATTTACCATTTTTTTTAAAAATTGATGATTTGGAAACAATAATATGCAAAAGGAGCTCAAAAATAAGAAAAATGAATAAATATCCACCTTAAAGATCTCTGGAGAGAAATAAAACACAGATCAGAACTACTTTTTTAAAAAAAATATTTACAATATAAAAATAATCAAGCACTATTAGAGAAACAATGCTGAGTACAAACGCTTAAAAACACAGGGTTCCAGAGGAGTGAGGTGAAAATGCTTACTTGAGTCCTAAGTAAAGGATGAATGATCTAAAAATGTGTTATATGACTGTTATATTATTGATTATAGATTAGAAATTTGACCATTAAGTTTAGAATTCTAATCCTACATATATGAAAGTTCTAGGTCCTTAAGGACGCCAATATTGACTACTTTAATCTATATTCACTTCTATTTCTTCCTTCATTAACCTACAAGCCCATGATATCTTTATAAACATAATATAATCAAAATGATTCTCCAGACACCAAATTTTCCCTTATAAATGGCAATGCAGAGCTTGTGGGTATTTGAGGCTCCAGTTTTAAAAGGATTATTCTACCCAGGACCCCTAAAAACAAAGAGATAATGTTTAGATCAAGGAAAAAAACTATCTTCTTAAACATTTGTCATTTCTTTTGTTCTTTTAAAATTTAGATAGTTTTCTTTTTATTGTTTGATATCAATGCTTTATATATATATATTCAGTAATAAGTCTCTTAACTATGTGATTTTCAGATTTTTCTCTATATATCTTATCTTTTCACATTCTTTTTTTTAAAGAAAGAGTGAGAGAGAGGAGAGAGAGAGAGAGAGAATTTTAATATTTATTTTTTAGTTCTCGGCGGACACAACATCTTTGTATGTGGTGCTGAGGATGGAACCCGGGCTGCACGCATGCCAGGTGAGCCACATCCCCAGCCCCTTTTCACATTCTTGATGGTATCTTCATAGCATATTTTAAAACTTTGAGGCAAATAAGAACATGAAAATATATTTGACACCATGTATTTTTATGAAAATTCAAATACAAAAAATGAGATACTATACACCTATCAGAATGATCAAAATCCAGAACACTGACAATAAATATGCTGTCCCCTTTAGTGACTGGAAAGTTGTTGTTTTATAATTATTGTGACTATGAGTTTAATTTTCAAGGCTATTGTGAATTAAGAAATCAGGGAGAGGACTGGGATGGTGGCTCAGTGAAGGAGTGCTTGCCTTGCAAGTATGAAGCACTGGGTTCGATCCTCAGCACCACATAAAAATAAATAAATAAAATAAAGGTATTGTGTTTGTCTACAATTATAAAAATATTGTAAAAAAATAGAAAGCAGGGAAGGGATGGGTGAGGACTAAAATGCTGCAAAGTTCTCTGTTCTTAGCAAGACTGTAAGTTCTCACAAAGGGGGATGAAGTTCCCCCTTGCATTACTACAAACCTTTGGGTAACTTATAGAGTACAGCATGCAACTAAGTAAGACCTTAATTATGCACAAGGTAAAAAACAAAGAAAGAACAGATTCAGTTCTGTTGCTGTAGATATCTACAGCTGTTGTAGGTATTTAGAGTGTACATATTTTCCAAGGTCTCTATATATGGAATAGTGTTTTACTTATACCTCAGTTTAGTTTGTTATTTTTTTATGGGGGGTGCAATTTTTAAGTTTTCAATGTTTCAATTGATGAAGCTCAGACTATATTTGAAATAAAGTAATAAACATAAATATACATTTAGATGGATATTCAGTGAATCATTAATACAAATTACGTCCCCATACTGAAATTATGAATTATATTTAATTTGTGTTAAATATGCAGTTAGCATGTTTATTTTTTGTAATAACAACTATAAAAAAATAATGGAAAAAAGTTAACTAAGAAGCCTAATTCCATTTTTGGAAAAAGTCTTTTGATAGTGTTAAATTTCCATAATTTCAACTGTAAACCTGAAGGCCACTGCAACTTTATTTTCATTCATTTAGACTGATAGGGTTATGAAACTAATAAATCAAGAAATTTTAATATGTGTAAAATATCTGTATTTCAGTAGGTTATTCCTCATGTTATTCTTAAAGATGTCATTGAGAAATGTTGACAGGATTTTGGTGTGGTTAGATGGAGTCATAGTTCTTAAAATGACCATCAGAAATTGAGTGGATTAATATCAGATGCCAATCCATGGGAGGTTCTGTGATACAGTTCTGAATCCGATTGCATTTTATTTAAAATTGTATCAATGAAAACAAATGATAGGGTTATCATATGTCTAATTATTAAGGTACAAGTTACTCTGATATTAGACTGAAATAACTTGTTGAGAAAGATGTGCAATTGGAAAGGAATTGTGTGAAATTTATATAGAACAAGAAGTGGAAAAGTCATTGTACCTTTCTGAACTTAATGAGGTAGGTATTAAAAGTTGTGAATCTAGAAAGGAACTTCAAGTATAGAATGGCTCATTGATTATAAAGATATTGGGAAGGTGACATAAAACTTGGTATAATGAATAAACACAAAAATGTTTAAGCAAACAAATATAAACTAACATATATGTCTTGAATACAAATCTTTATAAGAACAGTAAAAACCCATTTTAAGTCCATAAACTTCTTTTATGTGTATGTGTATGTGCACAGGCATATACTTGTGAGTAGTTTACATAGCTGTCAATGTGACTTAATGACTTAAAATGTGTGGATATTTCTGTAATTGTCCTTCTTTCCAGAGCTCATAAATTGTAGGTGGGCTCAATTTTCTGGTTAATTATCTTGTACTTGATGATTCTAAACAAGTTCAGCTCCATAAAATGCAATGTCATTCTTTTCCTGGGTTTAGTTTATTTCAGTAACTACAAAAATACCTGTTATGGGGGAAAAGAGGTTTGCTATCACCATTTGCTTTACTACACATACAAATTACAAAAAAAGAGAAGAGATAAGAAAAGCTTTTCAAAGCATGACATGAAGCCTACAGGTAATAAAACACAAGAGCACATTGCAACGTGTGCTCACATGCACACACACTCAGAAAATAACCCACTAAAGGAAGATGTTTTGAGAAGACATTTGGAATGGGCTAATAATATCTACATAACTAATGACGTCATATGTAAAAGAAAAGCTGTAAAAGGTATAAATAAATGATTAACAAGGATAATTATGAAAGAGGAATTTAGAAACATTTGATTTTTACTTCCTATACTTTCATATTTTAGCAAATAATTTGCATTATTTTGTAATAAAAATATATATTGAAGTTGTGGTCCTGTTGTGCTCTCTACTTTTTTATTTGATTATTTCCCTTTTTAATAATACATAAAAAAGAAAACTGATCTATCTGGAAAACTGCTTCTTTTTTTATCTTTTTGTGTGATTTTTGGAGAATATTCTTACATGTGGGGACTTTGTTGGTCTCACATTCTTCTGTCTCATATTTTCATTAGGCACATTTACCTAATGAATAAATATGTTAAAAGATAAATGGAATATTAACTGGTTCCACATCAAGAATTCAATAGTTCACTCGATTTTGTAGCAGGTTCCTAGGATAGAAATAGGTGATAATGGGGAGAAAACATTTAAAAGAAAGATAAACCAATGATCATGTTTTTTTCCCAACTGCTTGACTCCTCCTGGTTATAGGTCACAGGACTCTGGGAGCCAGCTAGCTTCAAGTAGAAATATTGGTCACATAAATCCAACCGAAACCCAAATGACAAGAAGAACAGGTAGGAAAAGGTGTTCACATTGGGGGACTATGATCTTTAATAATCTATAAACAAAAGTGTAGACATGGCTTTCATATTAGATTGTGAATATGTGTGGGTGAGGACAGAGGGAGGTGGGTTTAGAATGATGGCTAGAAATGGGTAATAAGTTGGAGGAACAAATCATTTGTGAATTAGGGATGGTACAAGGTTTCAAGACACATGGATGGTGAGAGAAGTTTGTGGAGAATTGCTAACCTCTGGAGAGTGATTTTTGTTTACTTTCATCATATTTACAGTAATGATCAAATTGGAATACTTTAAGAGGCTAAGGAAGAATGAGTCCACACATAGAAGAGTAAAAGGAAAAGGTAGATGGGTATCCTTTTGGGTATCATTTTGTGTCTGGCATCTTTCAGTTAGAGTAATGTTTTCCAGATGCATTGACAGGTAGCAGGTATGAGTATTTCCTTCCTTTTAGTGATCAAATAATTATGCATATGTATGTATATTACATATTGCTTATTAGTCATTGATTAATTGAAATTTTGAGTGCAACTTCTGAGATATTAAAAATTATGCCAATGTAATCATTGTTGTACCAGTTTTGTGTGAAAATTTGCTTTCAATTCCATTCAGTATATACCTAGGAGTGTAATTGATGGGTTACATAGCAATTCTCTTTTTAACATTTTGAGGTATGGTCAATTTATTTTCCAAAGTAGCCAATCTATTTTACACTCTCATTAGCAACATAGAGTTCCTATTTTCCATATCATTGCCACTTCTTTTTAAGATAATCTTTTTGATTATAGACATTCTTGTGGCCATGAAGCAGTATCACGTTGCAGCAGTATTACATTGATGTGGCTGTGTGTCCCTGTAGTATGCTGTTTTAATTCCTTTGGGTATAGACCGAGGAAAGAGATAGATGGGTCAAGTGGTGGTTTCGTTCCCAGTTTTCCAAGGAATCTCCAAACCATTTTCCATATTGGCTGCACCAATTTGCAGTCCTACCAGCAGTGTATAAGTGTACCTTTCTCCCCACATCCTCAACAACACTTGTTGTTTTTTGTATGCATAATAGCTGCCATTCTGACTGAAATGAGATGAAATCTTAGAGTATTTGATTTGCATTTCTCTAATTGCTAGAGATAATGAGCATTTTTTCATATATTTGTTGATTGATTGCATATCATCTTCTGAGAGGTGTCTCTTCAGATCCTTGGCCCACTTATTGATTGGGCTATTTGGTTTTTGGGTGGTTAGCTTTTTGAGTTCTTTATATAACCTAGAGATTACTGGTCTATCTGATGTGTGAGAGTTAAAAATTTGCTCCTAAGAAGTAGGCTCTCTATTCACCTCCCAGATTATTTCTTTTCCTGAGAAGAAAGTTTTAGTTTGAATCCATTCCATTTATTGATTTTTGATTTTAATTTGTGTGCTATAGGAATCTTTTTAAGGAAGTTAATGGGAGTTTTGTAGTATGTATAACTTCTGGTTGACATTATTTTCAGCACTTCAAATATGTTTTTCCACTACCTTTTGGCCTCCATGATTTCTGATAAGAAGTTTGCTGTTAATCTCATTGAAACTATCTTGCACGTGATGAGTTGATTTTTTTTTCTTGCATTTTTCATGGTAATATGTTTGTTTAGCTTTTCACAGCCTACTATTATGTGACTAGTTATGGATTTCTTTGAACAAATTTGAAACTGCTGGCATTAGTGATGCCTACCTAAAATATAAAAAGAGTAGAGGTTAAAGAATTGCAAAAGCAAAATGCTTTAGAAAATGTGCCTGGCCAGTTAGATTTCCTAGAATTCTTCTCAAGTGCTGCCAAACCTAGGACACATTCATTCTTATTTGATTTCCATTATTTTTTATCCCCCTCTGAAGCCATATTCTTCACTAGTTTGAACTTTTGACTTTGTTTTTCTCCTTAGAGACAACAAAAGCATTAACTTGACTATGTAATGAACAATATCAATCCACTTTAACCTTTTCTAAAACAACACAAAACAAACAAACACAAACAAGAGTAGACTCCCCTATATATTCTGAATAAGATTACAAGATTACCCCTAGAATTGTTGATTATGCCTTTGATAAACCTGAACATAGTTCTAAAATGTGTTCTTAGAGCATTCTTGTTCATTAAAAAAAAGTTCATAATGTGACTTTAGGATTCCTACTCTCAATTTAGATTATGAGAATAAATGGAATTTTACCTCTACACTGTTATGGATCACCATGCAAAATGCAATAAATCAGCAACAAAAACAAATCTCCTTTCTATTCCCTTTAAAATAAATCATATAAGGAAACTTATTTCACTATGATTTTCTTAATATATTTAAAAAAAAATCAGTGTAGAAGTAGTTTCCTAAGAAAATGTTTGCATTACATTTCATTGATGACCTTTCTAGATGATGTTAATTGGAAGGGAAATTGAAAGAGTTTATACAGAATTCAAAATACTTATTTTTGTTTTGATAAATTGAGATTGTTGACTTAAGAAATGTGAACTGGTCATATTGGAATAAATGAAATAAATATGATGTTTAAAATGGAGCTATAAAAAACAAAAGAAAAATTATCCATGAAGCGTTCAATGTCAAGCATTCAAAATTAATAACACATTATATATGATTCTAATTTTTGAAAAAGAAAAATAGTTACATACATGGAGTGTGTGTGTCTAATATGTGTACAGGTAGTATGTGTGTATGTGGGTACACATGTGTGCAAGGGAGCAAAATACATGCACAAAACAGAACTAATTGATTTTTCTGGGAAGTAAGATAGTAAGGTTAGAGAACAAGGGATGATTTCATGATTTATTTAATGCATAAATATGTGATTTTACTTTGTTTTTTAAGATGCTGTGCATTTGGTATTAGGAAGGAAAAGTATGTGTAATAAATTTTGGGTTTTATTTAAGATATAATACCAAAGTCTATGCTATGGTATTTACTTGAAAATATGGTCTATACATGAGTTTCTAAGGATTAAAATAATTATTAGGGAAATATTCAATCTTAGAGGAACACTTTTGTATTATAGATGGCAATGTAAATATGTATAAGTTTCTAGGAAAACAATTTGACATTAGACATTAAGCACTTAAAATTGCTTAGTCATTTTACTTCCTTTTGAGGAAAATAAATTGTAGCCAAACAGATATTTCTGGTTGGTGAGAATGCTAGGTTTCAAATTAAGGGTGATTTGGATATGGAATCATAAATATTCATTGCATTGTTATTTAGTATAGCCAAACACCATAAACTAAAATTCCTGCAATAGGCAGATGGTTAAATAAATTATAGTTAAGTTCTCATGACATCATTTAAACCTATATTTATTGGCATGGGAACATGATTATGATATAATAATTTTTGTTTTTATAACAGATTTGCAAGTGGTTTTGTATAATATTATCATCTGCTTTATAAACATAGTCATGGGAAGAAAATAATAATAAATTGTTATTAGCTTTTATCCCTGAGAGGTGATGAGGTTAAATATGTTTTAAAATTTTCTTTTGAAAATAGATCCATAGTCGCTTAATACAGAAAGTAAGATATGTTTTCTTCATAATCACAAGTAAAATCAGGAAAGAACGCTTTTTACAAGAGGAAATGATAAAGTATTTCCTAGAGGATTTATTTTTGATTTATAAAGAGTAATGGTTTCGTTTTTAGATGTTTATTGGTCTCAAGGTTCCTGCTTTTCATGAAATTCTTAAAGAGAAATAATATTTATTTGTTAAGAAGATAAATGCTACGACTAATAATATTTACGTAGAAAAATAATTTTTCTCTACTATTTAGCAGAGAGGAACTTTTCTCTACACCCACAGAAGCAAAAGGCAGTAAATCTCAAAGTATTTTACAACTATCAGGTCAATGCAGCACATTTTTCTATCAAAGAATGCACCAAACTGTGAGAATGTATAATCCCTGCAAATGCTTCTATAGAAAAATGCCAATAGTTTCTCCCCATAAAATGCGAAAGAACGATGTGTTGTCATGAATGATGAGAGAAGGAAGCACTACGTCAATAGAATGACATTTTTAGAATTTCACAGCATGAAAAAGAGATGTCAGAATAGATTTTGGAGGTGAAATTCACAGCAATTTATATTCTTGAATGTCACTTATATGTTGTTATTATTTTTATTATGAAGTATTAATTCTTTTACATCTATGCATGTAATAAAATAATTTTTAATGCTAATTAACAACTGCCATGTGTCAGGCACTGCTATAAATCAAGGGAATACAAACTTAATAAGGTACTTGTTGGCTCCAGAGAAACTTACAGTCAAGAAAACCTTAGTGCACCAAAAATATTTGAAGCAATTACAGGTGGGGATGTGGAGGGGCTGAGAATTATAATGCCTGTGCCTGCTTTGGTTATCCGGACAGAAAATCAGATTTAAAGCAACATAAATATACCTGGTACCTGAATCAAGTCCTGCTCTTTATTCTTTGGTCTAATCTTATAAGTTATCTTGGCATCATGACATAAGCAGATTAGTTGGTCCAAAACAATAAGAAAGATAAATGTAATTTGGTGGCTCGCATGGGAAGCAGGTAATTTATACTTCTTCACACATCCAATTATTGAATTTCCATCAGTTCAAGCACAAAAGCTAGAAATAAATGTGGGCTTCAACTCACAGGAGTTTTGTTGACTGTATAGTATGCAGACCTACACCAACGGGCATAGTACAGTCTCTTACTTAATATTAATTATTATTATCATTATTATGTCTTTGCCAATTCTTTTACTGATTACAGATGACAATAAATTATTAGTCAATGTAGAAAAATCTCTCCAGATCATGAAAATGAAAATAAAATAAAATAAGATCATTATTGTAGCAATCAATTAATACATTGCAATATGCAGTGTATGGAGAAATATTTATTTTTATAAGCTGCAAATGGTTTGCATATTGGTGCTTTTTTTGTGTGTAGCAATCTGACAGTAACTATCAACCCATTATGGTGGAACTTCTACTCATACCACCACGATCATGATCATCCAACCATGAGAGGTTCTGTTTTCTGTGTGCTCTCATCTCTGGTTTGTTTTATCATTGCTGTTTGGCCTACTTCTTGCAGCAACCAAAGTTTTGGCACATTCCTTACTCATCATTATGGGAGAGAGTCAATTAAATTCCTTTAGCTCTGGCAATTTCTTTTCTCACAATTGTATAGTTTAGGTTCTTAGTCTTTTAGAGAGATTCAAAGTTTATCTTATTATTCTCTCTTTTATATGCCAAAATCATTCATTTGTTTGTTTCCTATGCACATAATACAGAGTACTGTTTACTCCTCTTTTCAGGGGTTATATTTGTTTGCCCTGGGAGAGTCTTCTTTTCTTCAGCCACAGACCATTCAAAGCTAAGAAATGAAAGGTGTAGGCTGAATTATTTTGTACGTTATCTGGTCCCAACATTTGATAGCTGATATCCATCCCCAGGCAAAGAATGTCTTTAGAGAGGAGAGTATTAAGGTATAGAATTAGTAGTCTGCTTCAAGTCTTTGTGCCATCTCTCAGAATGTATCTGTGTTTGTGACTAGCTGCATTCAGCATTTCAGGAAAAGGCAATCTTTGCAGATCACTGAGGATCAGAAGTAAGCCCAGGTGAAGAGGAACAATCCAGTTCAGCATGCCTGCTGAGAGAGGTCCTGGAATATCTCAAAATCAGGCTGCTGTGCTCTGGGTCCATGTGTAGAGTAATGTGGATCAGGGGGACAGAGTGATGGCTGAATCAAAATTAGTACATTTCTCTGGACATGTTCCAGGCACCAGTCCTGAGAGACGTGAGGATACTAGGCTTGGGGTCCATAACAAGAATGTATCTAGTTAGTGGAGATGCATGTATAAACTTGACAATGCCTGAGCTGTGTCACAAATAAAAATGTTCCTAGTTATTCTGTTGATGTTAATTTTCAAACTTGGTATCCTGGAAAAAGGGACCCATAAAAAATAATTATCAAAGACAGTGTGCTATTTTTAGCTTCGGTTCAAAGACAGGGTTTATTTCTAGGTAAAAGTAAGAATGATTAGGTGGTATAGGGTAGCAAGCAGCCCCACTGTGCTCTGGTAGGTTATATAAATGACAGGCCCAGATTTGAGAAATGTTTTTTTTTTTTTTTTTTTTTTTTTTTAAGAGGGATAGGTACTGGGGATTGAACTCAGGGGCACTCGACCACTTAGCCACATCCCCAGCCCTATTTTGTATTTTATTTAGAGATAAGGTCTCACTGAGTTGCTTAGAACCTTTCTTTTGTTGAGGCTGGTTTTGAACTCACAGTCCTGCTGTATCAGCCTCCCCAGCCGCTGGGGTTACAGGCATGTGCCACTGTACCCAGCGAGAAATGTATTTCTTAAAAGACACACTGAAATCACAAAGAATGTCCCCTAGAAAGGCTTGCAGGAGAAACAGGGGCTAAAGTCTTTATTGTTTGACTTGTGGCCATGGGGCTAGGGAAGTTTAGGCTCTGTTATTTACAAAGATATTGGTATGGTAGTTTTTAAGTAGATAACTGAAGTATTGTTATGTGGAAGAGAGAACACATGCATATATAATATATGTGCATATAAGTATAATTGTATATATCATATATAAAAATATATTTGGTAAGTACAATACATTGTATCACATACATGTAAATGACAAAGCACATTCAAAATCCATCTTTACCATTTCATTCTCCTTTGCTTACTGGCTACTCCCAGTTGTAAGAGAATCTGAAAAGGTTTGAGTGAAAGGGATTGGGATTGCCATGATGATTTGGACCATTCACAACTCATTCCAACATTGCCTCTCTTTGCTTGAAAAACAAAGCAAAACAACAACAAAACAGGCTCTGTTCTGAGATGCAGGGAGAAGGGCAACTGTCAGCAGCTGAGGATGGCTAAATTCCTGTCTGTCTTCAGATAACCCATGAGACCCCCAAGACAAAGAGTTTGGTAAAATTTTGGTCACCTGAACACAATGTCAAGCACATGGATAACCAGAAATAATTGACTGTTAAGTGAATGAGTAAATAAATGAAAATACATTGATATCAGGATACTTTCCAAAATCTCTAAATGTCTTCTAAAAAACATTTGAAACTTTGCCTGATTAGAAGTTTCCTACATACTGTGCTGGGGTGGGGGGGATTTTCTCCATACTCTTCTCTCTACTCCTGTGAGTTTCTCATGAAATCACCCAGCCTATGCAATAAGGTGTGATTGAAGTCTTCCACACCCTGCCCAAGAAACACCTGCCCTGGCAGGCCCATATTGAACGTGAGACCTTTCTGTCTGGGTTGCTTTGTTTCATGCGTCATGGTTTGGATTTGAGGCATCTCCCACAAATATTCAGAAGTGAAATGATCAGTCATGAGATCAGTAACCTCGTGAGTCGATCCTAGTTTGAATAGATTGGATGGTAACCTTAAACAGGTGGAGCATGGCTGCAGGAAGAGTGTCAGTGGGGGGATGTCCTGGAATGCTGTATCTTCCCTGGGACCACTTCCCCTTCTCTCTTTCTACTTTCTGCATGCCATGAAGTGAGTGGCTTTCTTCTACCTTGCCCTTCCATTATGGTGCTCTGCCTCATCTTGGGCCCAAAGCAATAGAGTAAGCAGACAATAGAATGGACTTATGAAAATATGAGCCCCAAAGCAGCTTTGCTTCTTTGAAGCTGATCTTGCCTGGCTTTTTGGTTATAGCAACATAAAGCTGAGTCACAAGCTTGTTCTCTGGATGCTTTGCTATATTGGCATGTTTATCCTCTGATGGACTCTAAGCAGTTTGAGAGAAGGGTTAGATGTATGCCAAACATTTAGCATCGTGCTTCCCCAAAGAAAGTACTCAACAAAGATATTTTAAGACCATAAAATAAGATACTATAATAAGTATTAAATTGGAAAAATAAATAAATAAAACTGTATGATCAGTTTGCTGTGTGGTTGCAGTTTAGAAACTCTAAAAGCTATGTGTATATGTACATGCATGTATATAAACACATATATAATATATACATAAAATACATTATTCAATATAATTAATCTTATTTACAAAAGAAAGAAAAGTAGTACAAACTTCATTGTTTTTATTAAGTACTTACTTTGGTGACGGTTGAAATATATCATTTCCCAACCTTTATACTTTGGTCTTTATCAACCTTTTGTTTTTCCTGCCTAGAAACAATGTTAAAATTTATGTTGCTAAAGTTGTCACCTTTAGATTGAGTCAAATTTTATGAAAAGCATCATTTTCTTTATTTTCACTTTTTCTTGCATGCTTTAAATAGAGTTTCTATTTTCTTATACTATAAGAGTCTAAACATTTTTTTCTAAAGAGCAATGCCTCAGGGCCAGTTGTTACAGCAATTATCAATTATATTTGGCTTCATTTAATTGTTTGCAAAATTAGCTTTTTAAAAGAACCATTTAATTCAGTTTCCATTCTTACTTCTCAAGAAGGTAATTAATGAACTAACTATAATTGCACATGAATGATAAAGCACAGCAAACTTTTAAATTAAATCAGTATTGAACTTTTGCTCTCTTTGGCTTGCCAGTACTCAGGTACTGTAGGCTCCTGAACACATTAGACTTTAGTGTATCCTACTCACTCTGACTTCACCCATTTTGTCATTTTTCACAGTTGCATAGCTATGTAGCTGATTAATTAATCAAAATGTCCTGTCTAAGTTTATTACTCAATTACGGTTATCATAATTATTATCATCATCATTTTGACAGCTTACAGACTATCAAAAAGTAGTTTTAGCTGGTCACAAAGTTGCATGCCTTTAATCCTGGTAGCTCAGGAAGTTGAGACAGGAGGATTGTGACTTCAAAAACAGCCTCAGCAATTTAGTGAGGACTTAAGCAACTTTAGTGAGACCTTGTCTCAAAAAAAAAAAAAAAAAAAAAAAGAAACCTAAAAAGGGCTGAGGATGCAGCTCAGTTTCTAAGGGCCCCTGAGTTCAATTCCCTAATACTCCCCCTTTCCCCGCCCCCGACAAAAAGTATTTTAAAATTCTGTAAGAGTGGGCTGGGGATATAGCTCAGTTGGTAGAGTACTTGCCTCACATGCACAAGTCCCTGGGTTCAATCCCAAGTACCAGAAAAAAAAAATACAACAAAATACTGTAGAAGCTGCAAAAAATACATATCAACATCAATCTGTCCAATGTCTGTGGAATAATTGGACCTGAAATTTTACCTCTGGTGAGAATAATGTGTTCTAAAGGCCAGAGGACACACTACAATTGAATAATGATTACTTTAAGAAAAATTTAAAAGTAACATGTCTCCAGAAGAATACTGGGCAACCCATTCAAAAGTATCTCTGGATCTTACTTCTGAAAAATTAGAAATATAAAATACTTTCTTTCAAAGTACTATTAAAATTCAATCTATTATTATTGTTTCTACTCCTTACTGTAAATTGTTAGAGTCTGTAAACAAGTCAGGATGGCGCCTGGCATTTTGCCAGAGAAATGTTAGAGTCTGTAAACAAGGCTGGATGGCGCCTGGCAAAATGCCAGAGGGCGTGGTTTGTGAAGTAACAAAATCGAGCCGTTAAGTGTGGAGATTCCTTATTGGTTGACTGATGTATCTAGTTTATGCTAATTAGATAAGCTGTGTGGAATGTATAAATACTGCTTCTGTCCTACAATAAACGGCTCCCACTCCTGCTGTATCAATGTACACAAGTTGTTAGTCGCCCCCCCACCGCCCCCGTTAGTTTGCTGCAGCTGGACTGCAGCAGTAAATAATAACTGCTATTATAGAATAATTGATAAATATAGAAAAGCACACAGAGAAAAAGCTAAAATCAATAATCTCCAATTCTGTCAACAGAGTTAATATATATATATATATATATATATATATATATATATATATTAACATTTTGAAATACAAAATATTCTATAATATGTATATATAATGTACAAATGTCTCCCCATCCAAAGAAATCACATTATTCTGTCAACAGAGTTAATATTTATTAACATTTTGAAATACAAAATATTCTATAATATGATATATAATGTACAAAAATCTCCCCATCCAAAGAAATCATATTATTTATATTTACTCATTTCTCATGGTGTTGTTTCCACATATTTTTTTAATGGCCATAGGATATTTTTTCATCTGGATATTCCATAATTGATAAAATTAATTACTTATTATTTGATATGGAGGTTTTCATCTTTTTAGTTTTTTGAAAAAAATATAAAATATACGCATTTGTGCCTGTATCTCTGATTTCCTAAGCATCAGATTTTAGAACAACTACTACTTGAAAGCATTAATTTTCTGTCACTTTGTAAAACATAACCCGAAATTTGGCAGCTTAAGAGAGGATGGCTTTTATTAGCTCACAGTTCAGCAGGGCAGAAGTCTGTACAGCGTGGCTAGTTGCTCTCTGCTTGGGTTCCCACAAGATGAAATTGAGGAGCACTTGTCTTCTCCTGGTGCCTGAGGTGTGCTTTCAGCTCATGTGATTGAGTCTGAATTCAGCTTCTTGTAGCTCTAAGTTTGAGGCCCCGTTTTCTCAGTGCCTCTCAGCTAGAGGCTGCTTTTCACAGTCTTGTCACAGGACCCTATCTCAAAAGCAGCAAAAGAGAATCTTCCTGCGTTAGTTTTCTTGGGCTGCTATAGCAAAATACCACAGCGTGGGGGGCTTAAATGACAGTGATTCATAGTCTCACAGTTTTGGAGCCTACAAGTCCATTGTGAAGGTACAGTCAGGTGCTTCCTGTCAATTCCCTCCTCCCTGGCTAGGAGGCAGCTGCCTTCCTGCTGTGGCCTTGCATGACCTTTCCTCTGGGTGCTCATTAAGACAGAGGTGACTCTTCCTCTTCTTATAAAGACACCACTTCTGTTGGATTAGGACCCCTCCTGTATGATCTGATTCAATATTTATAACCTCCTTATAGGATTAATTTGAAAATATAGACCCAGGAGGGGTTAAGATTTCAGTCTATGAATTTTGGACCAATCATTTCAGTCTGTACCGATTCCTCATGTCAATTTCTCGTCATGCTTTGAAATTTCCTCACCAGGCAAAGGCCATCATCTTTGAAGGGTTCCATAGAGCAGGACCACTAAAGTGATCTTCCCACCTTAATGTCAACTTATTGGGACTTCCATTACATTTGCTATTCCTCAACAGCACCTAATGAGTATTTGGCTGAACAACTGAAAGAAGGTGCATTACACCATGGACTGGGAATCTTGGGGCCAAATTTTGAAATTTAGTTTATGCTGTTGAGTCAGAAGCCATATGATCCATGTATCGTACAGCACTGGCGTGACATTTTAAAACCAGATATTGCACTAACTGATTATGTTAGCTACGGTCATCTCTTTGGACTTTAGTTTTCCTGCCTGGAAAATGAGTCCAACAAACTCTGTGGTTCTGATTTTCTGATCTGATATGTCCCTCTCAGTGCCGCTTGCCAGTTTTCTTTTCTTTAGTGCTTTGTCCCTACTGTCCTTTATTGCTATTCATTGACAGTTGTGGCATTTTTTTTCAAAGTTTAAAATAGAAAAACTGTACAAAGGTGACAAAAAAGATAGAGCATAATTCTCCCCTTCTAGGAGGCCTCCTGGTGTTAAGAATTCCCAGGGTAGTTTAGAGCACCTCATGGCTTGTAATGTGCCCCTGTAGCTTCTGTAGATGGTAGCCGCTCATGTCCTTGAGGCTATATTTCAACACTAGATGACAGCATTGAGTGAGGTTGTAGTATTTTTCACTGTTGCCCTTGTCATTTAATAGGATCCTTCAAAAGTTCAGAACACAGCATGGAAGTGTAGATTCCCGTGCTGTGAATCTCTCATCTCTGGCATTCACATTGAATGACTAGTACAGGCCTCTGGGGGGGATCATGATGCTTAGCTTCCCATTCTAATTTCTCAGCACTTTCTCCCCTGTTGGCTAAGTGCTGCCACCCCCCTGCAGTGCTCAACAATGCATTTTCAACAGCCTTGACATCTTGCATGTACACAGCACTGCCAGTTATTCTGATGGCTCAAAGCAAGAGCAAAGGGAACCTGCTTCCACTTTCATTCCTGATTAGGTTATAGAGATTTCTGATAAAACTTTATTATCCATTATGTGTCACAGTATCTGTCACACATTGCTCTAAGTTCTTTTAGGAGTATAGGGCCTTTATAAAGGGTTTCAATGGGCCATAAATAATGGGAGATAATTATGTTTGGAATCAAGGGAGAGAAAAATGCTTACGATGCTTAACTGGTCTATTCTTTGAGGTGAGTAATTGGGACTCAGTTATTCTAGTCTACAGTCATAATTTTCATCTTAATATTTACATATAGTTATGATTTCACCCACCAAGTAGGGCAGTTGATAATAATAATAATAATACACAAAACCTCTAAAGTGCATTTACTAGTGCAAGAAAATGGAGTAAAAACTTTATATTTGCTGGGTGCAGTGGCTTGGGACACTGAGTTAGGAGGATAGTGAGTTCAAAGCTAGCCTTAGTAAAAGTGAAACGTCTTCACATTTATTATCTCATGTATTCCTCATAAAATCACAAATAGGTGCATTCATTATTTTGACAGGTGAGTAATCTGAGTACAGGGTGTCACCAAAACCATATCCAGTTCACAAAAATAAGTAACAAAGATAGTAGATGAACTCATTCTTTCTGAAAACCAAAGACTATTCTCTGTTGGAACTTATTATGAAATGTTCTAATTTTAATAGATTCTGTTATTTTTTCATGGAAACATAATGTGGTATTGTAGAAAGAGCAAAAGCTTAGATCTATAAAAGTCAGATTGCAATTTCATATCAATCACTTACTAGTTTTGTGTCTTTACCCAAAATACTTACTCTTTACTCCCTTAGTTTCCTTCACCTTGAATGAGAAAATAAAACATACCATGATTGGTGTGTTATTTTATTCCATGTGATACATATATAATCACTTAAAAGTGTCGTTATATTGAGCTGGATGCTATTGCCATTCCAGAAGTGTTTAAGCAGTTTTGCATCTCTGTGACCAAAAGACCTGACAAGAAAATTTTATTTGGGCTCATGAGCTTCAGAGATCCAGTCCATGTTTGACTGACTTCATAGTTTTGGGCCCCACATGAAGCAGAACTTCATGGTGGAAGAGGATTGTGGAGGAAAGCAGCTCAGGACATGACAACAGGAAGCATGTAGAGCTCAGCTAACCAGGGACAAATATAACCCTCAAAGGCATGCCCCCAGAGAACTACTTTCTCCAGTCACACTCTATCTGCCAATAATTACCACCCACTTAATCCATTAAAGTGGATCAATCCACTTATTAGTTTAGTGTTCTTATAACCATTCCACCTCTGAACATTCTTGCACTGTCTCATACATGAGCTTTTTGGAGAGACCACATATCCAAACAATAACAAACAGGAAACTGGAAATATAAATCAGTGATGCATACTGAATTAGATAATCTTTGTGGGTACTATACATGTGCTATCCCTAAGCTAGTGCATGATGGAACCTGAGAAATAAGAGTTAAGAATTCCTTCCACCTATCATCAGTTTACCTAATTCAGTGAGTATTTTTGGAATGAAATTCAGCATATCAACTTCTTCTTATATCAGAGTAAACACTTGCACCATAAGTTCAAACTTTAAAGGAAATTGTTAGGCCGTGGCAAAGAGTAAACTGACAGGTCAAAATTAATTTGTTTTTCCTCCAATATTCTGAGTACATGGAAACTTCAATAGCTTTCTTTTTACCTAGTTTACTTCCCCTAACTCCTGTCTTATCCCAAAGTGTTGAGCAAATATACTTGAAATACGATTGTTATAGACAGAAAGTCAGAGAGGAAAATACCTCAGTATTCAGGGTATGTGATTTCATTTTGTCTCCAGATCTAGACTGTGCCTAGAATATGTCTCACTCTTGCAGTTCTCTGTGTCTGGGCATCCTCTTTGTGCATTTGTCAGACTCTGGGCAAGTGTACTGAGAGGACAGCCAAACACAGGAGATTACATAGAGCCACATTTCCAAGTCCCTTCCAGAAACACATATTAGGGATGTGTACCTCTTATCTAACAGCAAGTCCCTGATGGCACCACTCCTCCCTGGTATGGTTAAGAACAAGCTCAAATTCTGTGTTAGCTTTCTCTCATGCTAAGGAATACCTGAGAAAGATAATTTATAAAGCGAAAAAGGTTTATTTTCACTGAAATTTCAGGGCTCTAGTCCACAACTGTGTAGAATCATTTGGTCTCTGGTAGAGTGCAGAATGGTGGGGAGAGTGTGGCAGAGCAAGCTGCTTCCTTCATGGGCGGGAGACCAAAGAGGAGAACTGGTGGGAGTGGGATCCCACAATCCTTCTCAGTGTCACACCTCAAAGGACCTAAGGATTTCTGAAAGCCAAAAGTTCCACATATTCCCATTAATACTACCATGGGGATCAGACATTGAACACATGGACGTTTTGGGGAATACTTATCCAAATCATAGTAGCTTCCTTTTAACAGAAGTGACTTTTTCAAGTGACATGATATTTTATATTCATAGGATGAATTGAGCAATTAATTCTATACTTCAAACATGTTAGGAAAAGGAGGTACTAATCGTTTCTTTAGACTAGTGTTATTTATCCAAAAGACTATTTGGGCCAGTTTATAGCCTTGAACATGAAGGTGACTTAACCTGGCCAGAAATATATGCACAGATAAGTTATCTTTTACCAGTTCTGGAAGATTCAGAAAACTAACTCCTGTTAGTACTACTAGTTTTAGCTTCTCAACTAGGAGCTTGATGGAATTATTGACTTTGAAGACAGGGAATGCATGTGTTTAAGTGTACCATGAGAGTTTTCCAAGTGTTCTTTATCTGGCATACTTAACCTTGTGTTTGCATATGATGGTTCTCTGAAGTTTAGTAAATTCTTATACTTAAGTGTTTAATTACAGAAGGAGGATTATGACCCTGACTTTAATCTAAATAAAATAGACTTTCTTAATAGCATTCATAATTTTGCAAATGACTATATTCATATTTTAAAAGAATGTGTCTTATGAATGAATTACCTTCCTTCCAGAGGAATGTTGCACATCTTGAAAAGATCTGTGCTTTCATCATCATGCCTAAATAATTTCACATGTTCTGTTGAAATCTTGAAAAATAACATAGCAGTTAGGTTGGGTTTCTTAGAAATAACCATTTCTAATAAGATCTTGCTAACTTCTGTCTTTTCCTTGGCTGTGTATTATTTAATTACAACATAAAATACCAATCTATTCACTTTATTTATTTATTTATTTAGTACCAGGGATTGAACTCAGGGGCACTTGACCACTGAGCCACATTCCCAGACGTATTTTACATTTTATTTAGAGACAGGGTTTCACTGAGTTGGTTAGTGCCTCACAATTGCTGAGGCTGGATTTGAACTTGCAATCCTCCTGCCTGAGCCTCCCTAGCCACTGGTATACAGGTGTGTGCCACCATGCCTGGGAATATATTCACTTTTGAAATGTCAAAAAGATGATTTGATTACATATGAGAAAATAATCATCACCTATTTTCTTTTTCTTAGAATAACATTGTCTAACTTTTGGTCTCTAAAGTAATTGTTGCAACGAAATATCTTCATCTATCAAATAGATATATACACTGAAATTTATGTTCTAGTTTAGTTCTAGGGTTAGGAAACCTGAATGAACAACACACATAAACACACACACTCACTCTCTCTCTCTCTTTATCTCTCTCTCTTTCTCTCTCTCTCTCTCAAACATACATACTATTGGTGAACTGCCATAACAAATTGCCACAAACTTAGTGGCTTAAAACAGAATGAATTTATCTCACAATTTCTTTGCATCAGGGACCTCCTGTGGCTCAGGTGCTTCTCTATTTAAGAATCATACAAGGGGGGCTGGGGATGGGGCTCAAGCGGTAATGTGCTTGCCTGGCATGCGCAGGGTGCTGGGTTCGATCCTCAGCACCACATAAAATAAAATAAAGATGTTGTGTCCACTGAAAACTGAAAAATAAATATTAAAAATTCTCTCTCTCTCTCTCTCTTAAAAAAAAAAAAAAAAGAATCATACAAGACTAAAAACCAAGATGTCAACCAGAGTATGGTCTTTCTGGTGTTCTTCGAATCTACTTCCAATCTTATTCAAGGCTGTTGAAAGAATTCAGTTCCATGATTAAAATTCCACAATTGAAATTCAACTTCAATTATTGGACCAAGGACTCAGTTTCCTTGCTAATTGTTCTCAGCTTCTAGAGTGTCCTCACATTTCCTGGTTCCTGATGCCCTTGAAAGTCTACAAGGGCAAGTAGAATCTTTCTCATGCTTAGAACCTAACTTTCCCCTTGACCTGTTTTCTTTTGCCTCCCACTTCTGCTATGTCTCTCTGACTGTCTCTTCAGCCTTCCTCTTCTGCTTTTAAGGATCCATGCAACTATACTGATCTGCCAGAAAATCTAAGATAACTTTTCTCTTTAGAGATCGGGTGATTAGTAACCTTAATCTTATCTGCAAAGTGTGTTTTTAACAGTATCTAGCTTAGTGGTTTACTGAATAATCAAGGGATCAGGATATCAGTGGGGGCCATCAGGACTCTACCTAACATACTGCCTATATTTTCCTTGACATTTTCAAAGGTTTGTTTTGAGATAGTGCTTTGACCTATAACACACCAAAATGCATAGAAAAATGAGAAGTGATTTATACTACTTTGTTTTTTTCTTGTTATTTTTCAGTCATCAGCAAACATCTTAGAGGCATTCTTACATTTATTTACTTATAACAAGCACATCAATAATGGAATTGTCAAAATAAACTCATTCTTCTATTTAGTTCTCAGAAATAATAGTGAGTAATGAATGACAGTGAGTCAGTTTTCAAAAGATTAAAATATAATGAATGAGTAATAGGAATGCAATTTGCTATAAAGTGATGTCTGATTCAGTCTGGGTCTTTGTTCCCAAAGGTTTCAGAGAAGAATTGTCTTTCAATTGGACCTAAGAATATTCAGAGAGTAAAAGAAATGTACTCTGAGTCACTGCATAAAATATTGGTCCCAGATATTCGTCATTTTAAATACTTCATGTGACAACTACCTCTCAGGGTGGCTCAGAAGTTAGAAGGTCAGTGTCCCAATCCTAGAAATGACCTTGTTCAAAAATTGTGTGTTTGGTCATATGCATAGAGAAGATATATCCGTACTGAGTCACATCCTGGTTTGTCTTTTATCAAAACTTATTTTTGAGAGTAAGTATAGGTGGTAGCCGTGGTGATGGCGAAAATTAAGGCAATGAGAGCAGAGGGAGGAAGAAGAAGTTGAGGGGGGGGGACAGAAGGAGGTAGAAGAGGAGGAGGAAGAGCAGGAAGAGAAGGATACTCTAGGATGTATGTGTTTATGGAATATTAGAATATTAGAAATGGAAAATATTTCAGATAAACTATACAATTATAAGGCAAAAGTTATTAATTGGAGTTGTGCAGGTATGTTTAGTTGTTGAGATAAATGAGTACGTAAGCTTTTTGTTTTACAACTATGTAACTTTACACATTAAATAAACATGTGGTTTGTGGGTTACAAATATTTATTAATCAAATTCTATTTTTAAAAAAATATTTATTTTTTAGTTGTAGCTGGTAGACACAATGTCATTATTTCATTTTTATGTGGTGCTAAACATCAAACCCAGCACCTCACATGTGCTTGGTAAGCCCTCTACCACTGAGCCACAACCGCAGCCTCAATAAAATGGCATTTTTAAAATAAGCTTTATAGGTCTATAAAAGTTATTGCTCTTATTTAAGATTTCCAATATTGGCATGTCTTGAGAAGAGAACAATATGTAGAAATAATTAAAGAAATTAAAGCTAAGACTCCTTTTTTTTCTTACTTGCACAAAAAATAAATATTGTGTGTTCATGTGTTAGTGTATATGTGTTTATATATAATGTATGTATGTGGATGTAGATGTATGTCTGGGTGGACCCAATATTTAAAATCAAGATTTCTTTATATCACATTTAAAATGAGTCAATGAGCTTATAAAATGTACTCAGTACAAAGGTATAGGGGATATAATTTTGAAACAAATGTGATCCCTAACCTTTAAAAACTAAGGTTTTTAAATGGGTTACAAAAAAAAGAAGAAGTTTAAAATCAAAGAAATAGGAAAGGACCCATTAGTATGTACAACGGTTATGTTTTTGTGTGTCAGTTGTCAGTTAAAAATAAATTTAAAACAATGGGCACCAGGCTTACTAGTTTACATTTTAGGTACTAAATTTAAAAAAAATCACTTGACTCTGCAATATTTTCCCCTTTCATTTTTATTTTCTGTTTGTTCTCTGCTTTTTTCTTAAATATAAGAATATTCCAAAATTATTTTCAGATAATAAATGCTATGTGTAGAGTGAAAATACACATACACACATCAGTTTTCAGGTGACTTTAAATTATTTTAACTAAGACAATTATTTTAATTGGCTTTTGATAAAATGTGAAATGATCATAAAATCCAACAATGGCCATTACCCATTACTGAAAGTTTCATTTGGCATTTGTAGATAATAAGGGGAATACAGCAGCTCCTGAAACATTACTCTTAATTTAAATCTTTCCAATTCTGTGTTTTATATGTGTATTCAGTCTCTGTTATGAATAGACCTTCTAATTGAAATTCTATGAATTAGTATAGAGGTTGAGATTAAATTGACATCACAGAATGTTCCACTGATGAGGTGTTTAAGAAAATAAATTTGATGAGAGTAGCTGAAAGAATTTATTTGGCAGCCCCCCACTGAAATTCTCAAGGTGGATTCAGATTATTTTCACAAATCTTAATGTCATCAATGAAAAATAGCCTATGTTTGGAGATGATTGGGGGCAATTGAAAAACCACAATATATAGAAGGGTGGCTACTTATTTTTCAATTGAAATATTGTCTTGTGTTATTGCACATAGAATTGCAGATTATAGAATTGTAATTGTAGCAAAGACCAGGTGTGTATTGAAATCCCTTTTCCTCATTGGATAAGCAGTTGGACTTCACTTTCCCACCTACCTTCTGAGAGATGGAGCCACATGCCTACGTTCTCTCTGAATCTGAGGGTTGGTGATACAAAACACTTTGCTAAGTGCTGGTGATGCAAAAATTGAAAAACTCTCCCCTGCCACATAACTACATTTGGAGATGTGGCCAAGAAGATAGTAAAACCAGAGAGGACAGGAACCTTGATCCTAGGTGTTCTTTTTTTTTTTTTTTAAGGAGGAAGATCATCTTATGACATAAAATGATGTTCCACCCATTAAGTTGGGTGAGCATGTTTAAGCTCCAAAGGCTGTAATGACATTCAATCTCTGTAGACGTTCCCACTCATTCTAAAACAGTAAAATATATGTTGTCTAGGTATAAAGTAAATGTTGCTCTTACTATTTTGTATCTTGGTTTTTATGCTTTGAAGAAGAAAAAAAAATAGTGTGGCCTATGCTATGGTCAATAAGCACCACCAAAATATCCATGGTTTTAAAACCACAAGTTATTTACCACCCATGTTGCAGGTTTGCCATGGTTGAGCAATTGATTTTCTGCTTCCTATCACCTTCTTTCTAGGACAAGGCTAACACAGTATCCAACATCTGGAATAATGGCAGGCTGACAAAGAATGAGGATGTGATAAAGTGCACACTGCCTTTTAAAACTTCCACTCAGAGGCAACACAGGCCACTTCTGCTCATATTTCATTAGTCATATTAGAAGAGGTAAAGGAAATAGAATTCTACTGCATGCCCCAGGGGATATTCAAGAAAATTTATTTTACATCACTATTTTATATTAATATTTCATATTAAGTGTATGTGGCATTTAATGCATTCAACTTTACTGCAGAGATAATAATGACCCCTCTGTAGTGAGGGCTTATTCTGTTCGGAGCACTTGGGTAAAGGTTTTGCTCCCATCACGTCATTTAATTCTCCCATTGACCAATGGTTAGGTATCTTGATTTGCTGGAAAATGCTATTTGTCCTTTCAACATCCATTCCCTGTGTGTGTGTGTGTGTGTGTTGGGGTTGGGGTGGGGGGAAGTATGGGAGGGCTTTAATGAAGTGAGATTTCATTTGGGATGTCAGTATTAAAGCTCACATTATCCTTAGAGTTACAAGCAGCTAAGTGACAAACTGCTGGCCAAACTATGGTTGTAAAAGTAAGTAAGTAAATAAATAAGTTGAAGACATTCACTTTTCCCTTTTCTTTCTCCTGAAGGGTGAAATAACGTCGAGAGATATAATAGACATTTGGGGACAATAAGGTACAAAGCATAAGAATGGGAAGATGCTCATGGAAATGTTGGCAGTGACATCAGCATGCTGCTGATCTAATACCAGCAGCCAGTTGCCTCTGCCCTTCCTGTTGTATGAGCTAAACAAGCCTCCTCTTCTCTGAGATGAATTTTTAAGGATGAGCTGTTATTTTAAGCTGAATCATTCTTACAGGATGTGATTTGTATCTCCATGGATTAATAAGGAGACAAAACAAGTCATAGAAAGATTATATACACTGACCAAAATAACAAGAGAAATGAGTGCCAAAGGTGAAGTTAGAACTCTATAATGGCCTGATGTTAAAATCTGAGTGATCAAATAGGGTCTATACTATTTCCTGAATGTTCAATCAGTGCTAACAGTTATACGTTAAGCCCCAGATACTTGACATTTCAAAATGTGATAATCAAGTTAGTAATAAAATTTTATCATCATTTAGGAACAGAATAGTCCTTGATGTTTATAAAATAGAACTTGCGTCACACACATGCATTTATTTCAGTAATATTCAAGTCTCCTGATTGATAAAATTGGGGCAATGTGATTTCATCATTTTCAGTGAGAGGCTAACAGTTTGACTCAATATAGGGTAAGAAGTGCTTACATTAAGCCTTTGACTCTTTTACAAATAAAATGGCTAATTAGTATTATATTATTTTCCAGTATGTATGATCTATAATTTTCTGTGATGATGATGGCTGTCACCAAAATAATTTTAGAAACCTATCCACCCTGCAGAATAACTGGTAATTGTTTAATACCAATCTTCCTTAGAGCTGTGAATCTTACAAGGGTCTTCCTAGTCATTCTGCACTTCTAGCATTCTACACAATTTCGGCTTAAACTATACTAGTTAGTGGACAAAATGTTAAATATCATTCTGCTTGAAAACAGGGACAGAAAAAGCGAAGGAAAAACATTTTTAATTTATCACAGCAATTTGTATTTATTCTTTAATTTGAAACCTGCATGAATGGTACAAAGCAGCATATCTAGGTTTAACTAAATGAAAAGTTCTATCTACTTATAGCTGTTTATTTTTATTGATTTTCATGTTTTTGTGAATTTTTAGTTTCAGAAAAGAATAAAAATGATAATAAATATTAACCTTGAAAAGTATATTCTTTATGGATTAGATGAGTGTAATATATTTGGTAATTTTTATTGGTAGTAAGTAGATTCTAAAATTTGAATGGTTAAACAAAATAAAAATTATGTTATCTCTCTTGTTCTAGAGCACAACCCAGCCTATTCCGATTGACACATATATTTGACTATATTCCTTTACTAAGCAGACCTTGCTATTACTGCTGCAGGGAGTTTATACAGAGTCAGAGGTTAATGACCTGCTTACTGCCACACAAATAGCAAAAAGTAGAATCCAAACTTGTACTCTGATTTTATGTTTCCATGGGTCATTCTAGTAAGAACCCCTGGTTGACTTCAGTACAGTAACTGAAATTTAAAAGATGACATTCATTCGATTTCTTTTTTTAAATACTCATCAGTCTTGAATTCAATTTTCCATTTCCTTGCTGATAATTTTATGATGAGAAGGACCTTTAGTATTGAACAATAAGATTAAAATGATGGAAAGTAAGACAGTTTAGGATTTATTATTATTTTAGTTTCTTTAATCTTTCTATTTTTTTACCTCTACATTAAGGTTCATATTTCTTAATATCAAAGTACTTTGATAATATTATATGAATAATTTATAGCATATAAACTATTTTTTACATTTATATATCTTATTCTAATGATGAAATTATGCCCAAGAATTAACTATCAAGTCAAAATGAATTATTAGAAGTAATATAAATTATGCTAAAAATTATTAATTTTTCTTCTATAAGTACACAGGACAAGAAACAAAATAGAAAGAATAACATTCACTTTATAATCAGACAGTGTATATTTTACCTTTTTAGAATGAATGGGAACATCTAAAGAGATTGAATGCCTTCACTGCTTTTTTTGAGTTTGTTTGGTCACTGCGTTAGTCAGCATTCCTGTGATCAAAATGTCTGACAAGAACAATTTAGAGGAGGGAAAGTTTATCCTGGCTCATGGTTCCAGAGGTTTATTTCATGATCTGTCAAGGCCATTGCTCTGGGCCCAAGGTGAGGCACACATTATGGTGGAAGGGCATGGTGGGGGGAAGCCTCTCCCATTGTAGCAGATAGGAAGTGGAGGGAGGGAAAGGGGACGGGGCCTCAGGGAAGAGTTCCAAGTGACCCACCTCCTACAGCCATGCCACATCTGTCTTCAGTTACCTGTTATCCAAAGTAGGATGGACTGATGGACTGATTAGGTCACAACACGATCCAACCATTTCACCTCTGAATATTCCTGCATTAACACAGTAGGCTCTTTTGAGGGGACACCTCACATCCAAACCATAAGACTCACCAAAATTAATGGGTTGGACCTTTACTTTCCAAGTATTAAATTTTCTTGTCTCATGTAGGATTCAAAAGACATATTTTCATTTCAATCTTTAGAACACAGCCAAAATGCCCACTTCTTTAGAGAAAAAGCAATATTTTTTTCTGATTGTAAATGATCCCTACTAGAACCAGGATTCTCCAAGAAAAAAAAAAGAAAGGGAAACTGATCATCACTTAATAAACATTGTTTAAATCTTCTGCATACCAAGCATTGCTCAAGTCACTAAAGATACAGACAAAATATGAGCTTGCTTGTGCCCAAAGGAAGTTAAAATGTAATTACTGGACAATGGGTTAAGGAATATTATAGAGAATGCACTTAGGGAAGGAAAGAACACCCAAGTAGGCTTGGCTGAGTCATCGAAGTTTCCATGCAAAAGGAGGAATGAGCCAGCCTTTTCAGGATGTGTGTTGATCAGACTATTTAAGGAAATGTCATATCATGGATTAAGAAGTAGAAGAGTATTAAAATGCCATGTTTAGGAAACATAGAAATTTAATGAATAGATCTTAGTATCCAGGTAGAAGGGTTGCTAGTGACAGAATTTGTAAGGAAGACTGTGGCAAAAATAGTGTGTTCATGAAATGATATTAATATTATAAGCTGTTGTATAAGAATGGGTTGCATGAACATTAGAGATGCATCTTTTAAACAGTGCTCCCATGGACAGAGCTGTCTTTCAGAAAGTTTACTCTGGCAGCCACAAATACTTTGAATATTTAGGGTGTAAGAACTACAGAGTCTTCAAGACCATTTGGAGTCTATGCCAGTATGTAAGATGAGATACAATGATGGTAAAAGCAATAGATGGAGAGAATAATAATAGATTGGAGACATATACAGGAGATATGATAAGAATATTTTGGTTATTTGTCAGAAGAAATGGAGGAAGAAAGTGGTTAGGGGTGAATCCTGGCTTCCAGTTTTGGTTTCAGGATGGGTGCTATGCCATCTGCCAGCAGAGAAAATACAAATGAGCCCCAGGTTTGGGTCAAATTGTAATGAAATAATGAGGTTAAGTTTGGCCAGAATCAAACTTGACATTCCTACTGGAAATATTCATCAGGAACTTGATTATGTAGCTCAGATTATATAAATCTGGGCCAGAAGTATACAGAAGCAAATTATTATTTTAAAGATGACAGTGGAATTCTTGTTTTCATGTACGAGTATACAGAATAAGGCAAAGCATGGAGAAAACATGTCTCAACAGAGACAGGAAAGGAAACAATATAGGAGTTCCATGTAAGGCGACTTCAGCAGGGTGAAGGAGATCCAGCAGTGTGTGCTCAGACAAGCTAAGAAAATGTCCCCTGGTAAGGGAGATCAGCAGTGGCAAATGCCGTCCAGAGAGGCTGGTACGATGGATGATGAAGCTGGAACTGTGCCAGAGGCAAAGGGCAGTCAAGTGCTTACAGTAAGAGGATTTTGGCACAATGACTGAGGCAGAAACCTGGCAGTGGTAGGTTGGAGGAGAGAGAGAGAGAGGTGAGAAGACAGATGATGTTCAACAGGAGAAGGGTTTTGGAGAAAAGGAAAAATGCATGTCAATGTTGAATAATTGAAAGCTACGCAGTTTCCAGAAAGTGTTGTTTTCCCATTATTATTAATATTTAGAATAGGAGAGAACTGAACTTGTATGTATGTGAATAGAAGAAACCAAGAGAGAAAGTGTCTGCGCCATGTTAATGTTGCCGACACAGCAAGAGCATGATGACTGAGGAAGGGATGGAGTCTAAGCCTTGGGTGAAAGGATGTCCCAACAGGGAAAAGGGTAGAGTGAGGGTTGCAACAGATAAGTGTGCTTTTTCCTATTTATGACAGGAAGAAGTTATGCTCATTGATTCTACATATAGAAACACAAATAAAGTATTAGTATGCAAACATTAATTCAAAATGGGTCATAGACCTAAATTTAAATCCTAAAACTGTAAAACGCCTAAAACACACATAAGAGAAATCATTTTTTTACCTTAGGTTAAGCAGAAATTTCTCAGAGGCAAAACCCAAAAGCATCATCTATATAAGAACAAATACATAACTTGACTTAATTAAATATTCCTCTTCTATGAAAGACACTAGTAAGAAAGTAAAAAGACAGAGAACATTTTTTTTTTCAAATCCCCTGTTGGATAAAGACTTTGTATTCAGAATATATAAACAACTCTCAAAATTCAGTAATAAGAAAACAACCCCCCCCAAAAAAAATTCAATGCTTTACTAAAAAAAAAATATCCTTTGGCAAATAAGCATATGAAAACAACATTGTGTTAGCATAATGCAAATTGAAAGGTAACGATGACATACTACCATATACTTAATAAAAAATCTAAAATACAAAATGATGTTTTGGGCAAGGATATAGAGCAACTATAACTGTCAAGACTGCTGATAGGAATGTAAAATGGTACAATTTTGGAAAATGGTTCAACAATTTTGTTAAAAGCTCTATGTATGCCTATTCATTCCAACCTTAGGTATTTACCCAAGAGAAAAAAAAAAGAAAGAAATATATATCTGCAAAAGTCTTATAAATAAATGCCCATAGAATCTTTATTTGTAAAAATTACAACAAGCAAACAAACTAAATGTTCAGCAATAAGTGATGGATGAATAAACTGTGGTATATCCATTCATTGGAATATTAGTCAATAATGAAAAATAACAAAGTATTGATATTTCAATTAAATGGATGGATCATAAAGTGTTTATGCTGAGTGAAATAAACCAGATAAAAATGTAGTTTATATAAAATTTCAGAAAATCGAATCTAATCTATAATGACAGAATATTGCCTGGTATATTTATTTTCTAGGACTGCTATAACAAAATACTACTGACTTATAGTTTAAACAAGAGAAACATGTTTTCTCACAGTACTGGAGGCTAACATCTGAAATCAGGTATAAGAAGAGCTGATTTTATTCTGAGGCTTCTCTCCTTGGTCAGATGACTTTCTTCTCATTTTCTACTCATGTGGCCACTTCTAGTGCAAATGTACTCCAGGTTGTCTCTTTGTGTTTACATATTCCCTCTTTTTATAAGGACACCAGGTATTAGATTAGTTTCCCCCTAATGACTTCATTGTCATTATTAGTCACCTCTTTGAAAGCCTATCTCTAAAAACATCAACATTCTGACTGTACTGGGGTTGGGGCTTTAATAGATGAATCGGGGTGCCATTCAGCCCCTTACACCTGGGAATGAGGAAGACAGAGGGATTGCATGAGACAGAAGAAAATCTGGGAACAAATTGGAAATGTTATCTTATTTGTGATCATATTCACAGGAGTTCACATATATCAAAAATGATCAAATTATGTACTTAAATACATACAGTTTATTATGTGTCAATTTTATCTTATTAAAACTGTCAAAATATGTTAAAAGAGATGTTCATTGAGCTCTTGTAAAATCCGTGCTCCAGCATAATAATGAATCATATCAATATAGTTTTGATATCACAAGATGTATTTCAAGCCAGTTTATAGACAATAGCCTTCTCTAGAATAACTTTCATGGGCATTTTTTTTAGTGCAAAATATATAAATCTTCTGAAATCAGAGATCTTATAACCTGATTGTGAAGACTTTTTATGATGTATTAAAAAGAAATATCTCATTTAATTATGATCTGTTCAAGATGTTTATTGTGTGTCCACTCAGTAAAAGCAATCACTGGAGATATTTGCAGGAGAAATAAATTGAAAGGATGGCATTAGCACTTAGGGATACTAAAATGTAAGGGTATTGCATGTCAGAAATCTAATTTAAATTGGATTAAATTCCAGAGACACACAACTTCTTAAAGCAGCTTAGTCTAATTTGGGGTCATGTCAATTTTTCACTGTAACAAAAGACAGAAGGTAAGGATCAATAGAAATGGACTTATTATAGATTTTGCAAACAGAGATGAACTATTGCTGATGGCACTATTGATAATTTACTGAGTGGCATTATAGTGTTAACCCCTTATTTACAGAGGATACTCGTCAAGATCCCCAGAGGATGCCTAAAACTCCATATGATACTGAACTGTATGTGTGTGTGTGTGTGTGTATATATATATATATATATATATATATATATATATATATATATATATATGGCATTTCTTTTTTATATATACTAATGACAAAATTCAATTTATAAATTGGGAAAGATAAGAGATTAAAAACAATATCTAATAATAAAATATAACAATGATGACAATATATAGCACTTAAACCAAACATTGCAATAACAAAACAGTAGATCTGATAACTGTGATGGCTACTAAATTAACTCAGTAATAGGTAGCCTATACAGCATGAAGAGATGATTCACCTTCCAGGTGGGACACAGCAGGGCAGTCTACGATCTCATCATGAGACTTAGAATGGCACACAATCTCAGCCTTAAGAATTGTTTATTTCTGTAATTCTCCATTTAATATTTTCAGAGGATGGTTGACCATGAGAAGCTGAAACTATAGAAAGCAAAACCCTAGGTAAAGGGAAACTACTGAACTATGAGTTTGCATGGTCTCAACCAAACAAGACATTGTTTAGTAATTTGATAGGCTATAATTTGTGGGGTCCATCAACAGCAAAATGGCAGACTATCAATGAGGTGATGGAGACTGTTTCTTGATAATGTTAGTACAAAAATAAATAAGAAGGGAGAGGCAGGGGGCATTTACTGCCAAATAACATTAATTTCTAAGACTATCAAAAAGGAGGCACGGGGTTTGTGTTCCATTATTTTCTCCATATTAATGTAGTCTCCCGCTCTTGCCCGTGTTGGTAGGTGCTGTGCGTGGCTGACACTAGATGGTATTGTGCTCCTTCAATTCGACCGGCTTCTTAAGTGAGAACCAGTCTGTCTGTGAGTAATCTGTGTGCTGTACATGATTTTAATGTGAGATCAGTACCTCTTAGAAAATAATAGTCCTTTGTTTATGAAATATGGTTTAAGAAGATGTAAGCCCAGCCCATTTTTTAGTTTTAAATTTAAGTATGTGTTTGTGACACAGCATGTATCCTCAAACACTGATTTTATTTGCATTTCACCAGTGAAATCCTCTTCAGAATACAAGAAAGAAGGAGTTTAAGTGGGGCAATGAGAAAAGGGATTGTGCTTCTGTCCATGTTATATTTACAAGACTGCAGCACTGAGATTAATCTTTCTTTAAACCTATATCATGAAACGCCTAATTATCTATTTTTTCCTCTTTTAAACATTAATCGGCTATTCAAACCAAACTTTTATTTTGTAAAATGAGTATCAAGCACTTAAATATAATTCTGAAGTTTAAATAAAGACTGATAGCATGTTGTCACTGACCAGGATATTATCAAGGATATATATCAATGATAACATTTTGCAGCCATGTTACATCAGGGAGTTGGTAACACCAAAAAGATTAATTTCTGACCTGGATATTTGGTTCATATGTTCCCTTGATCTGGAAAACTCTTCTCTTTCATTTTCACTTCAGAAAATACCTGCCCATATTTCAAGGTTCAGCAAATGTCATTTTCTCAATGAACCCAATCAGATCTTGCTAAGTGAATCTCTAGTGCTCCTGTTGTGCAAAATGTATTTCTTGCAGCCTCTGGGTGAGTCCGTTTTGTCACAGTTACAGTGGTAAATATGCATGTTTGCTATAAACATATAAATATTTTAGAGCTTGGAACAACATCTTGCTCATTTTGATTCAGTGTTCTTAAAGCAGGGTAAAGAATAATCCTGTAATAAATGTTTGTAAATTGACTTTTTATTTTAAAAAAGACATGTGGATACAGAAATCTTGAATCAAACATATTTAGTAATTTATGAATAATTAACTTAAGAATATAAAACTTACCCTTCACTCCATATCAATAGGTAAATGTTTTTATGATGAAGAATCTGGGGATTATTTTTATACTTTTCAATATATTTAGGTTCCATCTTCACAGAGGGAAGGACTATATTTTGATTTCATTCAAGAATCCTACATATTTCCAGGTTGTATTCCTTCTGTAAGGGTCTTCCCCCCAAGCAATTAAAGGTGTTTGTTTTCCAGCTGTTGCTAGGACAGCTTATAGGAGAGACAGTTAGGGAACTAATTAAGCTTTGGGTGTAAATTAGTTCAGGCAGCTAAAGCCTGAAGAGAAAAGGGAGAGCAGTTCAACTATTTTAAAACACATGGATAGTGCAGACAGTTGCTCCTATTTGAAGAGACATTTCTTGGGAAAAAGGATCAGGAGAATGAAAAGTCTCCAGCCAGCTCTTGTGATCACTACAAGTATGGAGACATTAGGAAAACAGGAATTTCAAGTTAATATTCCCAGAATGCCTTATATTAACATAACTGGAACACTGTCATGAAAATTTCCCGTGAAAAACTGGAGCGTATATAATTTCAGATGTGTGGGTTACATAGTTTTGTTCGTAGTGCCCAAATATGTCACTATCACAAAATAGCCAGGTAGTCAATAAATTATCAGAGGTGTCTGGATTTGATCCTTGAGCTATAGCTTGATGATCCCTGGTTATTAAAGTATAAACATTTATATTATTTTGACCAGGTCCTATTAAAAAAATTAAATATATTGATAAATGCTGAGTTTTAATAAGAAATGACTGAATTTAAATTTAAGTGGTTATATCTTACATTTATTTCAAATCTTAAGATTCTGTGATGCCTTTCAAAGCTTTCCAGCCTGGTGTCCATTTCATTTGTGTATTTTTCCATCATGAAAATATAAGCTCCTTGTGATGGGAGGGAAGGGGTGAGGGATGGGGAGATAGGAAGGGTAGTAGAATGAAGCAGACATTAATATTACTGTGTGTATATATGTGAATGCATGACCAATGTGATTCTGCAAACCTGTATACTCAGAAAAAGGAGAAATTATATCCCATCTGATTCAAATGTATGAAATGTCAAGGTCATTACACTGTCAAGTGTAACTAATTAAAACAAATTTTAAAAAAAGAAAAAAATAGCAAAAGAAAAAAATGTAAGCTTATTCACATCAGGGGCAATTTATTATTCCTCTTTATTTTAAGGCTTTGAATAAAAAGACCACATCTTAATATCAAAATATTCTATTTGATCCCAAGTGCATGTAATTATGCTTTAATATCTATCGAAGAGTACATAATAACCAAAGCTATACATTTAGTAATGTATTAAATGAATTATATTTAATTAGTTACAGTATTTAAAATCATTGAAAACAGGTCAGAACAATTATCTGGGAGATATTATATAGCCAATTCATAAACAATACATGGTGCAATTATGTATTGTGCATAATTCACAAAGCCCTACTGTTCCTCAAGAACACATCAGTCTACTCTGAAGTGTTAATTTTAAATAGTGCCTTCTTCAATATGATGTCAGATGATCATTTCTGTATCAGAGTTTGCTACAATATATTTCAATGAAGAGTAAAACATCATTAACAATACTTAAATATTATTAAGTAGTATCCAACCAAATAAGTATTAAAAGATGAGGCAATATAAAGTTATAAAAGCATTTCTATAATAATAATTATTGGAAATATTAGAACTGCCAAAAACCAATATAATGATTGTAATATTAGGAAAGCTATATCATTAAAGGTAGGGCCAAAAACTTGAAACAATCATAGCATTAATATGTCTCAAACTGTGGTTGGGCAGCCAAGGAGAATATAGAAGTGATACAGAATCTCTTCCCTCAATAAATAAATTAGTTGAATGCAATGTGGGTAGTGTTAGAATAGCATCTGATAGAATAATCTAAACTTGGACACTTGTTATCTACAGGTGCCACGATTGTAAAAATGACTCTGTGTATCTATCTGTGGACTAGAAATGAACTGAAAACAGTTGCTTAAAGATTAAAATAATCTTAGATGGTAGTTATGTCTTCTTAACTCTGTAAGTATATCTATTCCCATGAGATAAGAATTTGAGTATACAGTTGGTAAGATAAAGTCAATATTAATTTGGTATAAATGCATCTTACATAACTTGCATTTTTATTAAATGTTTGCTGAGTTAATTTAGCATATTAGTCTTGGAAGTTCCACTTAAAATGTGTAATCCATTTTAAACTTTAGATATCAAGATGGAGAATATAAGGAAAATATGACTAAATGCATAAATTATTTTCATGTTTAAAATAAATTGATTTACTATGCATTTAATGTATTAAATGTGTAAGATTTTAACTAGGGTTCATGCATATTTTTTTCTGGGTTATGATTAAAGAAGGTTTGCTAGGTGCTTAAAAGCAATTAAAATATTTTAACTCCATAATTGATGTTTAAAAGTTTAAGAGACAACCTGGTTGGAGTTAAATATTGAATGAAATTTAGTTTTTTAAAACTTGAAACATTTTAATTTTTTTAAAAGATTAAGTAAAGCATTCTTTCTGTACAGATAGAGGTAAAATGTTTAAATGGAAAAAGGTTTATAGATTAAAATAAAAAAAAATAAAGCTTAGACAATTTGTGACTAAAAATATCACTATTAATTTTAAACCAAAGAAAATCTGCAGAGTCCTCATGAAGGCAACAGAAACTCACATTGGCACACAGCAGAAAATTTGAATTAAGTGTTCTTTTTGTACTTATGGAATTCATACATTGATAATGATGACACTAAGGAAAGCTAACATTTATTGAATCCATAGTACATAATAATCCTTAGTAATCTTGAATTCTAACTAAGCACATAAGAAACAAGACCTTTAATTTTCCCAAAAATATTTCGAAGAAGGCTTGCCATAACATTTGCATTTACAGAAAGGAAACAATATAGGAAGGCTAAGTATCTTGATGAAAGTCACACAGCTAGAAGGTGGAAGGATTATAAAGGAATAAGTCAGATCTTAGAGAAAGGGAAAATGCCTAAATCTTTCACATTATTCCCTTAAAATTTTCTAGAAAATATTTAAGAAGTGGAAGGTGTATTGAGCTTTCAAAAACGACAAAAGAGACTATTTCTTTCCCAGCAAATCTAAAAAAGAAGAAGGATTTATACATTTGAGTTTCAGAAGTACATTTTATTTTTTTGGTAATCATTGTCTGTCATTTCAGAATGAAGGAAGTCTGAATCGAAATTCAGAGAACCATCTCTAAATTTTTCAAAACTAGTTATTCTTTTCTAGTCATATTTTATAGTTTATAAATGCATTAGAAATACATTTTAAATCATATACACACAAAAATATTTCACATACGTAGATGGTTTGTATGTGTAGAGGTACACATATAATATTTGGAAAATGATGACCAGACATCTCACAGGGGTCTTGTAGAAGTAGTCAAGGATTCACATTTAATAGCCATTGCGACAGTGACATTTATGTTGGCTGACTGTCAGTGATGCTGTCTTGGTATTGGTTTTGAAATTAATAAAAGTCATGTTGGGATATACAAATTCATTGTAGGCAGTTTACCACAAATATTTTCTGAAAAAGGATGCAATAATCTAGAAACTGAACAATCTACACTGAATATAAATGAACATCCCACTTTCTCAGAAACTCAAAGCTAATTTTGTAGACAAAGTTACTTTTTTAAAGCAGATTTTAAGATGACATTGTTAAGGACGATTCATGGCAATCTTTTTCCCTCTTCTTCATCTCACTTCTAATACTACAACTTCATGAACAACAATCATAGAAATAGTTCAATTAATCTGCATGTACATAATTATAACTAAATATGTGTGTATGACCTAAACTATTTATCTTCAAAACAGATTTGTAAGTAGTACATAAAGGAAAAGACACTGTATTTCTATGAGTAAAGATGATGTACACCAATTTTCTAGGTCACCTGGGATAGAATAAGAACTTTTAGGTCATCCAAATACAGTGTTCATTGAGTGTCCAGAGTTCCCTTACAAATATAAGAAATAGAAAAATCAATAATGTCACCTAGCCCAATACTACTGATGTATCAAGAAAAAAAATCATAAAAAATACATACTTTCATTAGATGGATTTTTACCAAGAGAGCTACTTTTTCTTTCAAAGATCACTTGCACTTAAAAACTCTTCAAAGTAAGCACACGATTATTCATAGTAATAGTGATTTCTGTTCAAACAAATAACCTAAATTTCATGTACATTTTTCTTCAAAAATACTGAAAGAAGCTTAAAATTAATGATGAATATTAAAAAAGCAATCTAGAAAGCCTAAATATATGGATTTATATAAATCTATCAAGGATATTATAACATGTGAAGTTTAATAGTTGAATTTTTCTTGGATTTTTATCATAAAACATTTCTATAACATGAAAAAATAACATGGCAATTTTATACAATGTATATGTGCTCCATTTTGTTGAAAGATTATATGTATTCCAATAAATAAATGCAGTGAGGTAGTAAATAAGTATAACCTGCATTCAAGTCGTGAAAGTTGAATCCACTGCCCTTTCTACTACCTACCAAAAATAAATATATTGTGAAAATAACCTGATAGTCTGAAATCAATGTGAATTTAATGTTTATGAATAATATTAAATAAGGTATGTACAATTCACACTTAAGAACTGAGCAAATCTTACCTAGTTCACATGGCTTTTAGATATTAATCTTGACTAACATGTTCATTTTAAAGCTGTGAAAACCTAAAATATTGAAGAGATTTACATTCAGTCATATCCATTATTATTTATCTACAAGTAAACAATCTGTAATAAATATTGGTTTAAAATTCCATTAAAACAAAATATTTGCACATAAGTATTCAGTTGTTTAGGGGATGCAGAGTTTTAGTTTTATTGGGGTCAAAATAACATAACACTGTGACATTAACACTTTTTGCTGTACTTCTTACTACAAACTTATAGCCATAGATACTTCCATTTCCAACACTTCAAAGGCTGCTGCATTGCTATGAAAGCCTAAATGTGGTCAAGTAGCAGCTCATGCCTGAATGACTGACTCCTGCCTTCTCTCTAAATGTCTCTGGTGCAACTCACTCCCACCACAAAGCGCACAGGGGGCTTCTTTTCTGTACTTTGATGGCACTCTGATCATTCCCACTTGAGAGCTTTCACTTTGTAATCATTGTCTGAAATTTCTTTATTCCAAATATACAATATAGATATTGTAAATCATTGATAAATATTGAAGTATTGAAGTCTTAGTTTCTTGAACACAAAATAAAATTTGAACAAGAAATAACTTAAGGATTATTGCAGACATTATTAAGATTACTTCAAGTACAGCAGCAGGGCCAGAGCCAGATTAAGATATTTTAAATAATGATTTGTAAGACAATATGTAGACACATGAAATATCGACTCTTAGGAAGACCTAGGCTGCTCAGGAATGGAGAAGCACAGGTCTAAACCTTTTATGTTGGAAGAGACTTGATTGTGGTTTAGGTTATTGCTGTCACAGAAGACTGAGGGACAGATAAGATAAGACCCAAATGAAAGCACTAAATGATTGTTTATTTAAAATCATCAGGCTTATAATCTGGAAATACTCATTAAAGAGGAACTATTTGAAAATAAAGGATGTGAAAACAAAAAACAATATCTGCTATCAGATTTCACTGAATAATATTTTCTATAATTTATTGCTGAGGATGGTTATAGCACTTCTACATGCTTTATTTTGCTTTTATGAAAGACTGATTATTTGTAAAATTGACCTGGATCTGCAATATAATAATTCAGTAAAATAATTTGCCAAAATGACACACCATGCTACATTAAAACAATAGTTTCAAAGAAATTATATAAGAATGGGAAGGGACTTCTTTTATGTTGTAATACAATAAAAAGTATTTTATTATAGGTGGAAATCTCAAATAATCAATATTTTATTATAACTGCTCCAGATATGTATGGAATATTTATGATGTGCTTTCTTTTTTTCATTTAAAATTTCAATTGTGAAGCAAAATAACTTCATATGTCTTATAATGTTTGAGAAATATTATAAACTATTGATTCTAGATCTATTAACTACTGAGTCTTATTTAATCTTGTAAAGATTGAGTCTTCTTGCATGTGTGTACATGTGTTTAAGTGTGTGCATTTTTTGATACCAGATTTCATTTTACTACCTCTGAAATTTAAGCCTCTTTATTTATTAGAAGTTTCTCACATGGTGAGTTCTTATATTTTAGCATATTATTGACAAATTTACAAGTATAATGAAAAAATTTTGGGTCTCAAGATGAATAAATCCTCCTCTTTAAATAATTTATGTTAAAAATGAGGAATTCCTAATTATTTCATCTATTTTATTTAAGTCACAATCAGATAATGACTTACTTTGTCATTGAAATCCAGGCATATTGATCAAGAAAATTGTCATGAATGACTAAGTCTTTATTCCAACTTTTTCCCTTTTTACTGATTCTAAAGCTCATATCAATTCCTCTCTATATGATGAACACTAATTTTTAATGCTCCCACAAGTCACTGTCAAGTAAGAAAAGGAAAGTCATAGAATTTATTTTAAAGAAAAAATTAAATGTGGGACATTTTAAAAGCATATGTTGGATAGTTGAATAAGCAAAAGGAAATTTAGAAGCAAGAGCAGGAAACGTCTCCTAACCTTAAGCTGAGGAAATAAGTCTGGAGTTCAGACCTCTGAAGAGAAAGGCTGCTCAATAGAAACTGCTACTTCAATAGCTCAAAGTCTAGACCTCAGACCTCTGAGGAGGGACACTGTCTAGTTAGTATTGGTATACATGAACAGGTGTAGGCAATCTAAAAAACTGCTGGAAATTGATCAGCTGCTATGAGAACCATCTGCTGTTGTGGGGGTGAAGGCCTACTGCTGAGAGCTATTACCAGTAGCCCCAGGTGAACAGGAATAAGCCCATTCTTTTTCTAGTGCCTCCTGCTGGCAGAGCCAAGTAGAGAACTAGACAGCAAAGGAGCATGTGCTTTGAGGAATCAGTCCAGAATCTCAAAGTAGGGTATTAAATGATGTGATGGTTTTCCTGATAACAGCCATCTTTCTTTAGTATTGAAATTATCCACATTCAATAAACCAAATGAAATTATATCATTGTGTAATATTTTAGGATTTTCATGTTTTAATTTTAGGGATAATAATCTAGTATTGCCCTTGATTAAGTTTAAAACTGTACTCCTATAAATATGTTTTATATAGGTCAAATATTTCCACCATAAGCTCATAGAAGTTTGCTTATTATGAAGTTATAATCAATCATATTTAAAGAATTGTTATTTTAAAGAAAAAACATCTCCCATTATTTAAGTATGTGTGGGGAAATGAAACCTTGGTTTTCTCAGTGCTCATGTAAAATCCTACCCACGGGAAACTCTTCACGTAACATGAGAGTCGGATGCACAGCTTTGCCAATTACTCTGATATGAAAGCATAATACCCCCGCCATCTCCTAAAGAGGACCAAATTGCCAGGAAGTCCAGACTGCCCGCCTTTTAAGTTACTTAGATGTCAAAAAGGACATACCTGAGAATTTAGAGAGATGACTAGATCTTGAAAGCTGGCAATCCATGAGCCTATCTAGATGGCTGTGGAAGATTTTACCTACTCACTGAAGTAAGGAAGACTGCTTTTCTGCTGCCTCCTTCTACTTCATGAGGAGCAAAGGATGTTGTTGTTGTTGTTTTTCCCATTGATTCATTGGTGGGTGTCTAGTTACACAGGGCACTTGTTCTGCCTCTCATCGCATCGTTCTAGGGGTAAGGACTAGTGCACAGAGGGGCAGCACATCTATCAGCTACATGAATCATTTAATAAGAACTTTTTCTCTAATTTGAAACACCTTAAACCCAAATGCAGAATACAATTAATGAAGATGAATGCTAAAACCCCAGCAATATGATCCACTATTCAAAATCATTCTTTCACTGCCCAATTTAATTGTCTCATAGAGATAGAGCCCAGTATTCATTCAGATTTACTTCTTAGTACAATTTGTTCATAAAATCCATATAGGTAGGAGGAAAAATGTCTAAATGTAATTTTCTTTTTATCTTTTGTGATTGCTCAAAGAGATTCTGAAGTTTTGTAGAAAAAAATTGTCATCTTATTGTTGTGTTTTCCTCTACTATGCAATTATTCAATTAGCTAGCTGTTTGGTTGTCTTAAATATTTGGGAAAGAAAATATCTACTCTTTGATTATTTGGCAAAAGGGATGTAGTATACATAGAGAGTGGGGGTGAATGAACGTGGCTTGGTATTACCAAAATAAGTCAGCCTTGTGTGTGGCTGAGGATTAATGCATAAACCAACTGGAAGAACAACAACTAACACAGAATATCGATGCAACGTGTTTTCCAATTCTGACTTACCAACCATTAAGTTTATATTTTTGTCTTTATACAAATTTTATTTTTAGTGAGTTCAATATTTATGTAAAAAGAATATAAAATATATTATTTTCACATATCAAAAAATTTTGTGTGTAATGCACAATCCTGCTTTCAGTCATAAATACCACTGAGGAGTGTGGTAATAGTAGCATCAGCAGTAATAGAAGTCATTGGTAAAAGTTTCATGTTTTGCTGGGTGTGGTGCTGCACTCCTGTAATCCCAGCAGCTCAGGAGGCTGAGACAGGAGGATCCTGAGTTCAAAGCAAAAAACGAGGAGCTTAGCAACTCAGTGAGACCCTGTCTCTAAAGAAAATACAAAATAGGGCTGGAGATTTGACTCAGTGGTTGAGTGCCCCTGAGTTCAATCCCTGGAATCTCCCGCAAAACCTCAAAAGCTTGTTACATTTCATATATTGTGATAATATGTATACGTTATGCAATATAATTTTATGTACTGTGAAATTATCATGTACTCAATAATAATCTTATGAGATTTATATATGAAAATCAAAATTAATTTTAACTTCTGCTGATTTAGACAAGTGTCCCCCAAAGACCTGGTTACTAGCCTATGGGGCTATTGGGAGGTGGTGAAACCTTTAGGAAGTGGGCCTAGTGGGAGGAATGTAGGTCACTGGGGGCTGCCCTTGCAGTAAATGTTAGACCCCTACCCTTTCCTCTTTCTCTCTGTAGTTCATAGCTGCAGTAGGGTGAGAGAATTCCTTTGTGACACATTCCTACCATGAAGTACTGCCTCACCATAGGCCCAAAAGCAATGCAACCAAACAAACCAAATAAACCTTTATCTTTCAAAGTTGATTATTTCAAATATTTTGTTATGGTAGCATATGATGATTAATGCAATCACATTGACTAATATTTATTTCTTTGCTTTACTATGGTCTATACCATTGTATTGACCCATAAAGGAGAAAACATGGCTTTTGATTGAAGCAGTTAATAAAAGTAAGTTAAGTGTCAAAATATTATTTTAAAGTAATCAGAAGTTATGTTCTAAAAGTTGGAGGGTGAGTGGTGGAATTTAGTAGGAAATACCCATTCAGTAATTTGTGTGTGTGTGTGTGTGTGTGTGTGTGTGTGTGTGTGTGTGTGACAGAGAGAGAAAGAGAGAGAGAGAGAGAGAGAGAGAGAGAAGAAGAAGAAGGAGGAGGAGGAGGAGGAGGAGGAGGAGGAGGAGGAGGTGGAGGAGGAGGAGGAGGGATGAGAGAGATAAACAAATATTGGGATAGCAGAAGATTGAATACAGAAAGTGGAGACGAAGGTCTGAATTTGGCATGAAGTGAACAATAGTGAATTCAGTAAGAAAATAAAAATTAGAGGGAAGGAAATGTCAAAGTTAACTAAAGCTATAATGTATCCTTTTAAATGATGGGAAAAACATTCTTTTTAGTCTCCATAGCTTTAGAAATTGAGTATTAATATAATAAAGTAATTCATGTACTTGGTTAGTGTCATAGAGAAAGATTGAGTTCTGTACCGAAATAAAAACAAAATGCTCAGGTTTGTGTTTATTTATTACTTGTAGAAGGTTATTGCAGCTACAGTTATCTTGGGATATTGGGTAGGTAGGGGAAGGATCAGTGTCAAAGGGGGATTTTCATTCACTCTGTATTCTAAATAAATAAATCATGAAAAGGTAAATAGATAACAGATTAAATAAAATGATAGAAGAAAACACTAAAAAATAACAACTGGATTTTTATTTAAAAATAAAGGTTTTACTTAAGAATAAAAATGAAAACAAAACCAGAAAGCAGACATTCCATCAGCCATTGTGTGGCCCATTGCTTTCGTTGCTGTCTATATATTTACAACAAAACAAAATAGTATTTTTTAAAAAAGCAATACAAAAAAAATACACATACACACATAATTTTAAATATAGAAGGCCATGAAGGTTATTTTTTTTACTTATCTCTGCAAAATATCATTTGTAGGAATTGATCTTTTGGTGCCTAATGTATGTTGGGAATTGGTGACTAGATCAAAGGAAGAGAAAAGTAGACTCTAACTTTTATTGAGGGAGTTTTATTTTGGTTGTTGTTTAATTATTCTCCCAATGTCCCATGATTTCAGAGATCCTTGCTAAAAAAAAATCACAGTGATTTTATATGCCAGCTTTGTTATTTGCTGACTTCTGAAAAATCATGAAATCTGTATATGAAAATAATTATGTTGATAAGCTCAAGCTTTGCTTCTTATGGGTTTTGATGGATTTGATGATTCCTATGTTTGTCTTTCTTTCAAAATGGAAAAATATTTCATAATTTAAATGCTTAAGTTGCCAATGCTATTTCTGTGTATACATTTTTCATTATATTATTATTTTAACTTTCTATTATGAAATTTTGACCTTATTTAATTAGCATACAATTTTATATATTTCTGATACATAACTTTTAAATCATGCATTTACCTTTTGTCTTTTTGAATCTCACTTTTTCTCCTTGTAATTTATTTTAAGCACAGTAGATATATTGTTTGAGTTGGTAAGGTAGTATAGGTCAGTATTAGACTATTAAAGTATAATACAGAACAATGATTTTTATCTCAGTCTCATCAATATAGAATTTTCCCCTTTATAATTATCATACTGACTTTATAAGTTCATTAGAAACAAACTTTGGGTTGTTCTGTGTTCCATTAGCTTGTTCACATTTGGTGAGCAAAATTAATACTGCTATCTACATTTTCCAGAGAGAGAAGAAGGAGGAGAAGGGGGAGGGATGAGAGAGAGATAAACAATTATTGGAATAGCAGAAGATTGAATACAGAAAGTGGAGACCAAGGTCTGAAGTTGGCATGAAGTGAATAATAGTGAATTCAGTAAGAAAACAAAAATTAGAGGGAAGGAAATGTCAAAGTTAACTAAAGCTATAATGTATCCTCTTAAATGATGGGAAAAGCATTCTTTTTTTTTTTTTTTTTTTTTTTGCGGGGGGAATTGGTGACTAGATCAAAGGAATATATAGCCTAGATATTCTTATTTTCTCTGCCAATCAATACTTAACCAACTTTCAACAGCCTAGTTCCAAACATCTTTGAAGAAGTCACTCTAACACAAAGATAGAATCCATCATCCCATAGTTTTTTCCTTTTTTCTTGAAAAACCTGCAAACTCAACAATATTCTATCTTACATTATCAAATGGATGTGTGTCTGTCTTGCTCCATTAGATTGTAAATGTAGTGAGGTAAGAACTTGTATGTCTTTTCACCTGGACATTTCTGAGACATCTATCATATACCTCTTGCACTGTAATTACTCAATGAAAGTTGGTAAAGTGAAATAATGTATAGGCTTAGTACATAGGGACTTGGTCTCCCAAGTCCCAGTCATCAGAATTCATTCTCAGAAACCTCTTTGTTCTCTGGATTTTCAGTAATGCCTCAGAGAGTCAGTGTAAGTTTCTTGAAAACAGTGTGGGATAAGAAGAAGAAGATTAGATTTTGAGACCTTTGCACAATTCCAAGGTGTAGGATTTTGGGAAATTAGATTAATCCTTCTGAAACTCAGGGTCTACATACCTATTAAAGAAGTCATTGCCTTCCCTCTTTTTCTTTACAATAATGTGTAAGATTCAAACAAGGTATTGAATTAGGTATTATCATATCAGATGAAGTAATTCCCATAAGTTGATGTTTTATAAACATTAAATTTTTCAGAGTTAAGCTACCGATATTTGATCTAATATTATTTACTGACAAATAATTACATCAAATTTCAGATTTTAATAAAGCCATATTGATAAGTAATCAGTGCCGTGTGTGTGTGTGTGTGTGTGTGTGTGTGTGTGTTTGTGCGCACATGTGTGTGTGTGTTTGCGTGCGTGCTGGCAAGAGAACGCAGGACTTTGTGCATATGAGACAATTGTTGTACCACAAGGCTCAACCTGAGCCCATGGTTATATTTTTTAGATATGTTTATTCTGTGGTACCTCTAGTTATACACATGAGTTTTGCAGTTGTAATATGACTCACTGGGCTATAGGCATATATTTTAATATTTCTGAGACCAGGAGGAAGATGTGATAGAAACCACAGGCCAAGTAAAATCATGACAAAATTATCCCTCCACTTTTTGTCTATGTCTATATGTGCTCTAGAATTTGAGGGGGGTAGGAAAGAGAGAATATTATGCATACATGCCTGTGGGTTAGGAGTGAAGTAGTTTGGGGAATAAAATAGAACTTTACTGGTAACCTTATTTTTTAAATAATTTAAGTTCAGTTCCAGAGGGCTACTTAAAATTCAAAATTCCACCAAGAAGAAACTTTTAGCTGGACTAATATGGTTTTTCACTTAGTAATGGGCAGCAATGATTACATGAAATAAGGAATTGCATTTCAAATTCTAGTTGAAACTGGGCTGTGCAAAAGAAATTTATGTTCATTATTCTCCATTGTCCAGTTCTGGTGGATGGAATTTTCCAAATGATATGGTTGATCTGCTGGTCACCCTTGCATTCTACCTGTTCACAGATGCTCCTCCTATAACTTTATGAATAGCAGAGAAGTTGGATTTTCCCAGAAACAAAAATGTAACATCATTAAAAAAGAAAATTGTTGGCTATAATTATGTGCCCTTATACTGTTAAAAGTAGCTTCAGATTCATTTATAATATTCAGCTTAGGGATTTAAGCATATAGCAAGCTGTAAAATCATGAATGTTAGAAGTTTTATATTATTATTATTTTTTTCATTTTGCATTCATTTCATTTAACCTTAAACCTATGATTTTTTGTCTTGTCCAAATCATTACAATCTCATAATCAAGCAAATCTGTTGACTAGGTGGGAACCAAGTATGCAGAAGAAAGACAAAAAGCAAATGTTTAGCAATGTTTTGACACATGACTGGCAATGATAAATCTGCACTATAGATACATTTTCTTGTTTCTCACCAGAATACTTTCATCTCTCTAATCTTGAAAAAGTAAAAATAATTAGATTTTCCCTTTCTGGGAAGTCTTCCCTAAGTGTCCCAAACCTTGCTTCTCCATGGCTTCAATAATCCCTTCCTAGTTCCTGGAGGTCTCTTAGATTCTCTCTTCTACCAGTGTGTCCTCTTGTTCTCTGCCCTATTCCCTTTTGGTATGAAAAAACAATCTTTTTTTTTTTTTTTTTTTTTTAACCAGGATTTTATCTAATTTAGGGAAAATACTCTTATGAAGTCATTATAAAAGCCCTAATATGATATTTCCTCTATTCATGGGATTAGAACTTTGGTCTTAATTCTGAGTAAGTTTGTGCTATAGCTGAATATGTACCCCCTGACAAATATTTATGTTGGAGACCTCGCCCCTGGAGTGATGGTATTTGGAATTGTGACCTTTGAAGTACAAGTAGATTTAGATAAAGCTGTGAGAGTGTGGGACCTTCTGATGGGAAGCATCTTCATAAATAATGGTGCCAGAGGGCCTGTGTTCTCTCTCAGCCATGCAGGGACATCCTGAGAAGACTGGTATCTAGTTTTTTTTTTTTTTTTTTAAAGTTGCTTACTGAAGTTACATCATATCAATATTTTTTTTAAAAAACTTTATATTCCTAAAATCATTTTATTTTAGGTGTGTCTCATCCATCTCACAGAGTTTTGATTTGCTAACCCTCTTGAAGTTATTTCTGTTAAGCACATTTTTACCATTTAAATGTATTGATATGATAAATATGTTTACTGTTACAATGTCTATGATGTTTTTCTATAATAAAATTTTTTTGCTTCCTACATCTATACTTCATTTTCTATTCACTTTGGGGTCAGTTATTGTGATATTTAAGATGCTAAAAAGCAATCATTTATTTTAGTGGTTACTTTTGTAATATATCTTCATGGAATACATGTACTGTGTTTCATAAGACAAGCTGTGTCTCTCACTGTTCTCTGATCTTCCTACTGCTCTACCAGCACTGTTTTAATTTTGAACTTTATTCATGGCCATTAAAATATACCTATGCTTCTATTATGTGATTTGTTTTTGAGACAAATTATGTCCAGTCCTTTACTTCCCCCTTGTATCTATCTAATCCCTTCCAGCATAAAACTGCAATTCCCTTTGACGCAAAGTCTATTTCCCTGCCCCTTTCATTCTAAATTTATCCTTGTTACATATTTGTGAACACAATTGAGATGCTCTGTAAAAGTTTCAAATAATTTGCAGAGTTTAAAAAATTAACTTACAAAACACCAGGTCCAATGTCTGATCAAGTAATTTCATTCTTCATTTATACATAAGGAGTTTTATCCTCTAACCATTTTTAGTCCATTAGAAGTTATATATCAAATACTTAGAGATAAAAAGGAATTAACTGGTGTTCTTTTCCTTCATGAATAAGAACCAGAAAAACAAATATGGTATGGAATGGAGAACTAGAAGAGGAATATATATATATATATATATATATATATATATATATATATATATATATATATATATATATATCTTACTTCCAATTGCATTGCTGTACTGAACATTTTATATTACTGGTGTTTATTTTTATTCTTAATTTATAGAGGTTCAAATTTAAGACTGGGAGAGGTTAAAGAATCTGCCCATGTCACACAGTATTTGCATGGTAGAGTAAAGATCTAAAACTATTGTGTCCAACTACTAAAGAGCAGTTGTTAGTTCCATTGGGCTTTCAATGGATTGGATGTAACCCACCTGCTTGTAGAGGGCAACTCTATTCAAAGTCCACCAAATTCAATGTTAATCTCATACCGAAAACACTCTCATAGAAACATCAGAGAATAATGTTAGAGCAATACACAGGAGCATGGCCCAACCAAGTTGATACATAAAAATCATAATATACCTGCTTTCTACTATAACATGTCAAGTCTTTAGGTCATGTAGAATCATGTTATCAGGTAGCATGTGATTTGTTACCTGATAACATGATCCTACCTGAACATAAACCTTATACCCAGGGGAAGAGAATTTACCTAAAAGTGTCTTTTGTTCCATTTTTTAAAAGTAGGCAGAGATTTCACAAATTTTTACCACAGAGAGCAGAAGCACTAATGTTTGCCCATAAACATTTTGTAAAAGACCACTCCTGAGGGTACTGTATGTTATAGAAAACAACTCTAAAGTGAAAGTAAAAACTTAATATGCTAAATCAGTAGGTGTAGTAACTACTGAAAAGATATATAAAAAATTAGGCTAAGCATGGTTTTACTAGTTAAACTTCTACTTCAATGTGATGTACAATAGAAATACAAGGTTTCTGTGGTTTATAATTACTTTCTGTTTAGAAATGCCAATAACTGCAATGAAATATACTTTCATAAAAATTTTAATTCTCTTCAGTTATAACTCCTAATTCTATATCTAAAATAAGCATGATTTCTTATTATCCAGCAGATAAATCAAAGCTGTGGGGGAAAGTAATATCAGTGAGAGAGAAACATCATGTTCATCTACTCAGGTTGCAGCATGTTCTAGCACCTAAAATGATTAGAAAATAGCCATTGCACCCATAGAAGTGTGTGTTGATTTACAGCTGTGTTCTTTGTCCTCATTGAAGCTTTCTATGGATGAGAGTCATGTCTACACATGTCTACACATTCCTAAACTTCAAATTCAGACATATCTTTAACATTACATTTAAATCTTAAGATTAATGGAGAAGATCATATCATTATGCTTTCTGGATACATTACACATTTGTGACCTTTAATCACCTTTTAGCCTTTGATGTGTGGCTCTCTTTATCCGTCCTTCAAGATGATTTCCTTTTTCCCACATTAATTATTCCAAATTTGATGACAAAGTACAATTTACCTACCCAGCAGTCATTTCCTGAAATATAAATGCCTCTCTCTTACCTTGCATATTTTAGAAAAAAAAAAAATTTGAGGTTGTGGACTTTAAACACATTTCCCCCTCTCCCTTCCAAAGATGAGACTTAATCTCAGGCTGTTTTTTTCATGCTGAGGGTATGAATGGGTCATGGTACAGTATCCCATTCTATTAGCTCTTGTCTCTAACTAGGCCATCCTCCAACCCCCTTGCCAATGTCTTATCTAAGGAGTCACTGACATGCACTCTCACACCAGCTCAGTCAGGCAACATATGGCATCTGTCAGACACCGCTTATGTTACCTATGCCGGGAGATGTATGCTCACCAGGTCGCTTTGCCTCTCTTGGGCACAAGTGTCACAGCCACTTGTGCATGCAGAGTTGGCCAGGTGTCAGCATGATTGCTGGGTATTTCTGCTGCTTTCACCGAGTACTTCCATGTCTGCCAAGCCCTGCTGGCATCACCTGCCAGGCACAACAGAAGGCCATCTGGCACTGTGGCTTCTGCCATCTCTTTCCAGGAGCTACTGGGAAAGAATGCACACAGTTTAACCCTACAAAGTGGTCTGTGGTAATGCGGGAGAAAATAAGTCCTACCACACCCCTCAATATTATACTCCAACACCAAGGAACTAAAATACCTTCTTGATTCTTGTGGTGATTTTACTGGATTTTTTTCATTTCTTACTCAAAGTCCTGTTTTTGCATAAGACCTAGATATGAATTCCTGGAAGTCTGGCGATGGTGAAAGTGAATGAAAAAGCTGAAAAGAATGATTTTCTGTAAAGTTTCATGTAAAAAAGAATGAATACACTTAATAATTGCTTATTTTGGGTTAGGTTTTCTCAGCAAGAAGAGAGACAAGGATTTATGGGCAAGTAATTTATAAAATACTCCCTGGAGCAAACAATAAGGAAGTTCAGAAAGCAGAAAACCAGGAAGGGCAAGAGGCCAATATAAGGTGGATTTTAGGTTAATTTCCATGCTCCAGCTTTATCCATTTGGAGGACTGATAGGTAAACTCTACCTCAGTGTTTCTTCTAATAAGAGCAGGACTTTTAAAAAATTGATAATAAAAGCCATATATATTTATGCAGTGTGATGTTTGATATATATATATATATATATATATATATATATATATATATATATATATATGTATATTGTGAAATACTAAGTCAAGCTAAAGAACATATGCGCTTCCCATCAGTCATTGAGTAAGGCCTCCATGAGATGGGGGAAATTAAATCCCAAGCACTTTCAGTTCTTTAAGTAGACAGTATGGCTGCAGTAGTTAAGGACAGTTGTTTGAGGGGAGCTAGAGACTAATCAAGAAGTACGATTTGTTGGATTCTATACCTAATGTATACCTGAACAAAGTTTTTCTCTAATAGATGTGCAATTGTTTGGTTGTACTATGTGTGCATCTTCAAATTTTCAAAGTCTATTATTAATAAATCTATATTAAAGGAATTCCTCACAAAAAATATGAATTCTCTCAAAAATACCGTAATACTCACTTAAAAACAATTTGTTACTCAGTGTTCCAGAAACATCATCCTTAAGATAAAAAGAAAATTATAATTTGGATTAAATGTTTATTCATTTTATCGCTTTAACTGAATATGAATTTCACTTCCTGTGAATAATTATGATAGCATTAACGATATGAAAACCCAATATTAAACTTGAGTTAGCTATGAACATGGAGGGGGCAGTCTCTTCAATGCAGAATTGTTTTCATGGTTATCCACATGTAGATTCTATTTTGTTTTACTTTCCCACTAAATAAAATCCATATGTACATTAAGTAAACCAATCTGTAGAACTTATGTTTCTATGTAGCCCTTTAACCCTCATATCTATGCCTAAAACTTCTATAGATAGTGATACAGAAGAAAGTTATGCTTTCACACCTACCCCATATTTAAATTATTACTCATAAAAATCTACCATTTAACACATAAATTCTTTAGTGAATATCTGAAAATGCCAATGGTAAAAGCGCCCAAATCTCTTAGGCACAACATAAAAGACTGAAAGTTCTAGGTTCCCTGGATAATGTCTCATTCAAGGCTTTCCCTTTAGGGTATAGATGGATATGGTGTTATGTTGAAAGGTGTGTGATACTGGTGAAAAGGTACCTGTTTTGTTTTCTAAATTAGGAGCTAATTATATTTTGTAAAACATCCTTCATGGTTTGGATGCTATCTGAATCCCATGACAAAATAATCTTCATGTGGCCAGTAAAAATCTCAAAACACTCATGTCATTTTTGATTTTTATCTTAACTATAATTATCTTAGAATTTTATAGTTCATGACTTTATTAGGAAATGTAATGAAACATGGAAGAATTTTAGGTGACAGAATCCACTGAAGGATTAGAAATAAACAGCAATTTACGTAATATCTAAAATTATATAAAAACGCTTATTAAATGGTAACCCCCTCCAGAGGATTTTAGTAATTGTTCTCACTTTACAAATAAAAATGCTCACAGCTGATAGAGAATTTTTAAGACCTCAGAACTTGGTTGCAGATTCTGATTTCATGCCAGTACTTATATATAGCTCAACATACTCAGATGACACTGAATGTTTGATCTTTGTGTTAAAACAAACCTTGTTGACACAGGTTCAAGAAATAAATAAGATTTTCAGTTTTCTTTCCAACTTCTCAGATTAGAACAGCACTTCACTTTTAGATACTTTATTATTCTCTGATTTACACAAGCAATGTTGTGTTTCTGGAACAGGATTTAAAAGCAGCTACATTTTAGATTATCCTGGAACCATATGATGTAGGATTTAAGAGCACAAATTGGGCTCAAGTTTCAACTGCGTGCGTGGGTTCACATGCCAACTCTGCCATTTATTATTAATATGACCATGAACCGATTACTTAATTTCAATTTCCTCATCGGTAAATTAAGGATAATAACAGCACCCACTTCAAAGAATCATTGTAAAGATTGAATGAATCATAGAATGTCAGAGAAAAGTGTGTCTGCTGTACAGTATGTGTTATATATGTATTTTATATTATTATTACTATTCTGATAAGGGCATACTGTGATCAGAGAGTGCATAATTTATGAGAGGTTGCCTAAAGGGTGTTATTTGGACGAGGCGGTGGAGGGGTCTGTGGATAAAATGGAGGGCGAGTCTTGCCCCAAAGCTGCTTCTTCATTGACTCTAAAGACATACGTGGAGGAGTTGAGAATGGCATTAACAACACAAATATGTGAACTAAATGAGCTTCCCAAGCAGTTTCCTCAAGTCAAAAGATATCTAGTAAACCCAAATGATACTCAGGAATAACTGCAATGTGGTGCTGCTACTAGGAAAAAGGCAGAAACACCAGACAGGGCTCTGTAATGTCTACCGTGACCCGTCCTGGTCCTGAAAAAGTATGGATGAAAAAAAAAAACAAGGAAAATTTTCAAGGAAATTCAGGTAATTTTTAATTTTCACATATTGTTTTGTAATGAAGGTGATAACAATAATAACAATGTCCAATCGTGTATCCCTGCAAACTCTCCTTCCTTCAAGCTACTGTGCCTACTTCCTTAGTTCCTATTCACCATTGAATCCTCTGTACTTTGATTTTTCTCCATAACTCCTTTTCGTTAAAAAAATGAAATAAACAAAAACTCCCAAGAGTATTAACAGCTGAATTACACTCTTATTTGTGAGTCTGACTTTGGCTGGGTGATAAGTCACCACATTGCCAAAATGTTAAGCCATTTCTATTCTCATTTACTTGGGGTTTTGGTGGTATTAAATGCTGCTGGTTGTTCTTGATAGGGCTTTCTGGCTACCAATTTTATCTTATTTTAGAGTTCATATTCATCTACTTAACAAAGTATACCATGGTTCTGAGGTCAAGCTTTGTTTCTACTGTCCCTTCACTTACCATATCATCTACAGTGACTTCATAATCTCCCTGGGATAACTGCTGTCTAAATGCTGATAACTTTAAAATAGGTGTCTTCAGTCTTAATTTTTCTGATGGAATGGGGTCTTATAATAAGCCTTTCCAGGAAATAAAGGTTTATTCATTACATATGTGAAGATATTCTTAAAAATATAGCTTAATGAATAATTATTCTAATTCATCTTTGTATCTCTCATGGTGAAATATGGACTACTTCTAAAGCTAGAAGGCACTTGATACATATTAAATGAATGAATCTCCTAAATTCTTATAGAATGAAAAAGCAGTTACTCTATTTGCCTATCTAAATTATTAAGCATAAATTTATTAATATCAGGTCTAAATTTTAAAGAAAATATCAACTCATAAATTGAAAACTTTTTTTCATTGTTTATAAAATATAGCCCCAGAGTTCTGCTCACCCCTGAAGAACAGGCTATGTGTTCTCAACAGGGTAATTCATTATCCAGCTGTTCTGTGGTTTATGCAGATTGCTTTCCTGGAAGAAGTTAAGACTGTAACCAATCAATCACTCAAAAGCTCAGTCAGTGCAGTTAAGTGGACAGTGTTCCCAGTAAAGACCACATTCCGTCTGCTACTGTCACTGATCTGTGATCCTGGAAGTGATTTCATGTTTGTTATGCCACATTCTTTCTAGTTTTAAAACAAAGTCATAACTGATAAAACCAAAAATCATGCTAAAAACTTCTCAAGAAAAGAGAAATTATCATGACAAAAAAATACATTATACAATTCAATATAATTGGCTATAAATTATAAATTCAAAGAATTCCAATAAAAGTAACAGTGTTCAAATGGCAATGATAGGTGATTTTTCACAGGCCCCCCCCCCAATAAATCCCTAACAATAAAACAATGAAATTGGTGTTATTATTCTATTTTGTAAATGAAGAAAGTGAAAGAGAGGTATGAAAATAACAGGGAGAGTGTGTGGATAGTGATTCTATAGGGGAAAGAAGAGAGAGTTAGAATAAAACGGATTCAAGGAAATTGGGGAAATAAAGGGTTTCTTAAAAGAAGAAGAAGTGGTTGATAGACTCAAATATTGAAAATAAATGATATAAAACAAGGCAGGTAAGTGACTCTTATTTTTGGTAACTAGACAGTTCTGGTGAACATGGTAACATCCATCTTCGTGGAAAGACAGAGTTAGGGACCATAGTGCTAGAGATGGAGGAAAAGTAGGAAGTACAGAAGGAGACTTCTAAATAACTTCAGCTAGGAAAATCTGATGCACAGATAAGACATGAGGAAGAACAATTGCTCAAGGAAAGCAGCTTCTCAGGAAGGCTTTTATTAAAATTATTTTGCTTTTTTGTTAGTTTTACAAATGTCATTACTCCTGGAAATTCATGTGATTACAAGCAGGGACCAAGAGAAGGGGAGCACTGAAGATCCAATATATAGTCGTGGTGATGGAGAAGGTCCGAAAGGTGGTGGAAAAGTACTGAATCCCAAGACAGAGGAAGGGCTCAATTTCAATCAGGAGTAACAAGCAAAGTATAGATGACGGGGGCAGATGGAGAAAAAATAAAGTAGGTTGGGGGAGGGGTGGGACGTCAATTGGGAAATTGATTTCTCTTAGGGACAAAACATAGGGTCCAGTCCCCTGGTACCCCATTCTCTGGGGCTCAGAGTCTGATGAGTCTGATTGTACCCTGGCTAAACTTCACCAAATGATATATTAAGGACTCTGCAATAGAATATTTTAGATAATCAGGAAGAATTGTAAGCCAGTTAGATGCAGACATGGCACACTAGTCATGGAGGAAAAGTTTAACTCAGTAGGCCTGGTCTATTGAAACTGCACTTTCCAAAGAAAGGTCTGCTTTAAAACTGGCTTCCAGGCTAGGCCCAATGGTGCACACCTGTAATTCGAGCAACTCAGAAGGCTGAGGCAGGAGGATCACAAGTTCAAAGCCAGCCTCTGCAACTTAGTGAGACCCTAAATAACTTTGTGAGATCTTGCCTCAAAATAAATGATAAAAAGGGCTAAGGATGCAGCTCAATGGTAGAGTGCCCCTTGGTTGAATTCCTGGTACAGAGGGGAAAAAAAAGAAAGAAAGAAAACAAAATTGGTTTCTGGGAGATAACTGCTGAGCCTTTGGAATGTGCCACCTTCTAGGAATGTTTCTGGATGCATAAAAAGTGTGACCAGATATGTTTATCCTAACTCTGTGGTTTATGTGAGTGCCTGGCTTATTCTGGGGGGACTAGGGTCTGCATAGCTGAGGTTAGTTATATGGATTGGACCCAGGGGTGGTCAGCCACCAAGCCACATCCCCCCCATTTTTTTTTTTTTTTTTTTGGTGGTGGTGGTGCTGGAGGTTGAACCCACTGATTTCTGCAAGTGAGGCACAACTGAGCTATATCCCCAGCCCTTTTTTTTTTATATCTTATTAGAGACATGGGCTTGCTGAGTTGCTCAGGTCGTTGCTAAATTTCTGAGACCTGGTTTGAAATTGAGATCTTCCTGTCTCAGCCTCCTGAGTCGCTGGGATCACAGGCTTGTACCCAGATACCTTTATGACTTTCGTCTCTCTCCTTTCATGGTAATAAACAATCATCAGCCATATTGCAGATCTCCTGCATTGTGTGAGGACTTACAATGAGTCACTGAGCTGAAAGGTAGCCTCAGAAACCTCCGATCCATATCAATGTTATTTAAGGCATTTTAAAATGTATGTTTTTATGACTTAGCAATTCTTTATTGTTTATTTATGCATAGAGCACCCACAGTGTTCTGGACACTGTCCTAGACTTAGAACATAAAGTACCAAGTCTATGCTTATACTCACAGAACTTGGAAGAACTACAGAGAAAACAAACCAAGAAAAAATAGAGGTGTGACAAGTGTTCTATAGTAAATACAAATAAACTCACCATGAGACAGTCTGGGTGGGGACGCTTTAGAAGGAGTGCTGTACATAGGCAGTGACACCTTCTAGAAGCAGCATGCAAGATCTGGATGAAGAACAGCAAATTTAAAGACCCTGAGTGAGTTTGGCACCTTTTTCTTTTTTTCAATAGAGAAAAGCAAACAAATTTACTGGAGAATAAGGAAATGAGAAAGAGACTAAAATTAGACCTTGAAATACATGCTGAATAGTGTCCAAAAATATTATTTTTTAATATTCCTTATTAACATGGACAATTTTTTGACTTTGGCTTGTGTAAATATTTTACTTTAGCTTTTTTTACACTGTTTGGTATTTTACCATGGTGCTCTGGTTTTGTTTAGTAACTATTAATCATTGCTACCATATTAATCAGAATACAATTCTTTGTATTTGAACTAAAAAACACATGAAAAACATAACACATTTGAACACATTTCTTAACCTTTGTATTTCCTACAATAACAACCATGACTTGAATTTGTAGTTCACCATGGAATTATAATAATAATTTTTATATTCTTTTTGGTAAACACTTCCTATCCAATTGAAAGCAATTAAGGGATATATAAATAGGATATAAGGAATCATCTAGAAGCTTTTCACATTGAATTACTGTCTTGTTTAAATACTTCTTGATATAGACACCCATTAATGATATTCCTCTTTCCTCGAGCACCTGTTCCTGGTAAAAACAAGGGATATATTGATTTGCTGCAATTTATCTTCTCCCAGGATTTTTGTCTTGACAGTGTGAGAAGATTAATTGGAATTAATGGCATTTGCACAGCTAATTAAAGTCACTCTTCCTAAAGTCAAATCAATTCCTTTAATCAGAGGAGTGACAAAGCTTTGCTTACTTGTTATAGTCTGCATGTAAATGTTCCCTCGATGAATCAGAATCTCTGCAAGCATTAGGTATAAAATACAGTAACCACGTGGGTTGGCCAGAAATTTTTCTGGCACTTAGTAATTTACAAAATGTCACTTATGCCATTTATACATATACTATAAATGTTTTTAATTAAATGCAATAGAAGCAATTTACACATATCTTATATATAGTTTCTCTTAAAAATCCTTTACAGTGGTTGACAGAAATCCATCTATATAAATCCTCAGGATAATTCTTAGGCAGAGTTCACGTAATATAAAAGGAGGCAGAGCTTCAGAAATTATTAGCAAATTCAGATATAAAATTAATTTTCAAACTGGGCATGATAGCACATGCCTGTAATCCCAGTAGTTCCGAAGGCTGAGATGGGAGAATTGCAAGTTCAAAGCTGGCCTCAGCAATGGTGGGGTGCTAAGCAATTCAGTAAGACCATGTCTCTAAATAAAATACAAAATAGGGCTGGGGATATGGCTTAGTGGTCAAGTGCCCCTGAATTCAACCCTTGGTACCAAAAAAAAAAAAAAATGTTCAGATGGTATTGTCTGATTTTATAACATTCTGCTAGTTCCTTTTTCCACATTGGCTATATATCTATAAGAAAATAATTCATTAAAGTCTGATTAATCCAGGCATAAACATTGCCTATCTCTGAAGGAAAGTTTAGGCAGAAACATCAGAATTTGAGTCTACATATTTTTTCACTCTCAGTGCAATGATGATATAACAGTAAACACAGAAGTAGAGTGGCAGGATAGAGGACCTGTGCATTCTCTTCCTCCCCCCACGTTGGAAATCATATTTTAACATCCCAGACAAGAGAGGAGTGTGATGAATGTGTAAAAAAATGGGGTAGTATTTGAAATGAGCTAAAGATATTTTGTAATATAAGTGGCAGTAATATTTCCTCTGTGATGGTGTAAACATCAATATTTATCAAATGTCCATGTCTCTGTTTTCGTATTGGAAACCTCTTTGACACAGCTTAACACTTTTTTGGCCTGCCCACTGAGCCAGACATGATTGGTCATCTTTGATGCCTTTAATACTGGGCTCCTTTCCTCAAATATTTATGGAACTTTCTTGTCTCCCTTCCAGAGGTTTCTCTGGCTCTGACAAAGAATTCAAGCATTCATATATGTACAATCCTAAAATGTAGGGAACTAAGGCGTCGTGAGCAAGCAAAGAGGGGACAAGAAGTGATAGATGACCCTGTAACAACTTCTACAGGCTCCTAAGAAGGGTCTGTTGTCATTAGGCCACTCCAGTTGCTCATAAACATAGCCAACTCAAAGGTAGATTTTTGTATTGACTTTTCTCTCTCTCCCTTGCCTTCATCTTTTCAGTTCCTTGGTCCCTCATTCTTGCTCCTCAGGATTATTTTCCATCTGATTTGCCTCCATACATGCCCTTATTTCATAACCTTTGCTCATGAGATATAGACTGTGATAGTTATGATATATTCAGATGATGCTGTAAGGCCAAAATAAAGAGAAAAGCCTCAGTGAGAAAGAGTGTAAAGGAATGAAAAAAATAAAAACTGATTGAGAAAAATAACACAAGATTTTAAAATCACCCTAAACCCTGAACATTGTTTTTTAAAGTGGTGAGAGGAAGGGTCTTCCCCAACACGTGGACATATTAAAACCAATCCATTAGTCTTGGGAGACTTTATTCTTTATTATGCACTAGTTTAGCATCTTTTAAAGTGGTCTATTGATGATGATGGTATCATGTGTGCATATTTTAAACTGATTAATGAGGATGAGAGCATGAATTAACTTGGATTCAGGTGATCTTCAATCACTGAAGAATTACAAAAATGCAGACAGAATCCTCTTTACCTATGTCTGATGGCATTTCTAAAATGAAGGTTTTTTTTTTTTTCATTGCAAAGTTACCTATGCCTCTAGTAAATAAATGTAGACAAATCACTATTGTCTGGCATGTAGCAGATGTACCTAATAAATGCTTACTTAAAAATATTTAAGACTAAGTATGTTCAATCATCCACAATAACTAATGTCCTGTCATATTGTTATCTCAGCTGCTTTGCTCAGTTACATTCTCTAATCCAGTTAAGTTCACAAAGCTTTGTAACTCCTTCTATTTTTATTTCATCCTGCTATATGAAATGAGCAAACTTCTTTCCTCTCCAGGAAAATGACAAATCTATTGGTTAATAAATAAATGCTTTTACTTTCTAAACTAGGAAAGTTAGAAAAAGAGGCCTCACCAAAGGGCTAAAACTAAAAAATAAAATCTGGCTAGTAAGTCAAGGTCAAAATTATACAGAAATTAGTAAAGAAACATCAATCCTTCACCTTAGTTAATTTCTTGGGTTCATTCTTCACTATTGCAGGTCTTTTTTGTAGGTTTGAGCTGTGGCAGGGTTGTCAATGCCAATTGGGGGAAAATTAACAATAACAACAGCAGAATAAACAGACACTAGTATGGAAGTATGTATAAACATGGATGTATAGCCAATGTGATCCTGCAATCTGTACACGTGGTAAAAATAAGAATTCATAACCCACTTGAATCAAATGTATGAAATATGATATGTCAAGATCATTGTAATGTTTTGAGCAACCAATAAAAAAATAATAATAACAATGACAAAACTGATACCCCGAAACCTTCTGATAGACTATGCTGATGAAAACTTTCAATGAAAAAGCAATGTTTAGAGATACATTTTTATTAATACATGTAGAGAACTTCAAAAGCAAAACTTTAAATTATGTCTAACTACTTCACATTCATTTATGCTGCTTAATTATGTATCACAGCTTTCCAGAGATGACTTCTACTGTTAATAGAAATTCTCAAATAATGAGAGAAAACATAACAGGAGTCTCTTTTTGTATTCTAATTTGTTATATATGACAGCAGAATGCATTGCAATTCATATTACCCATATAGAACACAATTTTTCCTATCTCTGGTTGTATACTAAGTATGTTCACACCATTTGTGTCTTCATACATGTACTTAGGGGAATGATGTCCATCTCATTCCACCATCTTTTCTACCCTCATGCCCTCTCCCTGCCCCTCCCAGTGCTTTGTCTTACCTAGAATTCGTCTCTTCCTCCCATGCTCCCCCTCCCAACCTCACTATGAATCAGCCTCCTTATATCAGAGAAAACATTCAGCATTTTGTTTTTCAGGAGTCTTTTTTTGAGGTGTAAACAAATGACAAAGGAACAGCCATTACATGGAAAATAAAGATTTTATGGTTTGAATATTGTTCCCTCTAAAACTTAGCTTGAAATGCAAGTGCTATTATAATAGCATTAATAGACAGGAACTTTGAGAGGTGATTAGGATCTGGATTGTACCCATTCCATTATAAAAGAGCAAGTTCAGTCCCCTTCTTCCTCTCTTGCCTGTCTGCCTTCTGCCTTGTGATAATACAGCAAAAGATCACTTGCAGATGCCTGTATCTTCACCTTGAACTTTCCAGCTTCCAGAATTGTGAGAAAATAAATTTATGTTCTATATAAATTACCCAGTCTCAGGTATTCTGTTATAGTATCACAAATGGACCGAGATAAGCATCTCCTATTTTTTTTTCCCTGTGAGAGGTCAATAAAGACTTTTCTATTAATAACTCAAACCTTATACATGGTTTTCAACATAGAATGTCAGGCTTTTATTTGCTTATGGAGCCTGGTATATTTATGGAGGAAATTGCTTATGAAAATTCTGAACCCAAATTTAGAGATAGGAAATCTTGTGGGGGATAGACATTACGTATGAACTTCAAGAACCATGGTTGCAAAGTGAAAATGACTCCTCCCAAAGCCAGCCTCTCATTGTGATTTGGGTTCTAGTATCACAGTAATGAAGAAAGGAGAGGAGAAAATTGTCCAGGTATCTTTAGCAGTAAGATATTAAAAATACTGGGATGTAATAGAATCTTGATATTTGGTTATGTTAGTTCATTTAAAGTTATTTCCCTATAAGGGAACATATAAAGTTAGGAACAGAATTCCTTTAAGTGTACAAATTCTAGAAAATAGGCTGTTTTCCCCACAAACATGATTATGACCAGGGCAGTTATCTGCATTCACACTCACAGTAGGAACCAAATTTGTCTAGTCACATTTTTATCCACAGCTCCTCCTTACTAAAAAGAATATTTTCCTAAGGGTTGTAACCTGTTTTCACAGGAAATACCTCTTCAATGCATAGTCTGAAGGTGCAGAATGATGGAGGTGATGGAGTTAGTGTGGTTAATGTGCTACATCCTTGTAAAGACCCTTGCACTCCTTTGGCTGAAGAACTCCATGGACTATTGACTATTACAGTGAGATTAGTAACACTTTTTATTTTTTGATAACTTCTTGTAGCCAGACCAAGAGGGTTTGAATATAATTATGCTCCTTCTGCCCACCATATTGCTCACTGAACAGGCATGAAAAATAGTTGCCACTGGGAAAGAAATTAATTTTAAGAAGCAACTGAGAATTCTTCAGACTTGGATGGCTGGTGTATGAATTCTGAATTGACATCAGTGCATGATGACAGGAAGGATGGGGACAAAGATTCTTTCCCCATTCTTCTACAAGAAACAGTTCTAGTAGGTTCTTAGGTATTTTGGTGAACGTGGGATTATAGCAAGGAAAGGATTAGAGCAGAAGTGTAGCTATTTTAGGCATGCTGACATAAACTCTGCATTTTACAACATTACCAAAGACACTTTATACTTCTAATTATGTTACCAGCTACTCCAGTTGCACACATAAAGCATATAGAAGAGGCCTGGAATATAGTAATTGTTTATCAAGTTTTAGTTGCTGTATTCATTAATATTACCTGCTGAATGAAGGTTCTCCCCTGATTGCTTAGAAATAACCAGAGTGCCAATGCTTCTCCTCCCCAATTTGGGAGAATGTGCATGCACTCAAGTCTCTGCAAGGCCACAAGGAACTGAGCAGCTGACATTCCTCAGCTCTTCTATGGGTATCAGGCATCACTAAACTCAGAGTAATTGATGCCCAAACATATAATATTATTACTGGCTTATAAGACTAACTCTGTAATCATTTTATATAAAAGGAAATCAAGATAATAGACTTGTATGATAAGTTGTACCATGGCTCTAACATGCCACTTCTCAGAATAAGATGAACAACCCAAGCAATAGGAATGCTCTTCTATTATTAATAGTTTATAAGTAGGAACATTTGCTGATATTCACTGGAAGCCCCTTAGAATTTTCTTTAACACAAGACATATCATGTGTCTAAATGGTAAGTATTTTAGGAATAAAAGTGGTTAAGCAATATGTATACATCTTATTAGCATACACCGATATTTGGTTTCACATTTGTGAAGGAGATACCTAGGATGAAAGTTTAAGTTAAATATAGCTAAAGTCAAAGTAAGACAGAGAATGGATGCTCAGATCCCAGCAAGTCTGGATCTTAACTAAGTTATCACTTTAAAAAGCGTTAGAACAGATAAAGAAAAAGACATGCTTTTCTAAATTAATGAGTGAATTCTGACAAAGAGGAAATGTAGGAAGTAGCCTGATTCTCAATTTGGAAGATAGTGACCACAAGGGAGGGCAAACCTATAAGAATGTTGTAGGCAGGCTGCAGTGCAAAAAGGTACATGACATTATAAATATAATTCAACAAACATGCATTGAATGTATGTGCATGGTATTAAAGTACCAACTAGGAGCTGGAATTATTGAAATGAATTATTAATGATTCACCCTTCAAGAATTCACATTTTTGAAGAAGAAAAGAGACATGATAAAAAGCATTGCATTTATTTTTGATATTCATATTGCTATAATGGAATTATGACTTCCAGCCTTAGGAACAGCCTTCAAAAGTGCAGCTTTGAAGATGATTAATTTTTAAAATATTCATCCATGTGGATTAAAAGTGAATTTAAGACATTCTTTATAATCTAGTCTATGAGTTAAAGAAAACACACTTCATCTCAATGAGAATTAATATTATTATTATTTTCTTTTTAGTGATGAACACCCAAAATTATAGACTTCAAAAAACACAGTTTGTGGAATTATATTAAGGTGAATGTGCACATATAATAACTTCTGGGTTTTAGCTGCATGGTAGAAATTGTTCCTCTGTACCAACCAATTTCCACTTCCTACATCCTCTCTAAAAGATACCTCTATCCTACCTACTTAGAATAGAGATTAATTTAGCTTGATTGTTTAACACTATGTATATAGAATTATGTGACATATTTATTTATTTATTTTAATTGACAGATAAAATCGCATTTATCATATAAAGCATTTTGTTTTGAAGTATATATGTATCATGAAGGGGTTATATTTAGCTAATTAATGGAAATCTCATATAGTTATCACCAAATATTTTGTTGTATCTGGCTTCTGTTAAAATTATTTGCAATTTATCCATAATTTTGCATGTATATGTAATTTGTTTAATTTTCTCTCTTATGATATATTATCATATGATTATGTCAGAATGAATTCATATATTCTATTATTGAATGTCATTAATGAAAACTTACAATTGTTATTATGAGTAATATTATTATAAATATCTTTATCTTACTTTTGTTATGCATATGCATGAAATTTTGTTTTGTCTCAAATTTAATTTGTAAGACACAATTTCCAAGTTTTTGTTCCAATTTACATCTCCACCAGCAATGTTGATTCCCAATGTCTATATCCTTGTCAGTCAATGTCCTTCAATCCACTGTGACTACTGTAATAAAGTACTATAAATTTTGTAGCTTATGAGGAACAAAAATTTATTTATTAGAGTTCTTAGAGGCTAGGAATTCCAAGGTCAAAAATTCAGCAAAGTTTATGTCCAGTGAGCCCTACTTAGCTTTTCCTGGACATCCAACCCTGCTGTATTCTCACATGTCATAAAAGAGACACATGAGCTTTCTAGGACCTCTTTTAAAAGGCTGCTAATCCCACTTACAAAACTCCACCCTCCTGATATCAAAATCTCCTAAAGACTCCAACTCCTAACCAAGTCACCTGGAATATGAGGATTTCATTATGTGAATTGTGTGTGTGGAAGTGAATGCAAACATTCAGACCATAACAATCATTTAAATTTTGTATTGTAACATTGGTCATTTTAGTTTATTCTGTTTGCTCTATAAAACCAGTTCCTTGTGGTTTTTTTTCTTTGAATTTTTCTTATTTCTGATGAACTTGAGCAAATCATGATATATTTATTGAAAGTATAAAGGTCTTCATGGTTAACAATATGCTTGGCTTGTTCCAGGCACTTTACCATGATTGTTATTGTCTGTGTTTTACTTCCTGATGTATAGCTTTTTATGCTTGAGATATGGGCCCATTTTAGTATCTATGCTGGGAATATTTTTTTTCTCATTCTGTAGTTTGTATGTCCTGCCTTCTAATTATGTAGTTTAATCCAAAGAAGATTTTTACCGATAATGTGTTCTTCTTCATAATGTTTTTAAAAATGTAGTGTTTTAAAATCATGTTTAAAATATATTTTTCAACCTGATAGGTTGACAAAAGGTTTGTAGGATCTATGTGTGCTCCCACATGTTACAAATGTCAAAAAGTATTTGAGATGCAGTTCCAGCAGGTAGATTGAATAAAATACTGACTTGAAATTTCAGATATTTGATTCAAAGAGAAGATCTAGGCAAAATTCTAGTTAAAACAAGAAAGCACAAATTCACAGACTCATAAAATTAGCAATAGTATGTTAATATCATGATGCTATTTCATTGGGGATCTGATTTACAAGGGAATAAATGTAGGATTTTGGTCATTTCATTAGGTCATTATATTTCCTATAAATGAGCAGAGTCAGGCACTTGGAAGTATTCACTAGTCATCCTCCAATCTTCAACTAATAAGAATTCTGAAAGCCCAGTGAATTGGATATGAGAACTGATAATGACTGAACACTTTCTGGAATGAATCATGATTTTTCAGTTATAGTAAATGGGAAGGGTTTCATGTGAAATGAGAGTAAAGAAAATTTAGAAATGAAATCCAGAAGACCACTGTCAAGGAAGTAGGAAAGATGGAGGTAGAAAGACCTCAGTCCATTCACTTATGCTTCTTAAGGAGATAACTAATCTGAGATCAGTTTGGGGAGTATTATTTCCCACTGATGAAATAAAGTTATAAAGATGTAAATACACTCAACACATTAGAGGTAAAAAAAAAAAATTGTCAAAAATAAAGCTTAATCTAACAGTGCTAGAGGTGTAGCTCAGTAATAGAGTGATCAAGAGGCCCTTGTTTCGATCCCCAGCACTACAAAAATGTATATATGTAAATAAATAAATGATAAATAAATAAAAAATAAATACAACTTAATATAAATATATATGTATATTTTTGATTATAGGAAGCCATGACCTACCTATAAAACTTCACTTACCCAAATATAACATTCTCCATCTTATCTCAGTTCTTCTGTGAGTTTGTCACCATTTATTTTTCTTAGTTACCATCAGCTTTTGATAAAATTTATCCATTTGTTTTAGATTATAAACTAGGGAGCCTGTATGTGCATGCAACTTGTAATCAAATGCTTTTGTTTTTCCTGTGTAATTCTACAGGACAGTGGAGAGACTTTTCAGTTTCTTTCTTGGTAATCTGTGCATGGGATGTGCATGGGAATTTATTTTACCATAATTATAAACTGTCTGTAGATCTTCCTTTGCAGGAAATATTGCTTGGGACTCAAATAACTAACAAGTTCTAAAGTCTTCTGAATACATGTGTCCAGAGATATTCTCTTTCTTATTCTTCTTCCTATAAAATTTCTTAATTTAATTATGTAATTTTATCTGACCTATTGACTTTTGCATCTCCTCATGCTGCATTATCAGAAATCACAGTCCCTAAAGTGGATGCAGAAATAAATTCAGGAAGGGTACTTCCCACTGCAGCTTTTGAGAGTCTAAATACTCCTTCACTTTATATCATGTAGAAACAGTTTCCTTCTCATTTTATTGATGAAGTTCCTGATATTTTGATGGGCTAGAATGTGAGCATCTCTCACTTCCTTCCTTTCCACCCTGATTGGCCTGAAGCAAACCATTGAAACTTTAGAGGAAAACATTCCAGTAGTTTTACAAACATGTCTCTACTAGTGGCATTTTTAATTATTTTTAAAAAAGAATATCTAACTGGGAAGTTCAAATGAATGAAACACTTTGAGTTTATTTTCCATCTTATTTGAAAGCTCAAACTTTCTACATATTTCCTCCTTCTGATAATATTCAAGTCATCCTCTAAAGGCCATTCCTCACCAGGCATATCAAACGATGTGGGCAAAACTTAGGAAATTCATAGTGTTATCTTCTATCTTGACACAATGGGGTACAAAATGTTATATTAAAACACAGGAAAACCCAATTTTCTAATCACTGTCATGTGTATAAAGTGTTTCTGGGATTTGAAGTGGGTCTTGCTTGATTAAGGTGAAGATTTGATCAAAAAAGATTGATTGGAAATCATGCAGATCACTCAAAATTATATACGATGGCTTCATAAATGTTGAATCTTCTTATTATAAATATTGTTTGTCCTAATATTATGAAGAGAGTGAATACAGGGAAATGTCAAGGTCTAGTGATGGTAGGAATATGGATTTTAAAGTCAGAATTATCCTGAGATAAAATAGTTCTCTGGCCACTGGAGGTATGCGATCTTCTATAAAAAAAGGAAAAATAATACCCACCTACAACTCCAGTGAATTTTAATATGATGAGACATACAAAAGTATCTAGCTCAATGCTCAACACATCAGAATCTCAGCATTAAATGTGGAATGTATAGTTAATTTGGAGCCATTAGCAAATTAGTGATGAGGAAGTAATTTAAGTTGAAAATCAGGCCATTTAGTAAACTGCATGGGAGTTGGGAAACATTAAAGCTAACTGAAGTAAGCAGAAAATACTGCAAGCTCCTTGAGTAAGATGGTGTCCCTGAAATGGAAAAGAAGCATTAAAACAAGATATAAATAATGAAACTGAATGTCTTGACTGAGTCTTTTGAGGAAGACAAAGGCTTGCTGCCATTTTGACCCAGAAGCCCAATATTAACATTTTTATAGTGGTCAAAACTGTCACTGTGAAATAGCTTATAATAATACATGTGATCTTCTGTTTGTTTTCATCAATTGTCTGTATTGTAAAGTGTTTCATTCTCAGGAAGTAGAAACTATTATTTCCCTGGTAGAATGATTTCCCCCATAGGCATATTTTCTGGATATTTCTACCAAATTATAAACATGTTCAATGGAGGAATTTATATTTCTTTCCTTGAGAATCTAGACAGAGTTCATCGGTCAAAAAGAATTCTTTTGATAACTCATCCCAAACTTGCTTTCCTTTAATCACCATGTCTGACTCTGTGCTATGCTCTTTTTCCTTTTAGCAGGAATGGCTACTGCTGTTCCCCCAGTGAAAATGTTGGTCCATTGGGACAGTGCTTCCCACCAGTTCCTCTCACTGTCCCCCACTAAGGAAAATCCAACTCTTGAGATTTCTATTTTTATGGATACTTCTCTCAGAACACAGTTGCCCAAACATAATCATATAATCATGGAGCCCATCAGTTTTTTCAACCAAAACAAGTACTTTGCTATTATTAAGCCTTTAGCATTTTTGCATCATTCTTAGTAGCTCTTATGTTTCAATATAAATTCACATTTAATTTGTTTCCCATTAACACTCCCAGGAATCATTCAGTAATAATGGATTCTGCCTTCTCTGCTCATTGAATATCTATTACTATTTATGCATCCCTGGAGATATTAGTTTGTGTTCTTCTCAGCAGAATTACATTTTGTTATTTTGGACTCAAGTTTAAGACTTTTGCATCTATTTCAGTTGTATTTCTCTGAATTACAATTTTTTCCCAACAGTTTTAGATTTCATAGCTTTTCCAATAATTTAATATTTCATATTCTATTTGATTTAAAAATATCATATGATGGTATGTATTATCTTCTACAAATCATGCTAGGGCTGATATTAGATGAAGGGAATGCAACATGTAGGGTTTATTCAGAGGTCATCTGTGGATGTTATCTTTACTTCTTGTCACCTTTCATTTTGATCTGGTGTTTTAGATAAAGTGAGTGTATACTTTAACACTATGTGAATACATATTACGAAAAAACAGAAAAATAAATGTAGTTAAATTTTTAGATAGCAATAGCTCATAATAATTATATTAAAAACTTAAATTTATTGAGATAATCATTTGTTCCCTGCCATATTGCAGGGGCTTTATATGTATTACTTCAGAAAGATTAAAAATACCCCTGTGTCTTGGTGACCCTTCTTATCCCCATTTTTAGACAAATAGATAGAACTTCTGAGAGAGTCTGTAACTTCTCAAAGGTCAAGCACAAAGCCAGTAAGTGGAAAACCAGAAAAATCTTTTTTTTAAACTATATATAGTTTAAAATCATTATTCTTTAATTATGTTACTGTATGTTTATAAAAAATTAAAATATAGCTAAAATTCAAAATAACTTTCCATGCAACTATATTGGGAAAGTTTGGATTCTGCTTCAAAAAAATCTATTTATCCACTGTAGATAAATAGATATATTGATATATACATATGTGTTTATATATATGTATATGTATACACACACATACACATACACACATTTTTTTTTCACTGAATTCTCTCCTCTGTTTTTGTGGATCTTTTCTGTCTTTTCTGACAACTTACAAAAAAATCACATTTTATCAGGTTTAAATTATGAAAGTTACTTGTAAATAACAGTGTTCTTTCTAATGATTTCACTAAATGCGAATAAAAGTTTTATGAATAAGAAATATACATGATGGCTTATTTTTACAATATGGCAATCATAAACAGCAAGACACTTTTCTCCTATTTTGTGGAATATGAATATCAATTCTTCTGGATGAGAATCTTATTGTAGTTTAATATTTGTGAAACTCAATAAATTTTACATTTAACACCCTTTTCAAATTGAGCTATTTGTTCTGTGGGGGGTATCAAGACAACTCTTCAGGTAAATCTGTCATTTATTGAGTGGTTGCTAAGAAATTGGGCTTAATTAGCTATTGCAGTTTACAAGTTTGTATTTTTTCACTAGTATTTTGTTATATTTATCTTATTTTGGACTAAATATTAAAGAATATAGTTTACAACAGCATATCTTACAGGGTTTTTTTTTTGCCTGTATTTGGAAAGATCCTCTCCACTGTTTTGGCATGTATCAGGACAAGACCAGCTTGCCAGAAATGAGCACCCATTCTCGAGTAGAGAAATAACACAGATTATGATCATGAACTAGAATTAGATTATGTTAGCATCTGGGCAAATGCCAGTCTCTGATTATCAATATCAAATGCCTTTTAGTTTCCTTGTGATAACTCTCATTTTTAACCAATTTTAAACTCAATTTTGCGATTTACCAAAGTAGACAAGCATGAAATGGGTTTTTCATAAAAAAGGGAGATTCTTAGTGAATAACAATGCTGTTGTTTTTCTTGATTTGTTTTACCTCCTTTGCTATGCAGCCCCTGTCTTGTGACAGAGATGTGTATCTCTTGCTTTTTCTGGGCTTATGGTTACCTGCTTCCTCAAGCACTTCAAGTTAGGTAGGAACATAAGACTGACCTCAGGCCAGGAAAAATGAGTGTATGAATTAAACCACCTTCATGCAGTTTTACAGCTTTTCTATTTTGATAGACACCCTGGAAATTAAGTGTGACAGATGGTGTGTTATAAACTGAAACTGGCCAGTGTCTGTCTCCTCCTTTTCTCAATATACACATGAATGTGTGCATAGTGCACATGTGTTCCTCCCTCCCTTTCTCTCTCTCTCTCTCTCTCTCTCTCTCTCTCTCTCTCTCTCTCTCTCTCTCATACACACACTCAGACACACACACACTGGACTTTGGTCTGAGCAATGTTTCTATAGTAAGCTGCTGAGATTTTGAGTATTAGGGTAGAAATTTTCCCCGAATAATACAATTAGAATTATTACAGGTGTGAAGTATACATAGTGAACAAGAGTACAGGATTTGTATAAGATGTATTAGATGTATTTAAATCCATATATTGGCTTTCTTTTTGCTGATTGCATGGCAAATTATTTAACCTCTCTATGTTTCAGCTCTTTTGTCTACAGCATGAAAATAGAAGCTATCTTACAGGTTAAGTATTGAACAAGTACACACACACACACATATATAGTGCTTAAAATATAGTAATATTTGATGATAAGTATTAACTTTTTTAAGCTTTCTCTTTTTGTAGATTAATTACAGTTCCTCTTGGTCATACTCCATCCTGAAAAAACAAAATTGGATTCAACAAATACTGTTACTGTAATGCTTCAGAAAGAGATTTAAATAATGAAAATCCTAATTAGGGAATGGTAGAACTGAAATTGCCATTTGACAACTGAGAATTAATTGTGTCTTCAACTCTTTTAAAAAGTTTACAGGAAGTAAACTTTGTTCATGATGATTACATTTTATTAATGATTATTCATTGGAACTTCAATCTGCACCTCCCTACCCTGCCCCTGCCCAATCCTAGATATCTGTTACTCTCTACCTGGGGCTGTGCTCAGATCTCCTTAGCTATGTGGGATTTTCTAGGCTTTTCACTGATGTGTAGACCATATTTAATTGTTCAGTGCTTGGAATCTTTCTTGATCATGCAAGACACCCTGAGATGTCCATGTAACTACTCGATAAGTCTGGCATCTTTGTGTTGAGATAATTATATTCACTCTTCTTGGAGCTCATATAATCTCTGAAAGCAAAGATTTAACTTGGATACACCACAGAAAATAATTATGAGACATTTTATATAGATGAAAATATTATAGGAGTAATTGCTTTTCCTTGAGTCCTTTATGATTTCATACCCAATGGGCTAGATTCAGAAATCTTTTGCTAAATATTGCTCAGGAAAAACATCCTTTCATACTTCAAACTTCTCTTCTAGAGGAGGTGCTTAATGATCTTCATATGGGAACAACAAAATTCTCATACACAAAAAGAGCTACTCATTCTTGTTCTTTTGTTTTGCATCTGAGTTTTCGCATTCAATATAAAAATTTAGTTTGGCCTCTTCAAAGTTCATTGAGAATCAATCCAGAGAGGGGAATTTGAGTGTATAAGAAAATGTGAGCAGTTCACCAGGACTGGTACTCAGTGCAATGGAAGATACAAGAGAGATGGGTGCTACATTGTAGAGAGAGGTGATTGATAGTAGGTGTCTCATAACACAAGCTTTGTGGTAAAGGCAGTCGGAACTGCTGGGACAATTTCTAATGAGGAGCATTTGTGCTCAGAACCTACAGGAAGATTACTTTCAATCTGTATTTAGGTGCCTATTTAAAGATTAAGGAGTCGTCATATCTTACAGATATCATTCATTCCTTGATTTGTTTAGGAAGAAATTGAAGGTGTCCTGGTGCTCAATCTAGTTAGAAGTCACCTAGAGGCAGAGCCAGGGTAAGAGTGAAGGCCCCACATTCCAGATTCATGCTTAGTCTGTTATAATGGGCCATTTTCCTTTTCACTTCTCTTTTTTTGAGTTTTATACTGTATCATCTTTTAAAGCCAGATATGTCAAGTAATGTCACTGGATTTTTTATAATTCCAGTTAAATTAAAACAAAGAAACGTGAAAAATTTGAAATTTACTTTTCCTTTTCCCTTTTTTTTTCTTTTTTAAAATGTGTGCATATTCAGTGTTTGTACAAGGGCTATAAGTTTATTACTTATTTAAAAGGCAGAATTTTAAATGTGTTTCTGGGAAATGGAAATCTTTTTAAAAACTGACATTTGTGATGACAATTCATCCATCCTGATGATGGATGAATATATACCTGAATATCTCTGCCGATCAATGCTAAGTCTGATTATTTGATTAAGTATTTTGAAAATATTCAAATCTCAATTTGTAAATAAATTTATGCCTTGTACACTTAACAAGTTTGAAGTTTGTGTATGATTAAAATTATCTGTGATTCTGTCTATTGACAGAATACCTGTAATCCCAGCAACTCAAGGAGCTGAGACAGGATAATCTCAGCCTCAGCAATGTAGTGAGACCATCAACAACCTAGTTGTGATCCTCTCTCAAAAAAGACAAAATAAGGACTAGGGATGAGGCTCAGTGGCTAAGCATCATGGGCTCAATTCTCAAAAAAAAAAAAAAAAAAAAAATCCCTTGCTTTTATTTGATACAATGGAAACAATTCTAGGCCCAACAAGATAACACTATTTTGTACCTGTATGATCCAAAGAGTACATACTTGAGACTATCCACGAATGAAGTAGGAGTTCACATACTCTCCATTATGGTATGAATGTTATCTTTTATCAAATGATGACCTTCTTCATAACTACCCAAATCCAGACCTAAATACACAAGATTTTCTTATTAGCATATTTTTAGTAATTCTTTTTCCATTTCTTCATTGTGGTGATGGACAAGGACCTCCCAACTTCTATTCCCTGAGTCTAATTTTTAAACATCAAATTTCAGTGTGTTAGGTTTCAAATAACAGAGCTAATTGGCAGAGATAGATAGAAAGAGAGAAAGTAAGATTATAGGAATTTGATTATGGAGGTCAAGTTCTATATTCTGCCATCTGTAAGAGATAGTTCAAAAGGAGTCTATGGTATAAATCCTTGGTCAATTCTAAAGGCTTGAAAACCAGGGCACCATTGTCTGAGGATAAGAGAAAATGGATGTCCCCACTAAAACAGTGAATTCTCCCTTCCTCTTTTTCATTCTATTAGAACACTGAATAGGTTGAATGATGCCCACTCACATTGGGAGAGTGGTCCTTACTCAGCCTATCAATTCAAATGCTAATTTGTTCCAGAAAACTGCACAGACAAACTTAGAAATAATGTTTTTACCAGCTATCTGGGCATCATTTAGCCCAGTCAAGATGGACCATAAAATTGACCATGACAGTTAGGAAGAAGAAATTACTAATGTGAATGAGCAGAAATCTTGTTCCCTCCTGGGCCTTCTATGTTGTATTAGTTTGGAAAAAAAATGATAAGCCTTTAAATAAAACATTGAAATAATTCAATAAATTCAATAATGCATTAGAAGAAGCAGGGTGCTATATCTAAAAACAACAAATAAAAAATATTGAAAAAAAAGAAGCAATGTATTTTTTGCCAATGAAAAGACTTTCAGATGTGGAAAAATAATTTATGTATTAGATTGAAAATCTGACTAGATAACTGTCTCAGTCAGAAGAAGAATCACAAGGTATAAACTGATAGACAAATTTATTTTCAGAAATCGCATTATGCAGCGTGGGTATATTATGGTTTCATTCACTCTCTCCTCTATATGCTTTGGGTAACTGAATGTGCTCAGGTGCTACCCACTTAAAGCTCTACCAGCTGTCATTATGTACTCAGATCTTTATTATTGGTCTGTGCCTCAAATTTTTATTTTTATATTTTATTTTTTTGGGGGGAAGTTACCAGGGATCAAACTCAGGGATTAACCACTGAGCCATATCCCCAGCCCAATTTTTGTATTTTATTAGAGATAAGGTCTCACTGAATTACTTAGCACCTCACTGTTGCTGAGGCTGGCTTTGAACTCGCAATCCTCCTGTCTCAGTCTCCCAAGCTGCTGAGATTTCAGGCGTGCTCCACTGCGCCTGGCTCAAATTTTTATTTTTTGCTGACAAGCTAAGATTCCATTTTGAATGTAGGGTTTAGAAAGAGGTAGGAAGCTCTCCTTAAACATCTAATATAAGTCCATTAAAACACATTTTTTAATAAGAGTCCTGTATTAGGATAATGATAATTTTATTTTAAAATTATTTGGTATTTGATTTTTAAATGTATCTACTGTTTCTTTCACATATCAGCATTGGCAATACAGGATGAAGATGAAAAAATAATGTATAGGTATATTTAAATAGACCTGGACTTGATGATTTTTCATCTCAGTCTAGTGAGATTGCCTAAATGAGATGTGTATCAACAGTGGGAAGGAGGATAGTCATTTAGGATGTGTTAGTGGGTGGTAGTAATAGCAGCTGCATAAGATACTTCTGGACAGATGACTTATAGATGACATGAAGAGTCCTCTCCTCCATTTTTTTTTTGTTTTCCTAATTGTAAACATAAAATCCCCAAATTAGAATGATGAATATAGGTTGCTCTAGTGGTTAGTTTTACCTGTGAACTCAGCTAGGCTATAATGCTCAGTTATACAACGAGCACTAATTTAGGTGTTTGGGTGAAGGTATTTCATAGATATGGCCAATATCTGCAATCAGTTGACTTTTAAGTAAAAGAGATTAACCTAGATAATGTGGATGGTCTTCATCCAATCAATTGGATGAAATCCTTAAAGGCAAAACTGAGATTTCCCTGGAGAAAAGGAAATTTTAAGACTAAAGCATCATCTTCTTCCTCTACATGGGACCCTACAGCCTGTTCTGTGGATTTCAGACTTGTTCGTACCCTGTTTTAGTCAGCCTTTTCATTCCTGTGACTAAAAGATCTGACCAGAATGACTTTAAAGGAGGAAAAGTTTATTTGGGGGCTCATGGTCTCAATCCATAGACAGCAGGCTCCTTTCCTCAGGGTTTGAGGTGAGGCTGAACCTCATGGAATCAGAGTGTGGGGAAGCAGCTCACATCATGATCAGATAGCAGAGAAAGAGGTCTGCATTTGCCAGATACAAAAATATACCTCAAAGTCATGCCCCCAATTCCCACCTCCTCCAACCACACCCTACTACTTCAATTGTCACTCAGTTAATCCCTATCAGGGGATTAATTCACTGATTGGGTTAAGACTCTCACAACTCAGTCATTCTCCTCTGAACCTTCTTGCATTGTCTCTCTCACACATGAGATTTGTGGGATCATCTAACATCCAAACCATAACATATCCACAACTGCATGATACAGTTCCTGAAAAGAAATCTATCATCACATATCTTGTGATTCTTCCTCTGATTGAGACAGTTGTCTAGTAAGATTTACCATCCAATACAGAAATCATTTTTCCATATCAGAAAGTCTTTTCATCAGCAGAAAACACACTGCTTCTTTTTTTCAGTATTTTTATTTGTTTTTTTTTAGATATAGCACCCTGCTTCTTCAGACAGCTTTTTGCTTATTTATTGAATTATTTCAATGTTGTATTTAAAGGCTTATACTAAGTTCATTACTGCAGTTCAATTGTCCTAAAATCTTTTAAGGTTATTTAAGTATACTTAAAGATTTCTTCTTTTTTTGTTGGATCTTGTGATGTCTGTTGACTGAAGTAGCACAACTATTATCATAATATGCCTTGTATTAAAATTCTGTATAAATACACTTTGAGCATATGGTGGATAAGGACTGTAAAGAACTGTGTTATATTCACATGACTATCCCTGTGAGTTTCTTAGGTACTTAAGAATCATTGCTGAATTCTATTGCAAACTTGGGATCAGAGAAGTTTGCCTCACTGTTACTGTTAACCAATGTTCTTCTCTTCTCTCTAGTACACTGGTTTTCAACTCTGACTTTAGCCTGATCACCTTTCAAAATTCCAGATACTACCCTGAAACATTTAAATGCAACTTTCTGGGATTGAGCCCAGGTGGGGGAATTTTTAAAGAATTCCTCAGATGACTCTAGTCAGGGTGAACAAATGCTTCTCTGGAATAATATAGAACATCCTCCTGCCTCTTCCCCCACAATACAACTTTAAAACCGAGGACATTTATTATATTACTCTGACTTCCAAGTGAAAGCCATATTAATAAATCAAATGATTATTATTGTTTTTCTAGAACCTTAACCATGCAGTTTGACTTGCTTTGTGACTAATATTAATAGATTAGAACTTTCATTAAATTGTAGCATTCTCAGTATGTAGCTTGTGAGCCTTTTGGAAACTATCAGCCTCCCAACTGAGATTCAGAATTTATGAGATAAACACTGTTTCTATGGAGTCAGTTTGTGTTTAGTTCATATTGCAAGTCAGACTCAGAGTAGTTTTGTTGGCTGTTCTTCCCTATCTCTGATGGAAATATACTGTTTAAAAGATTTTTTTGTGTGTGGATTTCTCTCTCCTAGATAAATAACAGACCAAGATTATAGTTAGAAACAACAACAAAACAAACAAACAAACAACCCCTAGACTTTGAAATCTGACGCACCATGAATTTATTTCTGGTTCTACCAATTGGTTGTTACCAGATCAATTTGGGGAAGTGAGAACTGGAAGAAGAAACAATGGTATCCTGAAGTCATATTGAAAATTATAAATAACATTTGTAAAAGATTGATCATAGAATCTGACACTTTAGAGGTGTCCGTGGAGTTGTATCCATGATTATAGTATGCAGGGATTTAAGGCGACCACACTTCTTCTATTTCACCTCCAATCATTTCAGTTATTATTTGACTTCCTATGAACTATGCTGCAACATTTTTTATACCAGTAACAGAAGTTCTAGCAAGGGAAATATTAGCATTACCTAGTTTTATAGCCAGGGAGCGCTAGAAATATACATGGACTGCAGAGCAATTCAACACTTCCAAATGATTCAGGCATAGATGTTATGGGTGTGATCCCACCCCTTCCTGCTAGTAAACTTGTTACCAAACAGCTGAGGGTTCTTTTGATCAATTCAGGCAGAAATCACAAATAGGCAAAATGCAGATCCCTTAGTGTTAGCATCTCTGAGCTTAGAAGACCAGTGGCTTTTAGCTCTTCCTGTTAGTGACCTTCCTCCCTGACCCCTCAGCTACTAGCAACTCTCTATAACTCTTCCAGTAACCCCAGCTAGTGGCTCCCAGCAACTCTACCTTGCTCCCCATCCTTCTCTGACTACTAGTCACCTTTAGTGTTAACAGCCCCATTGCTGACTGCTTTCAGCAACTGTTATCAATTAGTGTTATCAGTTCTTCATTTAATCAGCTCAGCCTGCTCTACTCAAGATAGAAATAAAACAAAAAATTAAGATAAGTCATCCAAAAGAGGCTTTATTAGTACTGATACTGAAGCACAAGGAGAAGCAGGATATGAACTGTTCCAGTAAGAGGAAGGGAAATTCTGTTTATATGGGAAAAGGGCAGGTGTACACACATTCAGTGCTTTCTGGCTAACTGTAGACTTTGTTCATCACTAGAGGTTGGTTTCCTCGTGGACCAGAATTGGAACTGGGTTATCTGGCTGCAGAGAGGTGGAGTCTTCTGGGATGAACCTTGGACTGATTGCCATAGCTAAAGCAAAAAGTCTCCCAGAGTAGTTGTGAGGTGTATGGAGGTACATGATTTATTTGCAAACAGCCTGAGGCATGCAGGGCAGCCAGGGCTCTCAAAGATAGAAGAAGAAAAAATCCTTCTAGGAAAGTGTTGGGATCTTCTCTTCTGTTTCAAACAAGAGGAGACTGTTTGTTAGTCAGCCTGAATATCAAACAAGGTTGGTACAAGGTTAAAAGAGTTATGTAAAAAGGAAAAACATATTAGACGAGAATCGGCAAGAGACCAAAAGAAGGCACAAATCCCCCATCTCCTAATGTCTGAGAGGTCATGGAGGGACTAGGGCATTTGGCTGGACCCTCAAATTTGGGTCCATGTTCAAGAAGAAAGGTTGTTGATTTCCATGAGTTTCATCTTGTATTATTTTTGTGTGTGGAGGGGGATGGGGGAGAATAGTGCATAGTCATTTTTTAAACATAAAACATCAACCTCATCTGTGGGGAAACACTTAGATAATTTGTCTCCCAGAATTTAGGAATTTGTAGCTAGCTATTGATAGGTATTGTCCAGGAAAAGCAATTGGAGTCCCAGGGAATCTTCTTTAGGGGGAAGAAAGTTACTGTTTCTGTGGGAGCATTTCTTGGATCAGCTCAATCTATTTGGAGAATGGAATCTCTAGTGTCCAGCAACTCATGACACCCAGAGTTAGCTTTTTAGGACTGATATATTCTCTTCCACTTGATTTTGACCAAAGCGTCAAAAATTATATAAAAATGCTTATACTGAGAAGTCCTGCTTTTATACGAACTACTTTTATATTCCTGGAGTTTTACTGTGTTTGCACATATTTTTTAGGCAATGCAAGCAAATATATCTATATATCTTTATATATACCCTGTATTACATTTTAAAATACAGGATACAATATTCTATTAAGGTTTGTAATGACTTTTGATGCTGATTTCACTGGGGCAAAAGTGAGAAGGGAGTAGAATATGAAGTGTATTTCCTCTTCACCAGTAGCCAGTTCTCTTACTTAATTCTCAGAGCAGTGAGCTACATTGTTTCTTACACTGGTCTCCTATTATTTTTCCTGGTATAGCTTGCCTTCACTCTTCTATCCAAGTTCTTAACTTCATGCTGGGCACACAGGAAGTTTTTTATAATGATAAATACTTGTGGAATGAATGACAAATAAATAAATGAAGTATCTCAGGGCCTGAGCCATAAGGTTTTTGCATGGCACATCACAGCGTTTCTGTCAAAATATCACTCCGTGTTGTAAATTAACACGTGTCTCAAGAATTTCAGTACCTCTTAGGGGATAGCATTTAGTTTGTCAGTAAAGTGTGGCAAAATGTATTTTGCTCTTGCAATGAGACAGTTTCAGGTGCTCATGATTGTGCTGTGCACTCAGCCAGTTTTCAAATATATTAAAAAATGATTCATGATGAGTTAGGCAAAGAACATTATGCAAATGATATACCTCAAATGTAGTTTAATTCCAAAGACTCAATTCTTCTCACCTTTTAAATATTAATCATTTGGTTGAAATGTCTGATTGTAGGTCAAAAAAACTGGAATAAAAGCACAGATTTTCCACTATCCAATTGTATCCTAATGCATTTCTGTCTCACTGGAATTTTAAATAAGTAATTGAGAATGGATACTGGATTATTTTATAGCATAGAATTTGAAGTCTTATGAAGATAGTTAATAAAAAAATTTCCATCAAAGAGAAACTGAAAGGAAATTTAATCACTTGGTCAAAATTATAATTGTCCATTTTAGGGTTTGCAATACTGAACTTAAATGACTGTAACAGTGCATTTAAATTTTCGTACCCAATTCTGTTGGAGGATAAAGCTTCAGAATTTTGCAACATCCTGCAGGAATAAGTAACTCCTCTGTAGTGAAAGCATCATGGAGTTTTACATTAAGTTTTCCCACATTTTTTCCAAGAAATAGTTCCTACTGATAGGGGTAAGAATATATCTAAGTAGATTTCTTAAAAAATTATTTTCACATTCAATATTATTTTAAAATCTTATATATAAATTTTGAATATATTTTGTTTTATTGCATTACTATGAATCAATCTCTCCATCCTCAATTGCCATCATATTTAATGCTATGAGTATTAAATAGTAGCTCATATCAAGATTTAAGATATTTAAAAAATATTCATAGTACACATACACACACACTCATATACTCGGATCCAAAAACTTCCAAATCTATGAAGAACTTGGCACTGAAATTTAACATTAATATCATTACCTTAATTTTTTAAAGAAATAAGTAAATAAAAATGAAGTCACTGTGATATATTTTCAAAGGAAAGAGACTTGTCTCTGAAATATGAAGTTTAGATCCCTATTATTGAGACTGTTATAAAAAATACTGTTATGAAATACAGTATTATGCATAACAATGCAAATTTGAACAACCCCCATGAGATTTGTGGACTTGTTCACATGTTGGAAATGTAAGGAAATTTAAAAGCTTGTTTACTTTCCTATAATTCTCAGGAATTTAAGGAAAATTATTAAAAAGGATAGAAACTTATCAAAGCAGTATATCTTCCTCACATTCTTCAATGTAATATTACTTGATTCAATGTATTTCTAATTGTAAACAAAACTTTACTATTTAAAGGAGTGAAATTCACTTAATTTCTACTGAACAGATTTTCAGTTAGTTTGAAGTTTGCTTATTTTAACATATGTGAGTATTGAGGTATATCTACAACTCATTATATTTTTCAGTTCAAACTGGCATTCAAACCAACATAAATATGAACAACTTAAATAACAAACACAAGGAAATATTGCACAGTTAATTAAATGAAATTACATTGGTTTGAAGATATAATTTGGTGGATAATTGCAGTGAGGGTCAGAATTTCTGACTTGGATATTGATCTCCAGCAAACTATCCCTTTACATTTTTGTTTTCTTTCTTTTTTTTTTTTTTTTTTTTTTTCGCTTTTTTGGTACCAGGGATTGAACTCAGGGGTACTTGACCACTGAGCCACATCCCCAGCCCTATTTTGTATTTTATTTAGAGACAGGGTCTCACTGAGTTGCTTAGCGCCTCACAGTTGCTGAGGCTGGCTTTGAACTTGTGATTCTCCTGTCTCAGTCTCCCAAGCTGCTAGGATTACAAGTGTGTGCCATGGCGCCCGGCACCCCTTTACATTTTTGAGAAACTTTCTTTGTCAGTGTGTGATGTTACCATTCACAAAATTCTAAACATTTGAAACCATGAAGTTCGCAGGTTGAAAATCAGTACTCCGCTTATTAGGCAGCATACTTTGGTATAGGGTTTTACCTACCATGAACAGGGACAGATTTTCTTCATACAGATTTGAAGTTCTCTCTCCCACTCTAGAGAAAAGAATATACTGAGGTGAACTTCAAATAGTAATGAGTCAAGTCAAACAAGGACAAACTTTTGCAAATGGGATTTTCCAGGGAATTGCTTGATAGGTAAAATAATGACAATTTTCTAGGAGCTCTGAACTCACTCTGCCCTCTTCAGTGGGTACTAGGCAGCTGGCTTTTATTGTGACTATAAGGCTACTAATTTTCAAGGCTACTATAGGCCAAAGAGATTTGAATGGGATTGGGTATGTTAAATTGCTACAGTGTTCACTATTTTTACCAAGTTGCAGCCATTCATCTTGAACAATCACTTTCCAGTATTACAAACTTTAAATTTTCAGAGTCCTTAAAAAATTGATTTTGATTATGATTTTTTTGCCATTTTGTCATGGAGACAACCATGGTCCTGAGTCTGAGAAGTCTTAGGTGAAAATGGACTAGTCAAGCTATCATTAAAAACAAGGACATGTGGCACAAGTTTATTTCAAACATATTCAAATGCAGCAATAACTTGGGTGACATATCAAATTTCCCCTTCATTATATGAAATAAAAAGAGCTGAAGGTGCTACTACTTTAACCCTTCTTCTTGATATTTGCATGATGCAAAAGACTTCAATGAGTAGATTGTTTCATATTTTATTATAAAGTTTTCTACATTTTTTTCTATCAGACCTATTGTTTACTGATTACTTTTTATTTGAATTGCAAATATAGGTAATTATATAGGTAATTTTCTTGTTTATGTTTTGGGAAGTTGGTTAGAAGTTTGTCATAGTAGTATATAGAATGCATTTACTCTGTAAACATAATGCAAATACATTCCAAGAGAGTGTTTTCTGTCAGAATAGTTAATTTTCATAAGCAGTCTACTAATACTAAGCAGGAGATGCCCATGTGTGATTCTATTTTGATGTGTTCCTATTTGATTCCATGAAATATCCTGATAAAGTCTTTGTAAAAGGGGACTCATAGAAAATGTCACAAAAATTCTTTAAAAAAATATATATTTATATTTTCCCTCTCAAATTCCAAGCAAATATTTCTCTTGACCTGAGCTATGTAGACATATAGTGTTTATCCTCCCCATTTCTTAACTATGCAATATCATATTTGTGCCAGGAAATAGTTTTTAATATGAGCCTAGACATAAGATGTGTCCAGAAAACAATCCTGACCAGGCTCCTCACTCAATGGGAACTTGTCTTAGACTAAAGGTTGCTGTGAAGGGTAAAGGAAAGAAGAGAAAAAGAATGTCCCTCTGATTTTCTGATTTGATTTCCCACCTCATTATGCCCAGCTTCCTTGACCAAGAGAGTTCATCAGGTCAGATTATACCATGGTGCTAAATATGATATTATAATATAAAATGGGTGCTAATATTTGTATAATAGGTGTCTATTCCTAGATAGGAGATTCCCATTATTATACAGAAGTCAAACAAAAAACTTGAGGGTTCCTTGTTCATTTTAAGCACATACTCTCTTTTTCTTTTTAAAACTCTGGGGCTTGATAATACAAGCCCATGCTCCAACACTAAGATGTCCAGCCTTAACCCTAAACATGTTCTAAAGTGCTACAAAAATGCAATAAAATACCAAAGAAATTCATTTCAATATCTCTTATCCCCAATCCTAAGGAGTATTTTAAAAACAATTAATACAGTTTCTTTTGGACTGCTTTATTGACTAAATTTCACATGATCCCAGAAGTCTTAGATTGATTTATGAGCTATAGTCTTACATTCATCATCATACTAACTTTTGAGGCTTGCTAATTGTCATTTGTGCCTGGCGTCTGTCACAGATCATTGTTCTGTTCTTTTTTTTTTTAATTGAATGTAAGAATGCATCTCTTATAAAATGTTTACATGAGTTTTAAGAGAAAAATAGAACAAACCATCTTTATGTTTGTCTCATATTTTTCCTTAGACTGTTTAAAATTATAGATTTGTTTTTTGATTGAATATATTTTTGAAGTATAAGCTCATATACCATCACTATATTTTAAGCTGTTATAAAAAATGTATTTAATGATGACAAAAGAATCAAGATTCTAAAATTTCCCCTAAGTTTTCTCAAAAGGTAGGCATAATCATCATTTTCTGAAGTGTTCGAGAAAGGTAGAAATATAAAAACATTTTCAGGAATCTTACTTCATAGAGAAAAAAAATCATAGCTCAGTTCATATATTTAACAAAGAAAAAAATAGTAAAAATGGAGTAAGAATATCCTTTCAGTGTGTGTATGTCTGTGTGTATGTCTGTGTGTATGTCTGTGTGCTGTGTGTTTGGAAGCAAACAGATGTTACCATCCCTATGATTATCACTTGTCTATCTGCTCCACAAAAATAGCACATTTGCAATATGTTTGTTCTTATGTCAGATATTTTCAGAGAAAAGATCAAATGAAACAGAAAAAAAATCATTTTGAAATTTTTATCTGATCCTGATCCATTTAATCTTGAGCTCAGCTACCCAGCAGCACTTTCCCCTTAAACCTGATTATCAGTAGAAAAACACTTCTTGTCAAACTACAAAGAAAATCTTTCTAAATCCAGACTTCTGTGAGGTCTGTTGTTTTCAGTAAGTCATAGAACTGGTGTGATGTATTTGTTTGATTTAGAATAGAGTTGTGATTTTTGTTGCTGTGTTAGCTCATATTGTGTTTATTTTCTGGAAAACAGAAGTTCTTACATCACTCTATGAAACTCATAATGGTTTTAAATAAACTCCATGGAGACTTTTATTTCAAAAAGCTTAACTTTTGGGAAGTAAAAGTACTCTGTTCTTCATGTAGAAGCATTTCATTTCATGATAATGTTTTTTTAGCTTCACTGAAAAATGAGTGTGGATCCATATACCTTCTCTGGCTTCATCTGTTATAAACCACGCTGCAACCATCTGCCTTAGAATAGGATGGAGCAACTAGAAGTTAGCCCTGCCCTTTACCATTTAGTTAGCTTGAGAGGTTATCCTGGCATGTGAATCTATCAGAACCAAAGAAAATATATTGACCAAAGTGGGGACTGAGCCATTAATCAGTTTCCCATCTCTGGTAAATAATCCACATCACAAAATATTTTATTACATAGTATATTTGAAAATTATTTTGATATTTTAACTGCTATAGATTAAATCTAAAATGTTCCCCAAAGTCCCCTGGGTTAAAACCTTGGTTCCTAGCCCATGGCACTTTTAGGAAGTCCTAGAACTTTTGGAGGTGGGGCCTAACGGAAGAAAGTTAGATCATTGTGGGTGTGCCCTCGGAGGGTATATTAGGACACCATCCCCTCCTTTTCTTTTCTCTTTGACTCTGGATTGAGTACTTTGCTCCACCACAAGCTTCATGATGTGCTACCTTGCCACAGGCCCAAAGGCAAGGGAACCAAGTGATCATGAATTGAAACCTGTGAGACAATAAGCAAAGTAAATCTTTTCTGTATATAAGCTGATTATCTCAGGATTCTGTTACAGTTACAGAAAGCTGACTAACACATTAACCAAAGTTTTCCTTGAGACAACGCTGGTATCCTGTCTGTTTACATCCTGGGCCTCTTGGGTTTCAGTTCAGTATTTGTAACAAAAGGCAAAATCTGCTTCTAGAATTCCTTGCCTCTCTCCCCCGTGATTATGAGCATTTTTTTTTTTTTTATCAATCAAGTTCACAAGAGGTTTAAATGAAAAATAGTGTTGCCATGTAATACCTATGTGATCTGCATAATAGTGCAAGATGAATAGAGTTTCTTCCTCTTCAGCAATGGGAGAACTGTGTATTTTTGTGTGGTTGATTTTTCAGCATTGTGCTTGATTGATGTTCTTGAGATGACACTTTCAGTGCCTTGCTGAAAATAAGGGCACATATCTGAGAGAAGCACATCAGTCCCAAGGCTCCTACAAATGTGATGCTTTCTGTTTTGAGACAGAAAAAAGTGTTTGTCCTGAACCCATTTTTTTTTCTGTTTCTACAGTGGCTAATTTGCACATTTTCTAGAATATCATCTCACTTGACAGTTTTCATTAAATGAAGGAGTTAGTTTGTCAGTGTGCTTATAGGGAACTATATTTATCAGAGGTTTCTTTTTGATACATTATGATCTTCCTGAAGTCCTGGGAAGCCTATGGAGAATTCAGTCCCTAGTGTTTTTTGCCTTTTTTGTTTGAATAGGTCCTAAAGGGCCCAGGTTTATTCTACTATATTTGATGACTAAAAAGTCGATTGGAATATTAAAGAAAAAATTGCTTTGTAATCATTAGAAGAATTTTTTAAAGACAATTATTATACTTTTCTATTTAATCTATTTAATCTCTACACATTTGTTTGTCTTGGCCACATTCAGCTTTTTGCTTTTTGGTTTCAGTCAATATTTCACAATATTGACACCAGATCTTTGCTTGCCAGTTTTACTGATGATTACTGTTTACTATTTATTTGCTACACTTTCCACTAATTAGCCATGGGAAAGTTGCAGCCAAGTTCTTCGGTGTTTGAAGGGATCTTATGGCTTTACTTGTTGTCTCTCTCTGTGTTATAACAGCAAGATCCAGCTTTTGACAAATTTCCTCCTCTAAAATTTTCATAAATGCATTGAACAAAAGACCATGTGAGCTTAGGTATTAAAAGATGTCAAATAAGATGTTTAGAAAAGCTCCTTTAAAATCATAGGTTCTTTTCCATATAGGAGTCAATTACTACTTTTTATCTCAGACTTCTTCTTTCACATTTGTCAGTCATGCAGTAGATGTATTAAGTGTTAATTTCTGTGATTAGCATCTCTAATGTGGCATTAAACCATCCTTGAGGAGTTTATTGTATTATATAATATAAAACTGTCATGAATATAAACTTGATTTTCATAAACTCCTTGAATTAACTGCTGCATCAAGAGACAAATCTCCAAGAATAAGCTGCTAACAATGGTGATATAATATTGTAGGAATGTAAGGGTGTCAGAATCAGAGGATAAGGTTTCTGCCTTTGCCTCTGTCCCTGCAGCCAATGACGACTTCAGGTAGTCATTTTGAATTAGAAGATCTGCATTTTCACAGTGGAAAGAGCTTGATAAAGTATTGGAAAGGTTAAAGGTATTGTAGAAGTTGGTCAAAACAACATTGGTCATATATTTTTCTTTGATAAAGTTGGCATACATCATAGTTGAATTCTATCACTTTCAGATGCTTCTGAGGAGAACCATCCTGTACAGAATCCTGGCCTCTCAGCGGAAAAAAGTTTTAAGCTATTTTGGCCTTTCTTTGTTGTTCCAGTGATTGCAGGACTATCTCCTGACAATATTGATTTATGAGTTCCTTTTCACTTTTGTTAATATGCATGAAGAGTAAATAGGGTAATAGAATACTAAAACCACTAGGAAAGAAGAAAAATGGAGCTTTGTAAGGTGTAGGAACTCTACGTAATTTATTTCTGTGATATGTGCTAAACAGTGCCTAGCATATATATAGTCAGTTCACAGTAAAGTTTTGTTAAACAAAAAAACAGACAAAATGACCACTATTTCTACTTTAATAACTGTAGTGGCTAAAAAAAAAAAATGTTTTCTTCATTTGGGCCAATGTAAAATCTACAGGACTCAGAGCTGATAATTAAATTTTAGACTAAACATTTGTTCTGCTATTTTTAAATAGCATAGGAGGAAAATAGTATTCAGAGAAATGTTATGTAAGTGGGACAGAATGACATTGGGCTTATTTTACTGCAGATACACTTGCCATAGCATGCATTGTTGAGAAAGGCAGTTATTGAGTCAGTTTTGTGGTTAGGAGAAAAAATATCACCTTTGTAAATAAAGTACAAAATACAGTAACAGTGACAATTATAATAATTATAATAATTAAAACAATAAATTACAATTAATAGTAATAATTAAAACAATTATAATAACAGTTAATATTTTATAGCTATATGTTAGGCATTGTTAGATACACTTTATTGTGTAATTTTATTTATTTTGATGAGCACTGTAATACACTGGGTACTATTATTATTTTCCATTAAAGGTGAGGACACAAAGTCACATGGAAGTTGGTAATTTGACCACAGGTATGCAGTTTTTATAAAGAAGAACCAGAATTTGAACCCTGACTGGGCTGATTCTAGGACCTATAATGGTAACAATCACCATACTGCAAAATATGAAAGCATAATGCTCTTGTATTATAAGTTTACATCTAATTCTAAAAAGACAATAAAAAATATTCTCATTGCACCAAATTAATTACAGCTACTCAATATAAGATAAGCCTCATCACTATCATATCTTCCTACCTGCTCTTACCTGACATATATAATATTCATATTTTTATCTTTCTAAGAGAAACTTTATCACAATCATAAAATTCTACCTCTAGAAACTCACAACACTGATGTGTAAGTAAGATGCTTAGGTGAACTGACTATGAATTTTATAAGTCTCCCATTACCCTGAAAGCATTCATGTTAGCTTACATCAAAATGGCCATATACAAAAAGCTTCAGAACTATGTTAGGCTCACCAGTAATTAGATATTATTTTATTAGGTAAGTTTCTAGTTGTTTTAAGGCTGTTTCATGATTTTGAAAAATCATGATTTAATTGTCATCTTCCCAGCATTACTGGTAGAAAAAATTAATTTAAAAAATAAAGTGAATAGCTGAGTGACTACTACATTAGAAGTGTATAGTAATTGTTGATGATAATAATATCATTAATTTATCAGAAGATATACATTTTTTTCTAAAATGATGTTCTAAAGTGCCAAGGTCTTTTGGATCAGAATTGCTCCTCAAAAGTATACATGTTAAATGCCTGGTCCCTAGCACAGGGCTTTTGGAAAGTAGTGGAACCTGTAAGGGTTGTGGATTCCTGGGAGGATGGCAGATAATTAGGGCATGCCCTTGAAGGGAATTTTGGGACCATAGTCTCTTTTTCTTACTCTTTTTCTTCCTTGCTATGAATTGGACAGTTTTTTTTCCACAATGCACCATTTGTCATTGCCATCTGGCATCCCACCAGAGACCTAAAAACAAAGGGTGTGTGTTTTCATGGACTGGAAACTCTAAAACTATGAGGCAAAGTGCTCTTCCTCTTTATAAGTTGGTTGTACTGGTAGGAAGCTGATTGATGTAGGTTCTGTCTAACAGTCTAATTTATTAAACAAAGCATCTTGTAAAGAAAAGAGGGATACATTTAGAGTGAGTCTATCCAGACACTAGTACTGGCTTTTGAGTGACCTGGGGATGTTCTCACATTGATTTCCACAACTGCAGAAGTATCCTGGCCTTAGTTGTCTCCAAGACCATTTTTTCTCCATCTTCCCTACTTCTATTGCCTTTTGGCTGAGATTGCCTGTTGGTGAAAACTTTGTAGTACTTTATTCCTTAGGACATTGCTTGGAAGAATCCCCTTGTCCTCAACCTGCCTGATCTTCTGGCTGGCTTCCTCTCTTTGTTCAAGTTTTCATCTAAAGGGTACCTTTAACGGGGCAAGAAATTAGAGTGTTGCTACTCACCCTGTATAAATCTGCCTCAGCTGCCAATCTTATTTACATCTATATAATTAGTACCTGAAATGTTTTTATGTATCACTCTGTTTACTTGATCTTGTTTTCCTTTGATAGAATGCCATCTGTACAAAAGCACAGTCCTTATCTCCCTTTCTTAAATGTATTATACCTAGATGCAAAGTAGGTTCTCAATAAATATATGTTGAATGGAAGAAAGAATATGTGTCTCAATTAACTATCCAAATATTCTAAGGTATTGACTATGAGATAAATAATACAACAGATGTGAAAATTTCTCCTAAACTGTAAAACACATCACAAATTACTGTCACATGAATCTTAGGATTTTCATGTTACTCACCCAGAGTGACATAGCTATTATATAGGAGGATTAGAATTTGAACCCACAAAGTCTGTCTGACTTAAAGGCCTATACTTGTTAATGAGGTTGCAACAGTTCACGGACTGCTACAGAAAATGAAAAGATAATGATACCTACTCTCTTCATATAAAAACATTCTTTCCTTTATAGGTTCAAAAAGATCTCAGCCTGTCAAAACTTCTAGTGGAGCGGATGGAACTCAAAATAAATGTGGTGATTTTTGCAATTTGCTTTAAGGACTTGGTATAGAATATTTAATTTTGTTTTAGTGACTATGTCTCCTTTGATAACAAAAAACCTATTCAAATCATCACTATTTCCCTTTCTATGTCAGGGACTTGATAGTGAAAAGTATACAATGGATCAGAGCTACATGAAGCCCCATAACTTGGCAACCAACTCTTCTATGACCTCCAGAGATAAATGTGACGCCATGGAGGCTGATTTCCATATTAGGGCATATTTGCCTGGAGTGAACTCTCCTAGGATTTCATTCGCAGCTGCTAGGAAAGAAATGATTTTGAAGAAGCCATATGTGCATTTTATAATTGTTTCAGACTCTACTTGACAAAATTTATTTCTTTTTGTTTTCACTTTGAATATTGTTTATAGAACTGGCTTATATGTGTAACAGTCCTTGGAGTCTTTTTGTGATATAATCAGAATGTAAAGTGAGCTTCCGTTTTTCCTTATTCTCTGTCAATAACATTTATGCTAATTTAGTTGTCTGTGTAGTTCCTACATATTGTTCAGTACATTATTCTTTTAAACCTAGAGCAAAATTATATTCTTATTTCATTATCAGTTACTTTATGAAGTTTGTCAGGGTCATAGAGCCATATGCTACTATTATGCCACATAGAAAATAATGACAATCTATTGGAGAAATTAAACCCTAAGGAACTTAAAAGTTTATTTTTGATCAAATATGTTATGTAATGAAATAATCAGAATTTCATAGTAAGAAAATTCCAGCTGGGTGTGGTGGCTCATGCATGTAATCCCATCAGCTTGGGAGGCTGAGGCAGGAGAATTACAAGTTCAAAGCCAGTCTCAGCAAAAAGTGAGGTGCTAGGCAACTCAGTGAGACCCTGTCCCTAAAATACAAAATAGGACTAGGTATGTGGCTCAGTGGTCTAATACCCTTGAGTTTCAACTCTGTTACCCACCCACCCCTCCAAAAAAGTAAGAAAATCCCAATAAATATATCTGAAAATAAAATCTTCAAATCTAATGCAACACAGCTTCTCATATTTTAGAGCAACACTTATAAGGTAGAAAAAAAAGAATGCTTAGAATTCAAGAGTAGGTTGCACATCAATAATAAAACAGGTGATTAACCTAAGGGAGAAGAGGCCATAAAATTACTTACTACTATTCTCACAAAATGGAAGAAACATCCTATTAAAGAGGATTTCAAGTTCTTGCCATGTGGTTGGAAAGTGTGACCCATGAGAATACAGATTTCTTATAGTAGTGTCCCTGACCTAGTTAAGAGAAAGGGTATTGTATTAGGAGATGGTAATATTCCCATCACTGAAAATACTTAAGTGTGAAGGAGATGTCTGCTTAGTGGAGACACGGGATAGATAGGAATGAAATTTTTGAATTGGCAAAATATACTTTAGATTCAAATTCTTAAATTCTGTGGAACAATTATTAGTGGAGCAGACCTTCATGTAGCATAAGAACTGAAATGGAGACCTAGTTCTCTGGGAAAACTGTGAGTGCCTAAGCAATGTTTTACCATCTTCTGTTTCTCTTTTAGATCTAGCCAGAAACTCAAAGGGAGCTACTTTCCTGTATATGCTATATAATATATATTTTACATTATTCGATTTCAAGTTCCAAATAGTAAATTTAACATTACTAGAAAGTAACGAGTAGTACTGAGTAGTACTTCTCTTGAAAGTTTTAAGTACTGAGGAGTACTTCTTTTGAAAAATTTAAGGCTTTCCTTAGTTACCTGGGACCAACCTGAGATAGCAGTTTCCAATATGATTCCCCAAACTCATGCCAAGGGCTGTGTGGGCCCCATTCTACTTGTGTTGTTTTTTGAACTCTGTCTCTATGCAAAAGGTCAAATAGACGCCCCAGAACTTAACACAAGGTAGTTTCCTAAAGTTTCTGTGTTTGAACTCAAGCCTGGCAATTGCTTGCCACCATTTACCAGCATGTTATTCCTTTGGACAGATTGAATGAAAATTGGTTTTTGAATGGTGTGACTTGTTGATTCTCATACACATTAGACTCAGGCTGAATTTAAGCTCTGGTTTATTGTTGGTCCACTGAGAAACCCTGGGCTTAAGCCATATGTGTTTTTATGAGTACATTCTCATTCATTCATACACCAATGTTGGTTAAGCCTCCAGGAAAAAGCAATTCAGGGCAACAGGCAACCTTTACCCTGTGTACTTGTGTCACTGATGAATTCCTGATGGCCACATCACTCTCTGCATGATCTCTGTGTCATGCCCTCTGCAGCAACAGAGCTGATCTTTTCCACAGACTTTGAAGACTTTTCCTCCTCATATCTAATAAGATTTTCTCATTGATATCCTCTTTTGTACCCAGTTGATGCCATGATGCTATCCTGTCACAGATCAGCCTTAAGCCATGCTGGATAAAGAACATATGTTCATTGAGTAAATAAAAACATTTATTACTCAACTTGTGAATTCTTTGTCTATCCTTTCCATTGTTAGTTGTGTATGGAAAGCAAGGGTATGGTCAAAATTGAAATAAATTACATTCAAAGGAAGCCATGTTTAAGACCTAGGAAAGTTCAAGAGAATATATTATTGGAATTATGTGTTAGTCTTCATTATACCATATTAATTCCAAATAATAAGTTTAACATTACCAGAAAGTGAACTGCTATTTACATTTTTCTGTTTAATCTGGGTGAAACTTGCATTCATGGTCATTGTCAATAATGCATAGTAATAACTCTGGAGAAGGCCAATGGAGTATTATCCACAGTTAGTACAATGGATAATAAAACCATTATGGGACATGATATAATTAAGTACACAGAATTAGAGAATCATAGACACAAGTAATTTCATATTATTTCAGTATAATCAGGTTGTATTAAACCATTGCATTATAGATGATAGCATTGCTGATTTTTTCTCAAAATATAAAGATGTGACATTAGTAAGAGGTAGCAAATTTTGTAATATAGAATATAAAGGGAGAATTTATGAACTTCAAGAGGATGAGAAGGTGTTTGGAAGTTCATGTTCACTGACTGATGATCAATAAAAATGTATATTCTTTCCTACCCATTATTCTATGTAATCATCAATTAACAGAGGTTTTACTAATAAATTTTAATGCAAGTGTTTATTTAGACAGGAGCATCAGAGGAAAAAAGGAAATTGCTTAGTGTTCTGTATATCCTAAGGGTGGCGCTGATTATCTATTTAAGAAATTGGTCTGCGTACCATAAAAAGTCCTTTCTAACTCTAACAGACAGTGACTGTATATTTTTTATTTTTTTATAAATATGTTTGGCATTATTTTATCAAACTTAATAAGAAAAAGCAAATGGAAGTAGAGTAAGTTTGATGTACAAATAAGATAAAATACTGTGGGATTGGCAAGACAAAAAAAAACTGGATCAGATGTGAATACTATAAAGAATAACAATTGAATCTTTACTGAGTCCAGTAATTAATTTGGCTACCTCACTAGCATGCAAATTATGCAAATTACTCATATATAAATGCAATATCAAAGATAAGCAAGGTCTCCAGTGAATGTAGCATCTAAGTTTTTAGTTCCACGTGAGGACATAGCTAAACCTTGGGGATTTACCAGGGGTGCAAAATTCATCATGCTAGTGGAGCAGCCCTGAGAGATCTGTTTGTTATTCCACTTTAAGTGAGAGTCTGAGGAGAGCAGAATGTCTCTGCTGAAAAACCTTTTTTTTCACTGCATAACCAGAGCCACACACTTGGACAACGGGATTCTTGCTCCATAAGTCAATATACTTGAGAGTTCCTCAGCCAGGCCTGGCCATGGCCTACCATGCACATGGTGACTCTCCCATTTACCAAAGCATTTTTCTTTCCAATGTGGGTTCAATATAAGAGTTCTTTAAATCGAAAAATAGTAAGAATTCAAATTTCCCAGGAGTTTAAGCATTCCTCAAAAAAAAAAAAAAAAAAAATGAAATAAGTCAACCCCACATCTTCAATCAGGGAATAACGGGCTTGATTATTATTTAAAATAAGGATCTCTGAAACCAGAATTTTTTTCCCTTGAAGTGTAAAGAACAAAGCATGAAGCATTATATTACTCAGGGGCCAAAATAGAAAAGATACAGCCATAGGTGCTGTCACTGATTCCCAGGAAGGGGATGGGACGTGTCAGAGATTTGTAGAAGAAAAGTTGAATAGTAGCCCCAGTAATGACTCAAAACTAATTTATCAAGTTTCTTCGAAAATTGGGGAGGTAGAGTACCAGGGATTCAGAAATTGTATAGCATATTGGATATATATGTGTCTTAGCATCAGACAATTTGATTTTAAACCTCATTTGCTATTTATTAGCTGTGTCCTCATAACAGAGGATCTTTGTGTCGTTTTGCAGCTTGTGCACTGCCCAATTCTCTTAGTGAGTGAGTATACAGCCAGTGATCTTGTTAAGAGACACTCAGGTTGATTCTTTCTGAAAGTAGGGAAGCCTTTTCCTCATTCCTGGAAAGATACTATGCACTATTTGTGTTAACCTCTCTGAGTCTCAATTTCTTCATCATAATATTCACTCTGCAGGAGTGTGAAGATTGTAAATAACTTTTGTGTAAAGAGTATCCAACAGTACAAGCACTGATTAGAGGCTGTTAGTTTAATAAAAACCTTAGTGCTCAACAGTGTGTGTGTGTGTGTGCGCGTGTGCAGGCATGGGGGATTATACAATCGTGTGATATCTTCTAGGAGTTTACAAAATATTTATGGATGGTAAAATTTACACAATAATCATACTGGATGGAAAAAAAAATACAGAGTGTCCAAGGGGATTGAGTAAAACTACCTGTCAGAGGCTGGGGCATTCTACTACACATTAAATATAACTTCTTATAGAAAGTTTTGAAAATTCTGTTTTGGAAAATGCACATTCATTATGATTAATAATATAAAAAATTAATCCAGGAAAAGAAGCCTGGAGTGAAGTGCAGTAGCATGTTAACAGCATAGAAGAAACACAGTGGAGGAAATTTTTGGAGTTAAAGAACTTGGTTTAGACCTTTGGTCTGCTCTGCCAGCTTCATGTTTTTTAACAAATTATTTATTCTCTGAGCTCCCACTTCCTCAGTAAAAGTGTCTTATATAATAGAACCCATTGCATGCTTTTCCTGTAAGAATTAAATGACATTATGAATTTTATAACTATAAATATCTATATATGCATTCGATGTGCCCTGTATGTTTTTAAACAGTTTATTGCCAATATACTGAGGTTAGGCTAGTTTTTCTGTAGCTGAAGATTTGAACAAAGAACTATTCAGGCTAGGAATTGCCTGTAAGAGAAACTGATAAAACATCATTTGGGTGCTAATTTGTTGTTTGTAAAAGTGCATGGTGATTGCTTCTTGGTCTTTCGACTAAGATCAAGGGTAGTATCTGTTCTTATCAGTTTAATATCTGATTCGTCCTCTATGTGAGAACAATATATTTAGTGGATTTTTGGAGCAGGGAGATGGAATAGGAGCTTGCTACATTCACTCCACTCATCGACATGGTATTGTAGTACTTCCAGGAATGGTGTACCCCCATCCTATTTTCCGGTTGTTGAAAGCAGGTTCATTGGCTAGGGCTGGGGCTCAGTAGCAGAGTGCTTGTCTAGCACATGTGAGGCATTGGGTTTGATTCTCACCACCAAATAAAAATGAATATATGAAATAAAGTTGCATCTACATGATGAAAAGATGAAAGGTAATTCCTGTTCTAGTTTCCATTTCAATCTTTTCTACTTGTGTGAAGGAAATTTTTGCTTGAGATCCCTCTGGCTATATTTTCAACATTTTAATTATATAAGCATTCCTTCAAACATCTTAGGAAGAACTGTTATTTTATGAAATTTTTCTGCAAATAATTATGTAGAAACATTATGAAAGTGTAATATTTAAAATTTCTAACCTACTTTTTTTGGGGAAAAAAGTTATCTTCTTTGCATGTGATTAGGAAAGAGCTTTAGCATATATTTGTATGCAAAGGATTTTGTCTTTTATTATATTTTGATGAGAAGTTTTTAGAACAATTAATAATGCATTAATTCATAGTTTTCCACTGCTTTTTTTAAAATTTCAAATGTCTCACCAACCACTTTGTAATTTCACCCTCAGCCATCTGTCAAGCTAGGTACTTTCAGCACTTTTTTTTATATGTGTCCCACTTTGCAAGTCAACATTTTTTCTGACTTTGTTTTCTATAGACACGAAATTCAAATAATTAAATGTGTGAAAATTACATACGTTTGTACAAATATAAATATAACATACTCTTATTTGAGAAATAGTGCTTTTTAAACTGCATTTAGTTGAATGCTGCCTTCTGGAAAAAAGACATCTTAATATTTCTGTTTTGTTTAATGGAATAATTTGATGCCTGTAAATGAAAACTCCTAAGAGTTTTTTGATGTCTGGTTATTCCCAAATGTCTGGTTATTCCCAACCATAGTAAAAAAATGTTTTCTGTACCCACTGCTGATAGGTCAGTTCCACAAACATTGGTTCAGGCAATTAACAGGATAAAATTCTTGTTACTCATGTCTATGCGGTGAGCACAAGAGGAATAACTCATATTCAGAGAGATTGTGTATATGACAGAGAAAGCATGCTAACATTTACTAAGCACTGTGAAAGACTGAAAAGTGTCCCTGCCCCATCATATATGCTCACAGCTTAATGCCTCCAACCTGTGTTACTTTATTGGAAAAATGGTCTGTAAAGAGTTTATCAAATTAAGAATCTTGAGAAGCGGAGATCATCCTGCATTATCTGGGTGGACCTTATACTATCATAAGTGTCCTATAAGAGAGAAACACACACACACATACACACACACACAATACACACAGAGAGAGAAGGGCAGAAAGCTTTGTGAAGATGAAGACAGTCTAGCATGATGTGGACAAAAGCAGAAAATACCCATAGTCATCAGAAGCTGGAAGATGCCAGAGGTGGGTTCTCCCCTACAGAATTCAATGATAACATGGCAAGTGAAATTGATATTGAACATCTGGTCTCCAGAACTGTGAGAAAGTAACTTCTATTGTTTTAAGCTACCGAATTTGTGATAATATGTTAAGGCAATTGCAGAAAACTAATTTAGGAACCTAAACTATAAATTATGCCTGCAGTATAAATGGGTAGCAGGTGTTTATGTTAAATTGTCCCATGTATACCTGAGAGGTATCTGTACTGTGAGGAATGTTATCTTCTTCTTTTTTTAAGAGGCTACTATGACTTGCTCAAGGTCCCCTAACTAGAGAGCAGAAGGGTAAAGATAGAGGGCTTGTCTACTTGGTCCCAAAGCTGATGGTATATTGACCTATTCAAGTACTGCCTACCAATGTATCATTCCTTCAAACACCACCCAAAACACTGATGGCCTCCCATTAGTGATGGGAGCAGCAGCTGATGGAACAAAGGACTATTTCCTTACATAAAACTTTAGTTGTTGTTTGCTATGGAGAAAATGGCCTTGTATATGACTACTCTTTATCCTACCATTGTTATTTTCACACCAATTTGACCAGAAGAAAAAAAAATGGAGCAACCTATTAGTTAGGCTTTAAAATTGGTTGTGATAAAAACCAACAATTAAAAAAAAATTAACAAAAAATACTTTTATGTTTTATGAGTGGGTTTTCTAAAGTCTTGAAGAGACTCAAAAGTGTTGATTTCCAGAAAATTTCAGCTTTGCTCATGAGAATAAGTCTGAGAAACCGTGTATTCCAAAAATGTAGTCAATATTTGTTTTAAAGTCAATGCGGTGAACACAAGAGGAATAACTCATATTCAGAGAGATTGTGTATATGACAGAGAAAGCATGCTAACATTTACTAAGCACTGTGAAAGTCAATCAGTATGAAAACATAAAGCAATATATGCAGGTAAAAATACACTTGTCATACAAAGGCCACATATAGGCATTTAAGTTTCAAATGGCTTCTGGTTTTAACTTAAACTGATAGAAGTGTATACTAATTTTTTCTTTCTCAATTCCCTTTTATTTTATCTGTAACATTCTAACAAAATACATTCAAACCTGAATCTGATGTTGTTACAAGTATCTCTTTCAAATTTGGTTCAGGGTTAAGACTTTGCTAACTTGCAAATCAGTCCCACAAACTTAACTTTCCCTGCTCACAGGTCTTCCTTCCTTCAGTTTCAATCTGATTTCCAAATCAAGATAGATTTGAGGGAGGAAGTAGTATTTATTGGCATTTAAAGAGTAATCTTTAGCATATCCAGAGAGAATTAGTAGGTAATGCACACCTGGTTCAGTTAGTTCTGCAACAATGACTACAGAGGATTTTTTTTTATTATAGGCATGATGAAAAATATTCATTGAAATAGAAGGTACCTTTTTAAGAGAATGTAAAGAAAAAAATGTTTTATTATGTAAAATTTATGTTTTATATAGTTTTATTCACATGAATATAAATTTATTCATGAGTTCATAGTTCCTTCTTATTCAGAAAACAGCAATTTTCCTTACCTACTAAAGTAAGTCATACTTTTTTTTTTTTTTTTAAGATGAGGCTGGACCCTCCATTCTTCTTGTGCTGCACATACTGAATCTGCCCTGAGTCCTATCACTTTTCATGTTCTGTTGAGATATTGTTTCTTCATTTCATGACCTGAATTGTTATTTCATACAGTTCTTTGATATAGAACCTCTAACTGTTCAAAGTTAGTTTGTGTATAGCCTTTGGGATGGTTTGCCTCATCCTCTGTGCACAAATCGTGTGCCTGCTTTGCTTTGGAACTCAGGAATGTCTTTGTCAGTCTGCGTGGCTTGGCAGCTTTCTCTCTTTCTGGAAACTTCCTGGCCTACTCTATCAGTGTACTTTGCTATGCTGCTGCAATAGCAATGATAGAGTATTTTCCTTCTGGCAGAAAAAGTTACTTTTTAACTAAAACTGGATTCTACCATGGCACTGCATGGCACTTGCTAACTTTACTGTGGTGGCAATGTCTTTTAACTATGAGGAACAACTTTCCCATACAGTAAAATGCACAAATCTTCTGTGTGTGTACAGCTTGACTAATGTTGATGTCAAGCTATGGAGCATTTCCTTATCTAATAAAGATCTCTCATGGCCCTTTTCTATCAATCTACCACCTGCAATGAGCAATCAGTGTTTTGGTTCTTATCAATCAATTAGCATTGCCTGGGGTTGGCCTACATATAAATGGAACCATAGATCATATAAGTACCTTACTCATGCATCCTGCATCCTTGGGCCTGGTGTCTTTGGCTCAGTAGAACAATTCTGACATTTATACATATGTTTTCACTCATAAATAGTTAATTTTGATGATAGATGGGTAGTTTTCAATTCCATAAATATGCCACACAATCTATCAAGTCTTCTACTGCTGGATTTTGATTAGTTCCAGTTTGGGGCTATTATGACTAAAATTTCTTTAAACATTCTTGTACAGGATATATTTTCTTGTAATAAATTAAAAAATGGAATCACTATGAAAAAAAGTGAGTATTTATTTAACTCAATATCTTAAGAACAGTTTTAAAGTATTTTAAGACCACTCCTATACAGGCATATGATTTCAGAGTAATAACCCATAATCAAAAATTAGATTTCATTTCCAAATTCAAAAGCCTGAATGTTTTATTTATTCATTTATTTTACAAATACTTAATGGAGAAACAAAACAAGGCTTTTTGTGTGACTAACCCCAGAATCTCATGTTTCTTTGAAACATATGGACCACAAGCAGGCACACTCTTATTTAGTGGAAGGGAATGTACTCAAGTTTTTCTTCAGATGGGACAGACTGTGTATTGTAATATGTATTCTCAATGGGTTAAAAACTGGTTTTAAAGGAAATGGTAAAAAAAAAAAAAACAACAACAAATAAACAAAACCATAAACAACAAAAAACCAAACCAACCACCAACCTTATTCTAAGTATAAAGCATGAATGTACATACAGCACTTAAACAAAAATAGTATATCTATGATATTCCAATTTTATCAGAGCTAATATGATGGATTCTTATAGGGGGGAAAATACTGAAAATATGGTTGATAAATCTACTTTAGTAGTTTAATATAATTTCTCAGAAAAGTCTTTGTTCTGATATTTATATTGAATTATTCAGTGACTAGGTCCTTTCCTTTTATACCTCACATCTAAGGCTATTCACAAATTTGCACTGTAAGAAATCTGACCTGTGGATAGGGTCCTTTCCTATAGTGCCATGAGATGGTGTTACCTCTAGCCTCTTCTATGCCTTACTTGGTCTCTCTCTGGAATGATAAAATGAGAGAAAAATGAACTATGTGTCTACAATTGATACCCTGGTGTTATAGGCTTCTCCCACCAAGTGTATTCTTGATTAAACCATGAGATATAGTACTATTTAGACACTTTTTTATATAAATGTCTAAGCCCTGATCACATACTATCATGTACTCCATGTAAAACAATCTATATTGATAAGATTGTTACACTGTTAACAATCTTCTTTCCCAAGTACCTGTATAAAAATCTTTAACTCATGCAACAAATAAGAGGCTCAGAAAAATATAACTGGATTAACAGATTGGTTATATTATAGCCTTTGAAAAAAGGAGAGAAGTGACTCTGGGGACATGTGGATCTAGTAACCTTTGTAGATTGAGTACTTTGAGGTCTGACATAGACTTATCTACTTCCCTCTTATATACTGATTATGGCTTAGATCTGGACTATCTCTGTGAAAGGGCGTGTGTTGAAAGTTTGATCCCCAATGTTCAGAGGTGGGACTTTTGAAAATGAATAGGTTTCTGATGTCATCAGTGGATTAGTCCTGAAAATAGATTAATCCATTGATAGCTTTATGGACTATTGCTTGGTAACTGTATGCAGGTGGGGCACATAGCTAGAGGAAGTAAGTCATTGAGGACTATATCTGTCCCTGGCTCCTTCCCCTCTGTCTTTCTACTTCCCAGTTGCCATGAACTATGCTGTTTCATCTTCTGCACACTTCTGCCATGATATTCTGCCTCTTCCAGGCCCAGAGCAATAGGGCCAGTTGCTTATGGGCTGAGACATCTGAAAATGTGAGCGAAAAGTAAAATTTTCCCCTTCTTATTTTCCTTGTCAAGTTTTTTTGGTCACAGCAATGAAAAGCTGACTAACACACACATGAATGGTTGGGATATTTAAGGGAGCACTGTGCTCCTAGTAGCTGAAATGTAAATGGTACAGCCTTGGGAATCACAGCAATGAAAAAACTGGAAGATGACCCAGAGCATTAGTTACATATACCATATAATTTTGAATGGCCCATGTAGCAGAAGACAATAAAGATCTTGTGTGGTCCATGGCATAAATTTCTGTTGTTTTACTTCAAGCTTTCCAAAGTTACTAATATGAAGTGTTACATGAACTCTAAGGAAGCAAAAGGGCCTCTTTCAAAATGAGTAAGATTGAATTTCTCACTGAACATTCAGGAGAGAAGAAATATAAGGAAGCTGTCAAAACTGAATTGAACTCAGTCTGGAAGATAGGGAAATAGTGTTCATGCACTCAAGTGTTGAGAATCAAATTTGTACCTATTTTACTTTTAATAGCAACTGACTCTGTTAGACTTTGACCATGCTCACCTAAATAGAGTATTTGTCATTTTGTTTCATTTTTAGCTTGTCTTATTCCACTTATACATTTACTTATTGTTGTCTTCTACTAGTTTTAAGCTCCATGAAGGAGGAGGTTTTGCCTTTCGTATTCACTGCTGCATACCCAGTGCTTATGACAGTTCTTGGCATAACGCATGTTCTCAGTATATATGTATTGACTGAATGAATAGGTTTTAGAAATTCTCATGGTTAAAAATAGGAGAAGTTGTAAAGATGTCCAGATATTTAATCTTGAAGTATTGACAGATGAAGCTTTCTAAGAAATGAAAAATATTTTCTGGATTTGTTAAGAACAAACGTCTCCATTTTATGTTTGTTTTAATATTCGTTTCAATTTATCTAGTATCTTCACTTTCCCTTTATGGCTTTTATTGTTCAGCAGACGATCCCCTGGGATACATCAGCAGTTGGAAAAGTGCATGATTTTATTAGTTCACACAGCTTATTTGACAATTTTAGATTTTTGGTCAATATGAACTAACCTTTTTACACACCACTTTCAATCGTATTAATATATAGCTATTTTAAAACATACTTTTATTTTATCGCCTCATAAATATCATTTTCAAGATATAATTTTACATGATGGTTATCTAATATAATTTACTTTCATATTTTATTTGGTGTATTTACAATGATAACAGCCTTACATTCTAAATATATTTTGAAATGAAGAATTCATGCTAAGGGTGTTGCTATGGTCTGGTCTTTCAAATGTGTGAGTTGAGGTTCAACTGGCAAGGTGATGGTGGGAGCTAGGACCTTTGGGAAGTGATTAGGTCATAAGTGTGGGACTCTTGTAAATGGGATTGGTGCCCTGTAACAGAGGCCCTCAGGGAGCTTGCGTTCTCCTTGCTCCGTGTGAGGATTCAGTGAGAAGGCAGTCTGTGAGGAAGCAGGCCTCACCAGACAGTCAAGATTTTTTTCTTTACCATGAAATCTCCCAAGTTAATTATCTTGGGACACATTCTTCTTATTAGTTATCTGATGCTTAACAACAAATCTTTCAAAGATTAGTGCTTTAACAGTAGTAACGTGTTAGCTCTCACGGCTTCTCTGGGTTATGGATTTCAAAGTACTTTGGGAAGTTTTGACTCCGGGTCTCTCCTGAGGTTGCGGCCAGATACTGGTTGGCGCTACACCCACCTGAAAGTCTGATTGGAACAGAAGTGACGCATGCCATCACAAAGCTGGCATATTATTTTTTGGCTCTTATCAAGAGGCTTCAGCTCCATTGTACTTGTGCCTCTCTGTGAGGCCACCTGAATGGCTTCCTAGCATGGAGGGATTCCCCCAGAGAAAGTACTATTAAAGAACAAAGCATAAGCTGCCATGGCTTTTTATGACGTAGCTTTGGATTTCATACTTTCACCATATATTGGTCACACATATCTGTCTTGATTCCATGTGAGAGGGGATCAGGCAAGACGATTGATGCAGAGAAGCAATAATCCAGGAGTCCATCTTGTGGCCTGACTTTCATGATGATTATAATTAACACTCTAATGGGAATTAGCAAGAGAGAAAGCTGAAAGGGATTTTTCTGGGTTGTGACTTCTCGCATTATTCACTTCTTTACTAGATTTTCTTTTTCTGCTGTCTGAATTGATAATAAAAATGTGCAACATCCAGTTCCAAATTATTCCAGTAAGGGTGCAAATACATTTTCCAGTAGACATGAAAGAAATCCTAGTAGTATATTTATTTTTTTAATTTTCTCTTTGAAAATATCAATTAAATGACCTGTTTTCAAAATCATACCACATTTGCTTTCTGTATTTTGTTTTCTTTCTCTTAGGCTATTATTTTCTGCCTTCTTCGCTGTCCTCAAATCTTAAATGCACTCTTCTAATCCCACTGTCAGATGATGACTTTGCTTCTCAGGTGTTTCCAGTCAGACTCACTTCTATAAGATTGAACTCACATTTCTACATCTATATCTTATGTTCTTCTATTCTGCTCTTAGGAAAATTTTTCTGTGCTTTTAGCCCCTATCAACACTTTTTCTATGTACCAGAATGCATCCCCTCTTACTAACTTGAGATTACTCCACATTTTCCTTTATTTTCTTTACTCAGTTTTTCTTTCTTTTAATTTTCCTTCTTATTGGCTTATTCCAATGATTCTATAAATATACTTATTACCGTACTTATTTTGGTGAAACTATCATAAATCTCCATGTTATAACTGAAAGGCAAAAACATGCCCAAATTTTGTATGCCCTTTGTGTTGGTTATAGGTAAGATGTATAGAAATTTCAGTTTGAGGTTTCCCAGAAATTCTGATTGTCAGTTTTAGTGTATATAGTATATACATAGGATAAATAATATATGTTACATATATATTTATTTATTTATATTTTTATTTATTTGTTTGGTATAGATTTATTTCTTTATGTTAACTCTTCTAATTTAGACACTTCCAGTCACAAAGCATTGAGATAGATTGAGAAAAATGATAAGAACACTTCATAATATTTTTATAAAAGGAGAGCAAGTATAAAAATAGAACTTTTTATCAATGTAAAATGCAAGAATTTACAATGGGGGAGAGTGATAAGACCATCCACTGCAATAATGGTCAGTGAATGCCAGTAAGGTTTTATCATTATTTCAAAACTGATTCAGTATCTATATAATATTGTATGATGGGAAAGCATGACTATAGTTCTTATGAATATCACTTTAAAGTCTTACATGTAGATATCCATTACCTTGAGCAAAGCAAATTCTCTCTGCTATTCATGTTAAATATTTGCATTATAATGCACTCTCTTGTTCTCCCACTTCATTCATGACTCATAATTAGGACTATTTTATTTGGAACAGGAATAGGAACATTATTAATAGGAAAATGTTCTTTCCTAATTAGAGCCAATGAATTCACTGAAGATTTTTGCTTACATGATGATTATTTGGTTAAAAACACCTAGACATTCATAAGAAGAAAGGACACACATGAACAAGGGATTTTTTTCATTTTTATTTTTGTTGATCAGACATGTAGGCATGGAAAAGGATAAGTGGGGATGCTCAGGCTATAGAGAGCAAGATTCATTTGGAAACATGGACCCACAGTATCCATGAGTTCCCATAGCACAGAGACCAGAATTGTAGTACAATTATGCTGAAGAGAAGCTGATGCTAAAACAACAAGAATTGTTTTATTTAATGTTTTTTTTTGTTTTTTTTTCTTTTTTTAAAATTTTTATTGTTGGTTGTTCAAAACATTACATAGTTCTTGATATATCATATTTCACACTTTGATTCAAGTGGGTTATGAACTCCCATTTTTACCCCGTATACAGATTGCAGAATCGCATCGGTTACACATCCATTGATTTACCTATTGCCATACTAGTGTCTGTTGTATTCTGCTGCCTTTCCTATCCTCTACTATCCCCCTTCCCCCCCCTCCCCTGTTCCCTCTCTACCCCATCTACTGTAATTCATTTCTCCCCCTTGTTTTTTTTTTCCCTTTCCCCTCACTTCCTCTTGTATGTAATTTTGTATAACCCTGAGGGTCTCCTTCCCTTTCCATGCAATTTCCCTTCTCTCTCCCTTTCGCTCCCACCTCTCATCCCTGTTTAATGTTAATCTTCTTCTTCTCATGCTCTTTGTCCCGTCCCTACTCTGTTCTTAGTTACTCTCCTTATATCAAAGAAAACATTTGGCATTTGTGTTTTAGGGATTGGCTAGCTTCACTTAGCATAATCTGCTCTAATGCCATCCATTTCCCTGCAAATTCTATAATTTTGTCATTTTTTAATGCAAAGTAATACTCCATTGTGTATAAATGCCACATTTTTTTTTTATCCATTCATCTAGTGAAGGGCATCTAGATTGGTTCCACAGTCTTGCTATTGTGAATTGTGCTGCTATGAACATCAATGTAGCAGTGTCCCTATAGTGTGCTCTTTTTAGGTCTTTAGGGAATAGACCGAGAAGGGGAATAGCTGGGTCAAATGGTGGTTCCATTCCCAGCTTTCCAAGAAATCTCCATACTGCTTTCCAAATTGGCCGCACCAGTTTGCAGTCCCACCAGCAATGTACAAGTGTACCCTTTTCCCCACATCCTCGCCAGCACTTGTTGCTGTTTGACTTCATAATGGCTGCCAATCTTACTGGAGTAAGATGGTATCTTAGGGTGGTTTTGATTTGCATTTCTCTGACTGCTAGAGATGGTGAGCATTTTTTCATGTACTTGTTGATTGATTGTATGTCCTCCTCTGAGAAGTGTCTGTTCAGGTCCTTGGCCCATTTGTTGATTGGGTTATTTGTTTTCTTATTGTTTAATATTTTGAGTTCTTTGTATACTCTGGATATCAGGGCTCTATCTGAAGTGTGAGGAGTAAAGTTTTGTTCCCAGGATGTAGGCTCCCTATTTACCTCTCTTATTGTTTCTTTTGCTGAGAAAAACCTTTTTAGTTTGAGTAAGTCCCATTTGTTGATTCTAGTTATTAACTCTTGTGCTATGGGTGTCCTATTGAGGAATTTGGAGCCACCCCACAGTATGTAGATCGTAGCTAACTATTTCTTCTATCAGATGCCGTGCCTCTGATTTGATATCAAGCTTCTTGATCCATTTTGAGTTAACTTTTGTGCAAGGCGAGAGAAAGGGATTCAGTTTTATTTTGTTGCTTACAGATTTCCAGTTTTCCCAGCACCATTTGTTGAAGATGCTATCCTTCCTCCATTGCATGCTTTTAGCCCCTTTATCAAATATAAGAAAGTTGTAATATTGTGGATTGGTTTCTGTGTCCTCTATTCTGTACCATTGGTCCACCCGCCTGTTTTGGTACCAGTACCATGCTGTTTTTGTTACTGTTGCTCTGTAGTATAGTTTGAAGTCTGGTATCGCTATACCGCCTGATTCACACTTCCTGCTTAGAGTTGTTTTTGCTATTCTGGGTCTTTTATGAGTTAAATAGTTATGGTGATTACTACCTATTCAAGTTTTCTTACTCACAGAATGAAGAATAGGATGGAAAATTTTACTCCCTAAAGAAATATTGAGTATTTTCTTGTGAAATAAGGATCAAAATTGATTTGTATATTTTTAAGATAGAAGGCTAGTGGGTACATCTAATAATTTCAGTGATTAATTGAAGCTTAAGACGATAAGAATTGAAAAAAATAGTTCTTAGAAAATTTTAATCTAATTAATTAGCATATAAATAATTTATTAGGCTCCCAATAGTGAAGACATTTTCTGAAACATATTAAGACATAATAATTGTGAAAAAAATTTTGTATAGGCCCTGTCATTATAATTCATTCTTTGATTGGTATATTTGTTCTTTAATGTATACTTCTCTAGTCTCTGTATGGGTATTGTTCTTAAAATGTCAAAAGTATGCTACTCCTGTTAACTAATTAGACCATCTATTTGGGATCAGTTGATGGCAAAGTAACATCATTAATAAATTTTTTGAGTTTATGGTGCTAAAATAAATCAGTGCTCTTAGTGGAAAGTATCCAATTAATATATAGGATAGAAAGTAGAATCCAATATTCATTTGTTTCATTTCCATTGCAAGTGCAATCATAATAATTATTATGCTTTATATAATATATAGAAATGCTAAATTTTTCAGTATTGAACGTTTGATTAAAATTATTTGAAATAAAATAAGTATTAAAATATAACAGTTTGGTATTTCAGATTTATCAAAATAGGTGCAATTGGCTAAGAAGTAATAATAATGGTAATAATTTACAGGTTGTACCTACTATTAAGGCAGTGGACAGTGAGTTGAAAAATAGCACAATAAAAACTGAGCTGATTTCATTATGTAATTAATATTAAATATTATTTATGGAATAATGGGATTTCAGTGGATAATTCAGAATCTGTTTGATTTGGAGCACCATACATATGGTAGAAAATAATTACAGGAATAGTAATTTCTAACATTGAATTTGATTGATAATTTCAAGATTAAATAATATATATATATCAGTTACTATTATTAGAACTTCTAAACAGCATCCTGAGAGTCAATGTAGAATGCAACATTTATTGTTTGGCTAACATTTTGTGTTTAAAAAAGTATTATAATAAATAAAAATGATGTTATGTTCTCCAAACATTGTAACAAAGTTATTATATGGGGTAAAAGACTTTAAAAGCTACTATAATAGCTAATGAGAGGTTTATGTAAATAGAGGTATTAAGTAATTATCCCATAACCATAATTAGTTCAATTGTAATATGAGGCTACCTAATTTTAAACTTTCTGTCTTTTTAAAATTCATTTGTAGGCTAAGTCTGTGACTTATAGAATAATAGAAATTGTTGTTTTTTATTTTAAATTCGTTTATTCTAATTATACATGACAGCAGAATACACTTCAATTCATAGTACAAATATAGAGCACAATTTTTCATTTCTCTGTACACAAAGTAGAATCATATCATTCATTTCTTCATACATGTACTTAAGGTATAATAAATATTACACAGAGCTTGATATATTGGGAAATCTAAGGTAGTGCTAGTTAGAACAAAATTTTGGGTTAAAATCATAACAATTTCATTGCTATTAGGAAGGATTTTGATAAAAATTGTAAATGAAATAGTTCTGTATGTCCAAATTCAAATTCATATAAATTTTACTTTTCTGTATATATGTAATAATTCTAACAGTGCATGAAATTACTAATATAGAAACTAAAAAAATAGGAAATTGTCATGATCCATTAGATTAATTATTCTTTACTGGGATTAAACCCAAACTAATAGATTCAGAGTTAGTTCCACTAATTAATATGAGAATAACAGAATTATTATCAATATATTTTATGTAAATAAATAGATTGAAAACTAAAATAATCTAGATTAAAATTTATTTGAGATAAAAAGCATGTAATTGAGGAATGTTTTGAATAGTGGTTTCATACAATATTTGAAATCTATTTTTGTAACAGTAATATTGAGGAATAGAGGCCATTGGAATTAATGTATGGTGTTGTATAATAATTCTCTGTCATAATGTCATAATGTAAACATTTAGGCTGTTATCAATATATTTTTGTTGTAATATTTGTTTTTGACTTCTTCCTTGTGGACTAAGGATGTTCAAGTGATAGTTATTTCAGCAGCTGAAAATAAAACTGTTAAGAAATGACACTACTAAGAGATATAGTGGTTTAGAAATTTAATACACACTAGTGATCAACCTCTGTCAAATTCTGGTATAGGGCAACATGTGAGTGAAACCTCTAAAACACCTTGTAATGAAAATGTGTCTAGCACGTTGGGGATGATTATTTCACACCTAGCTCTGTGTACAACTGATCTGTGGTGAACTGTGAAAGTGTCCTCTCATTTCTTCACTATTAGCATGCTATTAGCTTATCATTTAATAGTCCGAGTATTAATAGGGGTGATGAATTAAATGGAGTCTTTAGTGGTGTAGATAAGGCTCCTCTAAGTAGGCAGGGATTTAGCTTTATTATACAGTAAGCATGTTTGTGGCAGGTCATTATGTTATCTGTAAATATAAGCTTCCTAACGAAATAATGACATATGATTGAATTCAGGCAACCTTGAGCTCTGAAATCATATGAAGCAGTAGGATAACAAACATGATGAACTGTTTTGTAATGGGGCTAATACAGCCCCCCTGGCTAGGTGAACTTTACAGGTGACAAATTATAATATTTGTTGTAAACCACATTGCTAAGAGTATTTTGTAAATGGATCATACAGGAGTGATGATGATTTCAAAGATAGGCAGAACTAATAGATTTTGCTTGGGATACAAAATGCATTAATGTGGTTTGAGTTTATGGTAAAAATCAATAGTAACTGTTCTTTCTATAGTAAGATGACTCTTTCGAGATACAATACAGAACAACCTACTATGACTGTGAACCTAATAACTCCAGCCACTTGCTGCAGTGCTTGCCAGCTCTCTCATAACATTAAGTGCCAATGAACTCTCTTACAGAACAACTTATATAACTCTTTCTTTCCCTAGTAAAATCCCAATTTAAAAAAAATCTTTGATATACCAAAGACTACCACATCCTGTGTAAATGTCCTGGATTGTAATTCTATATTTTCTGTTATTCCCCAAACAAAATCTTATGCATAAAGTTCATGTCTATATTTTTGTTTCCATTTCCATATATTAAATAACATTTATATTTAGCTTTTTAGTATTACATATTATACATCTAATATCAACTATAAAATTAACTCACAAAACACAACAAATATTTAAGGAAGCATTACAAGTTATCTTACCTTCAATTATTTTAATTCTTACTGGTTCTTCCATTAAATAATTATAAATTATTTAATTATGGAGTAATAATGCATCACTAACTAAAAACAATAATGATGAATTCGAATTATATATGCTATGAAGGTCTTACTTTTTTTTTTGGTAGTTGGAACACATGTTAAATTTATTTTTAGTTGTTATTTTTTTTTTGAAGAAACTCCATGAGTTTTTTTTTCCCACAGTGGCTATACTAATTTAATCCTACCACAAACAGTATATAAGAGTTTCATTTTCTCCAGGTAGTTACTAGTATTATTTTATTTTAGTTTTTGATAATAGCCTTTCTAAATAAGATCAGATGGAGTCTCATTATACTTTTGATTTGCACTTCCCTTATGGATACAGATATGGGGCCATGCCATATATTTATTGGATTCTGGTGATTTGCCATTTTTAAATTGGGATAATTGTACTTTTTGTTCTTTTTTTTTAAATTTTTATTGTTGGTTGTTCAAAACATTACATAGTTCTTGATATATCATATTTCACATTTTGATTCAAGTGGGTTATGAACTCCCATTTTTACCCCATATACAGATTGCAGAATCACATTGGTTACACATCCACTGATTTACATATTGCCATGCTAGTGTCTGTTGTATTCTGCTGCCTTTCCTATCCTCTACTATCCCCCCTCCCCTCCCTATCTCTACCCCATCTACTGTAATTCATTTCTCCCCCTTGTTATTTTTTTCCCTTTCCCCTCACTTCCTCTTGTATGTAATTTTGTATAATCCTGAGGGTCTCCTTCCATTTCCATGCAATTTCCCTTCTCTCTCCCTTTCCCTCCCCCCTCTCATCCCTGTTTAATGTTAATCTTCTTCTCATGCTCTTCCTCCCTACTCTGTTCATAGTTACTCTCCTTATATCAAAGAAGACATTTGGCATTTGTGTTTTAGGGATTGGCTAGCTTCACTTAGCATAATCTGCTTAAATGCCATCCATTTCCCTGCAAATTCTATGATTTTGACAATTTTAATGCACAGTAATACTCCATTGTGTATAAATGCCACATTTTTTTTAATCCATTTGTTTATTGAAGGGCATCTAGGTTGGTTCCACAGTCTTGCTATTGTGAATTGTGCTGCTATGAACATCTATGTAGCAGTGTCCCTGTAATATGCTCTTTTTAGGTCTTTAGGGAATAGACCGAGAAGGGGAATTCTGGGTCAAATGGTGGTTCCATTCCCAGCTTTCCAAGAAATCTCCATACTGCTTTCCAAATCGGCCGCACCAATTTGCAGTCCCACCAGCAATGTACAAGTGTACCCTTTTCCCCACATCCTCGCCAGCACTTGTTGCTGTTTCACTTCATAATGGCTGCCAATCCTACTGGAGTGAGATGATATCTTAGGGTGGTTTTGATTTGCATTTCTCTACTGCTAGAGATGGTGAGCATTTTTTTCATGTACTTGTTGATTGATTGTATGTCCTCCTCTGAGAAGTGTCTGTTCAGGTCCTTGGCCCATTTGTTGATTGGGTTATTTGTTTTCTTATTGTCTAATTTTTTGAGTTCTTTGTATACTCTGGATATCAGGGCTCTATGTGAAGTGTGAGGAGTAAAGATTTGTTCCCAGGATGTAGGCTCCCTATTTACCTCTCTTATTGTTTCTTTTGCTGAGAAAAACCTTTTTAGTTTGAGTAAGTCCCATTTGTTGATTCTAGTTATTAACTCTTGTGCTATGGGTGTCCTATTGAGGAATTTGGAGCCCGACCCCAGAGTATGTAGATCATAGCCAACTATTTCTTCTATCAGACACCGTGTCTCTGATTTGATATCAAGCTCCTTGATCCATTTTGAGTTAACTTTTGTGCATGGCGAGAGAAAGGGATTCAGTTTCATTTTGTTGCATATGGATTTCCAGTTTTCCCAGCACCATTTGTTGAAGATGCTATCCTTCCTCCATTGCACGCTTTTAGCCCCTTTATCAAATATAAGAAGGTTGTAACATTGTGGATTGGTTTCTGTGTCCTCTATTCTGTACCATTGGCCCACCCACCTGTTTTGGTACCAGTACCAAGCTGTTTTTGTTACTATTGCTCTATAGTATAGTTTGAAGTCTGGTATCGCTATACCGCCTGATTCACACTTCCTACTTAGAGTTATTTTTGCTATTCTGGGTCTTTTATTTTTCCATATGAATTTCATGATTGCTTTATCTATTTCTGCAAGAAATGCTGTTGGGATTTTGATTGGCATTGCATTAAACCTATAGAGAACTTTTGGTAATATCACCATTTTGATGATGTTAGTTCTGCCTATCCATGAACAGGGTATATTTTTCCATCTTCTAAGATCTTATTCTATTTCTCTCTTTAGGGTTCTGTAGTTTTCATTGTATAAGTCTTTCACCTCTTTTGTTAGGTTGATTCCCAAGTTTTTTTTTTTTTTTTTTTTTTGAGGATATTGTGAATGGAGTGGTTGTCCTCATTTCTGTTTCAGAGGATTTGTCGCTGATATACAGGAATTCCTTTGATTTATGCGTGTGGATTTTATATGCTGCCACTTTGCTGGATTCATTTATTAGCTCTAATAGTTTCTTTGTAGACCCTTTTGGGTGGGCTAGGTATAGAATCATGTCATCTGCAAATAGTTATAATTTAAGTTCTTCTTTTCCTATTTTTATGCCTTTAATTTCTTTCGTCTGTCTAATTGCTCTGGCCAGTGTTTCGAGAACTATGTTGAACAGAAGTGGTGAGAGAGGGCTTCCCTGTCTTGTTCCAGATTTTAGGGGGAATGCCTTCAATTTATCTCCGTACAGAATGATGCTAGCCTGAGGGTTAGCATTGATAGCTTTTACAGTATTGAGGTATGTTCCTTTTATCCCTAGTTTTTCTAGAGTTTTGAACATAAAGGGATGCTGTACTTTGTCGAATGCTTTTTCAGCATCTATTGATATGATTATATGGTTCTTATCTTTAAGTCTATCAATGTGGTGAATAACATTTATTGATTTCCGTATATTGAACCATCCTTGCATCCCAGGGATGAATCCTAGTTGATCTTGGTGCACAATTTTTTTGATATGTTTTTGTATCCAATTCGCCAGAATTTTATTGAATATTTTTGCATCTAGATTCATTAGAGATATTGGTCTGTAGTTTTCTTTCTTTGAAGTATCTTTGTCTGGTTTAGGAATCAGGGTGATGTTGGCCTCGTAGAATGAATTTGGAAGTTCTCCCTCTTTTTCTATTTCCTGGAATAGCTTGAAAAGTATTGGTATTAGTTCTTTTTTAAAGGTTTTGTAAAACTCTGCTGTATACCCATCCAGTCCTGGGCTTTTCTTAGTTGGTAGTCTTTTGATGGCTTCTTCTATTTCCTCAATTGATATTGGTCTGTTTAGGTTGTCAATATCCTCCTGACTCAATCTGGGTAGATCATATGGCTTAAGAAATTTATTGATGCCTTCACTATCTTCTACTTTATTGGAGTATAAGGATTCAAAATAATTTCTAATTATCTTCTGTATTTCTGAAGTGTCTGTTGTGATATTGCCTTTTTCATCCCATATGCTGGTAATTTGAGTTCTCTCTCTTCTTCTCTTTGTTACCATGGCTAAGGGTCTATTGATCTTATTTATTTTTTCAAAGAACCAACTTTTAGTTTTGTCAATTTTTTCAATTGTTTCTTTTGTTTCGATTTCATTAATTTCAGCTCCGATTTAATTATTTCTTGCCTTCTACTTCTTTTGCTGTTGTTTTGCTCTTCTTTTTCTAGGATTTTGAGATGAAGTGTGAGATCATTTATTTGTTGGTTTTTCCTTTTTTTAAGGAATGAACTCCAGGCAATGAATTTTCCTCTTAGAACTGCTTTCATTGTGTCCCATCGATTCCGATATGTTGTGTCTGTGTTTTCATTTATCTTTAAGAATTTTTAAATTTCCTCCTTGATGTCTTCTATAACCCATTGATTATTCAGTAACCTATTGTTCATTCTCCAAGTGATGCATGATTTTTCCTTCCTTCTTTTATCATTGATTTCCAGTTTCATTCCATTATGATCAGATAAGATGCATGGTATTATCTCTACTCCTTTATAATGTCTAAGAGTTGCCCTGTGACATAATATATGATCTATTTTTGAGAAGGATCCATGTACTGCTGAGAAAAAAGTGTAACTGCTTGATGTTGGGTGGTATATTGTATTATTGAGTTCTACAGTTTCTTTATTCAACTTGTGTTTGGAAGATCTTCCCAGTGGTGAGAGAGGTGTGTTGAAGTCTCCCATGATTATTGTATGGTGGTCTATTAGACTCTTGAACTTGAGAAGAGTTTGTTTGATGAACATAGCTGCACCATTTTTTGGAGCATATATATTTATGGTTGTTAAGTCTTGTTGGTGTATGGTTCCCTTGAGCAGTATGTAGTGTCCCTCTTTATCCCTTTTGATTAACTTTGGCTTGAAATCTATTTTATTTGATATGAGTATGGACACTCCTGCTTGTTTCCGAAGTCCGTATGAGTGATATGATTTTTCCCAACCTTTCACCTTCAGTCTGTGTATGTCTTTTCCTATCAAATGCATCTCCTGTAGGCAGCATATTGTTGGATCTTTTTCTTTGATCCACTCTACTATGCTGTGTCTCTTAATTGGTGAGTTTAAGCCATTAACATTTAGGGTTATTATTGAGATATGGATTGTTCTTCCAGCAATATTTGTTTATTTATGTTATTTAACATGGTTTGTTTTTCCTCTTTGATTATTTTTTCCCTTTACTGTACTACCTCCCACTGTTGGTTTTCATTGTTATTTTCCATTTCCTCTTCCTGTAATGTTTTCCCAAGGATGTTTTGAAGAGATGGTTTTTAGCTGCAAATTCTTTTAGCTTTTGTTTATCATGGAAGGTTTTAATTTCATCTTCCATCCTGAAATTTAATTTTGCTGGATACACAATTCTTGGTTGGAACCCATTTTCTTTCAGCGTTTGAAATATGTTTTTCCAGGATCTTCTAGCTTTCAGAGTCTGTGTTGAAAGATCAGCTGTTATCCTGATTGGTTTACCCCTAAATGTAATCTGCTTCCTTTCTCTTGAAGCATTTAAAATTCTCTCCTTATTCTGTATGTTGGGCATCTCCATTATAATGTGTCTAGGTGTGGATCTCTTATGATTTTGCACGTTCAGCATCCTGTAGGCTTCTAGGATTTGGGTTTCTTTCTCATCCTTCAAGTCTGGGAAGTTTTCTCATATTATTTCGTTAAACAGAATGCTCATTCCTTTGGTTTGTACCTCTATACCTTCCTGTATCCCAATGAGTCTTAAGTTTGGTCTCTTTATGTTATCCCATATTTCCTGGATGTTCTGCTCATGGTTTCTTAAGAGTCTCGCTGAGCTGCCTATGTTCTTTTCAAGTTGAAATACTTTGTCTTCATTGTCTGATGTTCTATCTTCTAAGTGTTCTACTCTGCTGGTAGTATTCTCATTTGAGTTTTTAAGTTGGTTTATTGCTTCCTGCATTTCTAGGGTTTCTGTTTGTTTTTTATAACCTCTATCTCCCTGTATAGTTGATCTTTTGCTTCTTGGATTTGTTTATGTAATTCATTGTTGAAGTAATCTTTCATTGTCTGATTTTGCTGTCTAATGTCTTCCTTGAGACTCCAGATCATCTGAAGCATGTAAATCCTGAATTCTTTATCTGACATTCCATCTGCTACAGGTATTACCTCTTGTAAGGTTGAGTTGACCTGCATTGCTTGTGGTCCTTTCTTTCTTTGTCTTTTCATACTGCTCATGTTTCTTTCTGCTTGGTGAAACTGTTGTGTTATTGAATTTTCCCCCTATATATTTATATTGCTCTTGTATAGTTGCATAGTCTCCCTTGTAGGGGCGGGCGGTGGCTGTGCTCCTCCTCCAATTTGGGTGATCTGTCTATCTCGCCGGCGGGCCGCTGGGCCCCTTCTCCAGGTCACGTGGTCTGCCTACCTTACGGGCAACGGCTGGGCCCCTCCTCCAATAGGGGTGATCTATCTACCACGCTGGCGGCCTGCTGGGCCTGTTCTCCAGGTTGCTGGTCTGCCTACCTTGCAGGCGCGGGCAGCAGCTCTGCCCCTCCTCCAATTGGGGTGATGTGTCTACCACGCCTGCGGGCCGCTGGGTCTGTTCGAAGGTCTTACTTTTATTCAGACTTCATAACTCGAAGAATTATATCTATTATAAATTGATAGTCATGTAGTAATCCTCATAAAATTACCCATCTACTAAACAATAACCTCATCAGAAGATGTGCACCATCAATGAGCTATCCTCAGTATGTATTTTAAAATAGTTGCTATTACAGGGAAAGTGAGTCATACCAGGGTAAAATTATGATGTGGTATAGTAAATCTTGAAATCCCGATTGACAATATTGCTTAGACCATTTGTAAGGCAACTCAAGATATTTTTCCTGTATAATGTGTTAAAATATATGAAATTATTCTTAAGTATATATATATATATATATTTCAGGATGTCTATCCAATCCAAATAAATGTTGATATTGAGGTGGAGTTCTACTTCCTACTAGATCAAAAAGGGAAATATTTAAGTCTTATTTTCTTGATAGTAATCTCTGTGGAAATTACAAAAGGACATGATAATAAGGCAATAACTAACATAAATAGAAGAAATGATGCCATATTGTGATGGAAAAGATGAATTTTATATAAATTAATTACAGAAATAAAACAAATGATACCTAAAAGCAACAAGCTCCTACAAATAACACAGATAATAATTAATTCTATTGTGTCTGAAGATGTTAGGTTGCCAGCTGAGGGAAGGGCACATTGTTCACTCTATTTCTGCTTTGGTTACTTCTGATAATGAGAGTAATTGAATCATGGGGATGATAATCAAAAGTGTATTTGTATAGCATGCTATATATGAATAATAATCATTAATAGTCATAATGAAATTCAGAATCCTACAGCCATGATGAAATTATTGTAAAGAAAATTATTACTGAGATACAGTTTATACACAGTTATAAATTGGAGCATGTCTCAATAAAAAGCCTCATTGTGAAGATCAACTGGAGTTAGCAGGCCAAGGGCTGTCTCTACAATTCTAGATCCAGTATCAAATGTATTACATGGTCACCCACTTTGTGTTTTGTCGAGAATAAACAAGAGAAGATAAATCTATGGAATATGCCTGAGAATAACTTTTGGTCAGCAAATGTAAGGAGGAAAGATGATTCCTCCTTTTACCAAGTCAGAGGATTTAACTTATATACCAAAATGCAAATTACAAGTAACAGTGAAACTATGTCTGGGCTTCTCTTGCCTTTCCCTGGAGGAAATAAAAACCAATCATTACAGGGAGTTATCTGATCAGGTAAATGACACATATGAATAATATGTAATTATTACTATGTATTGCAGAAAGAATGCCTTGAACCTCCTGTAGAATTTGAACTACTGCTATGTATGCTTCATACAGATAAGACAAGTGGTAGTTCTAGGTTTAAATATATTTGTGGACATGATGTTGGGGAAGATATTAAAGTGATTCTTTGCATCAATTAATGGCATCCTCAAATGGCTGAAACAATCCCTATAACAATTTTTTTATTTTTGAACTTTGATGTGGCCTATTGTTATTTTAATTGTTAACATTAGGAAAGTCTCAGCTAATATGATAGGGACAATTAGAAACAAGATTGTTTCAAAATAAATGAGCTCCTGAGAATTGTTTTAAATTTACCTTATCACTGTTTTTTTTTTCCTTAGTGAGCCTAATTCTTCGATAAGAATTTTAATAATTTATTTAAGACTGATACCTGTTAAATATATCATGGCTTTTTGTAGAATAGATCTTATTTCTTAAGTCCTTTCATCCTGTGAGACATCCTTGTATAAATAAAAAAACTAAAAGGAATGTGTTTTGATCTGAACTTAAGTCTGAATTCAGGTCACATGGGATTTTTTTTTTTTGGACATGCTGGGAAGGGTTAGGAGTGTCTACCACTAAGCTATATCCTCACTCTTGTTTCATTTTCTATATTGAGAGAGAGTCTATATTGCCGAGGCTGACCTTGGGCTAGTGATTCTCCTGCCTCAGCTTCCTGAGTAGGAAAGATTGTAGATTGTGTTGCTGCACTCTGGCTGGGCACAAATAACTGGGAGGTCACGAGCCACTTGTAGATCAAGCAGGAATGAACTATATTTTCGAACCCACCTGAACGCCACCCACGCAAACTCTCTAGGAACTCCTTGATAGCTCAACAGGAACCCAACCGGAACCCAACAGGAACTTCACGAACCCACGCAAAATCTCTAGGAACTCCTCGAGAGCTCAATGGGAACTCCGCGAGAACTCAACCATCACCATCCTAATGGCTCTCTGGTGCCACCACTCCCCCTGGCAAAACACCAGGCACCATCCCGACTCAGCTGCACCTCTCAACATCTCCCCTTTTCTGTTTAATTAAACAACAAGCATGTGGCTTAGGGACCGTGCCTGTCTTAGGTTGTTCAATAGTACATATGGTCTTTACCCGTCATCGGATGAGCTGACCTCAAGGTGTCTACCTCCTGTCTTAGGTTGGTACCATTGCAATTGGATCTCACCCGTCATTGAATACAGGCCCAGCACTTAGCCACACTTGTGGATAGTGGTTTTTACACAAACACCATAAACAACCTGCTACAAGCAGAAAGGGGAGGATACAAAATGCCACGACACCAAGCCAATTGATGGCCCTGATGACATCATCAGCAAAGATACCCCGGCACTACCACAATTCACTGCACCAGCAGATAGTTCACAATGCATACAAGTGATACATAGTCCAGGCAAGTTCTGCAAGCAGTTCAAAGCAGAGGAATCCATTTATATGTCCATTTCCTCCCAAAGTAGATCAACTCCTTGTTTGAGCATCACTTGTTGACTTATTATTCATTGATGCATCAGTTTACACAGTTTGTGTAATAGCTATTGCAGAAGCTATAGTTTGGTTTTATCTTTGTCTTCACCGGCACTGGGATGAAGATAGGAATTCTGGCAGTGATGGCTAAAAAAAAATTATATAACATTCCAGCAGGCACTAAAAAAAAAAAAGCAATTTTCTAAATAATTTAGTATCCTGAATAGAATTAGATATAATGAAAAGGAAAGGTGAAAGTAAACAAACAGATCTGTTAACCACCTTTTAAAACAATCCTCAACAGCTGTTTACCTAATTTAAATTAAACCATTTAAATCACGTGAGTAATAAAAAAAAAATTTGGATCCATTTTTTCATGAACGTTCCTCATATATGATATATGGAACTACACACATACAGACATACAATACATAACACAAGTGCGCACACATAACACAATACAAACAACACATAACATAATAGTAAAGGCCTTGTAGCTTTTCACAGGTGAAATCCCCATTGCAATGCTCAAAAACTCCACAGTCAAAAAATAGAACTGATCAGAAAAACATTAACCTAGGTCTGTATGAGCTCAAAAAACAAAATAGAACTTCATGATGTGGGAAATGGCAATAATAAAATAGATATTGAAAAAAGCATCCTGGTTACCACCTGGGTTGACTCTTCTTTTGATATCCCATCCTTCTTCCTGTAACTTGCATATGGGTCTGAAGGTATTCCCACAAGCAAGCCCCAAGGTTTCTTACATTTGAAATAGGCATTAATGGTGTTCATTATTCATTAGCCTCCAGGTGTGGGAGAACCACTGTCACAGATATAAGGATAGCCAAACTAGAGTTCTGGATATCAGCTGTTATGGATTTGAGCCAAATCATCTCCTTTTTGGTCTGTAGAAATCACTTTAGTTAGTCTCTCTGGAATCCAAATTGGCTGCTGTTCTCCCTGTGGAAACACACAAACAGATCCCCGACTCCAGACAATCACTGGGTCAGGACCTTTCCATTGTCCTATTAGAATATCCTTCCAAAGTACCTTGGGCTTATGTACATTTTTTGGACACATGTGCCTTTCTGCAGCATTAAGCCCTGATGAATCCAAATTTAAAAAGTTTAGAGTGAAAAGGGTTATTTGAAGTTTGTCTTTGGGGGATATATACCCCTTCTCAATTCACTCTATTTGCTCTAATAAGTACATTTTAATAGTTTGATGAGCTCTTTCAACTATGCCTTGTCCCTGTAGATTGTATGGGATTCCTGTTATATGAGTAATGCCAAATGATGAGCAAAATTGCTTAAAAGAGGTAGAATTATAGCCAGGGCCATTATCTGTTTTTAACAGTTTTTGAATGCCCACAGTGGCAAAATTTTGTAAGCAATGAGCTATAATATCTCTAGTTTTTTCTCCGGAATGAAGGGAGCCCATCAAAAATCCAGAAGAAGTATCAACTGTAACATGCAAATATTTTAACTTTCCAAATTCTGGCAAGGTGTGATGTCCATCTGCCAAATATGGTTAGGTATCAGTCCTCTAGGATTGACTCCAAGATTAACTTGTGGTAAAAAGGTCACACAATTTTGACATTGTTTTATTATTTGTCTAGCTTGTTCCTTAGTTATTTTAAAATGCTTTTTTAAAGTATTTGCATTGACATGGAAGGATTTATAAAAATTTGTAGCTTCTTCTAGAGTAGAAAAAATATGTATGTCATGTGTAGTTTTATCTGCTAAATCATTGCCCAAACTAAGGGCTCCAGGCAATCCTGTATGTGCCCTGATATGTATATAAAGAATGGATCTTTTCTGTCCAAGATTAGACATTGTATAGTGGAAAACAAAGAGAAAACAGTAGAGGAAGGGGAAATCCTACGAGCATCTTCAAGGGATACTATAGCATTAACTGTATACTGACTATCGGAAAAAAATTAAATACAGAATCTTTAAACATCACAAAAGCTTGTAATACTACATTAAGCTCTACCTTTTGAGCTGATTGTTTGGATACTAAAAATGTAAAAAGTTTGATCAGGGGTAACTACTGCTGCTGTACCATTATTTGACCCATCAGTGAATATATTTGGAGCATTCATGATAGGTGTTTTTCTTGTCATTTTTTGAAAAACTACAGGATGCGAAGACCAAAAAGACAACAAAGGATTAGATGGTAAGTGGTTATCAAATGAAACAGTAGATTTTCACATGATTATTGCCCATGTATTTAACTCATTAGCTAGCTCATCAATTTGATCCCTTGTATATGGAGTAATAATTTTATTGGGAGAAATTTCAAACACTCCCTTTGCTGCTTTTATTCCTTTGAGTATTAATTGTCCTACAGCCTCAGGATACCTAGTAAGAATAGTGTTAGGAGAATAAGATAAATGTATCCATCATAATGGACCTTCTTGACAAAATACTCCTGTAGGAATATTTGTTGGTAGTATAATAAATAATAAAGGCAAACTTACAGCAATTCTATCCAAATGCATATTTTCCGTATATGTTTCAATGATTTTTAATGTCTTTCTTGCTTCAGGCGTTAACATGCGGGGTGAATTTGGATTTGATGGACCTTTTAGAATATCAAATAAAGGTCCCAACTCTCCTGTTGGTATGCCTAGATAAGGCCTTATCCAATTCATGTCTCCTAATAACTTTTGAAAGTCGTTTAGTGATTTGAGTTGATCTACTCGTATTTGAATTTTTGGTGGATGGACCATGGTCGAGGATAATAGAACTCCTAAATAATTAATTGGAAAACTTAATTGTACTTTATCTATTGCTGTCTCTAGATTATAATTTTTTAATAAGTTTGTAAGTGTGGCATAACATTCTAGCAATGTGTTTTTATCTTTGTGTGTTAATAATATGTCGTCCATATAGTGAAATATTTGTAGTTTAGGATTCTGATTTCTAAGTGGCTGGATTGCTTTGTTAACATAAATTTGACACATAGTTGGGCTGTTAGCCATCCCTTGAGGGAGTACTTTCCATTCATATCTCTGATCGGGACCTTCATGATTCAGCGCAGGGACAGTAAATGCAAAACATGGACTATCCTCAGGATGAATTGGAATTGAAAAAAACAATCTTTAATATCTATAACAAAAACATACCAGGTTTTTGGCGAAGCAGACAATTAAGGGATCCCCGATTGAGCAGGTCCCATAATAACCATCTCGTTATTAATAGCTCTTAAATCTTGCAATAATCTCCATTTACCAGATTTCTTTTTGATGACAAAAATGGGAGTATTATAGGGAGATACAGAGGGACATATTGTATATGTCCCTCTGCTAATTGTTGTTTGACCTGGTCATGGGCTGCTTGTATCTTTTCTTTAGTCAGGGGCCACTGAGGAACCCATACTGGTTTTTCTGATTTCCAAGTAATTTTTATTGTGACCCCTCCTGAAAACCCAATCCATGACTATCTGTTTCTTGATCTATTTGTATTGGTGCCACTATAATTTGTCCTTTTTCTCCTAATCCTTTTCTTTCCTAAAACCTTGTCTAGCCATAATAGTGGGTGCATTTGAATTGATGTTATTTGTTAATGTTAGTCCTAATTGATCTAGCTCATCTCATCCCCATAAATTTATAGGAAGATGATCCAATACATATGGTTGTATAGTTCCGTCACATCCTCCAGGATCCTTCCAATCTAATATCATCACACTTCTATGGGAATAGTTGCCACTCCTAGGACTTGAAGCGTTTGAGTAGCTTGTTGTAACGGCCAATGTTTTGGCCATTTTTGACGAGAGATAATGCTAAGGTCTGCACCTGTATACAGTAGCCCATTAAATTCATGTCATTGAATATTTAGTTTTAGCATGGGGCGAGAATCTAAATTTAAAGAAAGCATAGCCCAATCTACACCTGTGGAGCCTAATTCTCTGGAACCTCTTTCTATAGTATGACTGGAAAATTTATCATGTAGGCTGGGTATTATTAATACCTGTGCTATTCTATCTACTGGTGAAATTACTGATATACCCCCTGGAGAACTGGCTATAATTTTTATTTCACCTTCATAATTGGGATCAATTACCCCTGGACTTACCATAAGTCCTTTTAGAGTAGAAGAACTGTGTCCTAATAATAAGCCTACTGTTCCTTGGGGAAGAGGTCCTTTTACCCCTCTGGGAATGATTTGAGCTCCCATCTCTGGAGTTAGTACTGCTCTGGTGGAGGCGCAGATGTCCAACCCAGCTCTCCCTCTGTTTGTCTGATGAGAGATCTAATGGATAATGTGTCCTGGGCACTACCCTGATGGTGTTGCTGGGTTCCTCCAGTGCCCCGTATATTTGTGGTCGTAGGCCCCAGAGCATGGGGCCTCCATGTCTGTTTTTTGGCAATGGAGCCCAATTTTTTTCTCCATGATATCGTGGTAAACACCTGGTCCTTGTCCATTTTTTGATAACAGAGTACCTTCTATAGTGGTTTGAGAACGGCATTCATTAGCCCAATGTCTCCCTCTATGGCATTGTGGGCAAATACCCGGTATTCTACCCCTTTGATACCTAGTTTTGTTAAACCCTCCTCCTATGGGGCAACTCCTTTTAAAATGTCCTGTTTGTTCACAATTGTAGCATGTTTTTGGCCTGGCACCGAAAGCCTGTTGTACTGCAGCTGCCAAGACTTTCCCCTGTTCATTAATGTCTCTGCATAATTTAATATATGTGTTTAAATCTCCATGTTTCCATGGTCTAATGGCCTCCCTGCACCATCTATTTGCCTGTTCGTAGGCTAGTTGTTTTATTAATGGCATCGCTTGTTCTACATCCCCAAAGATTCTGGTAGCCTATCTACAATTTCAGCGTAAGGTTCATTAGCCCCTTGTATTACCTTAGATAATTGACCTTGTAAATCTCCATGCCCCTGTAAAGTTTTCCATGCCCTAACCGCAGCTGAAGCAATTTGTGAGTATATGGCAGAATCATATCTAATTTGTTGCAGCTGACCCTCATAAGGTCCCTCTCCTAACAACATATCTAGATTTCTCTAAGAATAACTGTCTGCTGCATTTCACCTAGCCGTCTCCGTGCAAAATTCCTGATTGGTAACCTTCCATACAGATATTGTCCTCCATTTAGCACAGCTTTGCACATACTAGCCCAATCGGCTGGCGTTATGTTCAAGATGGTAATGGAATAGACCATACTTACAGTGAAGGGTGCTTGAGGACCATAGGTTGTTACAGCCTCTTTTAGCTGCTTCACTGTTTTGAAATCTAAAGCATGGTGAATTCGCTGCCTGCCTGCCTCCTCAAATACAGGTCATGCTAATCTTTGAGGTCCTGTCTCAGGATCCCATCTATCAGCTATGGGGGTTGAGGACCACTCAGCATACGTTGTCTCCATAGGTGGAGCTGTTGGTTGAATTACGCCCTCTGGTGATAGAACGGTGTTAGTAGCAGCCTCCTGTTGTAACTTCTCCCCTGATAGCTTTTTCTCCTCTAAACTTTCTTCCCCTTTCTGACTATCTCGAGAGGCCTCCTTTTTTTCCTGATCTAATATGTCTTCCACCATAATCTGAACTGAAAGCTTTGGACTAGGCAAACAAAATCGTATCATCATCCACAATGGCAATGTGCCAACTGGCAAAGATCCTGGGTTTTTCTTTTCCCTCTTCCTTAAGTCTTCACCATGATGGTCCCATTGTGATATATTCAACAATTCCTCCTTAAAAAGCCATGGGCTAAATTTTTGTATCGTATCAACATATGCCCTAACTGTTCTTGGTTCTACTGGGGTGCCTCCTTCCTCTAGCAATTTACTTAACACTCTCTCAGTTTGTTTTTTGCTAATTTTTGACCCCATATTTCTGCTACAAAGATAACGCAACCCAACAAGTTAACACAAAACAAACTGAAACAGAATGAAACAAAAACAGAACAAAAATTCACTGTATCAGTTTTTCTATTTTCTTGACATGTATATCCATGGTCTACCTCTATCTCTTCCTCAGGGCCGAACAACTTCAAACCTTGAGCCAACCACTTTCCCCAGTTTGCCTGAGAAAGTTCTAGGGATAGGCAGCTTGAAACAAAAACAAAATAAATCAAAACAAGAAAACATTGTTTTTTGAAATGGTCACCCATTCTCTTGCCTTGCCCTCAAGGGCGAGCAGTTTCACTTACCCCCCAAGCTTCAGGTGCTCCCCGCAGTCTGGCTGGGCACAAATAACCGGGAGGTCACGAGCCACTTGTAGATTCAAGCAGGAACAAACTTTATTTCCGAACCCATGTGAACGCCACTCACGCGAACTCTCCAGGAACTCTGCAAGAGTTCAACCAGAACCCAACAGGAACTCCAGGAACCCACGTGAACTCTCTAGGAACTCTGCGAGAGCTCAACTGGAACTCAATGGGAACTCCACGAGAACTCAACCATTACCATCCTAATGTCTTGCTGGTGCCACCTCTCAACCACTCCCCCTGGCAAAACGCCAGGTGCCATCCCGACTCGCTGCGGCTCTCAGCAGTGTGTCACTGTATCCATGGACTTTAATAGGCCAGAAGAAAACTTGAATAGCTTTACCTTTAGTATGTCTGGATGCAACAATAGAATCATAAACATCATTGTCCATTTGACTTCTAAAATGAAAATTCAATATTAGCACCTAAGAAATCTGTTCAATGGATAATAAGAAAATGTTTATAAACATTAAATAATTCTTATAACTTTGATTATAATATATGGCTTTGGATAATGAACTTTTAGCTGTAGCTGTAAATCTTGCTCATTATTTTGTCACAAAGAAGAACTTTTTTCAAATTAACTATTTGTAATTAGCTTGGTTGTTTTCCATATCACAAATAAAGTTCTCTGATTATTAATTTATTATGATAAAGGTCTACAATTTAATCTTTTTTATTTTTTTAATGATAATTTTTCTTTTTTATTTGTGCTTCTCTTTCTTTAACATATAAATTAAACTTCTATGCTCCTCACACACTGTTTATTATTTGATCTAATTACTAGTAATAATGTCTTTCCTTTGTTGGTAGTAATTATGTTTGGTTAAGTTTGTGCAAGCATTGTTTCAGATGGCTTCAAATTCGTTCCGATTCTCTAGCAACATGCTTAGTGCTTTAGAGTAAAGTCATATTTTATTGTACTCAATGACTTTGCTTTTCATGTTATTAAAATTTTAGATGCATACTACTTATTTTATATAATTTAAATTTTGTCTGGATATGTATTTGAGAATGTGAGCTAAGAGCACACTTCATCTAATTAATTGGGCTTCCTATTGTGGATTTGGTTTTTACTCCTATTTTAGGTTGACACATAATAATTTCTTTATGCTGTACAATGTGATATTTTGATACATGTATATATTTTAACTTCTTTGTTAAATCTTTAGTTCCCAAAGGTTTCTTTTAATAATTTCATAAGTCAGAGAGTATTACCCAGTCTTTATCCTGGCCTCACATTGTTATGATAATTTTGTTATTATTTTTGAATTTTCCAAAATGAAGTGACATCAACTAAATAAATATATAATGATAAAGTCTAGAGATTTCTTGATTATACAACAGGATTCATTGAAAGAATTTGAAGCATCATCAAACATTTTGAATTTTACACTACTGTCGGTGGTTATCTGGTGAATTTATTTTTATCTTATTTTGTAAATAACACTGTGTGTCTAATGCACTTATCCAAGCTTTATAATTTATGGGAATGTTTTCTTTACATAGTCCGGAAGTAATTTGTATATTTAGATGATGTGATTTCAAAGTCTAGCTTATTTCTTTTAAAATCTTCTTTATAGAATAGTTGAATTAGAAAAATAATTTCCTTTAAAAAAAAGTCTCTAGAAAGGACATGATTTAAAATAAGAATGCTATTAAATATATTGTAAAAGCTTTCAAAATTTAAATAAATATTAGACTCATTAATTTCATATACACCTCTAGCAAAAGGAAAAAAATTTGATATTGTTGATATATTATTGTCACTTTTTCCAAGGTGTCAGCCTTGAATAGAATAGCTTTATTCTCATTCAAAAATTCTCACTGCCCCCCCCACCATTCTTTTTGCATTTGAAGTACATGTGTGGAAAGTGGAAATTTGGTACTACAATTTAAAATGTAAAACAACATTTAGAAAGTCTGCAACTGCATTCTATTCACATGTCAGCCTTTTAATATCTCATATTTTTATATAGGCATGAATAATTATTCCACAATTCATTAGTTTGCTCTTCAGCATGTGCCAATATTTGCATACAGCAATTTTCTATTCTAATCTTGATCTTTCATAAACTCCAAAAAGAAAGTCTTCTCATATTTCAGTAATTATATAAACTTGCTTTAGTGGATGTGAGTTTATGCTATATCCCAGCAAATTAATTGCAGCAAGACATTGTCTATCCCCATGAGAATGCAAGATAGAATGTTCTTCTCATTTCCAATAGAGTTAAATCCACCCAATTCATAATATAGCTAGTGATTTTTTAACCAAACAGTAAAGTTCTTGAGCAATTCTTGTCATAGGGTAGGAGTCAGTACAATCTTATCCCAAACTAAAACTGCTTTATTAGTTCAGATGGGCAATTTTATCTGTAAAATTACAAACAACTCAACCTAATAGGTCAAGTAATTTAATTTTCAGAGGGTATATTTTCTAAGGTCACTGTTTCTATTCTGCAGGCAAACCCATTCATATTCATTATACTAAAAAAAAGCACTGATAACATTTGTTTTGTATGTTTCCTCTCTCATTCTCTCTTTCTCTACACACATACACACACATACACACACACACACACACACACACATATACGGGGGGAGAGAGAGAGAGAGAGAGAGAGAGAATGTTCAGTTCACTTCTTTCTTTTCCATATGCTATGGTTGGAATTCTGCATATCTTTGATTAAGGATATAAATAAATATCCTATTGGTTCCCATGTAAATCTTCAATGTTTGCCTTCATTTATATCAGCAATATATTTTTCTCATAAAGATAAAAATTTTATAAAATGTATAGTTTAAATTAAATGACATTATTGTTTTAATTCACATTTTGTATTAAAAAATATGGATCTCTTTTTAGTTATTGACACTGAGTAACTATACTTCAGAAAAGGTCTCTAACTTAAGTTGCTTAGGTCTTGTTTCTGGTCAAAATCCCAGTAAAACCATTTAATATGTGAGTCATAATAGAAAACATGCTAAAGTTTAGAACTTTTCTTTATATTTTTAAGCTTTCTTCCTTAATAATTTCAGAATATCTCCTACCCTCAGACTTGAAGCAATCAAAAGAGTCAAATCTGTAAGAGAATTTTGATTGAACAATTAGGTCCCTTAGCTATTGTGATATATACAGTGAGTCAGCATGTACCAAAGAAGGCTAGGCGGCCTCCAAAACTCCACAGGAGAGTCAGTTTCAGAAGAGAGCATTGAACCTAGCCATTGTGGCACTCATAGGGGTAGAGTAGTCTTTAGGAACAAACTTTAATATTAATTCCAAAGGACAGGGAATGCCTAAAGCTCTTTTTAATTGAGACTTCTTAACTATCTCCCTCTGTTTAGACTCCATGCTCTTAAGAAAACCCTTCAAAAATAGCTTGCTTTCCTATGTAATAATCTGCAATCTTATTTCAGAGTTCCACATATATATTCATTAAGAGAACCTACTCTGTTCCCAGCATTGTTCAGGCATTATTGAGATTGATCAGACACCAAAGAAGTCAAGCATATTGCAACCTGGTGAAGGAAGAACATAGTTAAGCATTCCAACAGTCGCCAAAAGATTCTTGAGGGCTATCAAGAAAGCATGCTGAAACCCACTGGAACATGCATTCTATGTATTTAAATATGTATTAAGGAGTGAGAAAAATATGTTTACATATATGCCTGTATAGGAAAAAAAGGACTTTACATATATGATCCAAGCAATAAGAGTGATTTAATTTGGGGAGAAGAATGAAATATCTTGTGAATGTATCAATAAAAGATCACTTGATTCACTTTGTTATAGTTTCTTTTATAATTTTGTAACCAATGTTAAGGTTTTTATGAAATATTTATACACCTATGGGCATATACATATGATAAGGGAAACAATCCGACAGAATGAGTAGAAGAGTGTCCTGGAAAAAACGCAGTTGAGGTTTTTCATGTTCTGGAAACTGCTGCTGTCAAGACTCATATATTAAGAAGGGCAGATATCTTTCAGGGGGGCCTCAAATTGTTTGGTAAACCTGGATGTAGAGCTTGACGTGGGCAATGAGGAAGTGAAAAACTACCCTAGCAGCTCCCTGTGGAAGCTGACAGTTTGGCCTTTGTTTTCCCAACTAAACGTTTAGTACTGGCCTACTCCGACAAGGCCACTCTGTGACCAGAATTGAAGAAGACAGAGAAAGGACATCTTGTGAACACAGAAGTCACTCAATGTCCCTTTCTACAGGCAAAAGTGAGTGATTACTGCTTCTTTACCGCTGACAATTCTAGTTATATTTTGAATTACTTGTCCCCTAAATTAAAAGAATGAAAGAAAGGGGAAAAAAATGAAAGAAAGGTGAAGATACCCAGCCATTGATTTGTCCCTGTTTCCCAAACCTCTACTACACACAGATGGCTATACTTTCTAAATCATTGGTAATGACTATTTAGGATAAATCTAAATACTATAATAAGCCCCACCTAATGCTTACTTTTATAGAGATACTTTGATATTTGATATTTTTATAGAGATACTTTGATATAATGAAATACTTGAGATACTTGCCTTGTAAAGAGGAAAGATTTATTTTAGCTGGCAGTTTTAGAAGTTTCAGTCTATGAACTGTTGTCCTCATTGTTTTGGGCCTGTGGTGAGATAGCACATTTGTGGAGGGAAGTGTGGGGCAGAGAAAAAAACACTAATTTTATGGCTGGGATTAAGAGGGAGGGGGGGTGGAGAGAGAAAGAGAGAGGGCTGAGGTCACAGTATCTTACTCCTCCATTGAGGTAATACACCTCCCAGTAGGTACCCCTCCTCTTAACATTTCAACCACCTTTCAATAATGCCACTTGTTGGGAGCTGCGAATGAATTGTGGGTTTGTCTGAGCTATCTCTAAATGGAGGTATGCCACTCAGAGAACTCTTTGTGTCATCTCACCAATCTGAGACAGCTCTGTTGCCTAGGCAACATCCTACCAAAGAGAATTCTGCGATCTGTGGAATTTATTGGTTTTCAGAGAGCCCTAGGTTCAAACGCAAGTCCCTGGAGGTGGAAAGAGATACCAGAGGCCCAAATAGCCTTGAGATGCCAGTTGCCTGGAAGAGGAAGAATTACTGCACAAGTGATAAATCTCCAATTAGGCCAATTTCCCACAGCCTCTCACTTCTTTTTTTTATCTTGAAAAACTTTTTCTCACAAAAGGTTTTATTTGAACTCAGAGGCACTCGACCACTGAGCCACATCCCTAGCCCCATTTATTTAGACAAGGTCTCCCTGAACTGCTTAGCATCTTGCCTTTTGCTGAAGTTAAGATTTAACTTGCGATCCCCGTCTCAGCTTCCTGAGCTGCTGGGATTTCCCGCGTGGGCCACAGACTAGGCAAAAGTTTTTCTTAAATCCCCTTTTGGCATGTTTCACCATAAATACAGCATTCACGGACTTTTTGCCTTTGTTAGGATCAGACCCATCAGGTCTTTTCCACTTGTCAAGCTCCCGTTTAATTATATTTCTTGTGTTTTTAATCCTTCTTTTCTTTCTTTTTTTTAAAAAATATTTTTTAAGTTGTCAATGGGCCTTTATTTTATTTATTTATATATGGTGCTGAGAATTGAACCCAGGGCCTCACACATGCTAGGCAAGCACTCTACTACTAAGCCACAACCCTAGCCCTGTATTTCTTAATACTATTTTTTTCAGCTCTTTATTTCCAGCTGACCCACAACTCCGTAAGGTATTGATAATCTCCCTGTTTAGGTCGCGGTGAGAGTCATGCTTGAAAATAATCTGTTATTACATGGGCCTTTGGAGTATATTCCTTATGCAAACTCAAGCAATTCACTAGTAGGCTTTGATGAAAGTGGCAGATGATGCCATGTAGCTGGGCTGGAGTAAGCTCATAAAGATCATGCAGAAAAGCACCATGGCAAAGAAATGGCACTTAATCTTATCTGTTATGAATTGCTGCAGTCCGGCTGGTTGGGCAAAATAACCGGGGGTGGGGGGTGGGGGGCGACGAGCAACTTGTGTACATTGATACAGCAGGAGTAGGAGCCATTTATTGTAAGACAACAGAGGTATTTATACATTCCACACAGCTTATCTTAATTAGCATAAACTAGATACAGCAGTCAACCAATAAGAAATCTCCACACTTAATTGCTTGCCTGCATTACTTCACAAACCACTCCCTCTGGCATTTTGCCAGGCGCCATCCAGACTTGTTTATAGACCCTAACATTTTCCAGGCGCCATCCTGACTTGTTTACAGACTCTAACAATGAATAACCATTGGAAATAAAAGTAGAACCACCAGGAGGTAGATTTTCAGAACTGTTGAAAACTTAATTTTGTTGGTAGTATAGAAATTAAACTAGAGCAGGAGAAAGACTGAAAGGAAATATCTTGGGGGCCAGTTTTAGCAACTGGAGTTGATGTGATGAGGATCAAAACCAAGAACTGTCACTGTGAATAGAAACAAGTAGAGAAGAAAAGTGCAGGGCTTGGTAACTGATCATAGATTTGCTACTTACTGAAAAACAGTGCGGAAAGAACAGCTTTGGGGAGGGTTGAATGATTAATTGGTAGTAGTTGCTTGTGAGACTGCAGTTTGATACTCCAGGAGGCAATTCAACTCATTGATCTGAAACTCAGGACACATTTGGGTTGGAAATAGAAACTTGGTTGCCACCAGCAGAAGATGACAATTACAGTCATTGAATTTTTTTGTGACATTTAGTTATATACAATACTGAATGAACCCAGGTGGCTCTACTATTCTAGCTTTTGCTATCTCCTTCTAGCAACTAACTAATTGTTGCATTCAATTGTAAAACATCAAGTAAAATTGAATAAGATAATCTGTATCTGCTTAAAGAAAGGCAAGTTAACTATATTCTGGTGATTCATAAATACAACTTAGTTATGAAGTATATATTCTCCCCTGTAGATATATAGGTAGATATTCTCCCCTGTTCATGAATTCCAGTTATCAGACAGGAAAGACTTTAGAGATAGAATTGCTCAGCCTATTCTCCCAGATCCAGTGAAGCCCATGAAAATTGTGGTGATCAGATGAACATATGCATGAGTAGAGCATTTCCCTAAGAAAGATCTTTTTATTATCCCAGGAGATATGACATATGTTAAGGAGCAAGATTATGATTCCTAATAAGTAACTATAGACAAGAGGAACTTGGTAATCCATGGTCAGGATTTTCAGTAATTATTCAGTTGCACATTTATTCTACTCCAAAGAAAAATTTAAAGTCAGTTGAGATTTGAGGGATATATGAATTCATTTAGAATAAAAATTCTTAGCACATGACTGGATATAACCTTTTACAGCAGTTTCACATACCTTCTACTCTAGTGGATCTAAACCATAAGAATTTGTTGTATGAGTCTACCCTTATTTATTTCTTTGTCACAACTTAGAATGATATGTGTTTCAAGTACAATAACATTAAACATACATAGACATGATGCTACATACATTACATGCATAGTCTTATTTAATTGTTATCAAAATCTCATGAGTTAATTAGCAATTTCATTCTGATTTTATGGTTGACAGCACCAAGACTTAGAGACATTGCTATCACAATTCAGTATTTTCAAGTTGTCATTTCTCTTATCTTGATCTATAGATTCTAAGCAATCAAACCAAAGTCCCTCCAAGTTATCTTCTAAATCTCATGGAAATTATTCTAAAGTTTGTATGGACAGGCAGAAGACCCAATATAGCCAGCACAATGTTAAAGGAGAAGAGCAAAGTTGTAGGACTGACACCACCCAAATTCAAGACTTACTATAGAGCTGCAGTAATCATGACAGTGTGGTATTGGTGAAAAAAATAGACAAATAGCTTGATGGGACAGACTAGAGAACCTAGACATAGACCCAAATAAACATACTCAACTGATCTTTGAGGAAGACCAAAGGCAACACTGGAATATCTGGGTAGCCACATGAAAAACAAGCACAAAAACAAGATCAACCAACATTTCCTAACGGGTCATAGACCTAAATGTAAAATGAAAAACTGTAGAACTGCTAGAAGATAAATAGGAGAAAACCTCAATGACCTTAGGGATGGTGGTGAGTTTTTGAATGAAGCATCAAAACCAGGATCCATGAAATGGACCTCTGGAATGGACTTCAGAAGCAGAACTCTTAAGTACTACACTCTTATTTGTATGATATAACAGTTGGTGCATAGTCTTCTGATGAATAAGCATGTCATCACTATGACTGTTGCAGTGCTCTTGCTTGACAGCGATATTTATCATAACTAACTTTTAGTTTCTGATGAGTGCAAAATAAAATCACCACCTGCCAAATTTTATATTGAATATGTTAATCTATGACATTGTAAATAGTATTGTGGTTTCAAAATTTTATTTCAGTGCAAAATCATAATATCTTCTCTTTTATCTCATCTTGAAACTGAAAAGTGGTTTTATTGTCTTAGATAATTACTCTCCATATCAGGTATGTTCTCTTGAACCCATTAGAAAGCTTTAACTTGGATGTATCTGTCTTTTCATTTTCTGTTGTTTACTTGGTTTCAGGTCCTGTGGATGAGGAAAGCTCTCCTTGGTCTGTCATACTACACCCTGCTTTCCCTTAGATCACATTTGACATCCTGTCTGCAAATTCCTGTGTGCTGATTTAAAATGCAATTTTCTGGGCTCCATATTACATTGCCAAATCAGAGTCTATAGGGGTGAGCCCTATGAATCTGCAATTTTATCAAGTATTCTAAGTCTTAGGCATACTGTGCTTTCACCTCCATAGCTATAGGGAGGTTTAATTGAACATAATTTTCTACATGTTTTACCCAGCTGCTAATCTTTAACTATAGGATGAAAATTACATAAAATGTTTTTATTTCCTTTGAAATTACAAATAATATGTTATCAGTCCACATGCTTTACAATTTTTGCAAGATATTTTTGGTAGCACATAATTAGTATATTAGTATAATCATACATTGGAAACTCCAGTGTGAAAAGATACATTTTATTTAACAAATGAGTCAGTGTTAGAATTCACAAACATAAATTAACACTTTAAGTAAGAATCATAGCAATGAGAACAGATGATAAAAGTTATATACGGATAAGGGATTAAAAAGTCATCAAGCATTTCTCACATATCATCAGAAAAAGGTTACAGGTTTTCAATATTATTATTATTTCATAGCTAGCTCAACCCAATGGGGAAAATGTTATTAAAATCATATAAACCAAAATTTGTCAATTCCTTAGAAGAAAGAATATTAAAATAGTCACTATTGCCATTTTCAATTCAAAAGGTCATGTAAAATAAATGGTAAGTAGAATGAATATAAAATATATATTGATTTTATATACTGCTTAGTTAAGGAAATGGAAAGAGTATGAAGATAAGAAGGAGAAACCCCAGAGGCAGGAAATAACAAGGCAAAGATAGATTTCTGTCTTATCACTCAGTGGAAATAAATTGAAGGGACATAGGAAGCACTTTTTGGAGGCTGCTAGTTGTCACATGCTATCTATTTCCTCCTTGAGTTTGAGCAGCTGTCTTGGGGGACTATTGAGTTGTTAACTGAATGACAACACTTCTATCCTCTCTTTGGTCAAAACATAACATTGAGACAACATTTGGGCCAATATGTTGTAAGGAAACCATAGCAGATGGTTGACAGGGTCTCACGGAGCTCCTCTTATCCTTACTCTCCTTCTTCGTCCTGCTGCCTGGGATTTGGATGTGGTGGGGAGTTCCCGAAGTCCTTTTGAACATGAAGTACACCTCAGTGCAGGCACCAGGCAAGGATGTGGCAACGTGAAAGATTTCCTTTATCCTGATGATGCCTGTACCAGGCTCGACTGCCAACATCTGGGATTTTTATAGTCTGAGAATTTAACAAAAGATGGAAGCCATCCTGCAGATTTGCTCAGGAAAGGATTTCTGCCTTGGAGAGAGTCTAAGCAGAGATTGGAGAAAGGGTGGCACTCTAGAGTTTCTGTTTGTTAATTCTATTTATTTAAAATCATTGATTATATTATGAGTCAATATCTTTCATTTCCTCAACAATCCATTGCTGACTCACATTCAATGCACAATGGTCTGAGGAGCCTACAAAATTCATTCCTTTAGTCATAGATCCTGCTTATTACATTTTCCTAAAGCAACTGCTTTTAATATACCCCCTTTAATCCAACTATCATTTCTTACATTCTGAATTTCTATTTCTGAAGAACAACAACAAAAAACATCAAGAAAAGACCCTGAAGGAATTGAACCAAATTCTCAGTGTTAATAGCTTTAATAGTATGTACATTTTTAATGAATCATGTCAATTTCTTTAATGATCATGTTGATAGATCACAATGACCCATATTTGGCAAAAAAAAAAAGAAAAAATACTCAAAATATCTCACTGGACACTTTTTTTTTTGGGGGGGGGGTACCAGGGTTTAAACCCAGGGGGTGATTTAGCCACAAAGGCACATCCCCAGCCTTTTTTATGTTTTATTTTGAGAGAGGGTCTTGTTAAGTTGCTTAGGGCCTCACTAAGTTGGTGAGGCTGGCTTTGAATTTGTAATCCTCCTGCCTCAGCCTCCCGAGTCACTGGGATTACAGGAATACACCACCATGCCCAGCTCCACTGGAAACTTTTGAAGACTATACCATATCTATTGTCTTCTTGTCAACCACTACAATACTGAATCAGTAGTGGTGGTCTTAAGTTCAGATTGGCAATCATAAAATTATAAACCCAGTATGTTTACTCAGAGTCAAGTTTGCATAGTTTTAAAAGTGTTGCAGAATATTCATTGATGCAGTGTTCATGGCAATACATGATACTGAGGTACTGCTTCAAATGCGCCAGAACAACTCCAAACTCCACATGTAAGGAACAAGAGAAGAGGCCAAGTACACACAGGCCAACTTCTCTCAAGGAATTCCACAGTTCTTGGAAGATTTTAGCTTTTTCTTTTTGCTGCTGAGGATTGAACCCACAGCCTTCACAGTCTAAGCACAAGCTCTACCACTCTGCTACACCCCTAGTCCTAGACTTTAGCTTTTAAACCCAACTAGTAACTTGACTGTGTCATTAATAATCATTTTTAGGGCAACAACTTGTCATAAGTATGGATTGCTCATTCAATAAAAATCTCAGAAATGACATAAAGGTTCTTTTTATGGTCTTTTTTTTAATCTTGTATACATTTCTTATTTATTGTTGTGAAAAGGAATTCAACTATCAGTTGTCTCCAAGACCAGAGGGAAATGCTACAGAACCAGCTATTAATTATTTTATTCTGGTCACTTCCACAATTGTAGTGTTTTGTTTTTGTTTTTGTTTCTCTGAATAATTTGGGGTGGACTTAAATTATAAAATGATGTTTTACTTCTGATATACCCATTAATTTTCCCAAGTGTGCTAATTTGATTATTTGATGATCTAATTAAAGAAGTAAGAGACAAATATTTTATCTCTGTAGCCCTAATAGTAAAGTATTTATTAGATAATATAACTGGAAATCAATTTTTAACAAACTAGAAAAAATATTGAAATAAGAGATGCCAGGTGTAGTAGAGCTTGCCAATCCCAGAGGCTTGGGAGGCTGAGACGGGAGAATCTCAAGTTCAAGTTCAGTCTCATCAACTTGGAGAGGTCCTCACTAACTTAGTGAGACTCTGTTGCAAAATAAAAATAGATAAATAAAAACTGCTGGGGATGTAGTTTAGTGATAAATTGCCCCTGGATTGAATCCAAAGTAAAAACCAAAAACCAAAAAGGGTCATACAAAAAATTGGTACAAGTTTATAATATACCCACACTAGAAATATAATTATTACTTAATTTAGAATCAAATTCATATAGTAGTTTCATTCATAATTAACATAATTCATTGTTATAGTAATATACTTTATATAGAATTTTAAGTTATACCAAATAGTTCCTTTATCTGCTAAATTATTTCTGAAATCTAAAACCAGAAGTAAGTACCAAGGTATTCCATGAGGCACAAAAGATTGAAGTGATGCTTTATCCTTATTATCTCCCAATACTCTCCAAAATTGCTACAATGAAAAAATAAACCCGCAAGGACCAAGAGAATGGGAGAGGGTATGACTGAGACATATTTCTGGAAGTGGGAAAATAGATAACTGTGCAGAAATTTAAAAGGCCAGAGAACTTTGAAATGCAAGAGTGGCGGCTCACACTGCCTGACCAAGGGAAGGTTTGCGTACAGAAGGGAACAGGGATTGCTGCAAGCAGGGTGGAAAGGATTTTTTAAAACATTGTATAAGATGCTCTTTGGTATCTGAGCCCATTCAGTGTAGCTGGCAAATAATTTTGCTCTGTACTAGCAATATAATGGTCACTCTGTCAACCAGTGGGCAGGAATCTGGATTCCTGACAAAAAAGCAAGCAAATAAAAAGCCTGCATATGATAATGTTCCTAAAGATATTGGTAGGATATAGCTATTCACATATCTAATTAATGTCCTCAGAAGAAATCATAAAATCTTGATCCATGACATGAAAAGATGATAAAATCAAAACTTTAAAAAATACACATTATATACTTAAAATATGATAGCAGAAGTTAAAATAAAAAAGGATATAAAAGTGAGATGATTGCATAGGATAGAAAAAAGGCAAAAAAATATGGAAAGTAGAAGAAAAAACAGTGTTAAAAATAATTCTACAATGTGCAATATTTTTATGATATGTATTTCAGAAAGAGACAGTTGAGAAAATCGGATGGATGCAATTGGCAAAGAGTTAAAAATATTTTTAAAGACTAAGAATAAGTGTTTCCATATTGAAATGAAATGTTTACAAAAAGGCAATTCATAAAAGAACCTAGTCATTGAGCCTGAGAAATTGAGAGACTAGGTCACATAGCAAATATTGGAATCAAATGGTATTGTCTCCAAAAGCCATACGGGAAGCCAGAAGACCTTGGAAAAATTGCTTCAACTTTGTTTTGAACCTAGAATTCTCTATTTGAACTAAAACAAATAGTATGAGAGCAGTTTGGAAACATTTTCAGATATAAAAAAAAATATATATATAAAATTTGCTTTTATCACACCTTTGTGAAGGATGTTGCTGAAATAGCCACTCCACCAAAATGAGATAATGGACTAAAAGAGGGAAATATATTATGATGAAAAAGGGTTAGAACTGTACTTGCTAGGAGAGAATCTCCCAATACTGGGAACAGGAGAGCAGAAGATGATAGGTTTGCAATGAGTATGGAGAGCCAGTGTCCTAGATCTGAGCAGGTTAGGGACACTTGTAAATAGAAAGAGCACATCTGAATATGGGATGTTTTTTAAGATAATATTAAAAAATTATGATAGGCTTTTTGGGAACCAATCAATTATTGGCTCCTTAAGATACAAAGAACAAAACAAACAAAACAACAATATTTATTACTTCAAATAAAATAAAATTTTACATAAAGGAAAATAAAATCATATTACATTCCAGCAATCAATTCTATTTGTCATATAATAATGCCATTGACACAAAAAATTCTGAACACTGGCTTTCAACAAATATTATTAGATGAGAAAATGGAGAAATGCATACTTCAGAATTTGGCATGGACAAAACCAACTAAATCCACATTAGATGTTTTTGAGAACTGAAAAATCAAGGAATAGCAATATAGGTATTTAGAAACACATAGTTAAATTCCAAATTATAGGCTTAGAGTGTGAAAAGGGATGCCCTCTGATAAAGAGAAATGGATGGGTTGAAGAGGCAACTATTTTTCATTAAAATGTATTGTAGTTTTACTTGACAGAAAACTATGATATTTTCACATATGACACTAGATAAAAATACTAAATAAAATATGTAAATACTCACTGCTTGATAATATTTTAATTTTTGTCACTTCTTTGCTCTTCAGGGTGTTCAATATTATATGATACAACCTAACATAGCTTTGTACAGAAATGAAGGAGCAAGAAAGCAGGAGACATGGAAAGATAGGAGAAGATAAATACATTTTTTATACTTTCTAGCTTACCCTTGTCCTACTTAGGACACTTACATATTTTCTAGTGGCAAAAAGATCAAACATAATCAACTAAACTAAAAATATCAATCCATTTTATTTGAATAAAGTATAAAGTTATAAAGTATAAAGAATCAAAACTCTCCCAAAACTTGATTGTATGTATAATAATATATATAATAATATCATTTGACAATATGCTTTTATTTTATTTGTTATTGCATATGATAAGACCATCTTTTATTTGACATTGTACACAGTAAAACGTGATCCAAAGCAGTACTCTAGTATTCACAGAAACTTCAAATTATTCTGTACTATATAAGAATGACCTACTTAAGTTTATCAGGAATAGCTTTTTTAATCATGCATAATCTCCTGTTCCTGCCCCCTTCCTTTGGCAATCAATTTAATGCTATTTCAAACCATGATAGAAAAACCTGTATAACAGATATTTTTTTTCAAGGGTTGCCTCCAAGAACTGGTTTAAAAGTTAAAAGTCTTTTTAAGGACTCTTTCTTTCTGATATGATTGAGTGAAGAGATTAATCAATTCATACTAACTTGCAAAAACAGAATTTTTATAGTTTAGTTTTATAAAACAGAAAACCTCTGATTTTTAGTAAAGGCTTCCATTCTATCTCTATCTCTGATTCTCTACAACAAACATATACACACATACATGCCTATGCCAATAATAGTAGAGTAGTATATCTAAAATCTGTTTATCATCTATCATTCTGTAAGCATTATCTTTCTAACTGTATATAATTACTTGTGCAAGGATATGTTGAATTGACATGGTAATGGATATTGTAAAAGCTGGTTATGGTACAATGTTTGTATTTTTTATTTTTCAAAAAATTCTGAGTTAAATATTAATTACATATGTAGCATGTTGCCTAAAAGTCTTAAAATCATTTCCGAAAGCAAACTTAGTCTAATTTAGTATTTCTCAAAGAAATACTATATAAGGATCCTTGGGGTATTTATAAAAATTTGGAAATTACTGGGTCAATAGCTACAAATTTCTCATCTCTGGAAATAGAGTATAGTGTACACACTTTGAAATGCTTACTTCTTTGTGAAAGAGTTTGGACTCACTGTCTCTGTCTGTGGTCTTTTATTTGTTATACACTTCTCAGTATGAGATTAGATATTATTAACATTAGCATTAAAACTAGCATCAAAAAAGCTTTGGCTCAAAATTGTATATAGTGAAAAAGTATGAAAATTTTTAAATAACAACAAAAGAAATTAAGATTAAATTAGTGACACCCCAATGTTGTTCTATGCCCTAGCTACATGAGAATCTCCTGGAGGTTTCAATTTAATTTTAAATTTATAATAAAATAATGCCCAACCACTGAGTTGTATCCCCAGCCTTTTTTATTTTTTATTTTGAGGCAGGGTCTCACTAAGTTACGTAAGAGTTATAACTAAGTTGCTGAGGCTGTTCTTGAACTTACCAATCTTCCTGCCTCAGCCCCCTAAGCTGCTGAAGGTTTTTATTTAAAATATATATTCAGAATACTATCTATAACTATAATACCATAATTTTTAGAATGGGTTCTAATAGGCAATAATGGTAGTATTTGAAATGTTTCAAACCAGTTAATCATTATCATGGTTTGTGTGTTGCTGCAGCATAGACCACATGTATAATGGCTGAAGATAGAGCTTTCCTAGAGATACAAATTAAAATTCAGGGACTCACAGAAACCATGAGGAAAAATTGTTGTTTTAATGCACACTGAGCTTTGAATTCTTGCCTCTTTGGTAGAAACAGAAACACACCCTTTAGGCTTACAAGTTTTTTTCATATTCTAATTCACTTTTAGAATAATAACTGGAATCATTTATATTATGTTATAATAAATGCAATAATTTATAACAATAAACTTTTAGAACAATAAATGAATGTCTAAGGGGAAACAGAGTTCAAAGGTGCTTTGGAAGATGAGATATTAAGTTACACATGTTGTGAGAAGACCAGTGGAGCTTCAGACACAGTGGTATGAGTTTAACTCCCAGAGAGCTCAAAGAAAAGAAAAATCCTATCAAAGATGATTTTTTTTTTAAAACAGCAAGACCCCAAATGCTAATAATGGTTATCTTGTGAGTTAAAGAGAAAATCTTAACAAGTATTATTTGTAGCATTCTTTCATTTTTCAATAAAGATAATGTATTATGTTATTTAGCTTTTGACTGCTGTGACCAAAATACCTGAGAAGAACAACCTAGAGGAGGGAAATTTTACTTTGGCTAAGTTTTAGTTGGTTCAGTCCATGGTTGGCCAACTCCATTGTTCTGAGCCCCAAATGAAGTGGAATAACCTGGGGAAGGGTATGGTAAAGGAGTATTGCTCCACTCATGGCAGCCAGGAAGCAGAGAGAGTATGGGGAAGGGACCGCACAGAAGATGCACCCTCCCAGGGCAGTCCACCAGTGATCCACCTCATCCATTCGTGCTCCATCTGCTGATAATTTCCTCTTAGTCACTCCATTCAAACTAGAACAAACTAATCAGTTTCAGTTCTCACAATGAAATAATTTCACTTATGAATATTTCTACATTAGCACAGGAGTTTATGGGGATATCTCATATCCAAATTTTAACAGTTATTGAATTTGTGAACAAAACTAAACACTAAACATAATTTTATCATGCTTCTTTCAATGGAAACAAGTTCATTTGCAAAGTTGCAATGCCAAGTGAGGGTACGATTACTCAGACCTGATCAGTCTGACTCCATGCTCTCAATCAGTTTGTGAAAGTTCCTTCTTCACATTAGGAAGTCCTTTTAAGATAGTCATCAATTTGGGGGTTTGGATTTTGAAGATTGAGTGTATTCCCTCCCTCCCTCCCTCCTTCCTTCCCTCCCTCCCTCCCTTCCTCCCTTCCTTCCTTCCTTCCTGGTTCTTCGAATTGAACCTAGGGCTTGTGCATGCAAACCAAGCATTCTACCAACTGAGCTATATCCCCAGCCCTTGAGTGTATATCTTAGAGATACAGAGCAATTTGGAAACATAGTAGACAATGTTAGAGAATCTATTTTATTAAACTTACCCACAGTGTTACTCTAGGAGAAGATGAGAAAATAATGATTCAGGTCATTATGTGATAGATGAGATATCTAAATAAAATTTGGTTATTCCATTAGTATCTTCTATGAGATTCCCAGAAAGACCAAATAATTTTTAGTGAAGTCCAACAGATACTTAATAGACTTAGGTGAATGTAAACCTGGGATTGATAATTCTACACGGAAATATGTGAGATGTTGGTACAGTTAAGTACATGTTTAGACTTACTGTGGTATACCTCCTACAGCTTCCAGTGATTTAAAAAAATGGATATAAGTATGGGAGATGGACAAGAAAAAGGTTTTTGTTGTTGTTGTTGTTTTATAAGGAGCAGGCTTATTGGATAGTGGTAAACATTTCTGGAGAATGTTGATGGGTGATGTTCTGATTTCAACAACTTTTCAGGTGTTTCTATAAAAATGAACATTTGTTTGAACATTTGGGTTTGAAGGCTTTATTCTGAAAACAGCATTTCATTTTAATAGGTACAGTTATCTTTAATTCCTCCTCTGAATCACACATGTGTGAAAGAACACAAAATTTTTGCTTTACCGCTCTGAAGTTTTACACTCTTGTTGATTAGAACAAAAAGAATCTGGAAAGCCTTGAGAACTTACTGACTGAAGTTATTAATGTGGTTGATAAAAGAAATGTCCAAGGAAAAGTAGAAATGGAAGTATGAGAGATAGCAGTTGCTTGGATATCTACAAGTCTATGTCCTGATTAGTCACTAAACCTTATGAGACTCAAATAAAAGAACATGCTCCCATGTCCCAGGAGCTGTAGAAACCAAGCAGAACATTTTTGTATCTCCAAGGTTTGGTGGAAAATTTCACTTCTACTCATCTTATGATTTCCTGCTCTCTTTATCTACTGTATTATAATGAAATTCACTAAAAGTTAAAGAGGCCTGAGCTGTTTCTACTTCCTAGTTTCTTTTGCCTATATGAGGGGCTATGAGTTGGCATCCAAGCAGTTACTTTTCTATCTGTATCACTAAAAGAAATTCCTACTGACTTGCTGCTTTCAGTTTTGTCTCACTATAGCCTAATCTCAATAAAAGGGCAAGAAAGAGTCCTTTAAAAGATACAGCTAATCAATCATTCTTTTAAAAAATTTTCAGTGACTCTTCTGCACATTCAAAATCAAAGCTATGTTCCCTCAATGGTCTATAGGATACTACGCAACTTGGACTCTACAATTTCTGTCTCATCTTTAGTAATTTTTTTTGCTCTTCATTTTAGTCATTCTATTCTATGGGAATACACTAGCCTTTTTCTTGTTCTTAAACAATTTGTGCTTTCTCAAGCCCTACATTTGTGTCTTCTTTTACCTGGGTCATTCCTCTCCAAGATAAACAAAGTCTCACTTCCCTCTGGCCTTCAAATTTTGTGTAGATATCAGTGAGATATATTTATATAAAATCTACCCCTTGACCTGCATATTTCAAATTGTTACCCTCTCTAGTCCATATATTTTCTTGATTTATTTTGTTCATGAAAATTTTCATTTTCTATCTAATAAAATATATTGATCTTTGTGAAGGTCTTCTCCATCACTAGAATGCAAACTTGTGTTGGTGACATTTTATTGTCTTTTAGTTGTTGTTATTTAATGCTTGATCCCCAATTCCTACTTTGTGGGATGTGTGATCTGGGACCCAAACTCTATACTTGGAGTTTAATACTCTGCCAATACCATTTTGATAATCTTCATGATTTTCTCCTAGAATTTTTATTTTCTAGGAGAAATCCAATTAGGCAATGAAGCATGTGCCTGAGCTTGAGGCTCATGGTGCCCTGCAGGCCCAGCATCTAAGGGCAGGTCATATCCATGGCAGTTCCTGCTTTGACATGTAGCAATGTTTGGTGGCACTAAGCCTCTTGCCCACCCCATCAGGTCACAAAGGTAATAAAATCTTACAGACTCTATTTCTAAATATCTCCTTTATATAACCAACAACTCCTCTCTCCTAATTCTTCTGAATGCTAAGAGCTAGTCATCTTTCCTCTGGATTCTGCAGTATGCTAGTGGGTTTCTGTCCCGTTCTCTTTCCCCTTTCCAATCATCACAAAATCCAGGGTTAGGATCTCTTTCTCTTAGGAAGCTCTGTAGCTCTCTGTGAGTCCAAGAGTGTTCTCATATGCTCCTGCTTTTACATGTATTATGTAACACACTTCTTTATGTGGAAACAATAACATACAAGCTTAGTTTTAAATAAAAGGGGTTATGGGTTTGAAATAAACCTCAGATAGTGTCTTAACTTCATGCTTTCAAAGGAATGTCAGTTTTGAGGAAATATGCTTATATTTTTAAGTAATTATTCAAATACTGTACTTATAAATTATAAGTGATACAATTAGTGTTTCTATCTGGCTATTACAGAAGCATAATTTCTTAAAGCTATTATATCAAGGCCAGTTTTTTTTTTCTAAAGAATTAAATAAAAATGGTCAAGTAGATCTTAAGCGATGAATAACCCAGTGTCATCGCATGCATTGTGGAGTACCAGGTCTGCTAAAGAAATGTAAGGTCTGACTAATAGAGAAGTAGCTATTTTCATGAATAGGGGAAAGATAATTTTTTTTTCTGAAGGGGGATAAAAGAATTATAAGAACTCAAGTGCACTTCAATAAGAATCCTTCAGCCATCTTCTTGTTTTGCTCTTAAATCACCCCCAAGTTAAAAAGAGGGCAGTTGAGCCTACCCAACAGGTATGTTTTAAAGAAACTAAAGATATGTTAAAAACAAAACAAAGCAAAACAAACCAACAAAAAACTCCTGTAGGCAGTATGCAGCCTAATTGTGACAAGAGGCTGCTTAAATAAAGGAAAATTATGAAAAATATTCTACTGCAGGCCAGACTGGTGGAAAATTTGATACATAATTAAAAAGCATTGCCAAAGTAAAAAGTATAAGAAAAAAATAGGGAAAATATATTAGATATGCAAGAAGAGGAAGATTATGATGCAGACTAAGTTGGTTTGAGGGTATTATTTTTCCTGTTGATAAATAATTTTACTCTCTTGAAGAAAAGTGAAATAGGGAAGTGTAAGTATATGTAGAATACCAATATTTAACATGCTACTGAATATATCTTTAAATGCTTCTGGCCTATTGCCATATTAAATATTCATTTACTTGGTAGAGTGTAGGTATTAGAAATGACATGGTCAGTTAAAAAATATCCTCTGGGTTAAAAACACAAGTTGCTTATATGTTGAGGTTTTTTTGTTGTAAGTGTTGTTGTTGTTTAGTTTTTGTTGTCTTGGAAGCAATGTTAGCAATTATTGCCATTTTGTTACCTGAATACAACTGTGTAATTTAAAAAAATAAATGTAGTGCTTATGTTGATGATCTGAATTATTTAAGTATATATAATTTTATGTAAAATAATAAAATTTGGCTAAAAATTGTACCAAAAATGGAAAACAGGAATGAAAATGATATACGTTTTCTTATATTTTTTGTGTACTAAAATAGTTTGTGTGCAATATAGTCTTTCTTGAAAAATTAAATATCAGCATTAAACATCTAAAGTAATAAAAGAAGACAGGGTTATATTTTAATTTTGAGTTCAGTGGTACCTTTCTAAGTATACCATTGAAGTAAAAATAAATTGTAAAATTTAGTATTAGCAGAAATATACAAATAATTCACATACCAAGCATTGTATCTCAGAAAACTCCTTGCCCCTACAAATAAGAAAATATAGTGAAACTAAACAGCAAAATATTCTCACATGTGTACATACATGTCCTAATAGCAGCTACTCCAACAAACATCTCTAGGGAATGCATAAGAACAGCCACAGAAATACAAATGCTAAAGTGGAAGCTGAGCCAACATCTTGGAGGAAAATGAGCTATTTCTCTACAAGAGCACATCATCAATTCTGAAAACCACGCTATTTGCCTTAAAGATCTAAATAATTCATATTTCTTGAAAGATTTACAGTGTTATTTACTTAAAGTATTCATTTGGATTCTAGCCACTGAAGGGTCTGTGTTATTTGAATGGAGAAATAAAAATAAATATTGCTTTTTCCTTCCTCTGAAAGATTAAATATGGTTTTTCATTAAGTTAATTCTTCCAAGATCATGCAAATTGAAATGTGAAAAGGTGTCAAACTATAATATAAAAATACACAGCTTGCACAAATTGTACAGCCTCCTACCGTTTTCTCACCTGCTCCCAGTTAACCTCTTTCCAATCAGTTATGGCTTCTGCTTATCACCCCAAACTTACATTTTCATCTTATCAGGATGAAACTTTGGTTGACTAAAAAAAGTGATAATTTTAAATTATGTATATGTTATATTTTGTAGCATTTCTTCATCATAAACTTTTAGGAAAGAATTATTCTGGCATTCCATTGAGTCATTGTATACCTGAAAATAACTTTTAACTGTCTTGATAATTTGAAGACAGATTAAATAATTAAACTGTCACCTAGTAACTTACTATAAAACTATAATTATTGTGCATTTATCTGCTTGAATATAATATTATATAGAAAAATTTTGTTAGCACTCTAATTCTATTCTTACTTATAGATAACCATATACATAAATGTAAATATTTAGCTTTCATGTTTATAGGATTCTTTACTTTTGAAATACCAAGAAAACAAACAAAATTTCAAGGAACAAAAGGCACCAATGGAAGAAACAAAGAATTAAGCTTATTCACATGTCAGTTTCTCTTACACAGAAATTGCAAGTGTCTGTGATAAAGATTCAACTTTATTCAATTTAGGAAAAGTGTCTATTACTACAACTTCCAACTATTTTCCTATTTATTTTCTTTTCCACTGTATTTATTCACTTATTGAAAATGCATTGTCTAAATCTTGTATCTCTTCTTCTTAAATTAATACTCCAGTCTTTTGTTTAGAATTTCTCAATATTTACTTCAATATTACTTTTTAATTTTCTATAGTATTTCTCCCCTATAATATGTGTTATGTCAATTATTTTATTATTTTGTTTTCTTCAGTTTCTTCTTAACACTTCAGATACATAAAGGAGCATACAAACAGAAAAAGTATAAGTTCGGATATAGGTATACATGAATAGGGATATGAATATAGACATAATACTTTCACTTAAACTTTAGTGGTGTCCAGCGTTTTTCTACACAAGACTATAAATAGATGATGTTTAAGGCTAATATCTCAGTCTAATTTCTTCAATATATTATTACTTTTTTCTTAGTCTGATGCTGTCATTTGAATATGGTTTATGTCTCTCCAAAAGTTTATGTGTTGAGATCTTGATCCATAAGGTCACACTGTTGGGAAGTGGTAAAACATTTAGAGGTTGAGCTTGGTGGAAGGTCCTTAGGTCATAAGGGTAGGTAAGGTAGTTCTTGTTTGACACTTTAGTATTTGTCTCATGAAGCTTGATATGAAAGCACAAAGTCTTCCTTTTCCCATTTTGCTCCTGGTTCAAGATAAAATCACTTGAATGCTCCTATATGTGCTCTTGCCATTGCTATCTGCACCACAAAGTGCTGCAGCCATGTGTCAGGTGTTTTGTTACAGTGATGCAAAACTGACTAATACATCTACTAAGTTAATGAATTATTTTTATACTTCAGTTCTTCATGTGAATCCTTTGCACATATTCCTGTTTGGGTTTTTTATTGATTCATTCTTGTTTGAGAAAAGAGATTGATTTTTGGTTAATTCTCAAAATTTTATCCCAAGATTTTCTTTAGGAAAGTTTGCTCCTTTCTAGGACAATATTAGAGTCCTCTTTTAAGATATTAATCTGGAGAGAGACAGCTCTCTCTCCATATTCTATGTTATCAGTTTATCAGATCAAATTCTATGTTATCAGTTTAGTGAGTCAGTGTTATTTGATGGGTTGAAGTTAAGGCCAAGTTTAACAGCTAATTATTTCTCCATTTATATTCTTCTTTGGGCTTGTTAAGAATCCTAGAGGGAAGTGAAGGGAGGGGAGGAGATGTGGGGGTACAAAGGATGATAGAATGAATCAGACATTAGGATCCTATGTGCATTATATTACATTGATCATATAATCCTACATCATGTACAACCAGAAGAATGAGAAGTTATACTCCATTTATGTAGGATGTGTCAAAATGCATTCTATTGTTATGTATAACTAATTAGAACAAATCACATAATTGAAACAAACAAAGGTCATATGTCAAAGGTCAATTCTAATAATATATTTTATATTTGGTGGAGAACTGAGAACATTGCTTCTTTATACCTGATGTACCTGATGATGCTGGCATTTATTACTAGAAAATTATGTTTTAAAATGATCTGATGTTAGAAAATCACTATGTCTTTAAATTTCTACACTCCATAAAAGAAGAGTTTCAAAAAGTGCTATAACTACGTGCGCACTTGGGCATCATTGTAGAGATACTTCTAAATGAAATTTTCTGTGCCAGTCCAACATTTACAGTTACCTGTGTGAAGGGAAAATGCAGAGAGAAGCAAGTTTCAAAGGGATTCTAATATTGATACTTTTTTTTTGGTAACATCATAGTGCTAGAAAGTGATTAATGAATTATTTTCAATCATTTGTTATTTGTACTACCTCTAATATGAGCACTTAAAATTACTGAATTACAAGATTCAGAAAAATTATTTGAGCATCTAAGAAAACACAGCTGATTAGAATTGTCTTTCACTTTTGAAAGTCTTGGCAATACATGCTTATAAATGTAAGTACTGAGAAATATGCCAGCTTTATACTATTCTTGTAAATAAACAAAGAAAAATAATTTAAAGATATACTGGAAGAGAAAGAAAGGTGATTTAAAATTAAAGAATCAAGAATGTGCAGAACACTGTGCTACATGGAACTGTAATGTCAAGAAACCTTTTCTATTATAAAATGAATCTCTCTCAACCTGCCTTCTTTTTCTACCCCAGTTAAAAAAAAAAAGTCCATTTGGTTGAATATAGTTGAAGAGAGATAAAGGAGTCAAGTGAGTTGAACATACATGGAGATCATTGATGTACAGTTGAATTTCCAAATCAATGTGTGGCTGATTCTTACTTGGAAGAAAAGAAAGAGCAAAAAGAGAAAAGAGTTTATAGCTGCACCTTAAGAAACCCCAATGTTTAATGTGCAGAGACAAATACATGGACAGAGCAGCCTGAGAAAGAGTGGTTAGGAAAAAGGAGAATATGAGGAGCACAGGTTCCACTGAGGCTGACACTGAAGACTTGAAGAGAAAAGAACCAAGTGACTGGCAGCTGTGCCTACAACTCCTCCAGCAGCTGCAAATCCGTAGATCCCCAGCATCCTTCAGGTGGAAGACCTGAGGCAACTGGAGGCCAATTCCTTTTCCAGAGAGATTCCAGTTTGTACTCATGGATTAAACCATATATACAGGTTGTATTTTCTTCTTGTTTTCTCTAACATCCTGTTCATCCTCTCTCCCCAGCTGCCTGTTCTGCTGACTTTAGTCCTGTACCAGCCTCAGATGCAACAGGGTGATGCAGATTGCTTTAGAGCTCAAAATCCTGTAATGTCTGGTTCATCCCTGCACTTCATTAGATCGTTTTTTGTGGTGCTGCCTCTCTGAGTGAATGCCGCGAAATACAGCCACCAGTGTGCTACTCATGCTTGATATCCCCACTTGTCAATATCAAGTACTTATCACCGTGAACATACCCATTAATCATAATGAATGACATAATGTGTCTGTGTTCATTTAGCAAAAGTAAATGACTATGAGTGCACTGTTGTATTATATTAATGAAGGAAGCCACAGTGTAGAATAAAAAATCCAGTGTTTTATAAAGAATATAAAAATCATGTTTATAAAAGTAACAGTGAAAAGGCTGCCTCCTCCCTCTCCTCCCTACTCTCACCTGCCCCCCAAATACTTATGTTCTCAGGGTGGCTTCCTTGTCCTTCTAGAAATTAAAAAATATTTATCTGTTAAACTATTTCTGGTATCAATTCTTATTGTTTTCTCCCATTTGGTTTAGAAAATATGCCCTGAGATCATTGATGTTCTACTTTGAGACTAACCTAAACAGCTTTATTTTTTAATTTTTTTTAATTACTAAAGACACTACTGAGCTACACCTCAAGCCCTTTATATTTTACTTTTTTAAACTTTGAGACAAAGTCTCAATAAATTGTTGAGGCTGTACTTGAATTTATAATCCTCCTGTGTCAGCCTTCCAGGTCACTGGGATTGCTGGTTGGTACTACCGTGCCTCGTTCATCTTTACTTCTGACCACTACTTCCTAAGAAGTAGAAATTCTTCTCTCGTAAGTCTTGAGTTTTGCAGACAAATGCTGTCAAGGAGAAAACTATTCTCATACATACTTATTTCACTGTGATGTTCAGGATTCTCCTAAAATGTTTCTGAATAGGCAGAGGACTAGAGTTTTAAAACTGTTTGTTGTTTGTTTGTTTTATATATTCACCTTGCTTTTGTTCTTGCTTTTTATTCTTCTCACAGTTTGGAAAATTCTTTGCACTTTCCAGAGATGTCAGAATTTAAAGGAAATCTTTGTATACATGAGATTTCTTTCTGAAGACATGGTTAATTTTTCTGGAAGACAGAGCATATTTCCAATAAATAACTTTCATTTAAACTGGGTCCATGAATCAAAATAATTAGAAATTCTTGAATATATAATGCAAAATGAATGGTCAAGTGATGAAAATCAATAACAGCAAGCCCTCTTGCTAGAGGATACAAAAACTATTTATTTAAAAAACAGTATAAGCAAAACATGCATATAAAAATCCTGGTTGATCATCCATTTCACTAGGAATCTGAAAAATCTAGTGTCATGTTTTTGAAGAGTTAAGCTATATAGCAGACTTTCCTTTTCTGTTCACAATGCAGAAAACCTCACATCATCTCTGCTTTGCTTCCAATTTTATTGGCAGACCTCATAGCAATACTAACTCAATATAATTGAAAATAATTAAGTAGTGATAATGTCTGTGATACTGCACTGAATGTAAAGTCAGAGAAATGCTCTGTTATTGTCAAAATCAACACTAGAAATATCTTTTTCAATACAAATGGTTTAGCACCAAAGGATTATACAGCCATTTAATTTTTTAAAAGAAAATACAATAATAAATAGAATCCTTTGGATGTAAAACATACTTCAATTAGAGTAATTCAATACATTTAATCATAAAAAAACCCAAATTTCTGACTGAAGCATAAAAGGCTGTCTTATTGTCAAGTACTGCAAAGAACTAAACACCAAGACATATACAGTTGTACTCATTTTTTGCACAAATTATGATCTATAAAGTCACCATGAACATTGAATTAGTGAACACTGTACTCTTCCTCCATAAGGAAATACAAGGTCACGTTCTTGCAAGCCTTTGGTCACAACATCTATGTTGACTGCAACACCATTTGTGTTTCAGATTTGGTTGCCTTCATCCTTACAAAGCAAGCTGGTTTTTGCCTCTGCATAATCCTTGTCCATAGAACACTTAGCAGTATTATTAAAAATCTGGGGCTGGGATTGTAGCTCAGTGATGGAGCCCTTGCTTAGCATGTGTGTGAGGTACTGAATTCGTTTCTCAGCACCACATATAAATAAGTAAAATAAAGGTCTGTCAACAACTAAAAATACATATTTAAAAAAAACCTGAAGTTTTCTGGTCTGTACAGCCTGCCTCATCTGCAAGTTTATTTTTCAGATTGTGCTGCTTTTTGAAAAGTGGAGAATAGTTTAACATTTTCCTTACTCTGGGGGATAAGACTGAATCCTTTTGGTTTTTAGCCTCAAAACAATGCTGCTCAGATAACCATTTTAAAAAAAATCTGTCAGAATCTCATTAATTCAGATTTAACCACTTTCTCATATTTTCTATGAATTCATCACACACTATAGATGTTACTTTAACACATTTCAGAACATCCTTACATACAGATTAGTCAATATCATCTTTCCTTTCTGGATGTACCATAAGTTTGATTCATTAGCATTGAACTCCCAGCCAACAGCACTGTAACTCATGCCTAAACAAAGCTCGTCTAATACACATATATTCTCTGTAAAGCATACCACATCTTTCTTGTGGTTAGGAACACTAGACAGCACTTCAGCATTATATGGGGACCATTATAAACAGTGAAATCACCAAGAAAAAGAACAAAAGTATGAAAAACATGGTATTAAATAGACTGTGAAAAGGTCACTCTTTTATAGTGTTTACAGTTTTGCTGATAATAAAAAGGCAGAGTGTCACCGTGTCAACACCAGGTGAGAATGTGTGCACAGAGGGACTCAAATATTCCTTACTCTGCACAGGACTGCAAGTACTTGTGGGGACTGCAAATGAGTTTAGTGATAAGGCAACTTCACAAATATGGACGCTGCCAGCAATGAGAATCAATTGTTTCATGGTAAGGATTCAGTTGAACAGAAAGTTTGGCTGAGCATGCTTACCTGTGAAATACAGGTTTCTATTTTCAGCTGATGTCCTATCAGAGATTGGCTTTTTTTGTGTGTGTAAGAGAGAGTTCAAGTTATTTTGTGACTTTTCTTATTACCATATAATGGAAGGTAGAGGCTTTGTCAGTGTAGAACTCAAACAGTGCTTTTTAAAATTTAAAATATGACTGAAACAAAAAAAATGAATGCTTTTGCCTCTAGCCATTTTTTTCTTTCATATTTTGAGGTTTTTATTATTTCGTATGTGCTGTGTGTAACCTTTGGTAACTGGCAATTTACTTACAAATGTATCTTGAGAAACTGTTAATTTATTCGTGTATCTGCAAAGGCATTGAAGGCTCTGGGGTTCTGCAAAATTTTCTTAGATGGGGATGTCAAGCAGAATGGCAGAGTAGGGAAATCTAGGGCTGTGCTTCTCCACAAAAGCAACTAATGAGCTGACAAAAATGTCAGAATCAATTTTTGCGGAACTCTGGAATCTAGTCAAACACTTATAACCACCAAGGGAAGGCTTGTTAGGAAACAAGCTGCTGTTTTACAGTAAGAGAACACTGTGACATCTTTTAATTGTCTACCTCCCAAGCCCCACAGCTCAGGTCTGTGGTGGCCCTAAGGTAGTTTATGTTCTGAGGTGTACTGGATATAGTTTAGTAGAAAGTATGATTTCTGATAAGTCCATTGTAAATTGTTATTCTTCTCTAGATTATTTTGGAGGCTTCTTTCCAGATTTTTCTTTGTCTTTGGTTTCTTGCCATTTGAATATGACATACCAAGATACAGTTTTTTTGTGTGTACTTGGTGACTGTAATTAAGTTTGAAAACGATTTTTTTGGGAAATTATTCAAATATTCTTTTTTATATCTTCCCTATATTTTCTCCTCTTATTCCAATAATATAAGCATTATATCTTTTGGGATTTTCCTATTATTATCAATCACCATATCTGAGAAATTTTTCATTCTTCTTTCTCTTTGCATTTCAGTTTAGTAATTTTTTTTAAAAAGAGGAGAGAGAGAGAGAGAGAGAGAGAGAGAGAGAGAGAGAGAGAGAATTTTTAATATTTATTTTTTAGTTTTTGGCAGACACAACATCTTTATTTGTACATGGTGCTGAGGATCGAACCCAGGCCGCACGCATGCCAGGCGAGCGTGTTACTGCTTGAGCCACATCCCCAGCCCAGTTTAACAATTTTTTATTAATAACTCTTCATGCTCACTAACTTCTTTTTTGGCCATGTTGAATCTACTGATGAGAACATTGAAGTCTTTTTTTCATTTCTGTTTGGTAGCTTTTGGAATCTAGTTTTTTTTTTTTCTTCAATTTTTTTCCTTAGAATTTCAAACTTTTTACTTATATTACTCATGTGCTCTTGCATGTTGTACACTTTATTTTCCATTAGAGCTATAAACATCGATCAGAGTTATTTTAAATTTCCTCTGATAACCTAAATAACTGTGTAATATCTGAGATAAGTTGTGAAACTATACTTTTTCGTTTCTTTGTCTTAGTTTTGGTATGCTTTATAATTATTTCTCTGTTGATTACCAGAAATGAGGAGAGCAGTGCTCTAACATGTCGTATTAATGTTCATCTGGCTAGGCATTGGGCTTTGTTCAATTGTTTGCTGCAACTATATGTTGCAGAGACTTCAAATTCCTCTAATGTCCTTTTGCCCACTTCTCTAGACTTGGAGTTTTTCCTCAGAGAAAATCTGTGTCTTGAAACATTTTTTTTAATCTATAATCTATTATTATTATGCTGGACTCCTGTTGATTGATGAGATATGAAAGAGAATCTATGTTCCATAATCTTTGAATTAAATGTCAGTGATTAGTGGTTTTGGTTCTCCAGCCCACGCGTTTCACAATATTGTTTCTTGTGTGGTGTTTCTGTGTAGTAGTTGAGATAGGAAGGCTAGATGACCCTGGAATGAGAGAAATGTTTCTGCCCCATGTTCTGGGACAGGCTCGGTTAAGCCTTTCCTTTAGCAGAGGAAACACTTCCTCCTCTGATAGACCAAATAATACAATTTTTGGATTTTAACTTTCTTCACCTTGAGAACCTATTGCTTACTGAATGTAAAAATCATGAAAGGGTAGGCCCGAGGAATAGTTCATTCTCAAGCTAGTCTTCACTCAAGCCTCCCGTAAATGCTCAAGATTATTGTCCAAGTGTTCTTCCCAGTTTATGGTCACAGTAGCAAACAGATTTTTAGGCAAGCAGATTTGCCTGTTTTGCATGATTTGGGGATGATCATTTGTCCTGCATGTGTAGCTTTCTGTAGGTCTAATAAAATAATTTTTTTTTGTCCACCATTTTTCTCATTATAAAGGTAGAAGTAATGATTTTGAAGCTTTGAAGCTCTTCTCATATTGGAAGCTCTTTTAACTTTTTTTTTTAAAAAAGAGAGAGAGAAATTTTTTTTTTTAATATTTATTTTTTAGTTTTCGGTGGACACAATATCTTTATTTTATTTTATGTGGTGCTGAGGATCAAACCCAGCTCCCCTCACATGCCAGTCCAGCATGCTACCGCTTGAGCCACATCCCCAGCCCCTCTTTTAACTTTTTTAGTGTATGTTTTAGCTTCCAACTACTTATCAGTATCCTGGCTGTGTTTCTTTAATTGATTTATAGTTTAAGTCTATTATTATCATAGAACATAGTTTGTATTATTTTAGATTTTTTAAAATATAGATTGTTTTATATTTCTATATTGGTATTGTTTTATGAAAGCTTGAAGAGAATGTGTATTTGATCTGCTTTTCTTAGATTGACATTCTACAAATATCAATTGGATTAAGTTAATTGATAGTGCTTTTTCATATAATTTATATCCTTGCTTTTTTTTTTCCTGCATGAGCTATCAATTGCTGATGGATATTATCAAATTATCATGGTGGCTTTGTGCACTTGTTCTTTCATCTAAGATTTGAACCCATTTGAATGATAAAAGTGAGGCTAAACAGAAAACAATGCACTAATCAAATAGAATTTTGAATAACTGTTAATTTTAAACAAAGCATCATATAGAATGAAAATTATTGGGGATATAGAGGTTCAATATGGATTGTAGGGAATTTGATTATCTAAGGAGACATAATAATTCTAAACACATATTTAACAACAGCTGGTCAAAATAAGTGAGTAAAAACTAGAAAACAGAAAACATGTAGTCATTTCTTCTTTATATGCATTTGGCCAGTCTTTCTAAAAGCTCTGTTTAAATCATTCACATCTAAGTGATTTTTTAATATTGCATTAATATCTGCTATGTTTGTAATCATTTTCTACTGCTGTACCTGCTCATTTAGCATTTCTCCTCTTCTTCTCCCCTTTGGCTTCAATTCATCACTGTGTATGCTCATTTAATATCCTCTCTGAGTATGTCAAATATTTCAAAGTACTTCTCATGGTAACAATGTTCACTTCACATAAGCCTATGCTCACTCTTAAATAATACTATTCCACTTATGTGGTACGGGTTCCCTGGAGAAATCACAATCGTGTTCCTTGTGATGTGGTTGTCATTCATTTCACAAATCACCTAATATATTGTCTAAATTGGTTTAAAATTATATTTGGATCAATTAAGAATACTAAAATAAAAATATTGTTTTTATCTTTACATTTGCTTCCTTTGATTTTCTTCCTTTTGACATGAAGATCCAAGATTGTGACCTGAATAATTTTTTAATCAAGGATAACACTGTACATAGAACTTTAGATTGGTGAGTTTTACTTTAACATTTTAAATATATCAGTCTGTTACTTTCTTGATTGCATGGTTTCTGACCATGCAAAATTGCTTGCTAAAATTCTCATATTACATCTTGATTTGTAAAGTGTCACAATGCCTCCTGGCCTATCCCCTCTGTTTCTTTCAAGATTTTCTCACTGTTTGGTCTTTTGCATGTTTAATAAATGACTAGTTATGCTTTTATTTTTCTTCCTTTTGACATTAGGGCATTACAGCCTTTCCACCCTGTTTCCTGAGAACACAGGTCCTGGCTAATTGTTTCTCTACCTTAGGTGTGACAAGAAGATTGAACAGGACTGGAGTGGGACAAATTTCCCTCCCCAGGTGTTGTGAGCCAATCATCAGCTGCATTAATGCTGCAGTCTGGCTGGGCACAATTCAGGAGCCACTTGTCAAAAGAAACTAACTTTATTTTTAGAACCACACACGATAAACAAAACAGCTCCTCAGGAAAAAACCCTCAGAGCCCAACTGCCACCACTGGCTTCCCACAAGCCACACACCCCAACAACCTCTTCCTCCCACAATCCTCCTGCTCTTGAGGCCGATTGGCTGGGTCGCATGGGCAGAGCCAAAAAAGTCCCCCAATGAGCAGCTCTGTGGTCTGAAAGGGCAGGGAAACAGCCCAATGAGCATCACCGCAGAGGAGCCAATCAGCTAGATGTTGCTGGGGCCGCTGTGAGTCAATCATCAGCTGACAGTCTGAAAGTTTGCTGGGGCCCCTTCAGCTCATCAGCTGGCAGTCTGAAAGTTTGCTGGGGCCCCTTCAGCTCATCAGCTGGCAGTCTGAAAGTTTGCTGGGGCCCCTTTGGCTGTGGCTCTCAACACCCAGGTAGAATGAGGATTTGGCAAAAAGTTTTGCTTTAGAGAATAGGACTTTGTCATGAAGAAAATTCTGCAAGTACTTCAAAATGCTTAACCCTTCTCTCTATCCACCAAAGCTATTGTGAGACCTTCCTACAATTCTTATCATGAGAATCTGTGAGATAGAGTTAAGTCCACAAAAGTGAAAGTCTGTTTTTTTGGGGGGGGGGGTGGGGGGGGAGGAGGGTGTGTTGGTGCTTGAACCCAGAAGAACTTTACCACTGAGCCACATCCCTACATATCCTCAGGACTTTTATTTTTTATTTTGTGGTGGAATCTCACTAAGTTACTAAGGCTGGCCTCAAAATTGTGCATCTCCTGCCCATGCCTCCTGAGTTGTAGAGATTACAAGTGCAAGCTCCCAAATCCAGCAAGTGCACAGGTCTCTTAAGATTATGACTTCAGTGAATTCTAAGTTGTTCATTACTCAAAGCCACCAATTATTTGTTAAAACTCTTCATTTATGTGTTTCTAAAGGTTGTGATGTATTGATTTCCCTGGACTGCCATAAAATAAATATAAGCAGTGTGATTTAAAGCAGCACAAATTTATTCTTTCACTGTTGTGGAGGCTAGAGGTCTGAAATCAAGATGATGGCAGACCGTAACCCTCTAAATCTTCTAGGGAAGGATCCTTCCTTGCTTCTTGCAGGCCCTGGTAATTCCAAGTATTCCTTGACTGTGTGCAGATCCCTGACGCCATCTCCACAGGAGCGGAGTGTCTGTGCGGCATTTCTGTTCATGCGGCATTTCTCTCTTATAATATGGTTAATCTGGATTAAGGACCCATCCTAAGGATCTCATCTTAAATTGATTACATTTGCAAAGACTCTCTTTCCAAGTAAGTTCAAATTCATAGGTACTGGGGAGTCTAGATGGGACTCAGACCTAGGAAGCAAGGGTTCAGGACTCTGTCAGGTGGAAGAAGATGTGAGGTACAGTTGGGATATTAGACATGCTTTATTCAGAGGTGACAGTAGACACTAGCCAGCCCCAGCCCTCCCTGGAGCTATTTCTATAAGCCTTTCTTTAAGTGCAGGTCAGTTTATAAGTGAGTACATGAACATAAGCAAATGTTTATGACCTTGAATACATAAGCTGGATCAGGGTGCTCATGACCTTGACTACATATTAAAAACATAGCCAGCTGGAAGCCTCGATGAGGAAACCTAACTATAGCCATCTTGGGCCTGCCCATCACGGGGATTAGGACTTAAATACATCTTTTTGAGGGATAAAATTAAAAACATAATAAGTGACTTCAGTCCAAGTAAGCAGACATTTTTGACTTTGTCTCCCTAGACATAGTTGTGTCTTTAGATTTGGGGATGGCATTTTACCCTGTTCCATCAATTTTTTTGTTAAGTATAAGAAAAATCACTGATTTCCTGATTTTTTTCCATTTTAAAATCAGCTATGAAAACTTCAGAATACTGTATGTCAGAGCTAAAATCATGAAAGTGGTTTTGATTTTCATTCATGTCATACAATTTTCTACCTCTTCAACTTGATAAGTTTTATGATTTCTAGGTTAATACAAAATGTTTAGTGTTAAAATGTTCTAATTTGAATTTTTTAAAATTTTCTAAATTGCAGTCACAGATTTGTGACTGTGAATATTTTCATTTGACACCAAAATTCTAAATTCTTTATCCATTGAAAGGTTCACGAAGGAGTTCATTACTCTCTCCTCCTCTATTGTTTGTTTGACCTAAAAGAATTCAAGGTGTGCAGCAGTTTCTGGAATGATCATTGCAGAACATAGAACTAAAAGTTTGCCATATTCAAAATGCTTCAGAATTTTGCCTAATTATTTTTATTATTTTATTAATTTATAAAGCCATAATGAATTCTTTTTCGTGTATTTTTTTTCAATAACTGGGCTTTGATTTCTCATTTTAAAAATTAACCTCACTCAGGGTATAAATAATTCTATCAATTTGTTCATGGCAAACTTATTTAAATATCATTCCAGATAGCTTTGATTTTCTCATTTTATTTCTGTAATCTTTTTGTGAACATTTTTGGTTCATTTGCTGCAGTATTAATTTCCAGGATTGCAGGGAAAAGTATTTGGTACATTCATATTGGCTTGGAAAGCAATAAATTGTACCATAATACATCATATTCAAAATGTACTACTGAACATTGTAGATATGTTTCTCCATAATTGCACATATCTCCAGGGTAATTCAACTAATTAAAGTTTTGATAAAGAGTGAAATATTTTTTATTCTAAGGATATTGAACATGGTTGTGTATTAGTCACCACCATGGGGTACCATTCATCCTGGTGTTTCTTGTCACGTGTCTCAAAGGAATTTACATCAAGTCCATTCTTCTTTTATGGCACTGGTGACCACATGACATAAAAACAATGGGCTAGTTCCACGGGGTTGACAGGTATGTATCTAGCTCTGTGTTAAAGGAAAATGACATCACCTGGTACATAATAACACACTTAATAGTTTTTTTCCAGAAAAGTCAATGGTCTGGAGTAGTGACGTAATTTTGAAAAGGCACTGTTTGTTTCAGATTTTATTTTCTCTTCAAAATCACAAACAAATGGTATTAATTCAAGAGAACTTGACTTTGTAAACATCTCTTTCATTGTTCATAGATTTATTTTCCTCCTTTTTGCTTGATAAGGTGCTAGGCAACTGGAATATGCTTCAAGGTATACTATTTCAATTTGGGGCAGATATATAGTCTAGCAAATTTGCTATTTTATTGCAAATTGTGCTACAGTCTCAAGAAAAAGTTCTCCAACACCTGAAATATTTTTATATGCTTCTTCAGCTCTTGCTTTATTTTCCATTGACAATATTACCTTATCACATAATGAGAACTGCAGCTTTTGTTTTGTGGAACATTCTAAGTAGGATGAAAAAAAATAATTGTGTTCACTTGGTTTTCCAACTCAGACTGCTCCATTGTAAACTAAAGACAAATTCCTGTTATAGTGAAAATGAAAAGGTTCACCTTATTTGCTTTTTCTCAGGGGTAAACCATGGAAGTATGTATGAATTTTTCTCATTGAATGAATAGAACAAAACCCTCTTCCTACTTTTGGAAGCCACAATATTAGACAGATAGAGTAATTTAAACTACAATTTTATTTTATAGAATTGACTTTGAAACAAAAATACATCTTAAAGAGTGATGTTAATACTCTGTGGGTATTACTATGTGCAAATATGAATATGTTTTTCCAATTTATATAATCTTTGAAGGCCATTTATGGACTACTAGAGTATACCATTAAAATAATTCTGGTGAAGTAATAAAATAAAAATTTCCATTTAGAAAGTTATCATCTGACTTCAGAGTCAAGAGTTGAGAGAAAGGAGGAAGACAAAGGGACATACGGGAAGACTACTGAAATACTAATACAGTTGTCCAGGAAAAACTGTAAGACCTGTACTTTAACTGTGCAGGATTGGAACAGATCACAGTGGATCTCAGGTATATTGGAATATAAATTGTAAATGAGAAAGAAAAGAGGGGTCTTTAATAACTATAGTATATGACTTGGATGATGAATAGACTTTGTATTCAATTGTGATGGAGGTTCAGAATTAGGAATAAGACTAGGAATACAGCAATGAATTAATTGTATGCATAATTAGTGGGAAAAACTGTGGGATACCAGAGCACTTGATTCATATCTTAAAAACACCAAGGACCATTCAACATAAAATTGAAAGTATTAAGCAAGAGCTTTTTAAATGTGTTTGCTGATCTGTGAGAGAAGGGTTGTAAAATGTTCCTCCAATTTAGAAGAAGGAGGATATATTTATGTTTTGCTTCCGCTGGAAATAATTGAGTTCTGTTCTTGAATGCTACAAATAGGATAGCATAGTACATTGGGCATTATAAAATTCACAGATGACATTTGTTTTGAAAATAAATTTCAGAAATACTGGTTGGAGACCAGTTTATACAATTTTCTTGGAAAACTGCCTTACTTCAAACTTCATTCCTAGACCTCAGATTAAATAATGAAAACATGTAGTATTTATTTTATTATCACTTGATTTATCATTGTGTTTCTTGAACCACTGTTATTGCTTTAAAATACTTAGCTATCTTAATTTCTAATGTATCATAAAAAACTCTGAATACCAATAATAAGGTCTTAAAATGAGTTGGTTTCTCTTTGAGTTTTTTTTAAAAAAATATTTTACAACAAAATAAATAGGATATTTTGATAGTAAATTAATTCTGTGTCTAGTTGCAGTTATATGTTTAATGCCACCATAATCTCTTTAAAGAATAATTTTTAAGCAAGTAAGTTTTCATCCCATTTCTATATTATATATTATAAATGCATTATAAAAAACCTTTAGAAAAACTAACATAGATTCTAAAGCATATTTCAGGGTTTTTTTACTATTATAAAAAACTTATTATAAAAGATTAAATATAAGGCTGAAATTCTGTAAATTTTTGTGTGCTGAATATAATTTATCAGTGGAAGTATTGATACATACGTATAAGTCCTAATAAGTAAAAAGAAAATCTGCTGCAGATTTTCAGGATATTTTCTGTATAACTCATAAGGCAAGTGAGCTGTTTCTAAAAACTTATATTATACCTAAAAACTTATATCCCCTCCCGAAACTGAAAAAAAATGGGAAAGAGTAGAGATGATATGAAAACCAGTAATTAAGAAACAATAATGTAGTTACAGTTATACATCTTAAAAAAACTAAAACAGAAAACATGAAAGAAGTTTGTATCCAAAAGGAAATAAATAGGTAAAATATAAGCTGAATCCAAAAATAAGATTGCAAGTTAATAGAAGGAGTTTTACCTGGAGGTTGTTTTGTTAGGTTACTTTTGGTCAATACATTACAATAATTTGGCAACCAAAACTTTACTTTGCTAACAGTATGTTCTACCACTTAATGGAACGCTGGGCCCTTTAACCCTTCCTTTCTGGACCTGCTTCCTTTTCACAGGTAAATACTGAAGAATGCTTGTGAGACTTCCTGAAGCACCTACTATTATTTATTTGTAATGACTTCATTGCACAGTGTCACACATTATTAAGAGTAAGTTACCTTAACAAAATTTGAGAAATGATTAAACTTTCTAAGAAAACCCCAAATTGTCCAAGTTTAATAGAATGCAACTTTCTCAACAGTCTATTGATATATATTTAGTTTTTTTTTGCAAAAGTTGCATTTTGTCTCTTCTTTTATACTTGACAACACTGTTTTATGTATGAATTCATAGACCTCTAACATTTACACGCTTCACCGCATTTGCAAATATCCCAGAAATACAACTGAACATATGGGTAAATACACAAAATATCCCTAGGCACAACTCATATAGAATGTGCTGCACAGAATGTGGAGTGTGACTAGAGTTAGAATCCCATGACATAATTATGTACTGTTTCCTCATCAGAGCAGCTTGATATATGGGCTCATACAAGTGGCAACCAAAAGATACTTTTGAATGGATTACCCTTGATGTATCAAATTGTAGTTGTTTCTGATCATGGAAAGGAATTTGAACTGATGGAGTCATGTGAAGACAAATCAAATAGATACCTATTTAAAAGTAGGGCCTCCTCAAAAACAAACAAATAACAGAAAAAAAATCATTGGAAATAAAATAATCTCCATGAGCAAGTATTCCTTCAGCTTTATTTCTTAATGAAATTTTTAAAAAGAAGTGGAATGAAATCTCATAATTAAATAATTGACTAGTTCACATGAGACCTCATATATTAAGAAAAATATATGCTTTCCCCCATCAGTAGAGCTTATGGGAATTTCTAGAATTCTGTGCCATCATTAGTATGGATGGTAATAAAAAGGAAGGTCCTAATATCTTTGGTAAATGTCATGCCTTTCATTAAGGGTAGAATTATTCACTTAAATATATATTAGGATTCATAGTTTTACACAATCTCAATTTTACACACTGTTAAGCTTTAGGGAACAACTAGAGGTCATCTGAGTATCTATTTCAGAGAGTAGGAAAATAAAACCAAGAAAAATTGTCTATTCATATGTTAAGAAATAGCCTAGAACTAGGAGGGAAAGTCCTCTGACTTGGATGGTCTATCTGCTTCATCACAGTGCTGTAGTTTGGATGTAGAAAGTCCTCTAAAAGGTCGATGTAGTACGGTCTCCAGGATGGTGCTTTTAGGAGGTGCTGCAGGTCTTTAGAAAGAGGGGTCTTGTATGTGTTTTTTAGGTCCTTGAGGACATTTCCTCAAAAGGGATTGAAGGACTCTGGCTCTCTTACTCCCATTTTCTAGCCATGAAGAGAACAGCTTTTCCTGACACATACTCCTTGCCATTACTGCCCAACACACAAAACAGAGACCCAAAGCAAAGGGTCCACCTGATCATGAACAGGCACCTCTAAAACTGTGAACCAAAGTAAACCTTTTCAGTTTTTAATTGATTATTTTGGATATTTTGTTGTAAGGATTTTAATTTAGGGGTTTTGGATATTTTACAATAGGGATGATACCTGACTAACATACACCAAGTATCTGTGGCAAATCACAAGACTAAATGTTCATTACATAGGTGATTTTACTTTTTGATACTGTCTTGCTAGTAATTGTCATAGATATCATTCCGATTCCTTATAAACTCTTTTAAAAATTATTTTCAGATTTTTTGATTCCACACACAAGAAGATGATCATTAATGACATTAAAATTTCTAATATTGAACACATTTGTTATAATACAGATATGAGGCATCCCTAGAAAGCTCAGATGTTGCGACATGAGGAAATGTTCAGAGATGAAATGATTAGATTATGAGAGCCATGATCTGATTAGTGGATTCATCTCATGTATTAATAATTTCAATGGACTAATGGGTGGTAACTATAGATAGGTGGGGCATGGCTAGATGATATAGGTCACATGGGACATGGCAGAGAGTATAGTAAAGGTGCCTTGAGGAGACTTCAGGAAACCAGCAAAACTACATCAACTTCAAGCTTAAGGGACTAAAAGTGAAAACTCATAAGAGACCATGGGGTCACACAGGTCACCATATGGTGCCCAGAAAGTTATTTTGCAAAGATACATTTTACTTCAGCTATCCAGGCAATCAGAGGCTACTGATGCCAATGTCCAAAAAGAGCTGGCCACTGCTCAAGCCAGAGGCAGATCTTGGTGTCATTCACTTGGTGCTGGTTCTACAGGAATGCAGGATGCTGGAGTGAAGAGTTCATGGAGAATTCCACTATAATTTTAAAGGAAGGCCTAGGAGGCCAGGAAAAGTGTAACAAGGTCAGCCTCTGTCCCATATAAATTTAAAAATTATTAAAAAATAAAAATAAATAAAATTAGAATAACAATTGATGAGACCACCAATAGGCAAGTTTGTATTAGAAGATAATAAGGCATAAAATAAATTGTAAAATCACAGCCAAAAACAGAAAAAGAATTAGGAATCTTTCAAAGTGCTTATTGGAAGTCAACCCTGAATTCAACATGGGAATTTTAATTTTTCATATCAAACAATGTCATCATGTCATCATGTGACTTACCCTGGAAAGAAGCTCATTTACTTGAGGTAAATGAAGCATTATTAAAGTCTACCTCCAAGTTTCAAAAGAGTTCCAGGAGGGCTAGATTTAAACTAATCAAATCTCTCCTGCATGTGACATCTTTCATCCCTGTCAAACTCAGCAAGACTTTATTGCTTTGTGATTCCTAGTAAAAAGATAGCCTTCAATATATTTATATGGAAATCAGAAAAATTTTAATATTTGTCCAACTGTGCATGATATGGTTTTTCTTTGTAGTATACTTTTTATAGTATTATAAACCATCATTTTTAATAGATTAATTGAAGTATAATTGATATGCAAAAACTTCCTATATTTGATTTATACGATTTGATGAGTACAAATGCATATATACATTGCTACTATCAACACAATCAAAATGATAAATGCATCTATCACCTCCTAAATCTTTCTTGTTCTCAATCCCATCCTGTCTTGGTATGAAAGCTTAATATGAGTTCTATGACTCTTAACAATTTTTTACAGCAAAATACTGTGTTAACTTTAGGAACTACATGGTACAGCAGATCTACAGACATATCACTTTGCATAACTGAAACATTACATCTATAAAACAACAGTCCTGCCATTCACTCTCACAATAGGCAAGTTGAATGGACAAAATTTTGGCATATATACACAATGGAATATTACTCAGCAATAAAAGAGAATAAAATCATGGCATTTTCAGTTCTCTATTATCTATATGTATGAGCTTGATTAATTTAGATTCCCATATAGGTAGAATCAGACAGTATTTGTCTTTCTGAGATTGAGTTATTTCACTGAGCATAATGTCTTTTGGGTTCATACACGTTGTTGCAAATTCCTTCTTTTTTGAGGTTGAATAATATTCTAGAGTATGTATACAATATGCTTTCTTTATCCATTCATCTGTAAAGGGGTATTTGTGCTGTTTCCTTATTTTGTTTTTTTTTTTTTTTGAATAATGCAGCAATAAATTTGGGAGTAGATATACAAAAGATTTCAAATCTTTTGGATATGTTACTATAGGTGGGATTACTAGATTGTGTGGTAGTTTAATTTTTAATTTTTGAAAATCTTCCATGCTGTTTATTTTATTTTATGTTTTATTTTTTGATCACCACTTTATTTAGAGATAAGCAGATTGATTTTTTATCATTATTGTAACAAATCACCCCAAATGTAGTGGCTTTAAACATACCCGTTTATTATTTCAGTTCTGAAGGTCAGAAAGTCCAGGCTGGGCATAAGTGGGTCCTCTGTCAAGGGTCTCACAGGCCCAAACTGCCCAGGGCCAGCAGGTGTGTGCTTCTGACTAGAGGCTCTAATAAAGAGCCAGCTTCCAGCTCATCCTGGTTGGTAGAATTCAGTTCTTAGGGTTGCAAGCCTAAGGTGCCTGTTTTGTTTCCTTGCTGTCAGTTAAGGATCTGTTCATCTTTGCTCCTCATATTGTCTGCAGTCCTTCTTATCCTTTCCATGTGGTGGAGGGTGGAATCCATCTCATACCTCCAAGCTCTCTTCTGCCATATCTTTCTGCCTTCTGCCTTCAGCTGGGGGAGGTCCTCTGCTTTTAAGGGGCTCACAGGGTAATACTTCTGTTTTTTAAGATTCAGAATCTTATTACACATGCACAATCCTTTCAATCATGTAACTAACATATGTACAAGTTCCAGGGATTAAGAACCCATTCTTTCTACCATAGCAACTACACAATAGGAGAACAAACACACATATACTATGGAATAAACAAAAAGTTCATTTTAAAAACGGGAGAGAGTCTTAAAACCATTTCAGGCTCGGCAATAGAATGCTCTGGGCAATTCCCCCAGGCCTCTCCAGGATGTACTTGTCTCCACTTGGATCTCTAAATGATGCCTTCATTAGAATTTGCTCCAAATCAAGCTCCTGAGAGTTCTCTCCAAGCTACCATTCCTGTAGTCTTCTTTATCTCATTTCATAATAGCAGATAAACCTCCACTTTTAGAGTATGCAACAATTTAAACTTCATAAATAATTTGAAAGTTATTTTATCTGAGGATGGCAGTTGAATATAGCAAAAAAATATTTTAATAGTGTGCAAAACAAAATTAGATAGGACAAAAGCAATGCATAAGATTATTTAAAAACTGACTTGTATTAATTTAGAGATTGAGGTCAATTAAAATGAAACAAATAGATGGGACAAGAAAGAGCTATATGTCAACACCTATTTCTCTTTAGATTTGTTTAATAGGTTTTTAAATGTTTGTGAAATGGCTAATGCCAAATCTGTGTCAGAGCAAATTTGTTTAAATTAAAAATATTGATTAAATCTATCACCTGTAGCATTTATGGAAGTGAACTTTTACTGTGAGGAGAATTGGTTTGGGGCTACTTTCTGTGCAAATCTGGCAGTCAGGACTATTAGAAGAGTATGCTGTATTAGATATGGCAATGGAAGAAATGTAGTTAAAATTAAAGTTACATTCTTAAAATATTGTGAACTAAGGTGTTATAACTTCAAAAGCAACATCAATGAGTAACTAAAATGAATTTTGTTCTGCTTTTGAACTTCAAATTTTGGTGGCTGATTTTAATTCCATACCTTAGCAATAATTCATACCTCTATCTGATTTATTTAATTCTTTTCCTCACTTAGTAAAAAATGAGTTCTTTTTTATGATATCTAAGTAAAATAAACAAAAGACTGATCATCATACGAATACATGATGAGGCCCTGTGATAAGAAATATAAGGGCATTCAATCATTTTCACAGTATTTAGCAAGTTATTTTTTACTAAGCCTCAGTAAGTACATGACTTTTAAGGAATCTCTTGGGTAGTTTCTTAGGGAGTGTAAAGCAAATCTTCAAAGGAGTTTACCCATCAAAGAGAAAAGGTGTAAATGATTTTATTTTTTCCTCATAATAAAATACTTCACTTTTGTCACTCTAACAACCATGCTCTGCTCTTTGAAAGTATGAAACTTAGCTTAGAGACCACTGTGTTACAAATAAATAAATACAGTAAATCAGAATTTCCTAGATGATTGTATTTCATAATAAGATTTCTGATTTCTATAATTGGAAGACAATGGACTTTAATAGTTACCCAATGGTTTCCTCCATCTGTAAATCAGCTGGAACAATTGATAGCATACCTACAGTATGTCTCCAAGTTTCACACATGCCTATCTTATCACATGTTATAGCCTCAATAAAGCTAAATTATTCTAGATTTATCAGGTGCATATTGTACCCTCATTCTATGCAAAATCTAGCAAGGAAACTAAATTTAGAAAGTCTCGATTATTTCCACAGATGGTTTAAAACTTAGTAGCAAGGATAAGAGAAACAGCAAACTATTATGCAAGATGGAATAAAATATCACAAGAGAAAAATAGACAATATATCATGGATATTCTAGCAAGGAAGAAAACAGAAATTTATAAGATGGAAAACAAAAATCAAATGTTGAAATAAAAATTTAAGGTAAAATGTGAACTATAATTATGTTAAAGTTAAAATAATCATATAAAATATAGCTAAGATGAAAAAAGATGAGGCTTAAATTTATTGAGACTCAGTAATAAAGAAATAATTAGATGGTTAAGTAATTCAATAAACATATGTTAAGCTGCTGAGTTTAAAAAGATAAATAAGATTAAAACAGCCACTGGCTTCTAATTACTCACAGTCTAGAGGAACAAAGAGATAAGTAAACAACCACTTGCTCATAAATTTGACAATTTTAAGAAACACTGTAAATATAAGTCAATCTAATTCAGACTTTGTGTGTCAAGGAAGGATTTGGGGGAAAACAGTAGATCTTATCTTGGACACTAAAAATGAATAAAAATTATCGAGTTGAGGTATGTCCCAGTACAAAGTTAACATACTTTTATGCAAGCACCTCTGCTTATCTATAAAAGAATTATAAAACAGTGTTGTGAATATTTTTATACCTGTTTTCTGATTTCTTCACTTAACACTTAGCAATACTGTCCATCTCTTCACTACATGACTGGTATGTAGTAGTATCATGTTTATGATATAGTATCATGTTTATTGTCTCTTGTCACCATCGCTTGCTTTCTGACTTAAAAATGTATTCCAGATCTCTGTATAGGAAGGATAATGATAATAATGTGGCTTTAAATTATTCTTCCCTTTAAATCCCCTAAGAAAAACAAGGCAACTAGTGCAGCAAGTTTTATAAATATTAATAAAGCTACATGATAAGGAATTTCCATGAATCACAAAATGAATGGATGATTTAAAACCACACAAAACTCTAGATCCCACCAAGAAGCAACCCAGGTTTACCAGCAGTGAATAGCAGGGGTAGAGAAAGAGGCTCGTTCACAATGCCAAGAGCACAGGAATATAGAAGAGGCCAGTGGACACTCACTGGCAAATGGAGAGGACCCATTATCAGCAGGCTACTCTGGCAATGACCAGTGAAAGAGGAAGACATTTCTACAAGTTTCAGTTATCAAAACCAGCTTTATTTAAATATGAATTACATCCCATAAAATTTAGCTGTCTTCAGTGTGCAATTTAATTTTTAGTAAAACTACAAGGCTATATACAAACATTACAGCCAATTCAATTTTAATATATTTTCATTATTCTAAAAATATCCCTTGAATATTTCCTAGTCACTTACATTCTTAAACCTAGTTCCAGGCAACCACAGATCTGCTTTCTGACTCTATTGTGGATGTTTCTATGAATTAAATTGTTGGCTCCATGAGATGTTTTTGTGCCTAGATAATTTTTCAGAGCATAATGTTGCTGAGGGTCATCGGTGTGGCAAGAGTCAGTGTTATCCTCCTTCTTATTTCTGAATAATATTTCACTGTTTGGATTATTATTCATTCACAAATTGATAGATATTTGGGTTTTTGTAAATTCAGGTTTGTTGTAAGTATGAATTGAGCTGTTGTCACCATCATATATAAATTTGTATGGGCCTGTGTTTTCAGTTCTCTTGGGGAGATTTTTAGGAATGCTATTTCTGAACCATGTAGTAAATTTACAGTTAAGTTTGAAAGAAAGTTCTGAACTGTTTTATAAAGGCACTACTTCATTTTCTTTTCCTTCTTGCAATGTAGGAAGACTCAATTTTTCCACACCTCACCCGTAGATACTGGTGTCTTTTTTGTTAGATCCATTCTATTGTGTATGATGTAGTGTAGCATTGTTTTAGTTTGCATTTTCCTAATTATGAAACTGAGCATCTTTTCCTATGCTAATTGGATAATTTAAATATCTTTACTGAAATGTCTATTCAAAACTTACGCTCATATTTAAAATAGGCCATTTATCTTCAGAAATTGAGTTATAAAATTACGAGTTTTGAATACAGTCCTTTATCAGATACAGGATATAAAAGCATTTTCTCCCAGGTTTCATTATGTCTTTTCATTTTTTAAATAAAACTGCTCTTTGAAGTGCAAATGTTTTTTTAGTCTTTTTAATTTCATAAATGTATTAAATACTGGCTGCCTGTTTAAAAATTCTGAATGTTTATTTTTGCCTTTACAATGTCTATTTTTTTTAAAATAATATACAGACAAGTTATATCTGTATGTACTTCTGGCTATAAAATGATATTAGGATTTTAACATTAAAAACTAACAGTGAAAAACTACTAGAAGACAACATTGGGCAAAATTTATATAACAATGGCTAGGGTAAAAATATTTTAGATTTAACCCTGAAAGCATATGCAACATAATAAAAACAGACAAATTAAATTACAGCAAAATACAAAGCTTTGGGACAACAAAAGAAATAACCGAATGAAGAGACAACTTATGAACGGGAGAAAATATTTTCAGTCATAATTTTTTGATGAGATTACCATTTTCTTTCTTTTTAATTTTCCACCCAAAGCCATTAAGAGATTAATATCCAAAATATATAAGAAACTTAAACAACTATATTGTAAAGAAAACAATCTAATTAAAAATAGGTCATACACTTGAATAGACATATTTTCCAAATAAGATATACAAATGATGAACAGATACATTTAAAAAATGTTGAACATGACTAATCAATAGGGAGAGCAAATTAAAAACACTATGAAATAATAACACATACCTGTTTGAATGGCACTAGAGGGAGAAATATGCAAAGGCTAAAACATTCAAAGACCTTTCGGGCAATGCAGTACATTCATAAAAAAGACAACAGTAGGTAATAACTATTGAAAG